>NC_134857.1:9463333-10130000 GCF_049852395.1 Peromyscus maniculatus bairdii | reverse complement strand
GAGCTGCAGCTGCAGAGGTTTTGGTAGAGTGTTTGCCCAGCATGCACGAATCTCTAGGTTCAATCACCAGTATAACAGGAAACAGAGTGAGCAGAGTGGCACACTTCTATTACCTCAGTACCCTGGAGGTGGAAGCAGAAGTGTCAGCAGGAAGTTCGAGGTAGTCCTTAGTGATGTACTGAGTTCCAGGGCAGCTTGGGCTACATGACGTCCTGTCTTAAAAAAAAAAAAAAATGCATGTTGAAGTTGGAGGACAGGAGTGGAATGATCGACAGGCCTGTTAAATAGAGGCAATTCTACAATGGGAGAGTGGAAAGTTGAAGAGAAGAAACAGAGGAGGGGAATGAAAGGACACTGCTGGTTTGTTTGACTGCGGGGACAATCAAGATGTGATTTCAGGCCTTTGAAGAGGGACCGGAAGGAAAGAAAAAAGCAGGAAGTAGAGCCACACCAACAGGCGTGTGGTTGGCATTTAGGGCTCTGACACTACTTCACTGCCACTAAAGGAGTCTGGAAAGCTAAGGAGAGCCACGGCCTGACATTGACTTTTGAGATGTTGGGCTTTGTCTAATCAGTATTCTCCAATGTCTAGGTATAAGCTGCACAGAACAGGACTGTGCCACATAAACACAGGCCCCTTGCTCTGTTGCTCAGGTGAGTGCAGAGGCAAAAGGGAGTAAAAAGAGAGATGAGTCAAAATAAACCAACAACAATGTTGATTTGCCTTCATGCCATTTAAAATATGGCCTGGGCCTGTCTCTAGTTATCTCCATTTTTCTTTCTTTTTGGGTTTTTTTTTTTTTTTTTGATACAGGGTTTCTCTGTGTAGCTTTGGTGCCTATCCTGGATCTTACTCTGTAGACCAGGCTGACCTTGAACTCACAGAGATCCACCTGGCTCTGCCTCCTCCTGAGTGCTGGGATTAAAGGCGTGCACCATCACCATCCAGCTTCCATTTTTCTTAACTTGGTTGTTTTAAGATTTATTTTTATTTAAAAGTTTGCATATATGTGTATCCCTGTAGATGGATGTGTGTATATGAGTGCAGGTGGCCCAAGAGTCCAGAAGAGGCCATCAGAGCCCCTGGAGCTGAATTGTAGGTAGTTGTAAGCTGACCAATGGGTGCTGGGAACAAAACTCAGGGTCCCTATAAGAGTTGTATTCACTCTTAACTACTGAGTCATCTCTCCAGTCCTATGTGTGGATCTTTAAAACAGGCATTTTCCCACAGAGTAATTCCCCACTGAATAGCGAAGTGTGCTGATTAACCTTCTTTAGTTTCTGTGCAACTGATAGACCCTTAGCGGCTGTGCTTTGGCAGTAGGACCTTTTTGAGTGTGAAGGATTTCTCCCTTCCACTCACTGGCCTTTCACATCTGACGCTGTGACTCATCATGCCTCAGAGTTTTCTCTGTGTTGCCAGGAATGGAACGAATGCCATGCCAGTGTGAGAGGTCACGTGACTCCATGGCTTTTCCACACTCATCTCTTTTGCTCTGCTTTCTCTGCAGGACCCTCATCCCTCTCTTTGTGGTAGACTCGGTGGGTATGGAGTTGTTACTCTGCCAGCACTGAGCCTCAGCGGGAAGGAATGGGATATTACAGGAATCAATTTGTAGTTGGTCCCGAGGTCCTCCAGTGATCGGATTGTGGTCTCACTGCCACCAGAAAGCCCTGGGTTTCCTCTCTCCCATAAATCTCAACCCAAATCTTTGTATTTGCTGCAAATGTTAAAATAAGGGCTTCCTAGATTTCATACTTCCAGTGTGGGGTTGTCGTATTTTAGGACTTTTATTATTTTTTCCTCAAAGTCTTTTTTTTTTTTATGACTCCAAGCAGAGGAAGTTGTAATGAACCATCTGTGATTTGCTCTCTTACAAAAGCGTGTTTTCTAACTTGAAGAGGGGTCTCTCCTTCTCAAAAGACTATAAAAACCCCAACTTTCAAATCCTGCATAATGAGGTGATTTGATCAATGACGTAATCAGCTCTTCCACTGTTAGCATTTTTAAAGAGAAACCCTTTCCTTTGACCAGCAGAGTGCATTCTGGGAAAGAGACAATTCAGCAGCTGATTGACAGTTTCAGTTCCCCAGTACACTCACATCATTGGACTTTGCTGGGGAAGGCTACCCACTGAGAATTCCTGTTCCTAAGTTTTATTTTATTTATTTGTATTATTTTAAGTGTGTGTGTGTGTGTGTGTGTGTGTGTGTGTGATATTTGTGCAGGTGGCTGCAGAGGCCAGCAGTATCAAGATCCCCCTGGCGCTGGACTTACAGGCAGGTAGGAGCTGCCTGATGTGTGCACTGGGAATTGAACTCTAGTCCTCTGGAAGAGAAATGCGTGCTCTTGGCTTCTGAGTCTTCTTTCCAGCTATAACTGGCAATTTGATAAGTGGTGGCCACACCTTTCCTTGGGGGGGGTGGTGAGTGCTATGGGTACTTTCTGTTTTATTTGTCTTCATAGGGTGCCACCTGCATGGCAATGCGTGGAGCCAGTTAATAGAGAAAGTAAGTTACATTAATCTCTTCTCAGCTCTGCAAGAAAGTCAAAACAGAATGCGGAAATTCTTCTAAGTGTGAAAAATTACCCACTTTGTCTCCTTCATGTTTCCCAAACTCTAAAATTAATGAGTTTTGAGGGAAAATGTTAGTGTCTTTCCATGCAGTTTCTAAATGCAAGGGAGAATTGCTGGGGAGGGAAACAGGGGAGGGTTTCTGGGTGTTGGGAGAAGGCATGTTGGAGCACAGAATCCCAATGGTCAGTCTGTCATGTGATTGAGTTTGCAGAAAAATTACTGTCTACAACAACTTCAGTGAAACATCTATGTTTAATTGGTGCTGACTAGGTTTGAAGGACAGGTTTTGATTTTAAGTTACACATAGCTGATTTACTAGGATTTGGGCAATTCTCTTTATGTGAAGAGAGCACATTGTAGAGTAGGGACCCCATGGAACTACTTAGATACTAAACTCTCTAAGATAGCACCTCTCTTAACCTGTCTCCTGGCTGGATGGTTACTGTTTACAGCTCAATGCTTGCAGTTCTTCTTCTATGAGCTCAGGGCCATCTTTTCCTGGGGACCCTTCTTAGTCCTTAGGATTCACCTTCTTCTCCCAAGGTTCTCAATTGAGTTCCATGTTTTTTTCTATGATCCCAAATTGCCTGGTGGGTTCTTTCCTGCAGACTCCGGCTAGAATCAGAGCAGACCCTATGGGGTCCACTGCTGCCGCTGTAAGAATGGTAGTCATTTGAGCAGAGCTTTATTTTGTCCTACAAAAATTTTCTGAGCTCATCTAAGCTCATGATCAATGCAGCATCAACGAGGTCCAAAGAATCCAAGTCTTTGGTGGCAGTCTGCTCAGGAGGCACAGTGACAGAAGAAAGCCCAGGGGCCTTTTCCAGGCTCCAGGTGTCCACTGCTATGTGATGAAGATCAAGGCAGTCATCATCTGAGAAATCCCTTCCAAGGGATCACTAAGTGTGTCAGAAACAGACTCAGCTAATATGATGTTTCATTGCCTGTGGCATATGCTCGCATGCAAGTGTTTTTTACACATTGGATATATCATTGAATTCTAAGAAAGCACTTTCTAGTCCAGTTTGTTTTTTCCTAGTAAGAAACTGCTCCTGGAATGGACTCAGTCATTCAAGGAAATTTTGATTTCACATCAGAGCTGGAGTCTCTTGCAGGGGAAGGTGGTCCTAGACTATACAGAAATTGCATTCTAGTCGAAAAGAAAGATGAAAATACTATCCTTAGACAATTATTTAATTACTAACCTGATTAATGCTCTGAAGAATTAAAAGTGTGTTTGTGCATGGAGAGAACATGGGACCAGTGTGTCGTTCCTGGCATAAAGTGACAGCAAGGCTGAGATAAAGGAACAGACGAGAGGTCCGCGGTGAGGAGGGGAAGAGAATCAATGAACGGGACGGAGATGTGCCTTAGACCTGCTAGAAGGAGGACTAGAGGCGGCCCAGGGCAGGTGGAGGAAGATGGAAGCCGTGCTGAGGGAACGGATTCCTCTGTCCTTGAGTTATTAGGCATAGGTAGTGCAAACTGAGTGGCACCATCACCATCACCCCACTGTCCTCGCCACCACCACCAGTCACCACCATCATCCTTGCCATCAGACATTTTTGCTAAGAAGTGCACAAAGGCTATTGTCCTTCAACACAACTTTAGTAGCTTTGCGAGAAAATAAAATGAAATAAAAAGAGAGATGAATTGCCTGGAAGAAGCCTGGCATATGTGATAGTACAGTGCACGAAATAACTTCCTCATAAGCTGGGATACACTTCAGGATGTTTGTTTATATCCCTGCTTCAGGAGTGGAAGCCGACCCCGAGCTGGGTCATCTCATTTTTCCCACTGAGTTTCTTTGAGGTGTGGGGAGGGTGACTCCAGGTTCCCCGGAGTCTTGTAGCCGGCAGGAAACTGAACATTCTCAGCCTCATTTTAACCAAATTAACTAGACTTACAACCTCTGTGTCAGCGAACAATGAAAGCTTACCAGTGAACATATGAAACAAAAATGAAATTAGCCAGCACTAGGAAACTACAAACAGCTGAGGCATTCAATTGTTAGCCATTTGAAGGATTAACTTCTAAGCCATGTAGAGCCCTCTCGGTAGTTTAACGAGTTGGGTACTCAAGGGTGTATAAAAACACACTTTCAAGTAGAAATGTACTTCTTCACATTCTATAAAATCAAGATTTTCTGCAGGTTGTGATATTATTAATACTGGATTCCCTTGCCTTGGCCTGTGAACTCAATCATATTTTCTTGGGCTTCCCTCCATGCTGCCTTCACCAGGTTTCAGAATAGATACAGAGGAATACAGTAGGATAATGTAATCCTGCCCAGGTCAGGCAGGACAGAGCTATCTGGGGAATCCGTTGGACAGTTATCCAAAGCTCCCTGCTCTGTCCTCTGGATTCCATGCTCGCCCTGTGCCATTGTTGCCCAAGCTCCAGATTTACACAGCTCATTGAATATTCAACCAGCCTTAAAGATTTTATTTGATGGTTATTTCAATAATAATTATGGAGCCTGCCAAACTCTCCTTTCCCTGTTAGAAAAAACAAAAGCAAACAAACAATAAACCCACCATCGTAGCGACAATAAAATCACACTGTCGAGAGGTTTTCATGATACCTTCTTGAAGATTGGTAGAGCTGTTTGGAACTTATAGCCAAAGAAACTCCATCAGAGGTCATTACTATCAACCATTTTTATACTTTCAGCAGAATTTTTAAAGAACTCACAAGCTTTTCTTAAAGGAATGTTGGGACTTATGTTTTAGTATTTTCTTCAAATAAGCCCACTAGCTCACCTTGGTTAACTGTTTATTCGATTGGGGGCTAATTGATTAATTAGGATTGATGAAAGCTATAAAGACTTTTTTTTTTCTTTTTCAAATTAAGGAAGGAAGGCAGCTGGCAGAGCCTGCTTGGGGATATTGTTTCCCGCCATTCTGGTCCCCGTATAAATATATCGGTAATGTCCTCATTCCCAAATCCATTTCAGGAAAGAGTCACAAACCAGCATCCTTCTTTCTTTATTTAAAGAGGCTGAAGTCAAAGGGGAGGGGGAAAAAGTCAAGAATGGAATCGCCAAGAAAACCCTAAACAAATAAAGTGCAAACCCAGAGTGACAGGCAGCACTCAGGGCCTGGATTGGTTATGGATGAGACGACAAGTGTATGATGAAATTAATGACCCTCTGTCAACTTTTTAGATCTCACTTTTAAAGAGAATGGACCAAAAATCAATAGCCCCCAAACCACCAGTACTCCAGCGAGCCAGTCTTTCATTTATCTTCCTGTTGGCACTCAGATAGAAATGCAGCCAAGCACAGCACAGAGCCTTCACTGGGAGTCCTCACTGCAGATGGACGTTTGAGCACCCCGGCTGAGGGTCAGAGGTATGCACCCAGGCGTCTTGGAGGAGGACCCGTCTCTATGTGTCGGTATCTGTGCCGGCACAATTCAGCTGGAAGCCCATTTGGCATCCGGGCACCAGGTGTTTGGATCTGGAACTTGCCTGTCACACACAGGATCTCCAATAAGGCAATGCTGATGGGTGGCCATTCCAGGCCAGTTTTTACAGCTCCCAATGGGAAGTTTTATGTTACAAGTCTTTGGGTAGTGACAAAATGCAGCTTCACAATCAAAGTAAGGCTGGGGGTGTAGCTTGTTGGTGAGGTGCTTATCTAGCATGCAAGATGGTGTGCATTAGATTCCAGTATCACATAAAGTAGATATAGTGGTGTGTGACTGTATCTCAGCACCAGGGAAGGAGAGGCAGGAAGATGAGAGGTTCAAAATCACCGTTGGCTGCTTAGTGAGTTCAAGTACAGCTTGGGCTGCGTAAGACATAGGATAGTCTTTTTAAAAAATTAGAGTAGACCCATACCTTTGTATGGGTCTATTGTGCTAGTTCCCTAACTGCATTTTTCATCTCCGAGTAGGGATTGTTACCCAGATGAGGATCTGGGAGAGTGCAGAGCTTATATTCTGAATGCTATGAGCTGAAACCCAGATTGAGATAGAGTCTGCGAATGCACAAAAGGAGAAAACATGTAAAACACACTGTGAGCTGTAATTGAGCTTGTAATTTTTATGAGTATTCTTGGAAGTAACCACTTGTCTCAAAGGCTGGATTTTCTAAAAATAAGGTTGGTTAACACACCAGCAGGATTTCCCTACATTGAGCAAGCCATATTAAAACGTGCAAGATAAATGAACCCGAACCAAGTGTTCAATAGCACCGTTAACAGCTGGGGCCAAAGTGAAATGAAATGATGTCATTATGTTAAAATGGATGTCAACACAGAGAGAAAAAAATCAGTGTAAAATGCGAGAGATCACATTTTGATGATAATTTAAGGCAAGCAAAGTGGTCACCATTTATCTGGCCCTGGCCAAATAGAATCTAATCAATGAATGCCTTTAAGGTTTTCATTTCATTTAATTTATATTATAAGTACTTATAGCAAGCTTATTGTATAGGAGGTAATATTTGGAGCACTTTACACATAATGACCCATTTAATCTTCATACTCAAACTAGGAACTAGATATTATTATCCCAGTTTTACAAATGAAACCAAGGCACAGTGAGGTTAGATAACCACTGGAGGGCATGCAGCTAATTAATGGCATATCTGAGATTAAAATTGAGGTAGTCTGGGTCCAGAATTCAGGCTGCTTTACCTTAAACAAGGCCTTTGGGGGATGTAAGAATTTTAAATATTAGTGATAACTAAAACACAATAGAAATATATAAGAAGGAGAATCATTGGCAGATTTATTAATGATGTTTTATTTCTTCTCTTTGGATCCTGATATCAGTATTTATGTATTATAAGAATTTTAAAGGAAATATGTATCATATTTATAGGGTATGTTTGAACATTTAACAAGTACATGTGCAGTAATTCAGTCAGGATAATTAGCTTCTCCACCAATTGAAGATTACATCTGTTTTGTATGTGCTGAGGCCATCCCAGAGCCTTGCTTCAAGCTGTTTTGAAATATAGGAGACAATGCTGCATTTGCACTTCTGCATAAGTTACCTGAAAGTTATTCTTCATGTCTACCATGAATTTACAGTCTCACTATTTTAAATATTAAATTCATTGGATGTTCGTTCCCGGGACCTCATGCAATAGCTGCGGGGCATGACAGTGAGACAGGAATCTCTTCCAAAAGGTAATATTCATTGCTTGATTTAGTTTCTCATCAGAAGAAAGAAAATGTGAATGTTTCATTCTCAACCTAGACAAAGGTGTGGCGATATGATCACAGAGCTGAGACGGGAAAGTGAGGAACAGGTGATGTTGATGTACGGAATATATTGATACACAAGAAAAGATTCCACAAACAGAATCTATGTGCTCACGAGGCCCAGGGACTTAGGTGAGCAATACAATAGCCTCACTGTTTCTTGGAGTCTTACTTCAATTGTTCTCTGTGTGACGCTGTTTTAATGTATGGACAGAAAGTCAGCAAGGACAAGGAAAAGCAGAGAGAGAACAGAAACAAGTAAAAGTAGACAACAAATGGGAACCCAGGGTACTTTGGATGAGCAGGATGTGTACCTCACCCTGAGGAATCCTGCTGGAGGGACACGGAGGTGACTCAGTCCGTGCACTGCTTGTCTAGTAGGCAGGAAGCTCTGGTTTGATTCCAGCACCTTATGAGTCTGGAAGTAGTCCTGCAAACCTGTAGTCCCAGTACTCAGGAGGTGCAGTGGGAGGGCCGGAAGTTCAAGGTCATCCACAGCCACACAGAAAGCTTGAGGAAAGCCTGAGTGAATGGGGGAGTGGAGGAGACTGGATGGAGAGACGGCTCAACAGGAAAACGCTTGCGGCATAGGATGAACAGCTAAGTCTGGGTTCCCAGAACCTGAGCAAAAGCTGGGCATGGCGGCATGCACCTGTACCACAATGCTGGTGGCCAGGGGAGAGGTGTGCAGATCTCAAGAGTTCTCAGTCTAGCCCAGCTATGAACCCCAGGCTCAGTAAGAGACTGTATCTGAAAAATGAGTTTGAGAGATGTAAAGGAAGATACTGAAGTCAACCTCTGTCCTCCATACTTGAGTGCTTAGGTGAGTGCACCCCCAACATGCACATACACGCATGCAGCACACACACACACACACACACACACACACACACACACACACACAGAGTGAGAGAGAAGCCATTTTGGGCAATGAGGAAGGATCTTGGATAGTAGTTTAGTCATCTTTTCTGTTTTGGACTGTAGAGATGGTTCAGAGGGTAAAGATGCCTGCTGCCGACTCTGAGCATCATAGTTGATCCCCAGAACCCATAAGATGGAAAAAGAAATGGTTTTTGAAGGTGGTTCTCCGACTTCCTCACTTGCACAATGGCACATGGACACTCTTCTCCCAACTAACACACAAAATAAAAACATAGGAATGTCATAAAATTCTTTTACTTCATATTCCACTAAACAAATCTCACTATTACAAAGACTGTCTTAAAGGTTGTTTTATATTTAAGCATACAGCCAAAATGTAAATATTTTTCACATACTAAAATTTAATAGAAAGCGTTTAAAAACATTTCAAGACAAAAATTCCCAGTATGTCAGTAATCTGTCTTGGAAATATCAACAAAACTCTAAATAAACCTTGGACAAGAATGCACGCAAAGGGGGCCCTGGTTCATGTACCATCCCAGCTAGGTGCTATAGTTTTCTCTATATATTTCAATATTCTGCTTCAAGACCCATGTCCTCTGCTCTCAAGGCTGCCTGGCTGTCAGGGTGGCAAGGGTGACCGAGGCCTCTTTCCTGTCCCCACTTTTCCAGTCTATGAGTGAGCTTCCTGGAAACCTCTAAGGTCCTGGAGGGGCCTTCCCTGGTCAAAGATCTGTGACAGTTGCAGAGCAAATGAAAAATGAAGACATTTTACGCTGTGTAGTCTAACCCCCTAATAAAATTCTGTCTCCTGTAGATGTAATTCTGAAGGCTTAAGCTGTCATACAAAAAGAGGTAGAAGCATAGTGTTACACTCTTTCATACCCCAATCCAATGACAGCTGTGGACACAGCAAACAAATGTACAATTTGAACTGTGGAAATATCTAAATGTAGAGCAAGTTACAGAGAATTTCTGATATGTCTAAATTACTTTAATAAGAAAATTAAATTTTATTTGGGATGACCTTAGAATTTAAAATCACGTTTACTTATTTTTTTTTCTTCAAAATAATTGATTGACGTCCATGTGTGGAGACAGAACTTGGCTTGCTTGTTTATTTTAGTCTTTATCTGGAGCTGGCACTCACCTGTCGAAATATCATTTAACACTTTCAGGAAAACCAGGTGCCAAGCTCTCTTTGGGATGCCTATTCTCAGTAAGAAGGCAACTTAACTATTGCATATTAATCTTTGAACACTGAGTGTGCCTGGGGAGCGAGCAGACGGGGTTCTTACAGTTTCAGTTGACCACCAAGCTAATATCTGTGCAAGACAAATGGTTCCATATAGGAGACTCTGCTTAACCCTTCCACCCTCTGCGGGCTCCTTCTTAATGCCTGTGCCTGGGAAAATGAGGACATTTCCGTATGCACAAACCGCACAGTGAACTATCGTGTGAGTATTTTGTGTGCTCACAGCCACAGCCACGTGTGCCCACACTCTTCATGAAATGTTTGCGTTGCACATTTTCCTAAGTGCAGCACTCATGTAAATGGTAGGAGGAATTTATATGCATCAACAGGAAAACTGTTCTACTGAACCGAGCCTTGAAAACCAGCTCCTTAGATCCTACTTTCTAATTTGTGAGACAAAAACAGTATTTTACATACAAGTGTTGTTAAAAGTGTGATTTTTTTTTCATTTAGATTTCACAAATAAATAATGTGGACACTGTAGAATTTTGTTTTAAGACACTTCTGTTTGAAATTGACCTTTAAGTTAGAACAAAAACTAACAGGTGCTACCATGACACCTCTGTACATGACACCGCCACTACACTGTCTTCTTTGTGTCCTGTCTCTCTCCCCCTGCGCCCCCCCTCTCTGCTTTCTTTCTCCCCGAATAATCCATCCCTCTACTTTCTCACCACATGCATTATCACTGCCCTCTCTGCCCTCCCTTCTCCTAAGATCTTTTTCTCCTCTGTTATGACACCTTTTTGGGTTTCATGGGCTATACCCCCCATATATATGTATACACACATGCACATGATTACTTTTTAAAAACCATGTGTTGATTTTGGTGGGTACATGGGTGGCTGTGCGCGTGCCACAGCTTGCATGTGGTGTCAAATGACAACTTGCAAGAGATGTCTCTTCCTTCCACCACATGGGCCCATCAGATGAACTCAGATCGTCGGCGGTGGCAGGTGCTTCTGCCCACTGGGCCGTCCCTCGGGACTCACAATCGACACAATCGACACAATTTTCAAATCTAGGTTCTACAAGGACCTTTTCAAAATAATTTTCTGTTAAAGTCTAGAATGTAGAATTATATTTGCATTTGGCATATACCTACATAAATGGAGGATTTTTCCTTTCACTGTATCTATTATGGCAGCAGTATTATTTATTGGAGCTGTTTTTAATGGAAAGAAACAAACCTTTAAACTTCTATCCAAGACTGTTTCCAAAGATTATTTTCCTGTGTAATATGCATAATTAAAATCAGTATAGCAAGCCAAGTAGTGGTGGCACATGCCTTTAATCCCAGCACTCAGGAGGCAGAGGTAGGCAGATCTCTGTGAGTTTGAGGCCAGCCTGGCCTACAGAGCAAGTTCCAGGATAGCTAGGGCTGTTATATAGAGAAACCCTGTCTTGAAAAGAAATCATATGGCATAAACTTTTTCCTTTTTTAAAATTGTTTTGAGATAGTGTCTCATGTAGCCCAGGTTGGCCTCAAATTCACCACGTAGACAATGATACCTTGAACTTCTGATCTTTCCGCTTCCACATTTTGAATACTGGAGTTATAGATGTGTACTACCATACCTGGTTTATTCTGTGCTGGGAACTGAACCCAGGGTCTATGACTGAGCTACATACTCAGGTCCAATTTTTATCTTGTTTTCTTTATCAAACTCACTAAGGAAGTGGATTGAGTTGGTGCTGCTTTGTGAACTAAAGAAACAGATCTGGAGCATTTCCCACATGCCAGGCAGCGAAGCCGTTGCTGAAGACAGAATGATGAGAAGCTCCTAGTCTAGAACTCTGGGCCTTGTTTTCCCTCCCTGACTGCTGGCAGAGCCAGAGCGGGAGGTGGCTCTAAGCAGAACCATCTGGCTGCTGACAGGAAGCTCATCATTCAGCAGGGGTGCAACTTGCTCATCAACAGCTTAGTGTTTGGCATACGAACTAAATGATTTCTGCACAGTGCTTGAAAGCCGCATGGTAGCTATTACCTGTTGATTGAAGGGATAGACTCTCCCTGTGCCACTGGCCACCTCCACTGGCTGGGGGATTTAGCTGTGGGTGAAATATGTCTCTCACTGAGTCTTCAGATTCATGGCAAGTCCACTCAGAGGTGTCGGAGACCTACATTTTGGAAGGCCATCATGGCCTGGAGATTGACAGCGCACTCATGTGCTTTGGTAGGGAATTTGGAGAGGAAAAACAGAACCGAGTGAGGAGTCACACATGTGACTACAGATGGGGTCAAAAGGCCTGGCGTACAACAGCTCACCTTGGTTGCCATGGCTTCCATTGCTTTGGACGGCATTTGGATTAAGTGTCACATCTGGTTGTTCATAGAAGAGCTTAAATACTGCCTTCCCTTATGAGTTGAAGAAGTGCTTCATCAGGAGTAAAGTTTTAGAACGGCAACTCTTGCACCATCGGGCAGCTGCCATTGGTTTATATGCCCTCACTTCCAGTAATCCCATCTTTTCAAAGTGTAGGCCATTTTGTTCTTGTGCTGTGTATTTTCAGAGATGTATAAAAACTGTAAACTCCTAGAATTCTTAAAAAAAAAAAAAAACTAGCTAAAGACGTCAGCTTCTCTCTTGTGATGTTAAGGCTTGTGTTTCCTGGTATCCTTTTTAGATTATTTGCAGCTCACTTGATGTGGCAGAGGAGACTTAGCTTGCTACATTCTGAAGTCACTCATGTTAGGGTTGGGGAGATGGCTCAGCAGATAAAAGCCAGCCTGACAACCTGAATTTGGCCCCCAGATCCCCAGGTATCAGTAATACTAGTGCGCTTACCAGGAGATGGGAGATGGAGACAGTTTCCTGAAGATCTTGGGCCAGCTCACCTGGCTTGCACCATGGCAAAGAGAATCTTTTAAAACAAAGTTTTAAAAAAAGGCATGGAGAGATACCTGAAGATGGTCCTCTGACCTCCACATGCCTACCACTGTGCCACACGTGAGTGTGTGTGCGTGTGTGTGTGTGTGTGTGTGTGTGTGTGTGTGTGTGTGTGTGTGTTTGTGTGCACCCTACCACACTCCTTTCGTGGTCTTTAACAACTGTTTATGGTAGCTGAAACAGGAAGATAAGGAGGTGGAGATGGGGGCACATGGAAGTTTCCACCGCAGCAGAATCAAACAGTTCTGTAGCATTTGGAATCAACATGGCAGGTTCTCAGAAGGTCCTTGTGTTCTAAGTCCCTGTGTGTTTTAGAAAAGCAACCTTTCCCTGGAGCTTGCTCTCCAGGCTGTGGGTTTGCAGCTGAGAAGGAACAGGAAGGCAAGGAAGGCATCGGGAAAGGATAAGGATTGTTTTCCAGCCAGGCCTTGGCCAGCTGATACCTGGCCTGCAACAGGACCCCTGATATCTCACTTTCCTGAAGGTTATCTGTCCGTGGGGGGCCACATTTTTCTATTGCAACAGTCCCTTCCGTGCCCTTGTCCAGGGCCTGACAAGACCTGGGTCCATGCCGTGGGCCATTGTCTGGCCTTGTGGAGCCCAGTGCGGAGTTGTCCAAATCTCTGGCTCTTTGAGATGATCAAACCATCACTTGCTTTGTGAAGTGATGAATGCGATTTGGATACCATGTCCTTGTACTACCTTTCAAAGAATAATTGGAGCCTTCATGTAAATAGATCATCTCATAATTTATCTAATTGCCTCTGTAACAGACTACTTGAAAACACTCACAGGCCAGCTAATCTTTCAAATTCTGCTTTGGAAGTTGATGGTGTTGAACTCTGTGGTGGCAAAGGCATTTTCCAATACTCTCTGTAACCTGATGTGTGGTTACATGGAAGGTAGGCTGCTCTGAAGGGGTCTGTAAGTTAGGCAGCCATCCAGACTAACATTTTATGAATTCATATCAGGAAAAAAAGAATTCTCACGTGAATTCCATAGGGTGAAGAGAAGGCTTATTCACTATTTGTTTTCACTCTGTGGGAAAGCTATTCATTTTTTTCCCTCTTTGAACAATATAAGGAAGCAACTTATCTTTTACAATTTTTGGATCTCGTTCACGGAGGGTGTCAGCATTGTCTAGAATCCTCTAAGGGGACGTGGGAGTCACAGATCCCACGGCTGTTCCCAGCTTTTAGCCCCTTATATGACCTTCAGAAACACCACGGCTGTTTCTAAGGCTCAGTTTATCTGCCTGAGAAATCAGTCCCCTATTTCTTTATCTCAGGGAAAAATGGATCCTTAGAGTGTGGGGGGGAGGGTTACAGCAGCCAAAATGGTTAATGCAACAAGCCAGCTTGGCCATAGGGGTGCGCACTGAACCCAAGCACAGGGTATCTTAGGGTGCGCACTGAATCCAAGCACAGGGTGTCTTAGGGTACGCACTGAACCCACCAATCACAGGGCTATCTCTTCTGCTCAGCTTCAGGTTTCACATGAATAGAACAGGACTTACCACAAACCTGACTCAGGAACTATGAAAATTCAACTCAAATAAGATTGGCTTCCTCTACGTAAGAACAGATTTTTCTGGTAGGGTGTGAGGCAGGTGACGGTATGGGGGAAAATCAACTATAATTTGTCAGAAATGTCCAATTGTACATAAAAACTTACCATGTTTTTGAGAGGTGGAGGAGGGATACAGGTTTCATGTAGCCCAGGCTAGCCTTTGGATTCAAGCAGTTATACAGTGATGGGGACCGAACCCAGGGCCTTGCATGTACCAGGCCAACACTTGAACCAAATCCTCAGCCAATAGTTGCTTTCAGGCAGGGTAAAACAGGTATGCCAAACCTAACATGATTTTTACTGGTGTCTCCCACAACATGAACTGGTGAAGTTCTATTATTGTGAGATATCAAAACAATCCTGGTGTTCCTGAAAGACTCTCACATACAAAGCAGGTACATACTATTGCTACCAGAGTCAGAAATACCCGGTTGTCAGCCTCGGATCGAGCCTCAGATCAGAACCACACTCCACTAAACAGCAGGTTGAGAAAATTATAATCCAGCCCTATTTTACCACGTACCTGGAACACAGAATGGACTCCTCTGCACAAGAGGTCTGTTTGACTGGGAAAACACCAGCAAACACAGATCTGAGTACTCGGATTTCCCAAGCAAACAGAAATAGGAAATGCTGTGAAAAGCAACCTTCTCCATCTGGATAGAAATGGCCATTTTGGATGTAGACTGTGAGGAAATCAAGCCGTCATTCAGACACTGCACTTGAGCTGCCTTTTTGAGAGGCACATGCATGCTGGAGTCACGCGATTCATCATACTCAGCTTCATTTGGTGGGAACATTACAAGGGAATAGGTTCTCTGTCTCCCAGGAAGTGCCTCTGATCTTCATTTCCTCCTCATCACCCTGCTCCCCGCTGCTGCTTTATGTCTTTGTAGCCTGTATCCTCCATCCAGTGCATGGCTACATTTGGACTAGAGGCCCCCATCCTGTGAAAAATTTAGATGGCTATAGCAGTAATCAAAAATACCAATAAAGTGTCACCGGCCCTTGCTGGTGATGTGGGTGGCAGGTGAGTGAGATATAAAAATGAATCATGAGGCAAGGTGTGATTGCCGCTCAGGCGACCATTTCCAAATGTGAGCGCACCCAGGTTGCATAAATGCTTCAGAATATTCTCCGTTGAGGCCCAAAGGCTTGAAGATAACGGCGTCAACTCATCAAGCTTCAAGACTCCTGGGACCTGGAAGGTAGAAGAGTTGTTACTCAAGTGGTTTGTGCCTAAAACATTTATATCTGGGCGCTGTGGGGTAAGCGGCAGCTGCCTACAGGAAGTGCTTGCAGCAAAGTTGCATTTAAAACGCATGCATCAGGGCCCTGTATGTTCAGTACAGAACCCCACAGCCCTCTGTGCTGAAAACAAGCTGCTGTTGGAGGTGTAAAGAGTGGGTAAGTGAATGAGTGTGACGTCATTAATCTTGGTTTGCTTCAGCACTCTGTCTTAGGCAGTTGAAGGCAAAGCAGAAAAGGAAAAGCCTTGCTCCTAGCTCATAACCTGGGTGTTAAAACTGATGTCTTTCCCATTAGGGCCTGTAAACTCATTAGCACATGGCAATTTATCCTCTTTTATTTATTCTCAATTATCCTATCATCCATTGGATCTGGATCTGATTACCCTTTCCCAGAGTCAAACATTATCTTGTAAATCATTTGCTCTAAGTCCTGAGCCTGTTGCAGCACAGGCGGGGATTTGCTTAGACAGGTAATAAATCAATTAGCATTAAACTTGTGGTATCATCTGTTTCCTTCTGCTGCTTGGAAAAAGGAACACCTGAAAAATCCTGCTTATGGGACATCCTGTGCCTAGTGTGAACAAAGCAGACACAGGACTAAGGAAACAAGCCACCAAGTCCCTGTGTGTGCCTCCCAGGGCTGGTGGCATTCCAGGTATGTGGTCTTCCTCTGTCAGAGAAGACAGTTTCAGTCATTATCAGGGACATTTATTATCCGAGTATGGAAAGCAGAGACTCCGTTTGAGGGGACAGTGTCGTCTTATGTCCATGTCAATGTCATCGATGTCATGGGGAGGGAGCACAGGCCTCCTGTCCCCTGGTCTTTCAAGCATATTCTGCCTCTCAGCACACATACCAATTGGTCTGATGTGATCAGATAAGAGGAATTGAGTAGCTGTTAAGCTGTTCTCTCCTCCCCTTTACATTCCAAAGGGCGGCTCTTCTCCAGTAAATCCTGGGCTAATTTACTAATTTACTTGAACATTTTATCTTTGTGTCCTGGATCTAGTTCTTAATCCTTTGGCGGAGCTTCTGCTCAGAAAGCACAACCAAGCATTTGTGGTTAACAGCCAAGCCGTGTGTGTGTGTGTGTGTGTGTGTGTGTGTGTGTGTGTGTGTGTGTCTAGATTAAGGAAGAAGCCATTGTCTCTAGTATCTCAGCACCCAGTAGTGTCTTCTGGGGGATGCCCTATGTCTGCACTGTAAACCGTAGAGGTCTTTGCCCTCCTGGTGGGCGTTGAAGGCCCTGGAAGGGACCAGGAAGCATTTGTCAGGCCCTGTCAGTGCTGGGGCTTTGGCTGTGGAGATTAGCCTGAGGCGGCTGGGGGAGCTGGAGTGTGATGGGTACTGGCTAGTCCTGGTCTGGGTGCCTAGGGCAGAGTGTACTCTCGCCGTGGGTGTACTTTCCTAACACTTTCTGCCTGTAGTCTGCCCACACCAAAGCCCTGCCTGCTTCCAATGTTTCTCCTGGTCCTATCTTTAGCTCTTCATATTGAAAATGCGCTCCTAATGAGAAAATGTGGAGACCTTGCTCCTGAGGGTTAAAGAATCCTACTGATTACTTTGTTTAATATACTAGTACTGGTTATTTTCTCAATGACTTATGGTACATGGGATTCAAGAGAGCCACGTAACCCTGTGGCTCATAGAAGGGCTGATGGGAAACACTTCAAGCTTGGTGAACATCCTTCCCCCAGCAGGGATTTGAATCTTGAAGTGGGCCTTGTTAAAATGTAGGCTCCACTCAGTCCTCTCTGAATGCAGCAATGTATCAGCGTTGCTTTCCTGAGCAGCTCCTGGGTGAAAAGGATTCTGGGAGTTCATAGCAGTTTCCTATTTTCTTTTCTCATGGAAAGATGGACTTCTCAGCTATTTTCCTATTATAGACATTTGCAAATGTATCCTGTGGTCTCCCAGTCAGGTACCAAGGCCCTTGAAAAGAGGTTGTGCCCGATTTGTTATATGTAAAGGTGTATTGATGAGTTGCCTTGATCTATAACCAGGAGGTCTGGAATCTAAACCCATTTCTGCTGCAAACAAGTTTGGTGATGTTGAGCCCCTTCACTGAAGTCCTCCAGGCCTCTGGGTCCTTCATGGTGGGTCTTGGGTTTAGTATTTGCTTAAAAGCAAGACCAGGAGCCAGGTGAGAAAGTGAATGAGGGGAAGGCTCCTGAGGCATCTGCGTGCTTGTACTCTCTTCAGAGTTCTAGCAGGCTTTTGTCTTTAAACTTTCTGGAGACCAAACTCCTCTTGTCTGATCTTATATGTTTGCAAGAGAAAAACAAAACCTTATGAGTGTGAAGTCCTCTCACTTTCAACTGATGATTGAAATGGTAAACGTATTTCCAAGGAGAAGATACATTTTAAATGTGAAATAAAAGATGTCTGCAGGCTAAAGACCACTCACGGGCTGAGTAGTTACAGTCCGGGGCCTGGATAGGAATGACAGGCTTCCTTCTGCACATGCGTAGAAACTATATTTACAAGTGGCCAAGCCAATGGCAGCAACAGACACAGGAACAAAACCAACAGCTGTATTGTGATGTGGAAGCAGCTGTTGCCTCAGGGCTTAGGCATTCCTGAGTTTCACACATCAAATGGGTGGAAGGGGATGTGTCTCAGGTTAGGACAGGTGACCTAACGCTTGTTACTGGGTTTGTTCCCATGTTTACTGTTCTTGAAGCTGGCAGACATGCCTCTGGTTTTTGAGGTGGCCTTACTCATCTGTGAAGTGCTGGGAGCCTATCAGATTGGTCCACTGAGAGGTGTAATGGCTTGTAGGACAGTCGCAGGGGGTGATAGTTTCCAAAGCACAAGGTGATTCTTTTTGCTTTTAGTTCTCTCTAAGGCCCTTTGATGGGAGCCATCGGTTCAGTCATTGAAGCCTTCTACTGCCTTCAGTGGCCTTCCCAGCTCCAGGTAGAGACATTTCCCCCAGATGTGCTCCAGTGCAGATGAGACGCATACAGTCTTAGCAAGGGTATGAATTCCTTTGTGGGGGATGGGTGCGACGGCATCTTTGTAGAGCTTTTATTTGGTCGTAGAAGGAAATTCAAGGCCGTAGGAGACTATTTTAAGAGCTGTATCTTCAGCAATTGTTCACAATAGCTCCGAACCTTCCCCATTGTTTCCTGATAGTCAGCGGCTGTTTTCCTTCTTGAGTTCTCTGGAACTAGCCTCATAATGACGGTTACTCATTAATTTCTTTCCTCATCATTCTTCAGCGCTGCAATTGTTCCATTCACATCAGGGCCATGTGTCATGTCCTGGATTTCATGTCCTGGAAAACATGTAGCAAGTCAAACTTGGTCAGACACGGTCATGCCACATGGACATGGCTGACTATAAAAAAGGACAAATGGCTGACGCTTAGATGTAAGGGGAAAACTGGGGTTCCCGGGAAGCACTAAATATGCACAAAGCACCTAGTCTTTGGTGCTCACTTGGGACTGTGTCTGCATCAGGCATGCCAGGCTTTATAATTAGTTATGGGGACTTACTATTATTTGGGTTTTTGCCATGCTATTTTCTGCCTAAGAAGATCCATTATTTTAAATATGTAAAAAGAAAGAAGAAATATTGTGTGGAAAAGTAGTAGCTTTTCCAAGCTCTAAATTTTGGAATAATAATGTCTGTTACAGACACAGTTAGAAGGGACTCTGGATTGTTTGAATAATGACGATGACCCTTTCTTTGATACAGTAAAAACATTCTGAGTTGAGGTGGAATCTTAAAGATTCTGTCTACATTGGCAATAACAACGACAAATAAAACGAGGGTCTCCTGGCTGTGCGTCAAACCACTAACCTTTGCTTATGAGCAGAAGTGGCCTTGTTAGCGCTCAGGTCTTTGAAAAACCATAATTAAGGGCTTCCTTTTTCTGAAAGTCCCTGCTCCATTACAGCCCCAAGTTTCTATGAACTCGTAAGGGTGAGGAAAAGGAGGAGAAAAAAACCTCTCAAAGCTTAATAAAAGTTCCCAGAAAAACCATTAGGGATTTCAATTATGAGTCTGTTCTCCAGGCTCCTGTAAAGGTTATTTGTTGAACAATTTCTCTCTAGCAGTGTATGACAGATCGCTTGCTTGGCACCATAAACGATGCGCAAGCTCTTTAATTAGAATATAGCACTCGATAGCTTAAAGACCTTCTAACATTTCTTAGTTAATATTATTCCTGATGATCCTCCCCAAGGAGATGAGGGCTTGTTTGCAGAGTTGAGGTGGCTGGAGGAACATGGTGGGCAGGGACCCCAGGCCAGGCGGGGAGGGGGTGCCTATCCTGAAGCTGCACAAAGAAAGGAAGGCTCTGACCCCAGCAAGTTTTGACTGTGAAGGCGACTCTGATAACAGACTTCTTTTTATTATCCATTGCTTTTAGCCTTATTTACCATCAGGCTCTCTTGCCACAAGCATGCTTTTTAGTCCTGACAGCCTTGAATTATGGCCATTGAGGGATCCTATCTCATTAACTGAAATGGGAGAATAAAACATCAAACAATCATAAAAATAATTTGGCACTGTGAAACCACTTAGGAGCAGCTGTCAAACAGGTTGGAAGATAAACTTCTAAATAAAAAGAATAGAGAGAGCTGCAGTGTCCTGCCATATGTTTCCATGGGTTAGAGACTCCTTAATAATGTGAAGTGCCCGTGATTATGCAGAATAGGGCAGTCACTCCATATATGATATTGATTATGCCTTAACCCCAATTTAGTAAAGACCCACTCCTCCTTTTCCTAATCAGATATTGCAGAAGCAGTTTTCTGCAAGAAAAAAAAAAAAGTCCCTAATGCCAAGCCATATTTTATCTGGAAGCTGTGGCGGGAGATAGGGCTTTGTCCTCCCTGTCATGGTGGCTTGGAGCCCAGTTTTAGGACAGAGAGGCCCCTCTGGGGCTCTTCTCCAGCAGTTTCCATCCAGTGATTCAAAAACATACATCTTTATCAAGCTGCTGTTGTCAGACAACATTAGATAATTAATAGGCCATTTGTCAGCCTGCACAAAACATGTTAAAATCCCAAACACAATCAGGATAAATATAGTTGCCTGCTCTCTGAAGGCTTTCTGTTCTGTCATGTAGCCATAGCAGGCAGATATTTGCTATTAAATGAGACTCATTATTAATCACATCTAATGTTAATTAATTAACCGCCTCTGTGTATTGAGGGCTCTCCGTGACTTTCAATTGCTTTCAGAAGCTAATTGGCAACTTAGCAGTTGCATCTAAGATACTATTTCTCACTCCGCTTGGGTCAGGAAATTACAGTGAAATGTATATATTTGCATTTGAGGAAATCCCGTGGAAAAGCCAGCTTAACGAGGCAGCATAACTATGTAAGAGACGATTAGGACAATGAGAACCATGTAAATACACACTTATACTTTTCTTTGTCTGGCTCATTAAAAATAATTTTATTTTTAAATGTTCCTTTAGAATCATACAGAAGCTGAATTATTTCTTTATAATTGCCATTGTATTTATTTATTTATTTATTATTTATTTATATATTTATTTATGAATTGCCATTATATATTTGTGTCTGTGTGGAGGTGCCTGCATGACAGAGTGTGTGTGCAGAGGGCGAAGGACAACTTCCAGGAGTCAGTCCTCTTTCCTCTCTGTGGCTTCTGGGGATCCAATCAGGTGACCAGGTTTGGTGCCAGGGTCGGTACTGACTTTGCTGGCCTTCAAATCTAGTTTTTAGAAAGTTGTGAGAACATGGATTCTGTTCAGATTTAGACAAATGAAATCCTCACTTACTCCCTCTTATTTTACAGATTTGTGGAAAGAGTGTGTGATCAGTTAGTGGTCAGTTCTAGGTCCAGGAGGAAACCTGTCCACACTGAACTTTGCTTCATACAAATTGTGAGCTACAGGACACAGGGACTAGACACTCAAAATGCTTGTCTGCTTTGTATCAAGCACCAGATCTCTTACATGGTAGACATGCAAAATATAAATGTCCTCTACATCCAAGCTGTTCATGAAGTGACATGATCAAAGAGAAGTCGTGACTACAGCACTGGTCTACTGTGGTTCTATGAAGCATGTTTGCCAATGCCTTTCTCATGTGCTATCATTTTTGATTGGTAGACCGTTTCTGTTCTGCACATGAGGAGAAGATCTGTGTTTCCTGGGTCAACGAAAGCTTTGTCTTTAGAAACTGGCCTTCTGCCGGCTGGTGGTGGCGCATGCCTTTAATCCCAGCACTGGGGAGGCAGAGGCAGGCGGATCTCTATGAGTTTGAAGCCAGCCTGGGCTAGAGAGTGAGTTCCAGGAAAGGTGCCAAAGCTATGCAGAGAAACTCTGTCTCGAAAAAACAAAAGAAAAAAAATAATAAAAAAGGAAACTGGCCTTCTGAGAAGTGTTGTTCTGGTAGTTTACCAGGATGTGGGTGATGTATGGCCACCAAAACAACTGGCATTGATCTACTATTATTGAAAGGTTTGGTTTATTCCAAGATTTTATTATTGAAGAATGTATGTATATATATATATGATATGTATGTATATATAATACAATATTATATATAATATATATTATAGTTGCATTGTTGAAGACTTAGGAGGAGTTACTTCAAAGTTTTATCATATTAATGGAGAGGGAAAAATAACCCTCCATGACCATCCTTCAAAATGCTCTGGGGGTAACGTAACAGGGCTTTATGTTTTATAATAAGGTAGTCATGTCTGCAGCAAACCAGACTGCAGAGTCAGTTTTCCCCCACATCCATGGTGAGAATATATCAACAAGTGGGACTTTTCATTGCATTTAATTATTAATATTTCTACAATACTCTACACTCACTGTATTCAATGTAGAAACAAAAACCACAGCAGCACTCAGGGATAGCACATACTGAAGTCATCTCACAGAGACCTAGAATGTTCTCCTTCACTGTTGGGAACTTTGCAGAAGCAGGAGAAGGAGGAACTAGGGAATTTGTCTCAGTTGACACCGTAAGTGGCAGAGAACCTTGAGACAGCTGTGTGGTGTTAGGGAAATAAGCAATCATAAAGCAGTCACTAAAAATCTTTGCATATGCTTTTCCTCCTCTGTGTAATCCCTGGAGGTCTACCAAAGCTAAGATGACTAGAATCCTACTGTGTCTACCTATTCATTTTTACAAGCAGAGTTCCTTTTATGTGCGTTTAAGACAATATTGTGTGTGTGTGTGTGTGTGTGTGTGTGTGTGTGTGTGTGTGTGTGTGTGTGACAGGTTCTGTTATGTAGCCAGAATGGCCTTCCAATTTTGCTTCTACCTCAGTCTCCCTTGGTAAGAGGACTGTGCTGAAGGGAATCGTTTTAGGAGCCCAGAGGTTTTGTATTTGTGAGATGTATCAGTATGTCAATGAGAGAGAGAGAGAGAGAGAGAGAGAGAGAGAGAGAGAGAGAGAGAGAGAGAGAGAGAGAGAGAGAGAGAGAGAGAGAGAGACTTAGTTCATAGAAGACTTGCAGGGCTAGGTTGGTTCATCCACATTGAAGGGCTGTGTAGGTGGAGGGGATAACTGGGTTTTAGAATGTGCCCTGGTTAGAAATCTAGAATGAACGGAACCTTGCCTAACCTCAGTGATGGTCCAGAGGCTTTTGCTGCTGGAAACACTGGAATGGAAAACAGAGTAAGTAGAAATATCCCGCATCTCAGGTGCCAAACTGCAGGTCACAGTTGCCTTTCACAGCTGGTTCCCGGTATGAGCCTGTGAAGGACAGATGCTCTTCTGCACACGCATGCTTACCTGTTACTGTTACAGGATCCCAGCTCCCAGTGCAGAGCTTTGGACCAGCCCTTTCCCTCCTTTTAGATAAACTCTAAAGTCCCTGGGGGAGCCAGTGGGGCCGATGGCCACAGGGAAGAAAGGCCACCCTTCTCGGGTCTGTGCCCGCCACACTTTCTCTGAAATGAGCAAATGACGCTCTTTCAAGGGGACAAACACAGTGTGACTGTCCCAGCTGTCTCTCCGCTGAATCTTTTTTTTTTTTTTTTTTGTCGTTTTTCCACCCCCTGTTTTGTCCTGAAGATGTAAGCTGCTGTTGTCCAGAGGGGGAGGAAAGCTTTCTCCTCGAGATGCTAATTTCAAGGCTGAGTAGTTTCCAGTCACCAGCCTTGCTGGGAGGATCTTTCAAGATTTGCCTGGAGGCAGCCAGGGCCCATTTGTCTCACCTGCGAGGAACACAGTGTTAGGAGGCTGGATTTGCTTAGCACCTTAGTGTTTTAGGCTTCTGAAGGTCGTTTGTTAATTGCTGTGGTAATTTTCTTCCTGATGGTAAGTATTTAAAGGATTAAATTATGAACATCCTGCCCAGTCTCCAAGCTTTTTCTCCAAGTGGTCAAACAGCTTTATGTTTTGAGCATAATACACTATTTAGGCACAGTGTTTGCTCTGGAGTCACCTGATAACTATAAAATCAAGATACATACCAGAAAAAAATGGAGACTATAATGCTATTTTAGTGGGAAATATTCTTTATTCCCAAGACACAGCAAGAAGCCGCTCTCATCCAAATTATGAGCTGTGAAACCCTGCTTCAGACATAAAAGGAAGCAAAATTGTTGAAATGTTATTGGGACATAACTTTTCTCCCCAGAGTAAGTTCTTTGTTGTAGAGAACAGGGGCAAAGCAGTAGCAATATTTTTATAGAGAAACGAGAGAATTGGGGAGAAAACGCTGCTCCTGTCTACACCCTCTCGGCAAACTCTTTGGTCTCCAGTTTATCTGATGCCATTAAGGAATGCAGGATTTCAGTACAGTACAGCTGGGGGTGTGCTCTATCCCAGCTTTGTCTGGTGGTATCACACCTGATATTTATTTACGCACGCTCTCAGACATGCACGCATGTTGTTCAATAATTAGATATTCAGTGTGGCTTAAAACTCCCTCCCTCCCAAATTATGAAGCTATTTCCAAACAAGAAATAATGCTGAGAGAAAATTTGTATTAGGTTGATTGATTATCTTATTTTAATCCATATTAAAGCTTTAAGTCTCTAGGCGTGGCCCTTTACTTCTAACACCTCATAAATTATAGCTATAATGAAGCAGTCATTTATCGTGAGCTGATGATAAATGGCTTGCCCTAGGAGGAACTAAAGAATAGGCAAGTAGATCATTTTCATATTTGGTGAAAACAATATTAAGTACCCAGACCTCAGTGATTGCCCTAATAAATGAATAATCTGAGGTGAGGGGCTTGGCAGTCAGTGTAAAAAATAACCTGAGCTTTCCCTGTCATTTGTCAGGCTTTGCTATGACAGCATGCATTATGGGTAAATGAGCAATCAGCAAGAACTATGTTATGGCTGGGATGTTTTTGAGGAATTTATCATATGCATTGCTTGGTACCTTAAGACCTTAAGGCTTAATGGCTATAGTGCATGACTGCGAGTGAGCACAGTTCCTATTTACCATGGTATGCTTCATTTGTGCGCCATCTCTCACCTCAAAGAAAGGAAAGACCAGTCTTGAATGAGCCGTGTTAGCCTTTGCTTTAAGAACGTAGGCTCATGATGCTCCGCCTGGTTGTTGATGGACACTCTTCCTGGTAGATTGGTTGAGGGGCATTTTAACGATCTGAATGCAAATGAAATTCGGGGCAGAGATGTATCAGTATGTAGGTTGCAGTGTACTTGGAGGCAAATATATTATGGAAAGTGGCATTACCTCCTTATAATACTTTTCAATATTTGATGGTATTTAAGAGTTGAATGAGTCTTTCACCCCCTGCAATCTACCAAACAGTTGACCTTTTTGATTTATAGCTGAGTGGGAAATGAGCAGGAGTAGCTGAGCTGTGTGTGCCTAGTTGGAATTACGCAATGTGTTCTGACAGTATCGGACTCATTATGGTTGTCCGCCATATGCAGTTAAAAAACAGAAGGAGGATCCCAAACTGTCTTTCCAGGCCAGAGATCTCTCCTCTACACTCTTGCCTCATCCCTGCAAATCCTATTCTAAGAGACGTTGATCAAGGAACATGTGGCTTTTGCAGTGACTTCTGTTTCCATTATACCCAGAATTTGTGGACGGCTTTCAAGTTAAATAAACATCAGATTCGAATTCTGGCATGACATCTAGTTGGATGAATTTCTACATGAATTACTCTGAGCATCATTTTCCTCATGTAAAATACTATCCGGAAGGGTTGCTATAATGATGGATTAAATGAGATAATGTGTGGGAGATACTTAGCATGTGATAGATGGCCTATTAATACAAAGTTTGATTTTTCACTGTGATCAAGTACCTCAAAGGCATTCTCAAATTCTCATAACATTGGTGGCATTTCAAGCACTAGAGTACGAAACCCATTTGCTAGGTATATTAGATCAAGGTACTAGGAAGCTAATCTTAATAAAATTAAAACACTTGCTACATGTCTGCTGGGGGTCAAGTTCCAAGGATGACCTAAGAATCATCTTATCATTGGTCACTGTAATTATTGCAACATCTCCTGAGTTCTTCTCTTTCATAACTCTAATCCACAGTACTTCTTTTTTTTTCTAAATGAAAGATCCAATCACATCTTGACTCCTAGTTGCTCAGACATTTAACACACAGTTTCTTTTATGCCTCAGACAGACCATTTCAACTTTGTGTCTTACTTCCTGTGCCCCTCATTATATAGAACCTGCTACCAGTCCTTCAGTATGTGAGGCATGCACAAGGTTTCCTTTGCCTAGCCTTTGCTTTCCCACACAACTGTCTTTGTTTGACCAAATCCTGCTTAGAGGGGATTTCAGATTTGTCAGACTTTAGCTTGGATGTGGAGCCTTCTCAGCACTCCAGATTTCGATATTTTCTATATCTCTACTGTTTCCAAAGTGCCTTGTGTGTTATTACCCACGTGTCATGTTGTTCCAAACAGGAAATAATCAGGGGTTACCATTTGTCTGTGCACTGATTCCAACGATAGGTTTCTTGATGACAACTGCATAATCTATTCCATGTTTTAATCTGGAAATTAACAGACACAGTGAGAACTTCATAAAGGTGTTGTCTAAAGAGACAAGAATTCATACACTGCCGGGCGGTGATGGCTCAAGCCTTTAATACCAGCACTCCGGAGGCAGAGCCAGGGGGATCTCTGTGAGATCGAGGGCAGCCTGGTCTACAGAGTGAGTTCCAGGAAAGGCGCAAAGCTACAGAGAAACCATGTCTCAAAACAAACAAACAAAAAAAACAAACAAACAAAAAAAAAGAACTCATACACATTCAGGGGTGTGCATGTTGGAACTGTAAAAGGAAGGACAGGTTGAGAGGTGACACATTGGACAAAGGCCTCACACTGTCTTCATGATGTGAGAACTGAGTTTCATAGGATTTGAAAATGAGGAGGATTTGAAATAGACTGGCTGGTGGGAAAGGACAAGCATAGGTGTGATCTGCTTATCTTCCAATACCTGGATCTTGAAGTCAGAGAAGTTCTCAGTGGGGAGTGAGTATTGGGGGTGGGTAGGTGGTAGGGAGCAGTGGGGGTGGCCGGCAAGGCAGGGGCAGCAGCCATCTTCTACTTGCAGAGATCTTAATGTGCAGATTGCCCCAACTGCACATCATTCCTCTAGTCTCTTCCCAGATGAATCAGAACTCCTCTTGCTTACTTGTTTCGCCTCTTGGTACTTCTTTCCTTTTCAGCCTCCGTAACCAGTGCCTCTGTGATCCTTTCATGTAAGATTCCTCAATGGGAAACTCATGAAGTTCCCTTTATTGGCTTGGAAGAGATTGTTGGGGATCAGGCATGCAGTCCAGTTGAGAGTGTGCTTGCTTAGCATGTATGAAATTCTGGGTTCAATTTCTAGCACCAAATTGGGTGTAGTAGCACGTGCCTGTAATCTCAGGTCTTTCTATTTGTTTAAGGCCGAGCTCTTGGGTTTGGCGACATAGGCAATTCCATTATCAGTATATGTCAGTGAATGTGTAGCAGGCTTGCATTGGTTTCAGAGTTGCTTTAAATGAGAACAAACCAAAATACTTTTCACAAATACCAAAGTATGTTCTGGGGTAGAGTTCATCACTGTGTGAGTCTTCATTGACTACGAAATTTTACTGCAGTGAGCATGCTGCTCAGGTGACAGTCTGTCAGAGATGAAGGCTCTGCTTAAGGTATGCCTCTTCTGGACAGCCAGCTTACTTCCAGGCCAGGCTGATCCAGCAGCTGGCTTCGAAGTGGCTGAACACACGTCTGCTTGGTACCTCAGAGCTCTTGTGGACATTTTAGCCCCCTTTCAGTATAACTTCTGGCCCTCTGGGTTACTGGAAATCACTTGAACACCTAGGGCATAGCAGTGCCCCTGGAAGAGGAGCACTGGCCTCTGTCCCTTTGATAGGATGAAAATTTCTCAAGGGTCCTGGCATTTGGTCCCAGCAGACTATCAGCATGAACTTTTGTACATGTGCAGAAGTGAGTTCTTGAATCTTAAGTCTGCAGTGAGCTGTGTAACTGATGGAGAAGGGGTAGGCATGTCTCATTGCTTCTCTGCTGTTCCCTGGGATCAGTTTGGAGAAGTTCCCACAAGAAGCTACCGAGGGTAGGTGGCTTCTCCCCTAAACCGTGATCGGTCCTAGCAGGTCCCTTGACAAGTGTGAGAATTGAACAGTGACAAAATATTCCAAACACAACTAATCTGCTCAACAGGAAGAGATTTGGAGCGTTGCTCGTGAGCTTTGATCTCTCTGCAACACTTTCCACCCTCTGGTTCTTCTGCTGGAATGAGTTCCCAAGTCTGCATTGACAAATCACACTCTCTCTCAAGGCAGCAAGCGCCATGGAACCTCGGTTGGCCTCTGCCTGGGACCATGCTTCTTCTGTCTTGATTTACTATTTATTGCAGCAGTCACCATTTTAGCAAGATGACTTCCCAGCAGGGAGTGAGCAAGGTGGCCTAGGATAATCTGAAAATGGTTCCTCTTTGATTACACATTACCTGGTACAGTGAAAGGAATGTATAAGATGCTTATTTAACATACGTGCCTCCAATGAGCTCACTACCTGAATTGAGAAATGGAATAGAACCCAATTACTATTCTCTCCCATCTATATTTTACTTGTCTCATTCCTCTAGAGGATCCTCCCATGAAAAATCTTATTTTTATTGCTTCACTACTTAAAAAAAGGCTTAGCTTTTAACATAACGATTTTTAAATGATATGTTTACTTTTCTTGTTTTTCAGTTAAGTATCTTCAGGATCTTGCATGACTTTGTACAACATTTTGCTCTTTAAATTATCCATGTTATCCATTCTCACTGTTCTATAATATTTCATTCTGTGATTATATCCATTTCCTTACTCATCCTGTTGTGAAGAGACCTGAGGGTTTGCAGTTTTTCATATAAGGAATATTGAAAAGAACAATCTCAACCATGTCTTCCAGAATGTATGCACAAGTTTCTCTAAAGTATGTATTTAGGAGTAGAATTACTATGCCAGGTATATAGCACAAGATAATAGAATAGTGTGCTAAGTAACTGTCGGTTCCTGTGTGTATCAGCAATGTGCATGAGCTTCTGCAGTATTTACAGGTCTACTTCCCTTCGACCTGCAGTCTTAGAAGGTACAAGTCTATCTCATTAGACCTTTGCCTTAGTCAGCTCCAAGTCACTACAATAAAATACCCAAGAGTATTAACTTAATACAAGGAAAGGCTTGTATAGTCCGCAGTTTGGAGGTCAAATCTGAGATCAGTTTCCCCCACTGGTTGGCCTCTAATGAGGGTATCAGATGGCAGAGGCAGAAGTATCTGTAAGACCAAGAGAGAGAGAGAGAGAGAGAGAGAGAGAGAGAGAGAGAGAGAGACAGACAGACAGACAGACAGACAGACAGACAGACAGAGACAGAGACACACAGAGAGAGACACACACAGAGAAAACCATTGTTCTAGATTCTTCTATATGCTTCAGGGGCTTCCATCAATGACCTAAGGACTCCCCACAGCCAACAGATCCCATCACTACCCGCTGCTCTCTACTGAGAGGGTGAGCCTTCAATGTGTAGATGTTTGGAGACACATTCATACTGTGGCAAGCTTTCACTAGTGCTTGCCTCCTGACTAAGGGGACTGGACTTCCTTTTACTTGGGTATTTTCCAGTTGGTGAAATCCTATTCCTGTCTATGGCTGTTTTCATGCATTTCTTTTGTTTAGTCTTATTTATTTTAGAGGTTCTTTTTATATTTTGGATACTAATTCTTAGTTAATTGCTATTTTTCTACTATATATTTTGAGTTTGTAGCTTCCCTCTTCTTTCCTTCCTTTGTGTTATCTTTAAATGAACAGACAGTCTTATTTTAATGCAATGTATTTTATCAGTCTTTGCTGTTATGGCTAGTAATTTATATTTCTTGTTTGAGATATTTTTAATTTATGTTTTAATCTCTGCTCCCAGCACCCAACCAAGATTCATAATCACAATAAATTTTGGTTTAAAAATTGAATTGGCAAATAATATGGAGAGGGGATTAATAAAAATTGTTTTATTTGCAAGCACATGCAGTTTTCAATTAAAGACTCTTGAACATTGTAACAAGAAACCTAGATAATACCTGAGGCATTTCTCATCTGCTGCTTGTGGCCAGCCTTGAGGGAGGGCTGGTGTTCATCCACACCCCCTTGCTGTTTCTGTGTGTCAGTGTGACTTACAAATGCTTTTCCTGAGCTCACATGGCCTGAGCAAGGGGCAGGTCAGAAGTGTGAAGCATTGTGACCCCAGGATCATCTCTCCGTGAATAGTGGGTTGATGGGTAGCAAGCCCTACAGTCCTCCTCAGCTGTGCTGGTCAATACTGCCTCCCAGAGCTCCCCTGTGGTGCCGTGGTGGGTGTCACACCCTTCTGCTGACTTCTAGCCCTTCTGTCTTTCTCCCTTCCATTTTTATCCACACTTCCTGATTCCATCTTGGAAATAAACTATTTTCCCCTGAATTTTCTCAGTGTCTGCTAATATAATTTAAAATGTTTGTATACCACTTTTTTCACTTAAGAACTTTAATACTTGTGATTTAGGATAAGAAAATGCATCTCAAAGAGAACAAAACACTATTTCTATCATCCTGTTATGGTCCGGTGTTATGATGTACAGTTGAGATGCAGGGATTAGAAGGTGCATGGGAGAAGGCTGGTATGAGGAGGGACATAGTTGTGGGGTCAAGTACAGAACTAGAACTAATCCACTGGAGTCTGAGTCACAAATTTTCTACCACTTATTAATTCACCCAACATCTCTAGGTCAGCTTTTCTACCTGAAAAACAGGGATAATGTACTATTAGGAAAATTAAATGACTTCATGTCAGCAATAAGCTAAATCTGGCTCATGGCATAGGCCCTCCAAAAGCCAGGAATCAGCTCATTGCTTACCCCCTCGATCCAGTGAGTTGAGCATCCGTAGAGGCGCTTCAGGACCATGGCATGCTTATGCATTCCTCGCCTCTGTGTATGACATCTCTCTCAGCTCTGCAAAAGACTTAACAGGCCTCCCTAATCCTTCAACAATCATCCTTTTAGTGGTTTTTGGGAAAAAGTTCCAATATCATGAGTGTTCAACTTTATTCTGAGATTATAAGGGATCTGCATTAGTGCGCGAGGAGGCAGAATATAAAGGAGGGAAGCTTTCTGTGTTAGTCTACGGTGCATTTTCCTTGAAGTTGTGAATACCTTTGCCATTATTTGCTGGGACTTACAGGCAGAGGCAGAAGTATATAAAGTATATAAAAAAGTTTTTGTCCCCAGGAATAACATTCAGAAAGCTCACTTTTGTTAAAGGGAAGGAGCTGTGACTTCAATCTGTGCAGTTACCAAAGAAGATCCTTCCACAAGCCCTTTGTTGACTAATCTGATTCTCTCTTCATAGATCTGCAGTGCATTTTGTAGACTTTTCTCATCCTGTGACTAATTACAATGATTGTGCCCTCTAGGAGCATGCCTTTACGTATGGACACGAGGCTTGCTTGGAGTCCCATTTTATAGATTAACTCTGGACAGCTGGTATGGTTCTTGAATTTAAACCTATGTGAGACACTGTGTAGCTTCAGGGCAACTGAAATCCATTGTCTGGTCCTTACTTAGACTGGAGGTGGTGGGGAACATTCTTTCACAGTATGGACTTTGGCTTCCTCTTCTGAGAGATGGGGAAGTAATGGCATGTGACGCACAACTGTGTAAAAAATACACATTTTTTTTTTAGAAATGGTAGAAAAAATGTATAAGATGTTCTTAAGATTATATTTCACTCACGGAGTACTCGCTCTCTCTCCTTTCTCTCCTTTCTCCCCCACCCCCCCCCTCTCTCTCTCTCTCTCTCTCTGTGTGTGTGTGTGTGTGTGTGTGTGTGTGTGTGTGTGTTACTGGGGACTGAACCCTGATACAGACCAGGCAAATGCTTCTTTCTTATGCTAAGCTGTATCCCTAGCCCACTGTGGGACTTTCAAGTTATTATAATTTTTTTATTAGAGCAAAATAATGATAACATTTTTCTTTTATCTTCTTGGTGGCTATAGGAAGGCAATTATCCTTATAAATATTTTAAAATAAGTAATCAAAACTTTCCTTATGTACTTCCAATTTAAGTTTTTCAGTTGAATTGGTTCCAGCTCTTTAGTTGAAACATAAAAGTTCATTGAAGAAAGAAATTTTGAAAACTCTTAGTATTTCTAATCTCCAGTGATGTGTTTTTGATGTTGTTTTTCCACCTTGGCCAGCCTAACACGTGATTATTGTATCTCAGTTGTGGGTTAGTCACTGAAGTATACTGGAAGTGTTTGGAAAGGAGATTTTTTTTTTTTCACGTACGGCAGGTGACATGCTGTCAATATCAAAAGAGAAAACTATAATTTCACCTATGTTTTTGACTTATCCTAGCCACGTCAAAGAACCTGGTGTATAGAAACACTATTTAGCCAAAATGTGCTTTTTTTTTTTTTAATCATAAGGGCAGAACCAATCGAAAAATATGAACACAATGCAATATTTGTCCCTCGGCTGCGGTAACAAAGGCACGCATACCAATCAGGGGATACGGGTCTTCTCACCATGCTCTGAATTAGCCAGTGCTAGTCTGCTCCTTATGTCAACATATTGCAAAAGATAATTGAAATTCCAGCGAGTGCCTCTGTTATTAATACTGGAGCTTGTACCTTTATACTCATGTAAACATCTAGACGAATATAGCCAGATACATTGAAGATTGATTAAATGTGGTAACCTGCTGTAGTGCTTAATAAGGTTACTGTTTTGCTGTGTTACTGGAGTATTGTATCTGTGTGAATTAATGTTCATAACGGGGCTTCACCGCCATTGTCTGCTTGTTTCTATCCTGATTTATGTGGCTGGCCCACTGAATGCAATTTATGTTTTTTTTTTTTTTTTTTTCAAATTAAATACAGTTTAACAGAAGCACAGGTCCTTCAGAATAAACTCTGAATTAAGGAATTAAAGATACAAAAGACCACAGGGTTTGGACTCTCTAATTGTCCATAGAAGAAAATATGTGCTTTAAAGGGAAACATGGCTTTGCCAGAAGATAAATAGACACATAATCCGGAGGCCAGTTGCTGGCAGAATTTCTTAGTTTGATGTGACTCTCTCTTTGACAGTTCTCCTAAGGTAGGTTATTTTGGAGAAAACATATGTTTCCATTTTCTCTCCCTCTGCTTCCCCTTGAGTCCCCAGGCTCCACTAGGGTCACAGAAACATTAAGGCTTTTGTCACTGTGATTAATAGCTCTTAAGATCATCTTTAATTCACTCACTAATGACTGAGGGTCTTTCTGCTCTCCAAGTGATCGGGTGATATATGAGCCGAGAGTACACCTTGTGGCAGAGGTGAAAATCATTCAGGCAATGCAAATATTGTCACGGGGACAAATGTTTTCCCTGTTAATAAAAATTAATGAATTCTACCCAGGAGCTAGTTAAGGAAGCAGCGGCAAAAGCGAGCCAAACACAAATAACTTCTCACTGTTAAGAGCTACTTACACATCCTTTCTCGATGTGGGAAATCAGGAGACACCAGCGCTGTGCGTCTCCACCTTTCCAGAGATGTGTCAAGGAAGGTTTAATTTCAGTATGAAAATTCAGCACACTATGTCCAAATTCAGGGTTATTTTTTTTTTTGCATTCTTGAGTCTATTTAAAATTGTGAGTGTTGGCATCTTATTGTTTTTTAAACCTTGTTTAAACGACAGGCTTCTAGCCCTCTACTCGCCTAATGAATGCATTCTTCCCTTCATGGCCTAGTTAAGACCAAGAACTATAATGGTGGGGTTTATAACTATAAAATGATGTAATGAAGTTTAAATTTGAAAAACTCCTGGTAACACATCGTAAAGGGCTGATGAAACAGACTGGAGATTAATAAGTGGTTTGAACAGTTCTGAGAGCAAGAAAAACACATTTGTTAACTCCATTGTTGTATTTATTGAATTCTTTAAAACTGAAAACACTGTCTCTCTTAAAAATTTGTCCCACACTGTTAACTGTACCCGTCGCACACCTACCTGAACCCCTGGCTCATTGTGCAAGGCAGTATGTGCGCAGTGTCCTGCAGCTGTCCGGGCTTGTGTAAGGGAACAGAGCTGAGTCTGGCATCGCTTTGTTTTATTCTGACATTCCGTGCATCTTTCTTCTAATGACCAAAATCAACGGTCTCAGTGGAGCAGATGTCTCTGTACTAGTTCTCACTCCTTTATCATTCATATCTTAGAGCAAGAAAATAGTAAACTTTTAAAACACATTACTTTACCTCGCCACAGTGCTTATCTACAAAGGAACATATTACTAAGGGGAAGAAAGCGCCACTTGTTACTATTGTTTCTGGTAGGCACCCAAGGACAGTAGCTAATTTGTTCTTCATCAATGCCAAGGACAAAAAAGAAAAAACCTGACTGAATTATGCATTTATATCTTCTTACTTCTAAAGTGTTCATATTTCACCCAGTGTGTTCAAATGAACATATAAAAATTGACTGTATATATTTTTTAAAACTGTGTATGTTTTTAATTGAAATAGAATTATACCAGTTCCCCTCCTTTTTCCCTTCCAGCTCATCTCAACTATCCTTTCTCCAGTCTCTCTCTTCCCCTCCAAATTTGATAGTCTGTTTTTCTCTGATTATTGTTGCTACACACACACACACACACACACACACACACACACACACACAATATGTATGTATGTGTGCACAAATATTTATAAATACAACCTACTGAGTCCATTTTGTTGCATGTATGTATATAATTTCAGGGCTTACTACTCTGCATTGGCCAGCCAATAAGAGGGCTCATCCTTGGGAGGGGTGGGCTAATTTTCCTTCTCTCAGTAGTCATTAGTTGCCTATAGTTATTTTGTCTAAGACTGTGACCCCGTGAGAACTTATTGTATAGTTTTATAATTAACTGAATTAAAAATATATATTAAAGAATATATTGTATCTAAATAAGTTGAAATTTAAAACTATTAAAGGGATCAAACATTTATTTGATAAGTTTTTAAACTGGAGAGGAGAATGGCTATAGTCAAAGAGGGTCCTACCACACATGTTATCAACACTAGCTGCCTTAGTTTCCCGTAGTCAGTTTGGTCAATAGACACCCCCAAGTCTGTAGACTGGTTCTTCTCCCAGTATAGTCCTTGGATTTCCTGCATTTTGAACTTTTGAGAGGTCTCTCCTGCCCCACAGCCACAGTAAACCCACAGAGGCAGGGCTGATACATTTGCATTTTTAATGAGCCCCTGAGATTACCCATATGCAAAAGTGAAGAACTGCCCATGCTTCTGGGAGAAATTGCAGCATGACAACATAGGCTGTAATATACGGGCTATTTTTTGTTGTTCACATAAAATGAAGTCTCTGTACTTGAGTTTCACTATTTCTATAAACTTTTATATCTCACCCTTGGTTCTGCAGGAGAAAGGCCTGGGTTTACACAGCTTCAGTACACAGCACTGGGAGAGGGCTCGGGCAAGTGTGGACAGCAAGGAATCAAATACCAGCTCTTTCTTTTTTTTTGTCCAGAGAAGTTCTAATCACATAGTAAACAGTTAGAATTTACACGGGTTTTATGTAATTAATCCTGAGAACCACTATTTAGTTGCAGCTGGAGCGGAATCTTGGCACAGAGGAGAACAATCCAATATAGCCCTTAACCTTTCCCCCTTCGGCTGCGCTGGTGAGCCGGCGTGTGTTTCTTTAAAAAGGTGTTGCATATCTCTAATCGCTGTTTGTAGTCTCTGATATGAGGGTCACCTTACTGTGCACACACTTTAAAATTCAATGGTAAGGGAAAATGGACAAAGTAAAGTCCTAGCCTCACATGGTTTATCCATGTGAAGTTCCATGACGTAAAGCTTTTCTGCGATCTTTAGTGAGGGGGGTTGGCTCTGCTGCTCCCTAAGGTCTCCTCACTCACACTTCTTGGTTGTTGAACATTATGAAGTAGTTCATTGACATCAGCGAAAGTCTAGGGAACCAACAAAGGAACGACATCAGTGCCGTGGTCACCTTTCTTCATGCTGAAGTGACAGAATCAAACCCCGTCTACAGCAGGAGTCAGAATACCTCCTACCTGCTCCTTAGTCTATATTCAGTTTGCAAACAGGTTACATGAAGATAATGCATAAAAATGCCATTGGAAAGCCTTTCCTAAAAATCAAAATTACTGGCTTCATTCTTACGGCACCAGATTATCTAAATTTTCCATCTGGCAAAACTGAATTGCAGATGTTCCTTCCCATGGAACCTGGCCTCTCTGTTCGCCACTTCTCCAACCGGTGCCGCCTTGTCCCTTCACGGTGGGTGTGAAGTCTGTGTAACCTTTACAGCCATTGAATGTGTCAGTACTGATTTCTGTGATGACCAGAGCACCCTAACAAGGATAATATGAGAAAATCCCCAAATTTGTGTTCCTGCCCTGTGTACCTCCTAGTGTTTACCTGGACAAACAAAATTTGTTGGTGAGATTTTGAGTGTCCTTGAGTGAGTCCATCATGAAATCCGAGGGTTGCAAATGAGGAGTGTCAATATGAGCCCGAGTCTTGAAATAGGAAGAATTTTGTTTTTATTTAGTACTGTTTGACGGACAAGAGTTAGACGTGTCTTCTGTGTGGACGTTGGAGTGTGGTAATTCTGGAAGACATTGGCGATATTCTACACAGGAGACTAGCGGCCATGTCTGTTTTTATAGTTGTCAGGACTTTCAGGCAGGATCTTGCCACCTCTCATGAACTACAGGAAGTTGTTAGCCTCACTGCCATAAGCCTGGGTTTTCAAGACTGACAGGTCCCTGCTCCCCACTACTCCCACCTCCCATTGAAGAGAAACCATACATTCAGACTCTCCTGTCTAAGGACTTTGGGCTTGTCTCGCTCTACTGGAAACCCCTTGGCATAGCCCAGCTCTACTTTTTCCAGAGGACAAATCTTTTTATTAGCAAAACAGGATGGGCTAGGTATGTCTTTATAGGCCATTCACTTGAGCATAATTTAACATGACTCATTTCCCTTTATACGTAAAGACAGTGGCTGCAGCAGACAAGGGAAAAATCGAGCCCCCAAAATGTTATTGCAAACTGGTACTTGAGAATGTATAAAATTCTACTGGAGCCAAGGGATTTATCCAGAATGACTGGCCATTCTTCGCTTGGGTGTCTAAATAGGCCTTGGGACACCGTTTTTGGCCTGCCTTTGAACCCGCTGTAATAAAGAAGGAAATGAAAGCAAAGGTAAACTCAAAGTATTGTTTTACTCTAAATGCTTCCAGTAAAGGGTCTTGTTATCTAATGATTGGTACGAGAGGGCTGGCGTAAATCGCACAGTCTGTTCTTTGCACTCCTAGCTCAGGGAGGCGAAGGCAAAGGAAATCAATTGGAACTAGCAGGTAACAAATGACCAGTCTTAGGCGAACAGAGCCTCCTGCGCATAGATGACTAGGAAGCAGGGCTGGAAGGCCTTTGTTTTTCTTATTCAAAATCCAGAGTAGTTATGCAAAGGAGCTAATTAGATCGTCGTGGTAGACAAGATTGCTTTTATCTATTCCCATTACAGCTCCACCCAGAAGCTCCTGCTCTATTTGAGGCCTTTAGTAAATATTTATGTGATGCTTGAAAAAAAATTACAGGCTTTGAAATATAAATGAAAGCAGTATTTACCAATTCGGGACTCTATCAGCCAGTCAACTGCAATTTAATTCATGCAGAGTTTTGTTTGAATATTGTTAAATAGAGGGTGTGTGGTCATTTTCCTTTTTGATATGACACAGGGTCTAGCTTCCAAACAAAGTGGCTAGGACAGGCAACGGTCTTGAAATGACTCTGATGAGGGCTCACATTTTATAGCTATATAACGTTTTCTGCCAGAGGCACCCAGAATATTGGAAAGGAGGATTTATTGAGAAACAAATGACTTTTAGCCAGTTCTATGAACGGAGATGGGCAACGTCAGCTCACCTTGCGCTCTTACTGCTTTAAACTCACGGCTTGCTTAGCTTACTCCAAGTTTACTGTTTTTCTCTCATAATTAGATACCATTCTCAAAACTCCAAAGCACTAGTCTGCTTTCATCTGAGAATCCTGAGTTGTAAGAGAGATCCTGGCATGCTTTCCAACCTAGAGACAGCCTCTGGATTCTTTGGTTCCCAGAATTCCTAGTGCGTGCGTGCGTGCGTGCGTGTGTGTGTGTGTGTGTGTGTGTGTGTATGTGTGTGTGTGTGTGTGTATGCATGTGTGTGTATATTTCATTTTAATAGCTACTACATTTTTAAATTATATGTATGTTTATGCATACATACAGAATTAAAATTTTTCATTGTATATATCCAATGTACATGGTATTACCTTGCATAAGGGTCTGTTTATACAAGTATATATTATACATTGACCATACTGATAGATTCACAACACGCCCCCAAGGTTGGGCGTGTTTGCATATGCCTGGAGGACCTGAACACTTCAGCCTAGCCTGTTCCAGGTCAAGATAGCCATTTCTGGGTCAAGGCGTCTCACGTGACCAGGATCTGTGACTTTGCATGGTTATGTAAGCGCGCAACGTAGCCATGTAATCTACGAACATTCGTGGAGTAGTTATGTCGACCTGTGCATGCTGAGCCTTTATAACCTGGCGCCATATTCCCAGCTCCTTCTTCTCTACACATGTGTCTCCCACAGGCCTGGGCACTCTCTGTCCCTTTCATCTTAATAAAACTCTTATTAGTGGATTCGTGACATTTCCTTGCAGGGTAAGAGCGCCGCAAAATAACTAACACATATCCTCCCATATCCACTCCTCCCCCGCCCATTAGTCCCCTTTGCCTACCTAGGCAGCCTCTATTCTGCTTTCATGTCACATGTACATACATACATGCATTATTTTATGTGTGTATATAAAACATAGGAGCCACAAATGAGAGAAAAACATGCACTATTTGTCTTTCTTAGACTGGCTTATTCGCTGAACAAGATTATTTCTAGTTGCATTAACTGTCCTGAAAACACATGACTTCATTTTTCTCAATGGCTGAAAAAACTCCATTGCGTATATATTTGCATTTTTTAACCCGTTACTCTGTATTTGTACACCCATGTTGGTTCCCTAACTTGGCTGTTGGAACTAGAGTGCATACTGACTTGTTTGATCTGCACAACACTCCACAAATGTTCAGAAGTGGTGATGTCGCTGACCTCATTCAGACCAGTAATGGTGCACAAACACTGTAAGTTACCCAACTATTAAGCATGGACAGGCTCAGAACTCAAATCTTTCAGTTCCATTAAGCCTGCTCCTGCACCCTGCTACTAGAGTTGTATGATTTAAGGTTTGTCTAGAGCTGAATTTCAAGATATTCCCTCCCCATAAATTTGATGTTTTGTCTGATAGGAAACATGTTATTCATCTATCATCCTTATAACATTCAAACAACAAATATTTGTTGAATGTGTGCTATGTGCCAGCCAGTCTGCTGGCCTCTGGACTTGTGATAAGGAATAAGATAGACACATTCCCCCTGAATAACAACTCATATATAAAGTTGTATTCTCTGCTCAGACTGAATTTAAATTAAATCACTGTGGCTTATTATTTTCAACTGTAAAATTATTTTAACTGAAAAAGTGAATCTCTTTTGCACTACTCATTAAGACAGAGCAATGGACAGAGTGGTTGATGAGAAGCTTGATTGAATTGTCCAGGACTTTAGGATCTTGGAGCTGGAAGCACAGGAATAACTTTTATACTGCTGTGTGTAGTGGCCCACACCTTTAATCCTGGCACTCAGGAGGCAGAGGCAGGCAGATCTTCATGAGTTTGAGGCCAGTCTGGTCTACATAGTGAGTTCCAGGACAACCAGGGCTACATAGTAAAACCCTGTGTCAAAACAAAACAAAAAAACTTATACATTGCAGTCTGATTCAACACGTGGAGTTTTCATTCTGGCTGTTTGTAGACACTCAACTCCTTTTCAGCAGTGGGAAGGGGTTGTTTAGATCTCACGGGGGCAGGGGTGGTCTCAGTTTACTGATGGTATCTTTTGGAGGTGTCTGAAATCAATATGCCCTCCCTGCTATTCCTGTGACTTGTCTAATTCAAAAGCTGAATGCTTTGGCTTTGCTTTGTAGTCACCTCACACCTGGCAGTGTCTCTAGAGTCTAGATCAGAGTGCTCTGAAGACAGAATCTCCCTCTTATCTTTTCACCTCTGTTTTTCTCTCCATCCTGTAAGGTTGCTGGTACAGGGCTATCAGATGGTGGCAGAGGAGAGGCCTAGATCCAGGGCTTCTGCCTTTGATCCCAGTGCCTTCAACACAAAGCCTCTCCATTCTTCAGTCTGCTGGTCTGAAATGATGTGCAAGCCTTAAGAAGCTTGCTTGTGAAAATACTATTAAAATGCATTACAGATACACAGTAGCTATCACTTTATTAAATTCTTCTTCTCCAGCAAGTTTTCTAGATTTGTAAATTAGCTTGTTAGGCCTACTATAACAAAGTATCTCAGACTACATGGCTTAAACAATGAAAAATTATTTTGTGGGCCAGAGAGATGGCCCAATAGTTAAGAACACATGCTACTCATGCAGAAGATCCAAACCCGATTCCCAGCAGCCACATCAAGCAGACCACAACTATCTGTAACTCCAGATCAGACATCCTCTTCTGGATTCATGGGCGCACACACACACAATAACACACACACATACAATAACACACACACAAATAAATAAAATAAAATAAAATATTAATACAGAAATTATTTAAATCCAGAGATTAGAAGTCCTAGATTAAAGGGCAGTTTAGTTCCTTCAAGGGTCTGCTTCCTTGGCTTGCAGATGACTGACTTGTGGCTGTGTCCTTACATCGCCTTTCGTTTGTATATACATATCGTCTTGCTCCCCTCCTCCTCTTCCTCCTTCTCTGGTTTATAAGGCCGCACTACACAGCCCAGGCTTGCTTCTAACTCACGACCCTGCTGTTCCCTCTCCAGGGCTGGGATCACAGATGGGCACCACCATGCTTGGCTTGTAACTTCCTCTTCCCAGCAAGGACACCAGCTCTACTTTAATGACCCCAGTCAGACAGCCACATTCTCAGGTGGAGCTCCTGAGAGTGGGAATTCAGTATACATTTTGAGAAGACACTGTTCGTTCCATAAAACTTTAACTTACCATGTCAATTTCATTAATATCTGTCTTTAGTTAGCAGTTTAGCTATCTTTCAAACACATGCGTTTGAAAGTGTATTATAGTTGTAAAAAAGGTGTATAACCCCTGAATTTCTCTCTGTGGTGCGATACACTCTATTTTGGCAGATAATATTTTTCTGTCTTATCTCTTTTTCAGGACATTGCTATGAATAACTTGTACTAGACATATCGTCACATGTCTACTAAGATGTCTGTATGCTTAACCATGTTAAGTTCACTTTGGTCACTGCAAGATGGTCTAATTCCAAATAGACAAGCTTCCTCTGTATTGCTATGTGTCAATAATTGGGACAATTTCTTTTGAATGCTAAAGAGGTTTATTTTTATTTGTATAAGAATATACAGGAATAAACCAATTTGTATAATAATGTGAGAAAATGCCTGTCACCGTTAGCTACCCAGACTCAGATAGCAGACGTGAAGACCTTTTACCTCAAACAAAACACAGTACTAAATGATCAGAGTGTGTCTTTGTGACTACAAATGGTCACATTTTCATTTATACATCATCATTTTAATTTTTAAATTCTAACAGTATTATAAATATATATTTCTGTGATACACAAGAAAGTGAATCCTAAGAAGAAATTTAAAGACAGGAATGTCTTAAGGAGATTCATCATGTTTTGACCAATTCTCCATCGTGTGTGTGTGTGTGTGTGTGTGTGTGTGTGTGTGTGTGTGTGTGTGCACGTGCCTATCAAAGAATCGTGGCCGTCTAGACAAGTATGGCTCTTTTAGGTTCTCTGGCTTGTCTGTAAACTGGGGTTTGATTAACCTCATGGGATGGCCACACAGACTTAATTTATACAGGCACAGCATCTGATACCTCACAGGCATTCATCACTTCTTTGTTAGATCCCATTACTAACTGAACAGCCAATGACACCGGCATTTTATAGCTTCGCATTTTGGAAGAGGTGTTCTTGAGACTACAGTGCAATCTTCTGTGTGCACAGCTCAATTAATCTCCTATTAACTGTAATTACACTTCTAGGCCTTTAACTTCAGTAATTGCTAAACTTGTGACTGCTGCAAATGGGCTCTCACATGTTTCACGCTATTAGTGCAGAACACTGTTCATCGACTTCAAATCAGATGTATTTCCAAAGGCATGGAGCACTTTTCAGCATGAGTGGGCTGAGAGGGATGGAGGGCAGACACTAATTTACCACCATGTTTGGAAGCCCCAGGCCCCTGCTCTGCACACAGTGATGTCATTTACCAGGCTCCCAGTGAGATGTCCGAGTGCTAGAGTTTCTTTCTCTCTGTGTTTGACATCTTGAAGTCATTATAAAAGTCTTAGCCCAGGCTATGCCTGAAGGCATTAAGGGACTTTTATACCTGGCTATTTCCTCCAGAGTCTCCCCACTTGGAAGAATCACAGGAAAATGATGGCTTCCTATTTAAAAAAAATGTTAAACTCCTATAGTAGAATTTTCCCCCCACAGGCATTTTAGACAAATCTGTGTTGTAATGGATGGCACAAAACAGCTTGAAATTTTAAATTTTGTATTAGCAGAACTATTTAGGGGAATTTTACTTGGTAATGATTACCATTTTATTAACAATTTAAACAATCCTATCAAAACTTTGACTGCATTATTAATTGTTGTTAAAATATAAAACATAGTAATGAAAAACATCATGCATATTCTTTCAGAGAGAGTAATTTTTAACATTTTAGGCATTTATCTTTTTTATGTTACTAAATGGGTATTGCTCTATTCTGTTTTGGAAAGCTGTTTTCTCTCACTAGGTTGCTGACACTTTCTCATAGTTTAGAATATTATTCCTCAACATATGACTATTTCTATTCTGTGTATTTTCTCCACAATTCTATTGCTTATAGATTTTTCTTTTAAAAATCCATTCATTCATTCATTCATTCATTCATTCATTCATTCATGTGTGTGTATAGACATGGGCATCAACATGGCACAGTACACGATGTCAGAGGGCGTCTTGAGATGGTTGATTCTCTCCTTCCACCTTGTGGGTCCTGGGAATCAGAGTTGAGATCACAAGGCTTAGCTTAGCAGCAACCTCCTTTACCTGCTGAGCCATCACACTGGACCAGGTTTATTATTATTATCATTATCACTATTATCAATAATACTCTAACATTCAGAAGTAATGCAAAAATGGTTAATATGCCCTGTCCCTTAGTGTTTGCCCAAGATGCTGTCCCTTTCCCCAAATCTTAGTTGCCTCAGTTGTGAAGTGAGCATGCTCAGAACTTACCTCATGGGGCTGCTCCAACAGCCAGCTTCAAACTGGACCCTGACTGCACATGGGGTCATGCACCTGAATGCAGGGTTGTGAAAATTTTGGCAACTGAAAGAAGTTTCTGAATGTGCACTGACCAAAACCTCATCAAAATAAAATGCATAATGAATATGTTGTGTCCTGGCAGTACTCGTTCTGCAGCTGGACTGCAGCCTTGGTTTGGAACACACAACATGTAACACTCTCTGCCTTCCTTCTGCATGCCCTCATACCACACAACACTGCCTGAAGCAGCTTGGCTCAGATTCAGATGAGGGGTGCTTTGAATTGCAGGGTTTTTATTACAGATACACAGCTTTCTATGCCTATAGAAGCACAGTGATTTAATTATAGAAAATAAAGACCTTTAATACTTTTCTACTGTCATTCCTTGGTGTGTAAGTTTCAGACTAATATAGTGTTTGATTGGATTGATTTTAACAATTGCTGGCTCAGTTACTGATTTAAGTCTCATAAAAAATAATTTCCTGGATTTGGGCTTAGGATTACAACAGAACTTCCAATGATTTCTGAAGTGGGCCTAAACACACATCTGCCATTTTGTACCACAAATTTATGTAAAGGAGCACTTTTGGCATTGAAAATTGTAATATCAAAATGTTGACCAATGTGAAAAATATTGAAGATGTTCCATCCATTCAATACCTTTGTGACAAATAAACAAACATATCTTCTTATTAGTGTGTCATTTTGCTTTAGTCTTTAGTAAGGAACACAATACATGCATATATGTGCTGAAGATCATTTAAAAGTTGTGAGTTGTTGCCAGCTGATCCTTGACTTAGGTGCCTAGTCTAGACCCCTCCGTATTGTGGTTGTGTAAAAGCACTTTGCATGAAAAGGGGGTGTGAACGAAGATGCTCAAGACACTGGCTCTGAGACATCGGAGGTAGTCACCAGACAGCGTCTGACACACGGTCAATGTTCAGTTTCTTTAGTAGGTACATTTTCTTACATATTTCTAGGAACAGAATTTCAACATTAAAGCTCGTGGCCTTGTGAGGTCTTTTGACTCAGTAATAACTCTGGCCATATCTCGGCAGGTTGTTGCAGAACAACTACACGTTAAACAGACTCTGTGGATGGCAAGTTGGATTTGTTTTCTAGTAGACAGAGGACAGAAATGCACATTGCTCCTCTCTAGATTGTCCACAAGTCTGGAGTCTCGGACATCATCTGTGTAGTGCAGAACAAGGTGAAAGTCTGTGAGTTCTGAGAGCTAGAGTTTTATTCTGCAAGCTTGTAAATTGTCATTGATTCTGACTGGTTTTCCGGGTCTGGACATGTGCCAACAGATGAAGACTAGGTTTTAATTTTCTTCCTTTTCCTCTATTTAGTATGGGGAATCTGGGTCGAACTTTTCCTACTGCAGTAAGGCTGAGTGTATGGCCCTGGCTGTTCCTGTCGTATTCTAGTTTTCCTTTTAGTGAATCTGAAACTCTTCCAAAGTCAGAAGGAGGAATAAAAAAAACCCAAAAAACCCCACAAAAACTAATCCTGAAAGAAATCAATTGTTTGACTGTAATAATCTACAGAAACTGGTTAAAGCATTAAACAAAAAATAAATGAATCCAATAGAACTACCATGTCAAGAAAGGAGAACATAAAATGCCCTTGGAATGCATAGGATATTTTCTGGTACAAGGGGGTTTCTGAGTCATGGTTCATTTACAATGTCTGCTTCCTCACTCAGGGAAAGGTTCTAATAGATTCAAGGAGACTCTGAGCCTTGCAAATGTCTTGCTTAAATAAAGGCGGCTCTGTGAGGGAAGAGATTTGTTCTGTTTATGGAGAAAACTTGCCAGTCATGTCTCACATTGTGTACCCTGCAGAACAACCGTCGTCTTTCACACCAGGGTGATGATGGAGGTTTGCACAATCGAGTCTCCAAGGTCTCTGATCAGAGGGGTCACGAGCCGTGACTTTTTAGACTAACTAGAGACGGATTGCCAACTTGTTCCGGAAGTCGTGGTAGACTTAGAGAAACTGCTAGCCGGATCAGAAGGGTTTTGAAAGCCATCCTGAAGTTTTACTTCCATAAAGTCGGATGCAGGCTTCAGCTGTGCCGCTGGCTTTTAGCTCTAAACCAGAGCATCATGGTCCCTGCCCGGGAGGAATTTGACGAAGCCTCAGCAGTCTTGGAGGTCCTTGTCTGAGTTTTCAGGGTCAGACTAAGAAACGGAGTTCTTGAGCCAGTCCTGCAGGCGGTGGTCCCTCAGAACAGTGAGTTTTTCTTTATTTCAATTGGAATAGCCACAGGCCTGTTGCCAAGATGATGAAATGTCATGGCCTTGAGGGAAACTCTAAGCATTTGACTATAAATCCAAGCAGCAGGAGCAGGGTATGTCTTTGGGTTTTCTTGCACCTTAGACTGAATCTCTAGGACTACTGGAAACCAAATAAATATCATCTGCCTACACCAGGAAACACTGGTCTCTTTCATGTATATCCTGTCTTGGTTTGGGTTCAAGACTAAATAATGCTTCTTTGATCATTGATAATGGTTAAATTATTGAACACAGTAAGGATTCTATATCAGCAACCAGAGGAGTCAGGTTGAATGGGCCTTAGGAGAAAGACATCTTTGAATTTTCTTGGATGGTGCTAGTGAGCTTAAATGAATCATGAGCATCTCTGAATTGCCTCATCTTCATCTGGATCAAGACGATTTATTTTCGATGGTTCAGGTCTGTCTCTAAGCCATAGAGTCTAAGGAAAATTGTTGGGAGTCATGCTTAAAAATGCTCATCACTAAAGTACTTTAGAAGGAGCATGATCCTATGATAGATCTATGTCTTAATTTTAAGTTTTCCTTTTCTCTGTGTCGTGTGTGTGTGTGTGTGTGTGTGTGTGTGTGTGTGTGTGTGTGTGTGTGTGTGTGTGTATGGAAGCTGGAGGTCAACATTGGGTATCTTCTTCAGCTACTCTCCACATTAGCTTTTGGGACAGGATCTCTCTTGAATCTGGAGCTTGCTGATTTGGCTAGACTAACTGGCCACCAGCCCCAGCAATCCTTCTGTCCTTCCAGTCCCAACACTTGGTTTATAAGCACCTTCCAGTGCCCCTAGCCTTTTTACAAGGGTGCTTGAACACCAAGTGCTTTACCAATTGAACCATCTCCCAAGTCTCTTTCCTAGTCTTTCTTCATCTCCCCAAACAGGAAGAGATCTTTCAGCTCCCAGCTGTTGGAGGTCTGCCAGAAATCCTGTGTGCCATTTCTTCCTCACATGATCAGGAAATCTGAAGAAGAGAAAAGAGGGCAACACACGCAGAGACTGACACATAGCCTCCTCCCCTTCAAGCCCGAGCGCTCCCATGGTTTCTGAAGGAGATGCTCAGCTTCCCCTCCCTCTTTCTTGGAGGTCATTTCTACCTTTTATGAATCAATGGCTGCAGAATGATTCCTAGCAAGCTTTATTTCCTGAAGTGTGATCCCTGGACCAGCAGTTCCAGAGTCCCCCAGGAGCTCTTGGGAATTTCAGAATTTCAGGCCCTACTTGGATCTGGAATCAGAAGTTGCATCTAAATAAAAGCTGGGAAGATTCCTGAGCCCAATACAGTTTGAGAAACAGACACAGACTCATGGTCCCAGTTCATATCTTTCCAGTTTCCACAGCACACCTGAAATGACCTAAAATACAATACTTAAAATTTCTTCTGTGACAATGAGAGCTAAATTATCTTCTTAAATCTCTATTTTGGGGGGCAGGGGTAGCCCAAGCGGCCCAACTTGCTCTGTAATCAGGAATGACCTCCAGTTTCTGAGCCTTCTGTCTCTGCCTCCAAGTGCTGGGATCACAGGTGCGCACAACCATGCTTGGTTAAGAGATGCAGGCTTCACGCACGCCAGGCAAGCACTCTACCAGACGCCTCTCCAGCTCCCTGGGTTCTTTGTAGTTACTCACCTAGTTCTCTGATGTGCGCCCTATTCTCCCGAAAAAGCATGGGTTTTGGTATCTATGATTGCAGATCTGTGTCAGGGATGAGAATCTTGTGTACCTATTTAGGCTCACATCTCAGTCTTGAGAAAAGTTGTTGACAAAAGTTTCTAAGACTTTTTGAGTCTGAGCAATGGCATTTTCCAACTTATACAAACAGGAATTATAAACACACATATGAAAGTAAACAATATTAAATAACAATGCTGTCAGCCATCTGTTTCCTAACCTTAAGAATGGAAATCTCCTTGCTGGGCTTTGAAACAGAGTGGGACAAGTCTAGCTTCAGGAAGGCAGGAAGGGATCCAAAGGGAGCAAGAAGGAGGATCAAAGAGAGCCAGAAGAGCAAACATGGTCCCACTAACCTACTGTACCAGAGAAGTGACAAGGACTGGACTTGTTGGCATTGGCTGTTGGTCACTGAGCACAGACTAGCTAGCATAGGATGTTTGCAGTGGACCTTCTTGGGAGGAAAAGCCCCTCTGAAGAGCTCAGCAATCCACAGCAAACAATCCCCATTCCCTGACGGGGCCTGGTGCACCCATGCTCTCTCTCACGAAGGCGAACAGGGAGGATGGCAGTCTTTTCCACAGCAAATGATGATCACTTGAAAGCCACCGGGGCAGGACAGTTTCCATCTGCAGAGCTAGAAGCCTCTCTTGGTTTCACGGTCTTGACAGACAAAAGGCCTCTTCTTGTTAGACTATGTCCCACCTCTGAGAGTTCTCTGAAGACCTTTCCAGCAGGACTGGAGTTTGTCACGACTGTAGTGACATCATAGGGGCTGGAGTTACAAGAAAAATAGTGTATGCTGGCTTCGTTGCCAAAGCTGCCTTCTGTATTAGTTTATGGAATGTTAAGAACCTTTATAGGAGAAAATGCTCTGTAAAATTATGTTCCATGGGACATTTAAAAAACAGTTCTTATTTTATCTTTGGGGTTCAGATACACACACCTATTTTATGTCCAAGCGTGTTCTCCCTTTAGTTAGAGCATCTTTGCAGCTCTTTTCTGAATGAGAGTGGATTTAATTTGTGCTTTGATAGTTCTACACATGGATACAATGCACACTGATTATCTCCCACATTTCCTTATGTCCCTCCCATCCTACTAAGCCTCCTCCACAATCAATCCTTTTTTCAGATTTATGACCTTTGGTTTTATTTTGTGATACATTTAATTTATCCAGGGCCATCCTGTGTGACCATTGGATAGGAAGCGTCCACTGGTGCCGAGTGGGATCACCAGTGGGTATACAACTCAAGGCAATGACTGTCCCCTCCTTGACCCCATTATGGACAAATAGTTCATCAGTGAAAGGAAGGGTCTCTTGCACTCTTCCTCCATCTGTGCTTGACTGTGGGTGGGTCCATCATTGTGCAGAACATTGCAGGCCATTCACAGCTGCTGTGGGCTGTGTCTGGGATGACTCCGTCTTCTCCAGAAGGTCTTTTGTCTTTTCCAGTCTTCTGGTTCTTCATTTCTCCCACCTCCTCTTGTGCAATGTTCTCTGAACCTTACAAAGGATGGTGTAAGTGTCTTATTTGAGGCTGAGCCCTTAACTGTCACTTTTTCTAGGTATCTTGTGTAGCTATGAGTGCAGTTGCCACCATTTGGTGGAAAGAGGGGCTTCTCTGACTAAGGCTGGAGTAGTACTGTCTGCAACCGTATCACATTTGACAAAGTGATCAGTCATCCTATGTTAAGATGTCATGTTCTTGGGAATATAGAGCTTGTGAGGTTGAGAATGCTTTGTTTTCTATAAAATTGGAACTGAAAATGGAGTTTCTCAACAAGCCTACTCTTTGAGGATGATTCATAGTTGATTGCAAGGAATGGGGTCTCTCTGCTTCCTTTCCACTCCCTACAATTACTTCCGTGGGACAACCATCATGCTCTGGTCACACACTAGCATCACAAGCAACTACAACTGTTACTTGTTCAGTCACTGAGCCAGGAAGAAAGCACCTGCTCTGCTGTCTTCTACTTCTCCATCTCCCTGTTTCCTCTTTAATTTCAGGTTCATGACTTCCTCAGAGAATACACAGTGCAACTTACCATGTGGTTTAAAAATGTACCATGAGCACTTGTTGTGAGCGTGGGTCACAAGAACCAGATCACTGGCTTGCCAGGCTAAGATTCTTTCTACATGCCATTCTCAATGAGCCAGGAACACTGCCGAACTTGCAGTATTGACTGGGGAATAAAGCTATGAACTTGGGACATGGAAGCTCTATGATTTGTCTCTATCAGTTTGGATATTAATTATAAGAGAGGAATTAAATCTGATGACTGTATGGGCCACTTTTAGCTCTTATTTCTGTAAAGATGTGTTGAGATAAAAAGAGATGACCCCTTTCCACGTGCCTTTAGAAAAAAGAAGCTATGGCTGAGAGATGACCTGTTCCTCTCCTGAATGGGGAGGATGCTCATGCCCTCTCTGTGGTTTAATGCATCCTTAAACACTGTGATGACATTTCTGAGTCACTGTTGTGAGTACAGTGGCACTTTGGGTTTAAGCCAGAATCTCAAAGATGTAATGACAACAGGAAAACATCCCAAGGATAGGCACTGTGATCCATTCACTAATGCCCGTTTTCCTCTTAACAAAATCACAATTCTTCACAGAGAAAGCAACCTCTTAACAGTTAGCCTCTGCCTTCTGCTTTTGAATGTTTTAAAAGTGGCAGGGTTAAAATAAATATCATAAATAGGAAATGTTCAGAATTCAATGCTTTTGACAGTTTCCCAGACACATGCTAAGATGGCTTCTTTTTTTATTCTCACAGATAAATTCTCATAGAGTTTTCCAAATTCTTCTGCCTTTGACTCTTTTCTCCCACTTTAGAGAATTCTGCTGCCAGCAACCCCTACAGCATTTCCCTGCTGGACAAGCAGGAACTCTTGGTATCTTTGTTCCCTGGAACCCACCACTGAGCTCAGAATCAGTTTTTCTCTGTGTTGACACTAATTTTTTCAGTAACTATTATTGGCCCTATGGCTTCATTAAAACGATACATTTCTTTCAGATTTTAGTTTTCATTGTTTATATGTGGATCTGTGTGAATGTATGTGTACCTGTGGGCTGGCGCCTCTGGAGGACAGAAGAGGGCGTTGCATCTCTCTGAGCCAGAGTTTCAGGTGTTTTCAAGCCTCCCGATATGGATACTGGGACCCAAACTTGAGTCCTCAATATAAATAAAACACAAAAGTGTTCAATAGCAGATAGTATTTTGAGAGCTGAATTTCAGTGGTCACTGAACAGAACAGTTTAAAGTTTTAAAGAGAAAAATCTTTGACCCAAATAAAGAGGTTGTTCCAATCCTTTGAAATTCCCATGGTTGGTTGGCAGTCAAATGAAGATTAGTGGCACCCCATATCCTTCAGTTACCTCACACTGTTGAGCTCATAATGTCCCTAATGTTCATCACACCGACTCAAACTTTTTCTTTTTGTCTTTCTGCTAAAGTCAAACATTATCACAATTAATATTTTAAAAGGGAATTTTTACTGGGAATCAATGAGACATTTTGGCATTGACCTTCATTTTCTTTGGAAGATGTTTATTTTTCTTGTCAGCTGCAGGGGAAGAAACGTGCTGTGAAAACCTATAGACCCCAGCTGTCAAGAGCATTTGTCTGGGATTATTTTGATGGTATGCCGGTGATTTACCAAAGGCATGTCCCGTAAGTGAAGCTATAGACGCAGGGGCCTTATCTTCCTCTCTCTCTCTCTCTCTCTCTCTCTCTCTCTCTCTCTCTCTCTCTCTCTCTCTGTAGAGTAGTCAAAGTGGGGAGAATAGTAAAAGTGAGTGAAAGATAGTAAAAATTCACCTACAGATTTTCATCGCGATAAATGATTGTGGAAGGTGTTGATGGCCCATCTGGCCCTGCTATGTCGGGGCTCCTTGGCACTTCTGCAGAGGGCGTTGCTCCTATATCAGAAATGTGGACTCCTGCTCTGGGGTAGATGTCAGGCCATTAAGCAAAAACGTCATCCTCAGTGTCAGGGCACAGCAGTAGAGCACAGAGTTATCTTTGAGTTTAACCTGCAAACTGAATCCAGAGAGTGATGGTTATCCCAGGAGGATGGTTCTATACCATGGCACATCTAACAGAGAACTCAGTAGAATCACATCGAAGCAATCTAGCTTGTGGTTAGGTTAGTTGGGACCTGAATTCTTTGGAGACTGTTGACTTTCCTTTTGGACCTATAACCGTCTATTTCTTAATGTTGGAAAGGGAGGAGTTTTGGCAAATTTCTTCTGGTGCCAGTGACTTTGGGAAACTTTAGTGATTCCACCCTGAAGCTTTAAGGCAGCTTTTCACATGGCTTTGAGGAAATGGAAATGAAGATTTGCCAGTCGGAACCTCAAAGTTATTTCTGTGTGTACACATATGTGCATGTAAATTATGTATGGACTTTTGTGTATATGTACTCATGTAGAGTTAGGCTGGGTTGCTGAATTCAGTGGAGGAGAATGGGCGGGAATGGGGCTCAGAGTTCATCTTTTGCACTGATTTGGGCTAAGTGGAATAGTATAGATCTCATGACTTTGTAGATTACAGGTAAGTCCTCTTCAATTTGCTCAGTAATTGGACAATTCTCAGGGTAAATTGAAATAATAACTGTTTCTTTTGTTGTTCTTAAATTGCTCTTTTTTCAGTTCACTGTAAAGATTTAAATGATTCTAACCATAAAGAAAGAGAAAGGGAGGCCATATTGAAGATGGAGCAATGGGCAGGATGTTTACATTTAGTTTGAGAGGTGCTGTTTACTCCTGACAGTGGCCCAGTCCAGTTAACCCTTTAGAACCTGAGATACACGCCAAATGGCATCGCTTACTCACCATGCAGTTTCCTACTCTTCTGTCTCAGTAGGTGTGAGCCATGCAGTGTCCTACTCTCTGTCTCAGTAGGTGTGAGCCATGCAGTTTCCTACTCTCTGTCACAGTAGGTGTGAGCCATGCAGTGTCCTACTCTCTGTCACAGTAGGTGTGAGCCATGCAGTGTCCTACTCTCTGTCACAGTAGGTGTGAGCCATGCAGTGTCCTACTCTCTGTCACAGTAGGTGTGAGCCATGCAGTTTCCTACTCTCTGTCTCAGTAGGTGTGAGCCATGCAGTGTCCTACTCTCTGTCACAGTAGGTGTGAGCCATGCAGTGTCCTACTCTCTGTCACAGTAGGTGTGAGCCATGCAGTTTCCTACTCTCTGTCTCAGTAGGTGTGAGCCATGCAGTGTCCTACTCTCTGTCACAGTAGGTGTGAGCCATGCAGTGTCCTATTCTCTGTCTCAGTAGGTGTGAGCCATGCAGTGTCCTATTCTCTGTCTCAGTAGGTGTGAGCCATGCAGTGTCCTACTCTCTGTCACAGTAGGTGTGAGCCATGCAGTGTTCTACTCTCTGTCACAGTAGGTGTGAGCCATGCAGTGTCCTACTCTCTGTCACAGTAGGTGTGAGCCATGCAGTGTCCTACTCTCTGTCACAGTAGGTGTGAGCCATGCAGTGTCCTACTCTTCTGTCTCAGTAGGTGTGAGCCATGCAGTGTCCTATTCTCTGTCACAGTAGGTGTGAGCCATGCAGTGTCCTACTCTCTGTCTCAGTAGGTGTGAGCCATGCAGTTTCCTACTCTCTGTCACAGTAGGTGTGAGCCATGCAGTGTCCTACTCTTCTGTCTCAGTAGGTGTGAGCCATGCAGTGTCCTACTCTTCTGTCTCAGTAGGTGTGAGCCATGCAGTGTCCTATTCTCTGTCACAGTAGGTGTGAGCCATGCAGTTTCCTACTCTCTGTCTCAGTAGGTGTGAGCCATGCAGTGTCCTACTCTCTGTCTCAGTAGGTGTGAGCCATGCAGTGTCCTACTCTTCTGTCTCAGTAGGTGTGAGCCATGCAGTGTCCTACTCTCTGTCACAGTAGGTGTGAGCCATGCAGTGTCCTACTCTTCTGTCTCAGTAGGTGTGAGCCATGCAGTGTCCTACTCTCTGTCACAGTAGGTGTGAGCCATGCAGTGTCCTACTCTCTGTCTCAGTAGGTGTGAGCCATGCAGTTTCCTACTCTCTGTCACAGTAGGTGTGAGCCATGCAGTGTCCTACTCTTCTGTCTCAGTAGGTGTGAGCCATGCAGTTTCCTACTCTCTGTCTCAGTAGGTGTGAGCCATGCAGTGTCCTACTCTCTGTCACAGTAGGTGTGAGCCATGCAGTGTCCTACTCTCTGTCACAGTAGGTGTGAGCCACACTCGATTTTTACAAAACCCTGGAGTCTGCCATCTCTAGGGGAAAGTCCAGACCTTGTCCTGGGCCTTCCCCACTGCCCTTCCTTCTGTCAAATGGGCATACAAATGACACAGTGACTGAGGATAGGTCTGTGAACCAGTCAAAGGCCATGCAATAGGATTCTAAAATAAAAGTTGCCCTTTGTTCCGCCGCACTCCTGGTGGGCTACAACATCTGATATTTCAAAAAGTGCTGGAGGAAGAGCCCAGTCCCTTCTAATTTCTCTGGTAAAGGGTGGGCAGGGCATAGTTGTTTCCCACAGCTCGTTCTTTGGGTCATTTTTGTGCTGTGCCATTGGGGACTTGTCTGACCCACTAATGGATGCAAGGAAAACAAATGTGAGAACTGATTTTGTCTCTTAAGGCACCTGTTTCTAGATTCTTAGGGAAATTAGCCTTCAGATGGCACTTTTGTAGCCATGTTACCAGTGAATGAGAAAAGGAAACTGGTAGAATTTGGCTTCATCCCCATACACCCAACAAGGGAGACGGGCTGAAGGCCGGGGGCTGTTAGGGAAAGTCTGTGAGGGCTCACTTGGCTTGTGTGACTTCAGGTTACTTTCCTTTAGGTAGTTTTAGGACCATAACCATCATGCCATGGAATGAACTTCAAGGGAAATTCTTAGCTAATCCAAGTGGTGCTTGCTATGGTCAGTGAGGAGAAGCTTCAGTACTGCCAAAGAGAGGGGAGGAGAGAGCAAAGGCTAGAAAAGGTGTATCTGAAAGCCATGCTCGTAATGCATGGTTTGGAAAGAAAGTCTTTTCAATTGAGGTGATTGAATGGCCCCACCCCTGAGCGAAGAGCCACAGGCAGTTCTCCTGCTGAGAGAGGGAGAATCAGTCTTTTTCAAGGATGAGCCCTCTAATTGGTTATCCAATACCAAGTGGTCAGCCCTAAAACAAACAAAAACAAACAAAAAATAGACAAGCAACACTACACAGACTCAGCAGGTGTTTATATATTCATGCATGTATATGCATCTATGTAACAACAATAATTAGAGGAAAAGGAGGTATGGATTTGAGAGTGATTGGGGGACTGTGGGGCAATGGATGTTGGAGGGAGGAAGAAACAATGTAATTAAAAATTAATTAAATACAGTAAGGTAAGTGAAAAATAAGATGTGGGAGAGGGTGGGGGAGCTGGAGAGATGGCTCAGTGGTTGAGAGTGCTTGGTGATGCCCTTCCAGAGGACCTGAGTTTGGTCTCCAGTACCCTGTCAGGAGGCTCACAGCCCACCTGTAACTCAAGGTCCAGGAATCCATTGCCCTTTTCTACCTTCCAAGAATATTCTAATGATGCATGTGGCGCGCGTGTGCGCGCACGCGCGCGCACACACACACACACACACACACACACAAATAAAAATACAAATAAAAAAAATCTTAAAAAAATAATGAGAGAAAGCACCACGCAGACCTGCCTAGCCATTTTGAAGCAGGTGAAATCTTGGTCTACAGGTATCATGAGTAGCTGTTTCAAAATATCCTTATCTTGAAGAGCTTCTCCAATGGGTCAGAGTATCTGATGTACAGGCATGAAGATCAGAGGGAGGATCCTAGCTCTGATGTGAAAAGCTGGGTGTGAAAGTCCATCATCCAGGGACCTTGGAGGGAAGAGATAGGCGCATCACTGGGCTCTCTGGCTGAACCTAGCTCCAGGTTCATGAGAGACCCTGTCTCAAAGGAACAAGATGGGGAGTGACAGGGTAGGATACTTGACATCTTCTTCTGGTCTCCGCATGCATGAACAGGCATGCACATACACAACACAACACAGCAGGAACACTATAGATAGTAGGATGACTTTGAAATAAATTTTATTTTTGTTTCTTTACACTGTGTGTGTGTGTGTGTGTGTGTGTGTGTGTGTGTGTGTGTGCGCGCGTGCTTATGTGAGTTTAATGTGCAACTTATGCATACAGGTGCTCACAGAGCCAGAAGAGGGCATCAGATCCTTTAAAACTAGTTACAGGAGGTTGTGAGCTGTCTGATCAGGTACTGGGAACTGAGCCCAGGTCCTCTGGCAGAGAAATAAGAACTCTTAACCTCGGAGCTGTGGCTCCAGCTCCTAAACTTATTCTAAAGTTGGCATATATAAATAAAACCTGGGTGTATTTATGGGGCACCGTGCCTTATTTTGATGCATGTGTATATCATGTGTTGTTGAAGTCCCATTAAACACATCTGCCTTTTCAACCGTTCGCCTCTTCTTCATGGTAGATATATTAAAAATCCTCTCTGCTGGCTCTGAAACATGCAATGTCTTGTGACTTCTGATCACTCCGTCATGAAATCCTTACTCCTCTCTTACTCGGCGCCCACTGGTCACCCTTTCCCTAGCACTATATCGTTCCCCTCCCCCTCCCCAGCCTCTCCATTCCCATCTCAAGTTTTATGAGGTTGAGTGATATAATATTCCTTGATATGAGTGAAATCATGTAATAATTGTCTTTCTGTGTCTGGCTAGCTTCATTTAACATAGACAGCTCCATTTTTATTGGTGTTGCAACATGTGGCTAATTTAATCCTTTGTTCTGACTGGATAGTATTCTGTTGTGTATATGTACCACATTGGATTTATCCATTCATCAATTGATGGAGTCTTAGTCATTGCTATTTCTTACTTATGTAAACAGTGCTGCAAAAAACATGGGGGTGAAGATCTCTCTGAGTACATTTTCTTTGGATTTTTACTAGGTACTGGGATTGCTGGTTCATCCAGTTGTTTAAAATGTCCTGAAAAACCTCTATAATGGATGTTAATTTATTTTCCAAACAACAGTCCATAAGGGTCCCCTCTCCACACCTTTATTAGCACTCAACTTTTGGAAAATATTTATTTTTACTGAAGCAAGGTGATAGCTAATTATATTATTTTTTCATATCCCTGAAGACTAATGCTTTGGTAATTTTTCATATACTGTTTGGCCAATTGTATATCATCTTTTGAAAACATCTCTCTCTATATATATATTTCTTATTTTTCAATTATTTGATGTTTTTCTTTCTCTTCTCTCACTGTTGGTGTTTTTGAGTTCTCACCCACTGAGAATTTTAACTTGTCAAATGCATGTTTGCATATATTTCTTCCTGTGCTGTAGACCATCTCTTGGCTGTGGCTGTTCTTTCCTGCAGTGTGGAATCTTAGCTGGTGTCATCCTATAGTTCTGGGTTTACCTTTGCTCTTTTCTTTCTTCCTTCCTCCCTTAAATAATCTTTGCCCATTTCAATATTTTCAGTATTTTGTTGGTTTCCTCCTATATTTTTCTTCTAGTAGTATCCTCTCATACCTAAGCATTTAGTCAACTTGGAGTTGATTTTTGTAACCAGCGAGAAATGGGATTTGACTTTATCTGCACAGGGAGTCCAGTGTTCCCAGTACCACATACTGAAGCCTGCCTTTTCTCTGCATCCTGTTCTAACCACATTTGTCAAAAGGCTTTCAGATTCTCCATTCTGTTTCATGGGGCTGTGTCTGCTTTTATGCCAATCCCCTGCTGTTTTAATAGTTACGCTTTTGGGATATATTTTGAGGTTGAGCAGTATGATGCCTGCTTGCTTTACTCTTTCTGCTCAAGATGGCTTTGGCTATTTTTGTGAGTTAGTGTTCACTTCCCTATGGATTAGTTTTGTTTGCTTGTTTTTCCAGATCTGCTAAGCATGTCACTTGTAGGATTGGGTGGATAGCTCAGTAGACAGTAGATAGTAGTAGTAACAGTAGTAGACAGGACCTACTGTATTTGCAGAGGCCCTGCATTCGGTTCCTAGCAAACACATCGGCTAGATCACAACTATCTGGAACTTTAGCTCCAGGGCACTTGAAAACACCCTCTTCTTCATATATGAACTTATATATACATAACCACATAGACAAACACACATAATTAAAAATAAAATAAATCTTTAAAAATAATTTTATTTGTTGAAAAAAAATGAAAACAAGTTTGTAGCTAGAGTTTTTCTGCCTGGCCCACAGTCAGGACAAATCTTTGTCACCAGCCAGTCCCACAGCCGCTCATAGCCAACCAAGTAAACACAGAGACTTATATTGCTTACAAACTGTATGGCCGTGGCAGGCTTCTTGCTAACTTTTCTTAAATCTTAAATTAGTCAATTTCCATAAATCTATACCTTGCCACATGGCTCGTGGCTTACCAGTACTTTACATCTTCCTTGTCCTGGCGGCTGCTGCAGGCAGTCTCCTTCTGCCTTCCTGTTCTTTTATTTCTCCTCTCTGTTAGTCCCGCCTATATGTCCTGCCTAGCCCGGCCAATCAGGTTTTATTCATTGACCAATCAGAGCAACTTGACATACAGCCCATCCCCCAGCACAGCCAAGTGCAGACCATCTCAGACACCTGCACTCAGGACCGTGGTCCTAATCATCCTCTATGCGGACCTGCTGGGTAAAGCCACGAGGAACCCAAGAACGGGCTCCCACAGGACACACAGAACATCCCACAGCACAAGTCATTCCAACAACTATTCCAAACATACTATGAAAACCTGTAGACTTACTAAGTGCCTTTATCCAAGAGCATTAATGACTCTCCTTTGGAGACATGGAAAACACAAACAAAATGAAATAAAACAACCAGTCCTGAATCCTGGAAGGGCTGTATATTTGGGAATTGAAACTATTGTCCTTATCAAATTAGTAATTAGACAATTTGAAGTTATTAATAACTCACCAGAAGGAGCTGAAGATGACTCATAGCTTGGACCTCAGGTGGATGAAAGATTATTTCTCTGACGTTACCCAGAAGTTGATTGTGATACAGAAAGTTTAAGTGACTCAGTGTCACATGGGTTGCTTATAGAAAACAGCCTTTAACCTGGGCCATCTTGTGTCCTTCTGAGATACACTGAAATGGTGCTTGCTATGAGCGTCTTACTTACTCTCTGTGATACTACATTTCTAAGAGCTTGGTGGGGTAGGTGATGGAGGCACCATGGGAGGTCTGAGGAGACTGGGAGGCCAACACAGGACCTGCGATGTTGACAGCCTACTGTCCTTCCGCTTTAGGCCCACTGAAGATACTTTACTGTTTCTTTGTATCGTAACAACCTCTCCTTTTAAAAACCGCCTTTAATCCCAGCACTCAGGAGGCAGAGCCAGGCGGATCTCCATGAGTTTGAGGCCAGCCTGGGCTAGGTGCAAAGCTACCCAGAGAAACCCTGTCTCAAACAACAACAATAACAACAACAACAACAACAAAAGTATTAACCTCCTGTTTTTATAGGTTAATGGAAAGTTGGGCTCCCTCTCACCCCTCTGGCTACATTACTTGCCTGAGGTGAGGGGTGAAAATATTTGGTCAACAGAGATTCAAAAGATAGATCTGAGTATGTCTGAAGCTTATGTCTTAAAACAAAATTATTTCTGAAGTTTTCATAATGTTAGTGTGTTCGATGTTTATATGTACGTGTATGTGTGCATGTGTACACATACACATGTGGGTAGAAGATGACATCCATTGTCTTTCTCCATAGCTCTCCTTATTTTTTGAAGCAAGGTCTCTCCCTGAAGCTGGAGCTCACTGATTTGCCTAGACTGGCTGGTTGGGAAGCCTGGGGACTCCTGTCTCTGCCACTTACAGTTGGGATTACAGGTGCATATGCATCTGACTCTCATGGGTGTCCTGGGGATCCAAACCAGGACCTTAGGTTACAAAGCAGTCATTTACCAACTGGACCATGTTCCCAGATCTTTTCGACATTTTCAAAGTGTCCCTTGTTTTCTTGGAGAAAGACTCCTAAGGGTATCTAAGAGCAAATCACCAACACACTCCACTTTGGGAGTGCAGAGTCTGTTCTTAGTGAGAACCCCAAGTTCTTCCTGTACTTGTTGGGGCTGTCCTTGACTGCATATTAATCTCTAGCCCCTGTGGTGTGAGGAATAGAGAGAGCAGGAAGGTTATCTCACTCTGGGTTGCCATTTAGTCTGGTTGTTTCCATCTCACACGTTGATTGATTAGTGTGCCTATCATGTGCTGACATATTTCACTTGCTGTGCTGATTACACATTGGGAGTGCTAATTCTTTTATTGGGTTAGAGTTTAAAGGTGCTCATCCATCAGCAAACCATCTCCCATTTCATGGCAGGCTTACTCTCCTCTTACAGCTGTCATTTCCACACTGTTCTCAGAGGGCTTTCCTCTTATTTCTGGTCCTAGTTCAATGGCAAAAATCTTGAAGCGTTTTTCTTTTGTAGTGGGCTATTACGCTCTGTTTTTGGAGACAGACTCTCTTTGAAGATATGCAGAATGTTGGCATTTCACAGGCTGACTGGAGCAGTGGAAATCACACTGTACTCCAGTCTTTGATTTTCACAACTGAGTTGGAGCAGATCTCCAAATCTTGGAATTTTCCCAAGCTTAGTCAACTTCTGAGGCCAACCAATGGGTGAATGAAACTTGAATTTGCATATCCGTGTCATAGTTTTCTGGTTGACCATTCAGAAATGAAGTCTGTGAAGAACAGCATGAAGAGTAGTGGTTTGATCAGATTGATCAGATCTAACAATAACAAGACCATGTAATGTCCTGATGTAGTCAGTGTATCTGTAGAATGTAGATGCAGATAAGCATTTCCGTACAGGTGTGTGTGTGTGTGTGTGTGTGTGTGTGTGTGTGTGTGTGTGTGTGTTCCCTATTTTGATTTTGAACCAGAATCATAAGTAGATGTAATTTCAAAAGTCATAATTTTGGTTTCACCTAATGAAGTACTTTGAAATTATTTTAGGTATTAAATAGCATGTGTTCTGAGAATACTGTTAACTTATCAAAAATTATATTTTGTTGTCATTCTGTTTTAATTTCTTTTTTTTCATGTTCCACTTAGAAGTTATTCAAAGTAAGAAAAAGCAAGTGTTACGGCAACAACAGACTGTACAAGTACAAGCTATCTCTTTGAACTGGTAAAATAAGCAATGATGGCTAGCCTTTGCTTTAATTTTTTATGAGGTTTGAACAAGTTGTCTTTTATTTTCATTTGAGGTCTACAGATGGACTGGTTAAAGAAGTGTCTAGATTTGGAAGGACCAGGCTTCTAGAAGTAGGGGAGGCAAAGTTACTCAGGAGTCTTCCAATGCCACATTGGAGTAGGAGTTACTGCCAAACTTTAATGAATTTATTGGTCTTTGGATAATTCGGTTGTTGTAAATGGTAGGAAGTGATGGGACTCTTAGAATAACTTTGAAATAGATTTATGTGGAAACACTATGTCTGGGCCCTAGCAAAATGGGTTCATTTCAGGGGGATACATAAATTCTCTGAATCTTAGAGCATTTTATTTATTTTTTTTCTTTTTTCATCTGTCAAATGGGACTATTACTTATTCTAACATAGGTTTAGGAGAGTCAATACAATGGTGTCAGTCGCACAGTATCATGTCAGCTCAGCATGCTGTCATTACTCAGTAAAAGTTAAAACTACAATGTTTCCACCTCTCAATTGACTCTCTCCCTGTCACAGAATGAAGTAAAATGCCATCTCTGCCCATCTGCAGTGGTTTTCCTGGAGTCTATGTGCGTACGGTGCTATGTTGATTCTGATAGAGAGGAGCCATGTTCTTGTGATGTTTTCTAGGGATTGACTTCAGCAATCATGCCAACATTGATGGACTCCTGGAATATGGACTGAAAGGGACCCTGGGGGCTCTCTGCATTCACTAATTTTACAGATGAGGAAATTGTTTCACAGAGAGACAAAAAGACAAATGCAGACTCTCCCAGTTAAGCAGCAACAGTGCCAGGAAAAGGAGCTACTTTTCTTTTTTTTCTAAATTAATTTATTTTTAGCAATTTCACACATATGTATAATGTGGTCATCCTCATTACCTTCTCTTGTTCCCCCTTTCCAATGGAACCTTCTTTCTAACTAGTTTTCTTTCTACTTCCATGTTTCTTTATTTTATTAAATTTATTTATTTATTTTTACATCCCCGCTGCAGGTTTCCCTCCCTCCTCTCCTCCTGTTCTGCCCTCCACCTCCTCTCTTTCCCACTCAGCTCACTTGACGCCCGATCTCGTCTTATCTCGGAAGCTAAGCAGGGTTGGGCCTGGTTAGTAATTAGAAAGAGCTACTTTTCTAGAAGCTTCCTTTATTGCTCTTGGTTATCCACCTTATGGCTAGGAAATAGAGATCCTGTTGAATATTTTAAGGGCTGTTTGTCAGGGTGAACTGTTTTGAAATTGTCTTTAAAGGTGCATGACTATCAGAGAGAGCATCCAAGTGTACATGTGAAGTATAATGAAGGAGAAGATGAGTTGGAAGTGTGGGGGAATGCTGAATGGCTACGGCAGTCTTCCCAAGCTAGTCAGAAGTCCCCAGTTATTTGAAAAAGTCAGCTTTCATTTTTCATTCTTATGCAAAGTCATTTCCTATAAACAGTTTCCTTACTGTGCTGACCTGACCATCCGGGTTCCCTTCCCCACACCACTCCTATGCAGACAGTTTGGAGTGATTTCTGAGCCATATTGCCAACCTTTTCCTCATGTCTCTGTACAATTCTGAGATAGTTCAAGAACTCAGGAGGTAGTCCAGTGGGGATTTGGTGGTAAAAGCGTAGTTGGGTACCCACCTGTTAGAAACTGCCGGTGGAAGGCGTCCTAGCCGTCAAGGGCACACTCACAGTCCTAATGTGGTGAACCTGGTGGAGTTACTGCTGCTATGGCCCCATCCGTTCTCCCTGTACTGATCTGACACAGTGCAGGAGGCAAACAACAGTGGGAGAACCCTCACTCTACAAACCTGGAGTGGGTTCCCACCGAGCGAGCTATAAACGTACTGACTCAAACAAGCCAACAGTCTGAATAAGTCAAAGTCCCCAACTCATTAAAAGAAACATCTGTGTTCTCCTATAATAGTCTCTTATCATAACACAAAATTTACTATTGTGTCTATGTTCAGCTGTTTATATATTAAGCATGAATTTTATCGAAAGAAAGATATTGTACATGTGTGCACTAATGTTTGTGTACATTATGTCTCTTTCTGTGTGTGTGTGTGTGTGTGTGTGTGTGTGTGTGTGTGTGTATGAGAGAGAGAAAGAGGTGGGTAATAGACAAGAAAGCGATTTGACCATATCATCTGGCAGAGCAGGAGAGCACTGGAGAAATTGTGACCCACAAGTGTTCATAAACTATTATCTTCCCCAGAGAGAAGCCAGAGTGGTCATGCCGCTGTGATATGATTCTGAGTGTTCATTAAAAATGCATTCAAGGCTAAATCATATCGCCGAACAATGAGTATGAAGGCCTGGATCTGTGTGTCAACCAGAGGAGCCATATCAGGCCCGCTGCTTTATTTAGTGAGGTCTGTGTCAAACAGACAAGGGGAATGGGAGGTTTGCTCAGAGGCTTTTGTCAAGGCCTGGGCTGCTTCTGGGGGCTCGATTAAAATAATCAGAGGCCTTGGGAATTCACACGGTTTTGGTGGCGCTGTGATTCATCATCATCCATCATACTTGTGGCTGGGGAGCCAAATACCAGGCTGGCGGGGTGGCCAGAGCCCTTTTCTGCATGGAGCTCTCTAGTCTGCAGGGCAGAGCTCCAGGAAGCCTGGCAGCCAAAGGGTAGAGGAGACTGCTGTGGGACTAACTCAGGAATCGGCCTGCCCTGGGGGTGAAGGGGGTTGGTAGGCTTCCTTCTCTAGTGGTCTCTGTAGGCAAGAGTCCAGGGACAGAACTGCACTTTGAAAGCAGTTCAAGATTGCTCTGCAGATGCCCGGTTTGCCTCCCACCCTGCTGCATTCGCTTCCAGTTTATTCCTAATTAATTTCAAGCTGGCTTATTTCTATTTGTTGGTGAACTTCAATAATGTTTTGAGTTCTGGCTTTTTGGATAGTTTGAGGTTTGGTCTTTCTTCTCTTTGTGCATTTGTAATTGTGGCAAGGATCAGCTTTTGTCATTTCAATAAGGCAAGCCTTGAGTGCTTTGGTGGTGTGCATCTGTGTGCGTATGCACGTGTGTTCATGTGTGGGCAAGTCTGGCTTGGAGACAACAACTAAAGTCCCGGATCTATGCTTATTATTAGTTACTTATTCAAAGTCTTTCTACACCTAAGGAAAAAGATATTCATACTTATTTTTATTTTTTCAATGTTTTAAATTCCTGAGTTACAAGAGTGTCTAGCTGTGTAGAAAAGCATTTATTGACTTTGGAGCCAGTTTTCCAAAGTTCTTTGAAGACAAGGTCTCTCAGCACCGACTGATTTGATCCCTTAGTTCCCAGGCAAAGAAATTTGGCAGCCAAGTATGTAAATTTTTACCCATCTTCCAATTTGATTTTTTTCTCAGGAAACCAGGGGCAGAGTCAGGGCTAATATAATAACTAGATAGCAAGAGCCAAAACAATAAGGAGCATTTTACTTAGTTTGAATTTTTATCTTGTTCTTATTTTTGTTTATATTTGTATCTTATTTTATTTACTATCTGCCTTGGTGGCTAGCCCGTGATAAACACCCACCGCCTTGAAAGGGCTTTATTACCAGTGTCCTTTGGATGGTGCAAGTCCATAAAATATGTAAGTGCCTTATGGTTAATTCTCTTTCCCTTTGTATTCTTAAAATCAAAAACCCACAGCAGAACGCCCAGAAGCATGTCAGAATCCAACAGGGTTTTCTCTGTGTGTATGAGAAGACACGACTCACAGGAGAGGGAAGCGGAAGGTTATGGCACTCTGTGATGCTGTCCTTTGCTATTCATTGGACTTGTTGCAGTGACAAGATGGGGACATTGTGTAAAAATTAACAATCATAGATAATGCTAAGCAATAATGGATAAGACTCAACTCTCCTCTCCCCTCTTCTCCCAAGCCTCCAAATCCACAACAATATCAAAAAGATAACTTGGGGAAGAAGGAAGCACATGGCTGAGGGCCAAGCTAGTGGTGGGTGTGGGGAGCCCTGTGGGCTTTGGAGACGGGTTCTGAGGGTGTCATTTTGTAAGATTTTCTGCATATTCACTTAATAAATCATTTGACTTATCTTAATAAATGATTATCATAGTAATTATATTACACTAATATAATTAATAACGTTATTTATATATATATATTTATAAATGTATTATATAATACATTTATATTATTGAAATATATAATCAACACTTTTACTGAATAATATTTTATTAATATTATCTTATTATTAATATTATTGTTGAATTTTTTTCTCAAAGTTACACATTGAATTTAGCTGCGTGTAGATTTTACCAAGTCTGTCCACATAAAGGGCCTTTCTCTAGGAGTCCCACCTCACACAGCATGTGCAAGGGATGTGTGTTTCCCTGCATTGTGTGTGCAAACACCGCCAGAGCTAGGGTTGCACAGGAAAGTCAGTGCAATTGGCACTGAAAAGTGTATTGACTGAGTGAACAGGATGGGGCTCTGAGGCACGGACACTCCTTAATCGCATGCAGACAGAGGGAAGGTTTCTGTGGGCACCTTCCTTGGCATCCGTGCTGGTAGGGCATGCAAGGAGATTTCGCCCTTTGATTCCAGACTGATAATCTGGTCTTCATGTTCCTTTAAGCCTGCAGTTACCTAGAGTTCTCTTGTAGCCACTCAACTGCCCAGGGCACCAACCTCAACTTTTGCTCCCCACCGTTCCTCTACATGTGACTTAGTTACCCATCCCAGTCCTGGTCCCTTGGAGTGGCCAACTTAGTTTACTAATGATAATCTCTACCCTTGCCCTCCCTGCAATGGGCAATAGTGTAGTGTGTGATGTTTGTATGTCTTCTCGACTAGGATGTTACTTTTTGAGGCCAGAAATGGAGCCAGTCACTTTGATTTCCAGAGAACATACTCCAAGCCTGTATGGCCCCTAGATCTTTAAATAAGTGATTAATGGCTACAAGTTTGGGAGATTGTTTTGTGTTAACCCAAAGGAATGATGTGAAGTTGGCTGATTTTAAAAATAATAGTGTGTTGGTCAAGGATATTTATTTATGCCTAGGAAGACAGAGCTCAAGGCAGATGCTTGGTTTACCACCTCCAGAAGGTCTGAGGGAAGGATGTGTGTGTGTGTGTGTGTGTGTGTGTGTGTGTGTGTGTGTGTGTGTGTGTGCCACGTGATGTCTGGACGTCGGCAGAGCAGAGATGTCAATGCTGATGGTGGCCAGATCCCAGCACTTAATGGCAGAGCCCGTGGGTTATTAAAGCTGAGACCCTATCTCGGGAGATTAGCTGCGGGAAGTGCTTTAACCACGGAGCAAACAGGCAGCCGCTTGATTAGTGCCTGGACGTGGTATGGCCTCATGGTGTTGGGTTTCCTTCTGAGCCATTACACGGATATTTGAGAACTGGAGCTTCAGTTCTAGCCCGCCCTTGCATTTGATTTCTGAATCTAAACATCAGTGAGCCCTTGCTTGCTTCTCTACGACTGGGGTGCCCCGCAGAGAGCTCCCTGTCCCTGATTTCAGATATTTAAAAGAGAGGTTGAGAGTCAGTCCATATGGTGTTTGTTTGGATGGGGAATCCTAAATGGCTTCTTATAGTAGGAGAACACAGTAGCAAATATATCTTTACAGTAATGTGTTTTAAATCAAAGTTGCTCCTTATTTTCCCCTGTGTTTGAATGTGACATTCTTGATTATTCCAGACCCACCTGCCTGAGAACACAGGAATCGAAAACAGGAGCCACTCTCAAATTTCACCTCTATTTAATCCATCACAGAAATGCACTGCCTTTTCACTGTGAGATATATATATATATATATATATATATATATATATATATATATATATATATATATATCCCACACAAGAACATTTAAACAAAGTGACACAGATCATCAGCAGATCAACCCAGAATGACGGCTCAATCAAACAAATGTATGTTGAGAATTTCCACCGGGCAGCTCTTGCAGCAGCCAAGCCAAATTTGTTTAGTATACATGAGTTAGCTGCATAAGAACATTCTCTGCGCTGTATGCCAGACGATGACTTTTCTAGGTAAACATCCATTTAGCAGCATATATCCATCCATGAAAACGCTGGCATGATTTTGATCTATTCTCTTGGACCCCAGAAATGATGATTTCATTCCACTGGCAGCCAAGCACCAACCCACACACGCACCATTTAGGCTTAAAAAGAAAAAAAAAGGGGGGGGTTATACATTTATTTCAAAATGTAATATAACCATCCAAAAGATAGAGGAGACTCTATAAAATCGACAGGCCATTTCACTTTTCTGACATGCTGTAAAGTAAGCATCATTAAAATGTATGTCAAATGCAGCAGGAGGAAAAAGACCCCAGTTGTTCTTGGTATTTGAAGTAGAATGTGGAGTATTTGTGTGGCTTCGGTTTAAACTTTGAGGCATTCCTTTGTTTGGTAGGAAGGTGGGGGTTCTTTTGTTAAACTGGAATTTCAGAATCAGATCCCAACTAGTTAGGGACATTTGGATTCTTCAGAAATGGGCACTTTTATTACCTGCCCTACCTGTTCTTCTGGGAGAACAATTTACTTACCTTTAATAAGTGTCACTTAAGGAATAAAAGATTCTATAGACCACAGTATTTAAGTCCAGGACAAAAGAGCAGGACATTTATTTTAGAAGAGAGAAAGAAGAGCTGGGCAGATGGCTCAGTAGGTGAAATGTCTGCCGTGCAAGCCAGATGACTTGAGTTCAGTCCCAGTGCCCTTGTCAAGGACTGGAGAGGCTCTAGCTACGCATGGCAGCAGGGACCTGTAAGTCCAGCCCCGGGTGCGTGGAAACAGTGAAAGACCTCTCTAATGAGATGAGGTAGAGAAGAAACCTGATGTCAACCTCCGGGTCCGCATGCACCTGAACATGAGCGTACTCACACACATATGTGTACACAGACAGACGATACCCCCATTACAAACAAAAGCAGAAAGAAAAACAAAACTGTGCCTCCTCTTGCCGACTTTGTGAGATCCAGTTTATAGTGTATAGGGCTCCTCTCAGTACTCTGGTTAGTTAACTAAAACTTCCCTTTCTTATGCTTTCAATGAGGAATCCCCCAATGGGGGGATGCTTTCAAGTGGAAAGTCAAAAAACTTCCCTTTTTACTCACCAAAGCATAATTATCTGAAACTAATGGAAGAGACCATTATTTCTCCACTTGAACTCTCAAGATGAGCCCTCGGCAGCCATTGGTGGGGTTTTCTGAACAGAGAACAGTAAACAGGTCTAGAGGTAGCAATGACTTTTGAAATCTCATATGATTCAGAGCTAGATGAGGTACAAAATATAACTCAAATAGGAAACAGCTCATAAGTAGCACTTTTTGAAAGTTAATTTGATTTGAATGTAAGCATTTACTGTGTTCATAGCTCTGGAGGGAGGATATGAAGGTACATGAGATGTGGATAAACCTTGCCCTGGGTAGCTGGAAATGAAAATACCAAAATGAAGAGACAGCTATAGCTCACCCTGTGAGAGACCTTGGAGCACTCACCCCTAAATGGGATATCTATACCAAAGCCCTCCCCTCCGGGCTCAGAATAGAGGGCAGAGAAAGGTTGTAAGAGCCAGAGGTAGTGGATGACTCCAAGGAAATGCTGTTTCCCGGACATGACAGGAAAAACGCACATATGAGCTCACAGAGACTGGCAAAGCATGCACACATCTGCACAGGCCCAAGTCAGACAAAATCCCAGGATGGAGAAGAAGTGGACACAGAGCCCCACCCCTAACCAAGCATTGCATGATAGCTGTAAAGAGGGGAAATCTGCCTTTGCAGATGGAGTGGCACTGGGTTTATCATCAACTACACTCTGGGACAGGCCTTGTGCTCAGGAGCAATTGATAACACAGAGCGGGTCCCACGGTGCCTTTTTATTCTGGTGTGTGTGTGTGTGTGTGTGTGTGTGTGTGTGTGTGTGTGTGTGTGAATGTATGTGTGTGTGTTCTTTTGTTATGGTTTGGTGTTTTTTGTCTTTTGGTTTGTGGTATTTTTCTAAAACTTTATTTATTGTTATTAATATCATTGTTAGGGGAAGATATGAAGTTGGGTAGACAGGGAGATGGGGAGGATCCAGGGAGACTTTGGGAAAGGGAAAGAATATGATCAAAATGTAATGTGTACAAATTTAAAAAGAAAAAAAAAGCTTGCTTTAACAGCCCCAAGGTGTAATTCTCAAATGCCACCTCTGTGAGGCTTTCCCTGCCTCAAGATTTCACCCAGCCCTGCATTTCAGGCCACGTCTTCTTCCCTGAGAACCCCGGGCTAGCGCAGGCATTCTGTTCACGTGTTGATCGGCTTTTTCCTCTCCCTGCAGCTGGTGAGGTCAGGAGAGCAGGCATGCTTCCAGCATGCTTGCTACCCCTCCAGTGTGCACAGCTCCAGCAGCCTCTCGCTGGGGAGCGGTCACATGGGGCATGAGTGAAGGGCATTCTAGATCTGAAGGCCGTCTCAAAGCAACAGAGAGAAGTCCAAGTCAGCAGGAGGTGTGTGGACATGGTCTGGATTCGTCTGGCCTGGTTATAATGCATGACAAAAGCATATGATGAGCAGAGAGATTGTGACTACTTAGAAAAAAATAGGTTGCAGGAAAGAAGTGGTCAGTTTTTTTTTTAAAGAATTGTAATGCCTTTTTTTTTTTTATTAATTTATTCTCTCATATATTACATCCTGACCACATCCCCTCTCTCCTCTCCTTCTAGTTCCTCCCTCACCGCTCATCCACTTCTCCTCAGTTTCCCTTTAGAGAAAGGAAGACATCCAGGGATGTCAATCAAACAAGGCCTAACAAGTTGTAATAAGACCAGGCATATCTGCTCATATTAACCCAGTATGAGGAGTAGGGTCCCAAAAGCTGGCCAAAGAGTCAGAGACAGCTCCCGCTCCCACTGTTAGGAGTCCCCCAAAACACCAAGCTACACAACCATAGCATATGCAGAGCACCTAGCTTAGACCCATGCAGACTCCCTGATTGTCATGGATTCATTCTCAGGGAGCCCCTTTGAGTCCAGGTCTGTTGATTCTGTGGGTTTTCTTGAAGAATTATAATTCTTTGATATCTTTACAAACATGAGTGCTAGTCTTCAGGACACAGAAGGAAGCTGCTTAGGGGCCCAGTATAAACTTTGCAGCACACACAGATTCATGAAAAATTATTATAACATGATGTGTTCTTCAGTGCCTTTGTCTAGAGTTCTAAAGTGAGATATATGAACAACTTCAAATTTTATTACTTTCCAGTATTTTATTTATTGTATTTTTAATTTGATTATTTTGTCTACCACAAAATGTGTGTGCATGGTAATATTTAAAAGCATAGAAGAAACGTGAATAGTGGTGCATAGAGTTTGAGTGACTTGTTTGCGACAGAATAAACTTGGCACAAGTAAGGATTTGCTGTAAACAAAAGACTTTGTTTAAATGTAATAAAAAAAAACAGGGACAATAGCCTGCCATGTTCCCACATGTATTTAAGTACTCCCACAATGTAAATTTCACACAGTCCCATGAATCCTATTTATCAAAGCCGCTAGCAGGTATTGGGACGAACCAGAAGCCGTCAGTGTGTTGATTGATCACTCTTTTTGAGCAGTTCACTAGGATTACACAGCCACTCCAAAATCAACAGCCTGGAAGAACATGATAGGCTTTGAACAATGGCTGGAATGTTAGGTTAGCAACTGCCCAAGGTCAGTAAATACAGCAATTAATATTCATAAAACGTCTCAAGGCTTGACCTGGTGAGAGTACAGACCTGTTCAGGACAACTCAATTCCTTCTTCCTCGAAGGAACACTGGCTTCTCTTGGCATTTAATGGTGAGATTTCTGAGCTCTGGATGTACTGAACCTAAACCTTTTGGGGATACCATCGTGGCTGTGTTACACACACACCCAGTCGGGGCATGGCTTTTCCTCCCCACTCCAGACCTACCAAGCGTTTTGAATTTCATCGATTGTGCCACGATCGTTGTTACAAGTTCTCCAGTTCTTTTATCTGCCAGGTGTTTCAAGGCACGTGTTGTGCATGGAGTAATGGAATGGCATTTCTGTTGGAGAAACTGAACTGCTCTACCTACAAGATAGGGAAAGAAGCCAGTTAGACCATGGGACCCCCATTTTGCACGTTGGACTGAATTCATGGAATATTTTTGCTTCTTTTACCATCAAGTGTTCCTCATTGTTCCTTGGCTGATGATGTCCTCTTCAAATGTGAGCCTCCCTCCAGGCGTGTTTAGCCCAGTCTGCTTCTTACGTCATCACTGAGATTCTAGCTATGTACTGTTCTCAAATTACCTCATCTTTCTGCACCGTGTCAATAACCACATTGATCTTTCTTTGTATTTCATTTCAATAAGTGTCCATGTAAATATATATTGACAGGGAGTGGGGGAGAATGACTTGTTCACATAGCATTTCATCACCCTTTGTTACAGGAATACAGATAGACCTAAATGACAATGGCCTTTGTGAGCTGTCACAAGACTTAAAGACACAGAGCATTTTATAACAATAGTGAGTATGACTTTACAGCATCTGTGTTTTAGCTGAAAAGCTCATGAGAAGTGAAGATATGATTTATTTTGATTCTTATGACAACTTGGTGGCAGATGTGTTTTTAAAAGTCAATGTTGACCTATAGAAAAGGACATGTGAACTGCATCTTTATTTAAAATGTTCTAGTAGTCATATTAAAGAAGATGAAAGAGAACGATAAAATGGATTTTATTATGTTCTTAGACCCAATGTTTCCAAAATACATCTTTTTTTAGTCGGTATCAACCAATTATACCAATAAAAATTATCAACTAGGTATTTTACATTTTACTTGGATTAAGGTTTTTAAAAATCTGGAGTATAATAAAGTTTTAAACTTTCAGTGCATCTTAGTCTGGAGTTGCCACACTTCCAGTGGTCACTTGTCACATGCCTCTAGTGACTACCTTATTGGATATCATCAGACACAGGTGAAAAAACCCCAAGAGTTCAGACAGATTATAGGGTTTTTCTAGGGTCATAGAATTTCCTAGCTAGGCATGAGCTCAGGGATCCTCTGGCTTAGGCAGGATCTGAGGTTTATAGAATTCTGAGATTAGCATGTACTATGGGTTCAGACTGTTGAATAGGAAGCCATAGATCTTCTAAAGAAAGAATCCATTGTGTAAGATTTCTTTATTGCTCATTCCAGTAATAACATGTAGAAGAGAGAGAGAGAGAGAGAGAGAGAGAGAGAGAGAGAGAGAGAGAGAGAGAGAGAGAGAGAGAGAAGGGGAGGGGAGGGGAGGGGAGGGAAGGGGGAGGGGGAGGGGAGGGGGAGGGAGAGGGGGAGAGGGAGAGGGAGGGAGAGAGGGAGAGGAGGGGCACATATATGACTGGGTCTCACATGTCCCAGGCTGACTTCAAACCCTGACCTTCTGCTCTCTGAGCTTCTACCCTCTTGAGTGCTTCGATATGGATGCTAGGTCTGTGCAGTGTTATGAATGGAACTCAGGGCCTCACGCATGCTAGGCATATACTCAACCAATGGAGCTACATCTCTAGTCCCCAGGTTGTGTTTTTAAAACTACATTCCATGTGAACTTTGAATGCACCGCCTGCTTTGATGATAAATTATCCAATGTCTATATTCCTTTACAGCTCATTTCTGTGCCCTTCCTGGATTTATTCTTTTATTCAACAAATATTTATTGAGCATGTATTCTGTTTCAGATATCATTCTTGGCACTGCAAAGGCATCAGTGAAGAAGGCAAAGTCCCTTCCCTTGTGAAGTTATGCTCTCCACCCTACAGGGCATGGTTGCTTCACATCGGATGCTGCAATAAATATTGCTAGAGCAAAATTTACTGGCTGCATTTAAGATTGGCTAAAGGACTAATACAAATGCTGGAAGAAATGATAGAATTGTGGGCCATCCATGTGGAGACTTGTTTGTTTGTTTTTATTGGTTTTATAACAAAGGTAGTTGAAAAGGTTGCACAATGAGAAGAGCACAGTGCAAATTCTGAACTGATTGCACTCAGTTAAGTCCATGTCAGTATCTCAAATATGAGAGAGAGAGAGAGAGAGAGAGACAGAGACAGAGACAGAGACAGACAGAGACAAGGACAGAGGCAGACAGACAGGGAGTCTTAAAATAAAAATATATAGATTGGGGGTAAACGCTCACTTGTGTTATTGGAAGAGGGGAGCATTTTTACATAATGTTAAACAGATTGGTGACAAATTTGCTTGATACTTTGTGGACTTTTATGTTAGAACTTTCCAATTCAGAGAAAGAAAACGGTACCACTTAGTGCATTCAAGAGAACTGTCTTGTTTTAGCTAATATTTCTGAGTTAGTAAAATCATGAGAATTATTTGCTTTGGCTAAAAGCTTGGCTAGATCCTGGGACTCTTCAGTGAGTCAAGCACCCATAATCTGCCCTCAGGGAGAAGGGTCTGTTGGAGGTTCAGTAGATATATGCTCTATGCTCTAGTAGTCTTCCCTCTTTCAACTCTCTTGAATTTGGGGTATGCTGATTGTGTGTGTGTGTGTGTGTGTGTGTGTGTGTGTGTGAGAGAGAGAGAGAGAGAGAGAGAGAGAGAGAGAGAGAGAGAGAGAGAGAGAGAGAGAGAGAGACTCATGAACACTTGCACAGGATTTTGTCAGTGTAGCACATTTTCCAGGTTGTCTTATATGTCTGTATTTTTACGTATCTAAGGTTGTTTCTCAGAGGGGGTTATAATGTACTCATTTTCCACCTAGAGGAACTCTGTTCAGCCGGTTTTCCTCAGTCAAGGCTTTTCATTTGACCCTTTAAGCTATTTAAACTTTGAAGAAAAATGCAGATGTGCCCTACTGTTTGAAATGGTGTAGAGATCCGCTAGGATTAATTTAAAAATTTATAAATCCTGTGTACTATGCAAATTAATGACCTCTGACCTTTGTTCCAGGTGACTTATTTTGACTTAGCTATGTCCAAATAAATGTGTTTATATAAGAGAGCTCAGTGCTACCCAAACCTGACATATTAAGCATCTCCTATGGCTCATAATGTGTACCAGAGATGAGGACCACCCTCTGTTTTCTCATTATGCCAAATAATAGAAAGTGGAAATCACACTAATCCTTCCTTCTGTGTCTGCTGTACCCCTGCAAGTATGATAAACTCAATCCAATTAAAAGTCATTACCTCTCCAAGGCTCGGCCACAGTCTATAACCCTTTGTCTCACAGGCCTCCTGATTATCTGTCTTCATCATAAATACAATACTTAGCCATCTTTGGCTTTAGTTTTCCATTAATGAAAGAGAAGATAGATCACTGATGGACTGATGGGTGCACTCCTTGTTTTCTCTAGCACTCGGTGGACTTTTTTTTAGGGAAGGTTCACAGATGCTCGTTCTGCCCGGACATTCTCCTTATCTCCCTGTCAAGAGTGTAAGTCCTTTCCAATCAGCAATTTCACTTGATTGTTCTTTGTGACCCCCTCCCCCTGCCCCATGGGGCTTTGCATGTATAGTCTTGTTGACTGATATTTTGTTGCATGTTGGATCGATGTGGGTCACAGTTTTAAGACTTAATAGTGATGACAAGTATTTAAAAAAAATGAGTGGAGACCTACTATAACAGAAAAAAGGGGGGCAAGGGTAATCACTATGTAATTCGGAATACTTCAGGTATCACTCTTCACGGAGCTACATTACAGAATTTTTCTCTTGAATAGTCTTGATTCACCCAGATTTACATGGACTTGTCGTCAGTGTATCTCAGTGAGCAGTGTCAGATGCTTTGGGGCAGAACTCATTGTTGTTGGTTTTCCTAAGAGCTGGATTTCACAATGTTGAAAAGTAGATATCTCTTCCGTTCATTGTCCCACTCATGTTGCCCACCTCAGCTCTCAGCTGTTGGTTTCAGAGGATTCTCATAATCTTTCTTCCTCTGATGCTGCAACAATGTATGAATGTCATTGTGCTTGACCCCAAAATGGATGTTTGGATCTGTTATCTTCATTAAGTAGTGTGATGCCAGATTTTATTGAATCTAATTTTCATAGCTGTACCCTATTGAAAAAAGCTTATTAAAGAATATTTATCACAAGAAGTCCTTTAAAATGATCTTTTCACCCCATAGGAAATAACAAAAGCACTCAGGTGTGCCTTTCTAGTTAGTTAGAGTTAAGTCTGACTTGTGGCAGCTGTGGGTAGCACTTTGGTGAGATCATGGGGAGTCGGTTAGCAGCAGGACTGCTAATCTTCTGCTAACTGTTGTGCTGGGTGGACACAGCTTCCAGGCTAACCTGGCCAGCCTCCTCTCTTGGTGCGTCAACTCTTCTGAGGTCAATTAAACCCATTGGCCTATTTGGAACAGCATCTGATTGCAGCTGAAAGATGATGTCATAGTGTGGCTATGGACAGCAGTTGGGAGGTACACTGAGCCTGGAAGGCAGTGCCATGCCATTGGGTAGAACTTGGAGTCCTCATCAGTGAAGTCTACATGTGAAATACATGCTCGTCAGTTATGTCACAGAGACCCCTCCTCCTCTGAGCAGTTTTCTCTTGGCTCATCCTGTAACAGAAAAGTGAGTGAGCCACTTGAGAACCTGCTGGAACTGCCATTTTCTGAGTTATCTGTAGGTTCAACAAGATCAAATAATTCCTATGTTCATCTTCACAAGAACTTGGTGATATTCTAAAATACACATGTATAAAAATTATATTTCTACCAAAAATTAAAATTAAGAAGTATATTCTAAACAAACCAAAGGAATAAACTAGTGCACAGTGTGGTTCCTTGGAACTTGTAGGGGATGGGAGAAGACTCTTGGGGACAAAGTCCCTAGATATTTCCTCTTTAACAAAATAACAGAACTTGCCTTTAACCTACACAACCCTCCTGCGAACTTTGTCATCGCTAGGTCAGGTCCAATGATTACTGCAGTGCCACAGCCATTTAAATACTTGTTGCTACACCAAACTGCTTAGGAACAATGACAGGAAGAGAAAGTGAGTTCAGTAGACACATTTCCATATGTGTGAATATCTTCCATCTGTTGTTGGTTGAATCTCTGCATGGGAGGAGTTTGTAGATACAAAGGGCCAATGGCATATGGTTTCCATCAGTCTAAGGCTGGAGATGCCCAACTGCACAGAAACTTACAAGCATTTCTTCTTCCATTCTTCACTGTTCTGAACCTCAACTAGTCCTCTTCTGTTGCCGGACAAATACTTCCTCCTGTCCCTGTCTTTGCTGCTCAGTGCTAAGCTCCATGCTGGTAGAAGCTTTATTGTCTTCAGTTCCATATCTGTCCTATCAACCTTGTGAAGCTTCAGTCACAACATGATACTGAAAAAAATATCTTCAAATGGATGCATGAGGAAGCCTGAATGACAGCATTTGGCAAGGGCTACCACCTTGACAGTTGTTAATTTGATTTCTCTTTGAATGCTAGAAAGGGATTTAAACCTGGACCCCTTTGCAGTCTTTCCACAGGATTTCAATGGGGACATGCAGCGGAAGTGTTCAAATCATATTGGTAATACCTGGAACATCTGTTTAAACCTTCACTTTCATAGTACGAGCCCACCAAAGATTTTAAAAGTCAAATGTATATTTATTCCATGGAGGAAACTTTATCAACCAGTACAAAAGTTTACTGGCACCAGCTCGTGATATAATGGGCAGTTTAAATCCTGCTAACTGCAAATAATTTTTCAACAGTGTTTATGATTGTGGTAGAGTTTAGTGAGGTAGAAGTACAGATAGCATAAATATTTCAACAAAAGCCTATTGTGCCAGCAACATAAATAAATTAGGCCCAGTTTGTAAATAAATTTAGTTTTGCAAGCATTTATAATCTTCTCTTGCTATAAACTATAGTAATTTATTCAGAAGAGGCCCTGGATGCCTTTCTTAAGAAGTCACTTGTCATTAGGAGACGCTGCCTGGTGCCCGTCAACTGTCTTAGACTGTGTGACTCAACTAGGCAGGAAGGATACTATACAGACCACCTAATGCTACTAGTTCTTACACATGTTGATAATGACAATTCCCAGACTCCAGGCACAGTTTGGTAGTCTATGAAGTTGTCATATTATATCAGTTCCTTAAATACCTAGCTTGTGTTACCACTTAACAATGTTGAAATTACCCCTTCCCAATCATAAGTGCAGCTGGTGTATATATACATATACACATATACAAACACATCTGTTCACATTTTTCTGAAAACAATTTTTACAAAGTGTATAATGTTTTCTCAAATTAAACAAAAACGTTTTCCTTTATGTTTTCAGTGACATTCCATCCCCCTGGTTTTGAATGATTTCACGTTTCATGTGATGTGGTGTTGGGAAATTCAATCTGGCCCCCTTTAGAGTGCAGAAGGGGACAGCAGACGGCACTCTGGCAACATCTAGACTTATTTACACCAAAGCTGTTATATTTGCAGTAAGGCAGAGTCTCAGCTGAATTGAGGGAATTTCCCCATCATGTTGCTTTATGACACAAATCACTGCTGTCTTTTTATTAACAAACCTGTGACAATAAGGACCACGTCTCATTAAAAAAGTACCCTAAGTTTGAGAGTCTAACAAGATTTCGTTCTTCGGGTACTCTGCTTCTCATCAAGCCAATAGTGTGGTTATGCGAGTGTTTAATTGCCTGCTCACATTCCTCTTTATCAGCAAGCCACGACTCCCTCTTCTGCCCGACACGCACAATTATTTTCTTTGTGCAGGACTCCTGGCTGGAAGAAAGTTCTGTTTTGTAGGAGTAGGGAAATCTTCATTGGGTCTATTGTGGAATGGACCTGAACTCCCCCCCCCCCTCCCATCTCAGGCAAAGCAGCTTGGCTCACATGTACCGAGCGAAGGCTCTCCAACTCCTCTACTTCCCGATCTTCATTTTCTGGAGGCAGTTTTGACTCTTTTCTCCCAGGAAATACTGGGATTCAGTATACGACTGGACGTTTTCTTCCATCCTTAGCTCCTGAGGTTTGATCTCTCCTTCTGAGACAAGAAGGCTCTTCTGCCAAAAGCCACCAAGCCACACTTAGGTAGCTGGAACAAACCGGCTGCGGCACTGGGGTCCCAAGCAGAACCGAGTGAAGCAGAGCTGTGGTCAAAGAGACCAGTGCTGCCCATCAGCACAGGCACATTAATGCTCCCTCATGTCTCAGCCACCTTTAAACACTCTTTGTAAAGAAGCAAATCAGATCTCTCCTTAGCATGCTTTCCTCTGAAACCACCATCAACAACATAAACAAATTAGCCATAGTAAACCACATATTCTGCCCACAGACAAACCACAGCCCTCACCAGAGGGCAGTGTACTTAATGTGAGAACAACAGCCCGGCTTTATAAGCCTCCACTGGGAATCAATTCCAGTTTCACTGGTTAGAGCTGGGCTGGGGAGCCAGAGTACACTTTCTCCTAGGTTACAGGTTGTGGGAAATCCAATGAATTTCCAAAGTGTCTTTCTAGGAAACACATTTTCTAAGTTTTTGGCATGCCAAGCTTTGAGCATTTTCCGGTTTTCATTATTGCTTGAATAGAACGGACCTGGACATGAACTTGCCCAACATGCTTGTTGAATGGGATTAGAAACGGGGTCTACAGTGTGTGGTGGCTCCAGAGTTCAGAGGTGTTGCCAGTTGGGGACCTCTAGGCAACTGCCTCTTTCACTCCTGCTTTCCCAAGCTTTATGGTCCTCCATCTTGGCCCCTGGGGAGTTGTGAAATATTCTCTATACCTTCCTCATGCTGATATACTTCCTTTCTTGACAATGGCTAGTCCTAAACCATCGTGTCCAGCCCTAAACCAATGTGTTCCGTCATCAGTACATTCCTCCTCTGATAGTGTTTTCTTAAATACCTGTTTAAACAGTGATTTAGATAAGAGTGTCCCATTTGTGTGCAGCAGGAAATGCCTGCCTTCTTTTAGATATGCTGGCAAATAATTGCTGTAGATAGGGCTTGCATACTGAAAGGTTGTACTCTGCTTAGTGCAGATGCCTAAGAAGTAATCTGCCAGTAGGTTATGATGTAAATACGGGGTATTTCTACTTTACTTTAAATGAATCTGAAAGAAAGTCACTTTGGGGATATAAAAGGATTATGAAAAAAGCTATCAGGTCAGAGGTCACCAAAAATCTCTTAAAAATTTGTATTGCTAAAAGAGTGACTGTACTGTGGAAGGAACATTGGCATGTACTGAGCCTGGTCCTACCTGGTCTTCCAGTCTGAACTGGTCACTAGGCTCCCTAACAACAGACTATGCCAAACATTAACCTGGTCATGCTTTCTCTCAGGGCATTACCCACAGACCTTTAGTGTCTCTATTTTGGTTATCTTGGAGTCTGTAAATAGATGCCCAAAGGCGTTACTTATACCTCAATTATGAATTTTCTAGCAATTTCTTTCCATAACCATTTGAAAAATGCTCAGCACCATTTCTGAAGAGAAGCTTCTGGAAGCAGCTAAGCCCATCTCATAATAGGAGTACCCATTTAATTCTCAGACTATATTGCTCAGTGAAGTGTCTGTGGAATTCCTAGGATGGTGGGAAAACTCTTAACCAGATTTACAAGCCACAGGAAAGGCAAGAGCTATGCCGTAATATGAGAAATATATATATATATATATATATATATATATATATATATATATATATGCTCTCTGTAAGTCCTTTGTTTTCAGTCCCTCTGGTGTTCTCGGCCATCTCCTCTGCTGCCTCTCCCAACCCTCTTTCTTTCTGCATCTTTCTGACAGCAGTGCTTTTAGGGACTAGTGTGGGGTAGCAAGGCCTACAGGGAAGAGATGAAATAGGTCACAACAAGGAGGCTGTCAGGAACACTGAGAGCAAAAAGGATCTTGGAAGACCATTAAGAAAACCTTGCATGCCAAGCCACGTTGGCAGGCTGTGTCACAAATACACCATAGAGACTCAGATGCTACAAATAGGGACCAGAGTCTAAACATGCCACTGAAGAGTGTTTTCTTGTCACCCTTTTCTGGGACCAAGGTGCTTTGAAGACTGTTTGCCTGTGACCTCTCTGGACGGTGACCTCTAGGAGACACCTCTGTTTTGGATCCTGTGCTGCTAGATTCTAGTAGAATCCTTTGCAGCTCGTTTGTCAGCTTTTTGGAAATCTATTTTCCTCACTTTTATAGTTTCCTTTCCTCATTTAATCGGGATGTTATATTTCATTTTGGGGGACATTTTCATAGAGTGTTTCAATGGCCAGCTCATTGTCTCCTCCTTTGCTCTGTTCATGCATGTGGTATTACTTGGGCTCCTCCCTTCCCCCCAAACCCAGCATGTTTTCAATGGCTCTGTTGCTGGTGGAGACGAGCTGGCCCCTGAGGTCCAGCTTTCTCATAAATGTGCCTCTGTCACCACTCTGGAATTGTCCTGAGGAGGGAAGAAGAGAATGTCCTGTTTTAATTTGGAAAGGAAACTGAAGTCTTCCTTCTCCCTCCCCTGGCCACTGGTCAGCATGCACGGACTCATAGACTGGTGTCCATATGCTCACGTCCTCTTTGGAGGTCCCTGGTGGGGTTCTGAGGTTTGGCCAAGCCTCCTCTCCTGGAGCTGGGCTCACATCCTCTGCACTCAGCCACGTGTAATCCTTCCTGTCTGCCTGTGAGTTGGGCACAAAGTACCGGCGCTTGGGCCCACCCTCTTCTTTAGTAGCAATTAACCTTTACTACAGAGCTTCCTTTGAAGTTTGCTCATGTTTTTATTACAAAACTGCAATGAGGAACATAATGGGGGGAAATGTCTAAATTTCTGAGTTACCTAATCTGTTCAATTCCCTAGCTGGGCTTCTCTTGGCGGCTGTTCCGTGCAGCTATGATCTCAGCCAGTCTGCCCGAGATCTCAAACCTTGTTTCTGTCTCAGCCTATTTTTAAGATTAGGGAGCTACTAAACAGCCCCCCCCCACAGGCATGCACACACACGCGCGTGCACACAGACAGACACACACAGATACACACACAAACACACACATACATACACACACACTGACTTACACACACTGACACAGACACACACACACACACACACACACACACACACACACACACACACACACACACACACACACACCACTCAGATACCAGCAAATGCACATGGAGATGCATATTACGGGCAAGTTTGTACAGCCAAGTCAACATGATTTTTTGTTTGATCACTCTGCTGTTTAGCTAAACTAGAGCTATGTGCTCTAAATATTAGCATGAATATTGCATTAGTTGCTGAACATTTTCTATCAATGAACTGATGTGATAAGCAGAAAGGAGAAACATTTCCGCTACCATCAGTGAGGACAACAAATGCTATGAATGGGCTGAAACTCGGAGTTTGAATGGCATCTGCCCAGAGATTTTCAGTTAGACTCAGCAGAGAGGCCAAAGGAAACAAATGGTGAGTTATATAAATCCCACAAAAGAGAAAGCATTTTAGGCCAGCCTTGCAAATAAGGGCCAAAGAATTATGAGTGAAATGGCATTTTTTTTCTTTTTTTTCCTAGCCTGCCGTTCACAGGCGCTCCAATAAATGAAATCATTTTTCCTCTGCTTTTCACTCAGTAGTAAATCACTAGTAATCCAAGGCTGGGAGAAAAGCAACTATGAAACTCAAAGAAAATATGAGGGGACGCCCCACCCATGTCAGCATAGGTGAAGACTTTCTAAGAAAACAGAAAAACACAAAGACAAGGTGAACTTAGTTCCACTAGAGTTAAAAAGTGATTTTACCATATCAAATGGCAAATTAGTGGGAAAATGAATAAAATCCCATCAAATGGCTAATTTGTCTATCATTAATAAGACAGATTTGAAGTTCATTTAAAAAATAGAGAAAACAATGCTAATTTGTAATGAATGACTGATAAAATATTTAGTCTTAGTAATCACTAGAGTATAAATTAAAGAAACAACTGATCAAAATGAAAAACAGAACATAGTAGTACCTGTGAGTATTGTTGGCAGGCGTATAAATTGATAAATGCATTTGGGAAAGAAACTGCCAATACTCACTAGGTTTTATTTAGTTTTAAATAGGGATCCCATCTAAGGAAATTGAAATGGGTGAATAAAAATATTTATATAAAGAGTATTTATTTTGCTGATACTTTGCTACCAAAAAAAAAATCCCCATAGCAACATGAATACTACAGAAACAGTTCACTTACTATGGATTCTTTTAATGGAAGTATATGTAGCAATTACATGTAAGTTTATTGGAAAAAAGAGAAACTGTTCACAATAAACTATCAAATGAAAAAGCTGAACAATAAACTCAAGAGCCAATACTTTGGGTGAGACAAACTTCTAGACATATCTTTAAAGAAACTAAAAAGCAAGTGGCCTATGAATGAAAGACAAGACAGGGTGTGAACAGTTGCTAACTGTAGACATCCAACTTAGTACATTTTACTATCATATTTCACATTTGAATAATGGAAAGTTGTTTTTCTCATCACTTTTCCCCACCAGATTGTGGTGAGTGTCAAAACTGGAAAGTATGGATACAGCAATGGAGCTATTATTATTATTGGTATTACCCTTTCAATTTCCCCCTTGAATTTTTTTCTAAATAAAACTCTTCCCAGCTTGAAACCTGGATAGTTATTCAAAGAGCCACAGAAATACGTAGAATCTAACTGAAGTATGGGTTGTTGCTTTGTCTCCAAAGACATTAGAATACTTAAAATTTGAAGTGAAGGGGTTGATTTCTAGTAGTATTTCCCAGATCATTTGCCTCCAATCCAACAACAAGTTTTTCTCTCTGTCCTCACTGGGTTAATGACATTACAAAGGATTCATGAAGCAAATTACAGTTGGAGGCAGCTCAGCTCCAAGAAGTTACAAGGGTTATTTATCTTTATGGGCCCACTGATGTATGTCACACTCCCTACCTGATACTTACCTATTGTAAATGTGCTCAATCTGTCAGAGCAATATCCAGGAAATCTTTAATTGACTACAGCTATAGCCCAGGGAATAGATATACCAATTTCCCCCCAATAACAGAGATTTAATGGAGATAGAATAATGGAGGTTGTTTTTCATTTAGATGGAATGTTTTAGTAGCTTTTTGAAGAGTTATTGAGTAATGTCCATAAAGATGTTAGTTTATTTTCACTTATGCAAATATTCAACATGGTGTGATAAACTGCATTCATGCTGAAAACTTTATAAATACTAGATTGTATTAAAATATGATTGTATGTTTTGATAGGTGAAAGTCAGCAGTTTTATAATTTCCATTTTTGTCATCCCAGCCCTTTTTATATTTAATTCAAATGATGCTAGCTGGAAGACAAATTGCCTAGGCTTTCGTCTATGATAAAGCCTGCATGTGGGTGACTAGAACTGAATCTTTTCCCACACTTGCTTGATTGCTGTAAGTTGTTCTTTAGGCTTAATCAAAATGTTATTTTGTCATTGCTAGCAGGGTTGTATTTGGGTTTAAGTTCTAATTCTCATGTGGAGCCAGCAGGGCACATGCACATCTTGCTGGAGCTGGGACTCGGCACCCTTGCTTAGGCTCTGCACCTGCAGAGTTTGTGGGTAACAGGGAGACGATGGGACTCGCTATGACAGTGGCAAAGCACAGACATGATTGTCTCAATCTTTCTCTAGGATCTGAGACTCCTTTGCTGAACTTGACAGTAGGATTGATTAACTCAGAGAGGAAACAGAGGAAATTTTCCTGGCCTTTCAGAGAGAATTACTGGAAGAACATTGTTCTATTTATTTAGGTGCCTTTTTATTTTCTACTTCTTAGATGGGGAAGTTTTATAAATTCCATAATGTTCTTCATTTTGTAGGATTCCTCAAAGGAAATAGAATCCTCACAATGAGCAATAACCCCCTTTGAGGATTTCTATCATAGCTTTCCATTTAGGGCAGTTGAATGCTACACTTCTGGAGAGATGGCATTGATTTTAATTTCATTCATTCATTCATTCATTCATTCATTCATTCATTCATTCATTCATTTTCTGAGACATGGTAACTATAGCCTAAGTTTGTTTCAAACTACTGACCTTACAGAATCATCCTGCCTCCAGTCCTCCAAGGAGCTGGAACACAGGGCTGTGTTACCATGTCTGGTGTGGAAATGGTTTCTGTAAGTTTTTTCTGCATCTAAACTATCAATAAATATTTTGATGAAGCATAGAATTAGATGGAATTTTCAAGCACATTCGTATCCTGATGATATTTCTTTGGATGTTATTAAAATAGTTTATTTTGATACTAGATATGAATGAAAAGTCTAGTAATTTACTGTGTCCCACTTTATTTCTTTAAGGTTGTTAGGATCAAAATATTTTCCAATTTTAGTAGGAAAACATTGATTTGGCATAATAGGTATAATAGGTCAGTAAAATTATATGCAAGGTTAATAGTCTATTTAATGAGGATTCATTAAACAGCTATGTGCAGATGACTTGGAGAATTCTTGTGAAGTGAGAATTCTAACACCTACCTTTCCTAGGGTCTATTTCCTTGTTGGAGATAAAACAGGCAACATATTAACTCCTAAGTGCAATGCATGTTATTTGGTTGCAGAACTGAGAGGTAAATGCTGTAAGCTTAACGAGGAAGGAAATGCTTGTGTTGACTGAGATGCTCACGGATACTTTGGAACTCACCTGGAATTTGACCTGGAAGCAAGACCGGTAGTTGGTTAGAAGGTAGAAGTGGATAACCAGGATGGAAGAATTCCTTGCCAAGTTTAGAAAGCAAAGATCAGTTTGCAGTCTAAGCATTCCTGTTGAGTATTGAGAATTAGAGGGATGACTTAGAGAGAGAGAGAGAGAGAGAGAGAGAGAGAGAGAGAGAGAGAGAGAGAGAGAGAGATTTTTTTCAAACAAAGAGTTTCTTCTTTAGCTTGAGGTTCTGGGAGCCAATGGAGTCTGTTGAGCAGGAAAGAAGGTGTGCCCGGAAGATGAATTCAGTATTGAGGGCTACAGTCAAGAGACTGGTTAGTCTAGAGACCAATGGAGCTCAAGCACTGTTAGGAAATTCAGGTGTGCAAAGTGAATTGAAAGAATCAGACGAAATTAATGAATTTTGAGGAAGAATAGATTATAAGAAAAGGTGAACAAGCTCTGTGTTACTTTTTATCTCATGTGGATAATTAGGGGAAAGATAACATTCCTAATTGAACTGAGGGAATGGACAAGGTGCTTGACTGGAGAGCAGGTGACAATGTTTACATTTTCAGACATACTGAACTTGAATGATAATGAATCGCATGCTGAGAACTATGTAACAAACACAAGCTTGCACTCTGTACTTCTGTCACATGGTTGGTACAAATGATATTCTCTCGATGTTTGAATCAAAATCTAACCCTTCATTAAAAGATAGCTTTGCATGGATTATCACTTTGTGTTTTCTGAAACTGTGAGAGGCAGGACCCAATTCTCGATGAACAGTTCATGAATAGTGCGCATTCCTGTAATGAATCAGGGAAGAAATTGGGGATAGAATGTGTCTTCTATCTTGTAGCCTAATAACCCATCTTAGAAGGCTTTAATAGCACATACAACTGCAGGGTTGGCAGGAGAGTAAAGGTCACTAATCTGAGACTAGAGTTCTTCCCTATCACAAATAACTCATGATTACCCAGGCTGTGCTAGAAATGCTATGACAATCACAAGCCAACCAATCTACCTTCTGGTGGTTCTGACCAGAGTCAGCGTCATCATTTTAGCCCTTTGTTTCTTTCTTCTGTCCTTGAAGCTCTTATGAGTCAAACCAATGAGAGATGACCTTCAGTTCATAACCCTAGTAGAAAGAAATACATGCCTATTTGCTTAAGGACTATGGCAATTCCCTTCAGCTGGTAGGAAATTCTATTTAGCCACTATTCTTTCCATTCCCCTACTTAGGCCCCAAAGTCCCCACATATATTCCATGTTGACCTCAGAGTCTCATGGCACACTCAAGGATTTTGGTGCAGAGTTGTGCTGTTATGTCTCTAACGCCTCTGTGATCATTTCCAAATTCTTGCAGCCTCTCTGGGATTCTCTATGCAGAGGCAGTCGAATCCCTCTCACTTGCTAGTCTGGAGAATTTTTTTTCTCTTTTTGGGTATACCCAGAGCACCCTCCTATCTTTTTACTCTGAAGATTTGTTATTTTTGTTTTATGTATGTGAATGTTTGTCTGCATGTGTGTATGTGCACCATGTGCTTGTCTGATGCCTATGGAGGCCAGAAGAGGGCGTCAGATTTCCTGGAACTATAATTACAAGTGGTTTTAATGGATTACTGCATAGGTGCTGGGAACCAAACCCCAGTCCTCTGCAAGAACAGCAAGTACTCTTAGCCATTGAGCAAGTTGACCAGCCCCCCAAATCTACATAATTTAAAAAATGATTTTAGCTTTTAGTACTTTTGAGTTTCTGTAGAATAAGCTATGGAAGCAAGGAAATACCAAGGACTTGGTGATTTGTTTGAGACAGGAAGGAAAAAAAATAAGACAAAAAACTAATGGGAAGAACAAACACAAACTAATATTACCATCAATAATCAGGCTACACAGATTTAAGCCTTTTTACACATGGCAGCCTTTGGAGTCCTTGATATCCTGTTGCATTAATTTAAGGTTCCACAGATTGATTGATTCAGCTCTCTGATATGGTATATTTAGGATGGCTTGGGGAGTAGTTGTCTTCGTACTTCTTATCTCTATTTTATTCAGACCAATAAATAAGCTACTGGGTGATCTGCATGTGAGTGATGGGTGGGGCTGGCCTATGCAAGTATTAACAGTTGAGGATTAACATACTTGATTTATTACTTTATCCCAGATAAACCAGAAGCCATAATCAAGCACTCCTCCCCTCTGAATAATAGAGATTCTTACTGGGACACATTTTAACAATGGCCTTCTCTGTTTACCTTGCAGTGAACAACTTACTACAGTCTCTACCCCTGTGGAATTTGTCTTGGTTTATTAGTAGAAATTCATGAAGTTCTTATTTATTTGCAGGTAATGAGTGTGCTTATGGCAACTACCCTGAAATACCTTTGGAAGAAATGCCAGATGCTGATACAGATGGGATAGCCAATGCTCCCTCTCTCCACATCCAAGAGCCATGCTCTCCGGCCACATCCAGTGAGTCATTCACTCCCAAGGAGGGCTCTCCTTACAAAGTCCCCATCTACATCCCTGATGACATCCCTATTCCTGATGAATTTGAACTTCGAGAGTCAACTATGCCTGGAGCAGGACTTGGAATATGGACCAAAAGGAAGATTGAAATAGGTGAAAGGTTTGGGCCATACATGGGAGAGCAGAGGTCGGACCTGAAAGATTCCAGTTACGGATGGGAGGTAAGAATGCCTTTTGAGTTAGCACACATATGCATTCAGGACTGTAAAGAATAGATTAATTATGTGTGTGGCCATGAGGATATTCCATTTGTGGGAGCATGTCTTCAAGGTGATGTTTAAGAATAAACTCTCTTACAATCTCATTGCTTGATAAAGTGATGTGTTGCTTAAAGGGATAGCATGATAAAAGGGATCTCAACTGAAGAATGGTAGAGGCAGCATATCAATTTAAAAAGATGAAAAGAAGAGGTTGTGGTTTCTGAGTTATCATTCAGAAAATTGGATCTGGCCATCTTAAAGAGCACGCAGCATTAGCAGACAAGCTCGCTCATAGACATGTATGCTGTATGTGATCTTTTAGGAGGCAGAAAAGTGTGGAAGAATTGGAGTAAAGCATATGTTTTCTCTATTTTGTAGCTGTAGGTCAATTTGGTTTTACTTTAGTTCTATATTTTCATTTACCTCTATCCTCCTCTTATATACTTTACCTCTTTTTAATAAAAGAAGACCATTTTTTAAATTCTATATGCTTCTTCAAAGTGTGCACAGTAGTCATCACTGAAATCTGTGATGATTCTTTATATTTAAATTGATATAATGAAAATTTCATATATTAAAATAAGAGTGCTAAGTGATTATAAAATTAATCACTAGTTTCAGCTGTACATTGCATAGAACCCATCAGGCAGCATCCAACAATTGATGTCATTAATTACAGTATCTACCTTAATTTTATTTCAATAAGGACAGGCAATGTGCAGTTCTAAAGTTATCATTTTGTACCAATGCACTGTATGTCTGTGGGTGTGCACACATATACTTTATATTTAATTTTTTTTAGTTCCATCCCTATTGCTTGAGATAGAGGTTTTTATTGACCAGGATATCTTGGAACTCTCACTCCTCCCGATTTGACCTCCCTAGTGGATGCTGGGATTACAGGCTTACGCTATCAAGTCTGGCTTATTTTTATAGCTTAAAAAGTGATGTGACTAAATCATAACATCATAATTTCTGGAAAATCCAGTCTGTAGCAGAAAAACTTGTAGGCGACTTCTGCATAGGTCAACAGTTGTAGAGATGTGAGGGAACTCTTCCTTCACAGAATTTCAGCCGGATGGAAATCAGATAAACAGGATTTATTTTGGTATGTTCCCTTAATATTTATGATCATTAATAGAATATCGGGTTAGCTTTTAAATAGAAATGAATCTACAGTGCCTGCAGGATGTAATTCCAGCTTTTTGTCCTCTTGCCTTATATATGTCCCCTTGTAAAACTTATTCAAAATTCCACAATGAAAACAGCCCCAATTCAAATTCTGAAACACCAAAAGTTAAGGATCGAGCATGATTACAAGTGAGCATGCCTTCTGAGGTTTTGTCGCTGACCATAACCTTGGGACGGCTGTGCTTTAGTAAAGTACTTTTTAGACACATGTATCAATAAGAGATTTTTAAAGATCACCATAGCATTAATGGATATGTGAGTCTGAATAGATTTTAAGGCAAATGTGTGTAAATTTTACATAATTATAGTTCACCTTAAAATAATGGCTCTAAACAGTCTAATAATAATTAACTCATTGAACTTTTATTACGAAATTTGCAGAGTTATGTGAGTAGAGTCCTGGTCAGGGTTCTCCAGAAGTCTAGGAATACACTGAGCTTAACCGTGAAATCAGTTTGCAATTACAGGGTTGGAAAGTACAGGGTGGAACCTTTTTAGATACAAAGCATATGGATTGGGTATGGACCTGGGGAGACTTCTGCATTTAAAAGTAATTGTATTTTTCTCCTTGGAGGAAAATGTCTTCAGCATACACACAAGCAGATATTTACCTTAAGCAATATAAAATTATTTCCTTTGTTATGCTGAAATGCAGCTGCACAGCTGTTTTGATTGCCTAGAATTCAAGATGACTTTGCAAAATAGCTCATGGCTTTCTGACTGAAGATCACTCACTCAGTTTATGTCCTTTTTAGAATCCAGCTGATGGCCAGGTATATAGTATTCTTTGTTATTTTAATATTTGCTCTCTTAAAATTTTTTGCATTTATGTGTTTGTGCGTGCATGCATGCATGCACACACATACTCCTGAGTGCCACCACACACATGTGGAAGTCAGAGGACGACTTGTGGGAGTCAGCTCTCTCCTTCTAACATGTCGTTCATGGGAATCAAGCTCAGGCTGGCAAGCTTGCAGCCAGCCCCTTTGCCTGATGCGCCACCTTGCTTGCCTTCCCCACAATTTAGAGTGTGAGTTGTGTACTCCAGAGATGTAACGACCAAGGCTGTTGAGAAGGCTCGTCATGGCTTTGGCAAACGCTATCCTTGGTGGTGGAGCTGAGTCCTTGACTCTCTCTGCTTAATATGAAATCCACTTGCCACGAGCTCAGGCCCTTTCCCCCAGCGTTTTGCCCACTCCTGTGTGCTCATTTTGAATTGTCCCCGCAGCATATACATCTTTAATTGTAGTTCATTCTCCTTTTAATCTGATTAACCTGTGATTGTATTCTAACTACCATGACCTCTCTGAGGCTGCTTCACGTTTCTTAAAAATGATGAACTGAGGAAAGAGGTGAAAAAAGAAAGCATGTCTCTTGGACTTCCTAAAAGTAAATATGAATGAGGAAATTCCGATTTGGCAAACAGTTATTGAGTGCCTACTACGTGTCAGATCATGCGTGAATACTTTCCTTTACAGCCACTTGACTTGTTCTAACAGAGCGACTCCGTGATGCCTCTACTGCTCCTGTCTCTCCTCAGCTCCTCTCTTTATGCTTCTTGCTCCAATAAACTGCCTTTCCACCGGCTCAGTTGTGTGGAAAGAGTGTATTTCTTGACCACGCTCACTTCTGCACCAGCCATGACTGGTCTGTAACTCTCATCCTCTCTCATCACACTGTTCTTCATGTACACTGTTCTTTGTGTTTGGGTGTCTCCTTTCTCATCCTTAGAGCCTTTTATATTTACTCTTTGAGTATTCTTCTTGCATGACATCATCTACAGCCTTTCTAATCACAATTTAGTGTTGCTTAAAGTTTGTTTCACTGGCAGCAGTGAAACCATTTACTGAGGAGTTTGAAATATGTGGTATACAGGCTTGCTTAGATTACCCAAGAGGGCAAGGTTTGCTTAGAGTTTTCAAAGCTATGCTTTCCTAGTACAGTTGAAAACCTGATGGTGTTTCACAAAGTTGTGTGGTATTGCCAATGTTCAGCATATTTCTTACTTTTGTTTTAATAAGCAGACTGCATTAGCTCAGGCTGGTTGACTGGGGGGGGGGGCATAAGCAACAGAAATTTGTTTTATCACAGCTCTAGAGACTAAAAGCTGAAGACTAAGATTCTGGTTGGTTCAGGTTTGGTGAGGCCCATCTGTTTATTCTAGGGTGTGCATATATTAAGACAAGTGCTTACTTAGATGGTGAGCTGTATCTCTAACCTTTAAGTCATCTGTGACACATTGCATCTATTTTTCCAAATAGAGTATTTTGGAAAATTTTTATGTTTGTGATTCAGAGAAATAGCATTTCTTTTGAAGATATGCTTATAATAAAGCTAAGTATATAGTCAAATAAAAATAACCCAAAGATAATAGACATAGTTCCTCACAAAGGAGATGATTTAATAAAGAGAAACTTGCAAAATGTTTTGGTTTGATTGTGACTGCCATGTCCTGAGGTATGTCACCCACTGCATTTGGTTAAATCCTCTAGTCTGTGTTAGGGCCTTAGCACTTGACTGTGGAGGGACACAGAGGCTGACCACAGAAATGCCATTGGCTAGGACACAGAGCAGCCTGGGTCATTACTGGGCAGAGACCAATCACTATCCCTCAGACAGACTTTTAGAAATCATCTTCCGTGCTCCCCAGAAACTCACATAGCTCTAGGATACTCAGAATTATGCGGCTATGGCCTTATTTGAAGAGGAAGCACTAATGTTTCCTGATTAGCAATGAAAACAAGGACTCAGATAGGTTCCTAGATTTCCTTTTAAGTCCATGAGCAATTGGAGTGGTGTAGCTGTGGTGGTTTGAAAGGACATGGCCCTCAAAGAGAGTGGCACTATTAGGAGGTGTGGCCTTGTTGAAGGAAGTGTGTTACTGTGTGGGTGGGCTTTGAGGGCTCATATAGGCTAAAGCCACACCCAGTGAGTCAGTCTACTTCCTGTTGCCTTCTGATCAAGATGCAGCCAGCACCATGTCTGCCTGTACTCAGCCATGCTACCTGCTGCCATGCTCCCCATCAGGATGATAATGGACTGAACCTCTGAACTGTAAGCTGCCACCTCAATTAAATGTTTTCCTTCATGAGAGTTGCTATAATCATGGTTAGGTCACAGCAATGGAAATCCTAATTAAGACAGTTTTTTTCCCCAGTCTGAAGTAGTTTATTAGAAAAACTATATAAAGGTTAGTCTCTTTGAAATATGGTCATTTAGCACATTTTCTTTACCTTTACTATCACTGGCCACTAATAAAACTCTACAAGTATATGCACATCCTTTAGGGAGGTGCCTACTATGTGCCAAATTTCCTATCATGTCCATCTTGTCCAGAACTGTTCCAAACAGATTTGTTTGATCTGTTAAAATTTCAGATGTGCTTAGCTTTTATTTTCTCCACTCAGACATACATAAAATTGTACACAGAAAAATAATGATGTGTGTAGTCAGTAAATTTCTCCTTTGTCCTGTTAAATAGATGAGATGGAATAGTGGAAAGAGATTATGTTAGAGTTGGAAATTCATCATCCAATTTTGATTCAGTGCTTTGAAAATACATTATGTCCCAGACTGTAATCCAGAAATGCAATAGTGCAGTGAGGTATGCCTCCCTATCCCATGTAAAACAAGCAGTTCTTGGGATCCTAAGTTTGCTTTGAGGTTATGCAATGGTATCATCTCAGAAATTAACACATAAAATCTGCGTGTTTACTGAAACGTGAATATCCCTTAGCACCGCCAACAATCTTGAACTTTTAAGATGCCTAAATTGTACATCACAGTTATAAGACCAAGTTGTATATCCACTGAATCAGATTCCAAGAAGTTTTTTGTCTTAATACTTTTGAAGTTGTTTCTAATTGGTGAAGTAGGCAATTCATCATATATATATATATATATATATATATATATATATATATATATATATATAATGAGCATGCTTAATGGATGTCACTACTTACTAATGAAAAGAGTAATGCAATCTAACCACAAATAACAAGCCCAAGTTACAAAGCACCTATTCAAAGATGGTCACTATAGTGGCGTTTTACTTCATGAGGAATTAATGTATCTCAGAAATATCCTCATTCATTCCTAGGGAAAATGAATTGAATCCTGGGAAGTCAGGTGCAAAAAGTCATCTCTACTGATACAGGAACAAGTATTCTGAATGCACACTGAACAGCCTTTGAACACCCTAGACAAATGTGCATACCTTGTTTCTTTTAAGAGTTTACCCAAGGTTGGCCATGCACTTGGGAGGCAAGGGCAGGTGGGATCTCTTGGCATTTGAGCTCAGCCTGGTCTACAGTTGAGGTGACATTAAAAACTTGTGCTAACAAACAGACAACAACAAAAACGGTCATCTGGGCGTTTAGTAGTACATTATTTAGGATGCTGCCTCTGTGTAGCCTACATGCATCCATTGGCTTGATAATAACTACAAAAATTAGTGTATCCAATAACTCTTAGGTTCTCCCCCCAAATAAATACTTTCCTTTAAAATTTTTCTTGTTTTATTTTATGTGTGTGAGTGTTTTGCCTGCATGTATGCCCAGGGGTCATGTGTCTGCCTGATGCTCAAGGAGGTCAAAGAAGTTATCAGATCCCCTGGAACTAGAGTTAAGGGTGGTGTGGACCACTGTGTGGGTGCTGGGAACCAAGCTTGAGTCCTCTGCAAGAACAAGTGCTCTTCACTGCCCTGGCATATCCTCAGTCCCCAGTACTTCTCAAAAACATCAAAAGAAGATTCCATTTATAATGCTTTTCAAAATTGAAATATTTTGCTTATGTGTTTCATTCATTTGTTTTCCTATTCTTTCAATACCTAAGACCAGCAGGTGTGGCTTTCAGAAAGTCTCCCATCTTAGAATTCTCTCAGATCCTTTCCTTATGATGTAGGAATCTACCTTGTTCCCTTAGCCTTTTGAGAATGACGTGCATGGAGGATGGACAGATATTCAGCAGTTAAGATCTATTGATCTTGTGGAGAACACAAGTTCAGTTCCCAGCCCCCACCTGGGATATCTCACAGATGCCTTTAGCTCTAGCATCAGGGAACCCAATCTCTCTGAGCTCTAAGGACACCTGCACATACTCACACGCAGAATAAAACATAAAATAATTCTTAAAAATCATGTACATGAATTGGCTCAGCATGGCCCCCACATTCTCTGGTGACCCAGTGTCTAGAACTGGCTGGCCAACTAGAAGCCAGACTTGCAAAGGACATTCTTCTTCCCTGGATCTCTGGAGGATGTTAACGTTACATCTCTGGGTGGCACCTCTATTCCTGTCACACAGTTTTGCTTGTGTTGACAGGAAGTATATGCATACAGCTGTTGCTAGTAGCTCATGTCACTGACCCATGGTTGGTGGACACCATTGGCACAACAGTGATGTTTTCCTTTGTCCAATGGTGACTCCCTTTCCCCAGGCTTCCCAGGTTGCCTGGTAGGGAAACCTCAACTGGTCAGCAGCCACAGGTGTGCATAGTTAGCTTTTCTGTTGTTGGTGTTGTCGTTTAAATTATTGTGGTGGTGAATCATCACATGTGATGGCAGCATTAGACAGTCTACCCTGACACAGTCCCAAGGAATGAGCAATTCCTGTTGGTCTTGCATTGCCAACCTGAAGCCCCATTTTCCTGAAAACCTTACCCAAGATTGTGTGACTGTGGAATTAGGACATTATTTCACATGATTAGGAAGCATCTTTGTGCAGTAGGAAGAGTCTCTGGGTAAATCTAGTCTGCAGGTGGGAGCAGATGACCTGCTTCTGCTCTCTGTGGGATTGTTTTCCTTAATCTAGAACCAATAACTTTCCACTTAAAGAAATACAGGAATCTCTCAATTGGCTTCTGAAAGGCTCTAAATCATCCTAGAATATATCTTTGGCACAGACAGTTTTGTCCACTTGTAGGATCACAGATGGGAGGTTAGTCCTGGGTACAGCTTTTCATCTTCCTGGGGGTTCCCTAGGAAGTCATTAATCCTCCCACCTATCTTGTTTAGTAGAGGATGAGGTAAAGCTAGAGCTCATTCTAGGCCCCCTCCAGCCTTCATGCTGGGGTAGAGGAGGTAAAATATAAAATACCATTGCTTGATAGACAAAATAGCTGAAGAAGGGGAGAGACTCCTTTCTGCTAAGTCCAATGAACATTTTCCTGTCCTCCACTCTCACGAGCTCACTAAGCATAGATTTCTGTTTACTTTCTTGAAGGCTCTTCCCCAGTTTTTCTCTTTAGAAAAAAATACTTATTGTTTGTTTTGTATTTTTTGAACTCATGTGCACACTTACTCATCTAACATTTGGAGGCCAGGGAGACCACAAGTGTGGTCTTTGGCCTTCTAGGCCCTGACCCTCTCTGAGTATGGACAGGCTCCAATGAAAGCCTAGCCAAGGATTTTACCCCAGGACACAGCCACATAGATGGATGCCAGATTGCAAAACCCAAAGTCAATGGCCTGTGCTTTTCCAGTCCACAGTAAATCTAGTTACTGTTCTTAGGTGGTATAGATGTCACACAATGCCACGATGATGTGTGTTAGAGAAACCTTTGTCTTGAAGGATGGCACATGGGGCTTTTGCTTGTGGCAAGAAAGGCTGTCACACCTGTGAATCCAAGAGTCACTAGGCTGCCTTTTGATCTGTATCTTAACCTTGATGAGCCCGTGTTTATTTTTAATTGTATTACATCTCGAGGCCTTAAATCCAGAGAACTGATCATAATAACGCACAGACACAAAGAGCAAATATATGGACAATTATTAAAATTAGTTTTGTAACTATTGCCATTCACAGTACCATTTCCCGGCTCACGTTTTAGCAGTCACTGACAATGTTATTATAATTACTAGCTCTTGAAGACCTGGTTCTTCTGGGGTTGTTACAAACACGTGAAGCAAAGTTCTCATGAGTTTCAGGGCTGACAGCAGCTGTGCTTACATTCAACATTTGCTCAGTATTTGCTGTGTATTCAAGCCCTTGTTACTTTTAAGCACCAGAGAGGGATAAAAATAGCTCCAAAAGAGATATCCAAAAGGAAAGAGAAATATCATTGTGTTTAATAAGAGAAATGACAAGCAATCATAATTCTTTCCATTAAGTAAATATGTTAGAAAAATTTATTATGAAATGACACATTATGCGAGCCAGGACTCAAAGATGACATCCTTGCATTAAATACGGTAGATGCCATTAAGGAAAACAGTCAATATGTCACTAAGCCACGGCCTGTAAAAATTAAATTGATTTGGTAAATGTAAGTAAGATAGATCTGTTTGCTTTCATCATCAATTTTGAGTGGGTGAACAGGTGATGTCACCAACCTGGGAGCGATAAAGATGCAGGACCATCTGGAAAGGCGGGTGATGGATGGGCAACTGCTTTTGGGTAGTGACAGTGCTCTGGTACTTTGTCACTTGGGATGCAGTACTTAATAACTTTTCAATACCATCATAATAAATTTCACTGCCTTATTAATATAGAAATGGTGAGTTATTACCATGATGGTGAGTGTAAATAACCAGAGATGCAGCCGTCAAAAGCTGATTGTTCCGGCATGTATCTTTAAGCAACACAGTTCACTCGTGATAATCAACCCATGTCTATACCAGTACAGTTTATTGCACTTGTCAAAGGAAAAAGTAGTATTATTCAAAATTATATGAAGTCGTAATAAACAAGTTGAATATATTATCAGACTTTTCCTGTAAGTTTCCAAACATGAGGCAGTAAATAATTTTTAATAATGTCTTTTCATGTAAAATAATGTCCATATGCTGTAATAACATCCTTGCTTAACTATTAACAAAACAGTCAACTTCTTTGTATGGTTTCAAGGATATTTTTATTCGTACTTTTCAGTCAGTAGAGCTCCGAGGCACGGAATCCTTCTGCATTAAAAGAGCAGAGACAGGAACCTTAGAACGTTTCATTAACACACTCCAAAGTTGCTGAGTACATACCATGTCACACGTTTCTATTTTAATTGAACAGATGTACTTAAGAGCAAACGACAGCAAACAAAATAAAGACAAAATTATAAACACATGTCACCAAGTAGTGAGCAGGCGAGAGCCCCTGATGAGCATCTGTGTATATTTTATGGAGAGCCAAGGACTGCACTTCATAAGTTTGCCACTGATGTTTCCAGTTTAATGAGGAGAAACCAAATATGTAGATAGGTGTAAGTTGAAGATGAATTATTGGATCAATCACTTAGCACCACTGAGGGTGTCTGCCATTGTTCAGTGGGAAATGTCTAGAGCCAGGCAGCCATTCTTTGCCCAGCGGGGTGCCCAGTGTGCGAGGGAATATGGAAAACTTCCTCCTTCGTGTCACTGTGATCTTTAGATTATTTCTGGGCCTGGCTGACTTTGAATTCTGACGTTGTCTTTCAGGCTGCAGCCTGCCAGCCTCTTAAACGGAATGCCTCTCCGCCATTTCTATTACTGCTGAAAACACAGCCGGCAGTCTATTAACAGGCAATAAAGATCAGGAAACCCAGGCCTCATTTCTTGGGTCAGAGGTGAAAATTGCATACTAAATGAAACAAAGGTGTGCCTTGAGCGCTCAAGAAGCTGCAGGAGAGTGAGCACACGTGTTTTCAGCCAGAGTCTCCCACTTAAAGGGGAAGGAAGAATCATAATAACGGTGGCCCGTGGAGTTAAGTACTCAGTGGAGAGAAATTATATCAATCTGACAAATACAGCCTTCACAGGAGATAAAGTCTCTAATGACCTTAAATGCATATATTTATCATTTAATTCAACGACCCCATTCCCTTGGGCATAGACCAACTACGTTTCCCCGAAGCTTGGGAATTTTTTACTAGCCCAGAGAATAATGACCATTTGTCAGAAGTTCCAAAGTTGAACACAGTTGGAAGCAAAGGACAGGAGAGGGGGAAAATGGTTAATGAAGTCATTCTACCTCAGAGAATATTAATATGAAGTTTTATTGATGTACAAACTGCAGTTTTTCATTGGTGAACAGTAGGTGGCACATGGGGCAGTGAAGAAATGGGAAAATTTAATCAAAGTTATTTTCATCCCATTTTATTAACTTATATATGTCACCACTGTACACAGCATGTTAATATGCAAAAAAGCGGTCCCTAAATGGTGTTATGAAACATGCAAGCTGGACGTGGAAAGGTCTAAAGGGGCCTCAGAAACAGAAGCGGAAGTTCTAATATTTTGTCCAGTAAAGTGGTGAAGCAGGAGACCCCCAAGAATAAAGAGGGCCTTGTGGACGGTGGGCTTTTCCTGACTGTGTTCTAGGTCTCATGTGATGAAGCCTCTGAGTGATGCCCAGGAAGCACCGTGACTCTTGTGTCCCCCTTTGTGAGACTGTCAGGGCCTTTGTTCATGCTGTCAGTCAACTGTTCTCTACCCCCCAACCCCCCTCGGGCAGCCACATGGGGAACTGCAGTAGCTACTTGCAGATAGATTTCTGTAACGTATATTATCCTTCAGGCCGTTCCTCTGGAGCTCCCAGCTCCCAGCCCCCATCCTCAACAATCTAGCCATTCATGTGGCGAGCCCCTGGCTCACTTCTTCACCATGTGTCTAGTGGTTTGTGTTTCAGGGCCGGGTGTGACACAGTGGAACGAACGCTGGGCTAGATGCCAGGAACCTGGAGTTTTTGCCCCAAGTCAGACTCGGGACCTTGGAAAAGTCGTTTGACTTTCTCCTGTCTCCCTGCCTCCTCTTTCATCCGTGTGGAATACTCTCTAGGGTAACGTGTTTGGAGGTTTTATTTATAGTGAGGCCATACTTGGGTCTTTGTGCTCTGGGAAGAATACATATTCACTTCAAATTAAGTAAAATATATGTGCTTGTTCTACAGTTTCTGTTGGTAAAATTACTGTAAACTTGTGGCTTGCAGACTTGAAATGAAAGCGACTTTGGTATGTGCATCCTTCTGTAGAACTGAATGTTTTAGCAGAGCGGTCACGTGAACATCAAACCTTTCTTTTGAGCAGAGAGTCAGTGGGCTAGACGTAAGATGCTCTTCCTAGCTCTCCTTTGAAAGGTGCTATGGATTTCCTTGTTCCTGTAGGAGGCCAAGTTCAAGCCAACTCTGCACTGTTTACAAAGCAATACTCAAAGTTACCATTTTGCCTTTTCAGATAGAATATAGATACAAGGGGATTTTTAAAAGAAGAAAAAGCAGCACAAGACCGTAAGAAAAGAGACAGCATGAGGTAGAGAGAATGGTTCTTTTGGTTAGATTCCGTTAACTGGCTTCTTGATGGGACCTAAGTGCTTAACTACCTTGTTCCAGTTTACCTGCAAAAATGGGGTGGAGTAACCATGGCAATGACCTCAGGGATCAGATGGGAAGGTGACATTGAAAAGATACACACAGGACTTCAAGCAGGGTGTGGCTGTAGTGTGCATTCCATAGCACACTGCTTGGTGCCTTCATAATCACCTTCCAAATCACTCTTCCGAACTGGCGATGCTTCGCCACCTACATGAAAAAACTAGAAAATTAAATGTTCTGCGTTTTCAAAGCCACAACATGCAAGAGTTAAATATTACCCCCTTTCTGAATACTATTTAGAAATGGCTTTCCTGGAGACCCAAATACCTCTATCAGTAGACACTGATAAAGTTTAAATGGATCTTAAGTGAAGGCTTTAGTAAGTGTCCCTTAGCCATGACAAGAAGGAGGAAGAGGAGGAGGGATTTTACCTTTGTGTCTAATGAATCTGTGTTGCAACAAGGTGGGATGGGTGAATGAGGTAAGAGTTCGGCATTTAAGCATCTACAGAGCATGATTGGGAGATGGCTCAGGATATGAAATCAACCTCCAGAACCCATGTTAAAACATTACAGTTGAGCACACTGGCTTACACTTGTGATTCCAGATCTGGGGAGGCAACAGACAGGCATATCCCCAGGATTTACTGGCTAGTCAGCCTAACCTACTTATGAAGTTCCAGACCAGTGAGATACTTTGTCTCAAACAAACCAACCAGAAATAAAGAGTAATAGGGTAACCATGACATCTGACTACAATACCCGATGTTGTCTTGTAGCTTTGACACACCTGTGTACACACACAGCTTCCAAGATTCACCCCAGCCCCAAATCTCCTGATGATCACCTCCAGCAACTTTGTTTGAAGGCTTTTCTTGTTCCTTCTTTACTGCTCATCTTGATACTCACATTCCCCTGTCTTGCAAACTCGACTTTCTTAGGCTTTGGTCAGAGACATGGGTGGGGTTGGTTTGCTCCATAAGGAGGGAGGAAAGAGTATGATCTGGTCAGGGAGTTGGGAAAGTTCTGAATGCTTTTGTTCCAGTGTGTGGTCTTTCTCAGGAACCTCTGTTGGGGAACCTTCCCGCCTTACTTAGAGAGCACACACACCTCATGTCAGCAGTTATCTTAATGGGCTATGAATGTCTAATCTTAAATGGAGACAGTATACTTTGTCCCTCCATAGGATTCTGTTGCTTGTTAAATGACATTAGCCATCTTGTGAATTGGCTTTTCTTCTGGGCTCTGCTCAGTGGTTTATGGTGTGACAGTGGTGTTTTATCACCGTATCATAACTCACTGGGTTGTGGCAAAATATAGACATATATCATGAGTGCTCACACATCTTCTAATCTTATTATACGTTATCATTTGCTCACACATAACATTTTATATGTAGTGTTATCTCAATAGAAATTGGGGGACTCAAATTGAATAGAAGATTCTCAATGACTTCTAACATGCTAAACTTTTCTATTTGTCATAACATCTGAATTCTTTGAGTGTACAGTTGTATTGTTCAAGAAGAAATGTCATCTGTACCTTTTGAAATGGAGGGCAGCAACCTCTCCGACTCACAGCATGTTGCAATGGGAGACTTAGATAACACAGTTGAGGGTTTATACCTGAATGGACCAGTAGCCCCAAACCCAAAGTTGAGTTTGCTTGTGAAACTTCTCAAAGGAATAGTGAGAAGGGCCAGGATCCTGTGCAGAAGGCCCCTACTTCCTGGGAATGCAATTAGCCCCATCATTCAATTCCCCTAGCCATGAAAACTCTGGGCTAATGTCAGCCAAAATCTACAGAACTGGTTTGTTGCAAAAATTCTTGCTAGATTTTATGATTCTTTATACAAATTGTACTGCCCTAAGATTGCTTGTGTGTAAGGGTTGGGTGGGGCTTCCATTGAGAATATCATGGGTTTTATAATACTTAATTGAAATTTGAGATGTTAGAACAGGCATCAATCTTGAGAAATCCAGGTAAGGATATGATATTTTTAAGAGAGTCTCTCTTTGTGTACCTTCCAAAGCCTGAAACTTCTCCTTTGAAGACAATTCTGTAAGGATATTATATTACTGGAATATAAAGGTTGAAGAGTAGTTGGATTTGCCTATAGATGCTATAGGTTAAAAAACTAATCAAAGCACATCATAAAATAATGAATTATTGCAATATGTTACATGAGTCCCTGGCACTGCTTTGTTAGGGACATTATGAAGGGACACATAAAGCTACATGGTGAGTTCATCTCACAGATGCTCATTCCTCTCATGGACCTCAGCTGACTGTTGGTGCCATGGCTCTGCAGCAGGCTTGATTTTGGGCACCCTCAGGTTTCCTTGAATCAGATTTAGAGCTAAGTTGCAGTTGGAGCTTCTTGTACGAATAAGAACAAATATGATTTCTACTTCAGTTTCTGTGGAGTTAGGTGAAGGATGCTTCAGTCAGGCATGGCAGAGCTTGAGATGTTAGAACTTTAGAGTCAAGAAGGGTAGAAGGCAGAGTGGTGATGTGCAATGTAGGCAAGCATGACCATGTGGATTAGCTAGTTTGACCTGGGGGAGGGAAGACCCACCACAGTAGGATGCTAAAATTCATCAGAAAGCTGGCGAGGTTAAAAATAAGCAGGAAGCTGCCCAGCTCAAACAATCTGTTCAAGTGGATTTGTCTGCGATCTTTGTGAAAGCCACTTGCATTTTTCATATATATTCTTATGGAATAATCTGTCTTGAGTTTCCTCATTCATGAATTAACCAGCACTTCTCTTAATCTGGACACTAAATTCATCCTGTGAGGCCTCTGGTTTAGAACAGTTGTCCTGTTATCCCGGTCCTATTGCTCATGCCTACAAACTTGGTTTTCTGCTCCATGGAAGAAAAGCAGTTTCCTATAGTTCTAGACAAGGCACACACTCCTTGAAGTAATGTGTTGGTTCTTTACACAGGGCCACTCAGGTATATTACACAAATGTCAGAAGAAAATTATGTGGTAATGAAAACTGGTCTATCTACGTTTTTAAAAAATGAGGGACTGCATTTTCAGAGAGCCTGGAAACCTCTATTTAATGTAAGTCCTTTGGTCATTGAGATGTGTCAGAAATCCTGCCCTTTATTCTGAAGTGTGTGTGTTAGTGCTGAAATGTAAAAATAATAAACAGCTGACATTTTAGGCACAGACTAAACACTAAACAAATGACATTACATCAAAGCTCTTGAGAAAGTTACAAGATGGGGGCATGCCAGTGGAAGGAGAGCATGAAGCAGCCACAAGCTCTTCTGTGGCAGTGTGGACACCTCTGCCTGGTTCTTGCATTGAGAAGGTTTTGTTTATATGGACAATTGTTTTTAGTTTGGATTTATATGAAACACTCATGAAGTATAGAAGTGAACATATGGTTCCCCAAATCACTCTTGCTTTTGCCTCTTATTAGTTAGTATATGAACTCCACAAATGTGTCACCTGAACACCATGTGTTCTCAGAACCTAGAGGATAGACAGGGGGTAGCTCCCCCTTTCTGCCGCCCCCTCTCTCCTTTCCTTCTCCCCCATTCTCTCCCTGTTTTCTTTTTATCTCGACTTTTACTTAGTCAAGTCCCAGTACAACTCTCCTTACCTAATAATTTTGGTTAAACTAATTGCATATCCACCTAGTGTGTCTGTAGCCTTCCTCCAGAATAATTATTCACAGGGTTTGCCCATCTGAGGGACAGTCAGTCATTCTGAGGACACAGGTGGAGAGCACACCTGTGGTGAGTCACTTACGGAGTGATTGTCTCTGTCTGAAATGACTCACAGCTGTTTAGCATGTGCTGATAAAGAAGGGAGGAGGCATTTTCGGGCCTGAAGAAAGTGGCCTCTTAAATTAATACTGTTTTCACTCTCCTCCATGTCTTGGTTACTTGGAGAAAAACACTTAGTGCCCGGGATGGCAGTGTCTGAGGCTAAACAGGCTGTGTTGGCTTTTTAGCTGCGTCCTGTAACTGCTCTCTTCAGCTCCGAGGATCCACTTGTATTTGAGTTTTAAAGAGGAAAAAAAAAGTTGTAATGTTGTAAAGTTTTCTAGTTTTGAAGACCAAATTTTTCATTAAATCCTGTGATCTGTAGTTTTCATGGAGGCCAGCCACATTTTAAGGCTATTGCTATATGCCTCTCAGCGTTCCAGTACTCCTAATAGAAAAATTCAGCTATTTACTGAGTACTAGTGGGTATCAGTAAAGATTTTTATGAGATTTTTACAAAAACTTATTAACCTTGCACCATGTTTCACGGCATAAAGGATAAAAACAGTGAGGAATTTAGCAACCAGGGTCTCAGAATTTACTTGACATTAAATTTGGCAGATTTTGAAAATTCTATGATCATTTTTTTTTCTATGAGACATTACTCTTGTTCATTCTTCAAAAACATTTGCCTTAGCGTGGGGAATTATAGATAATTCCCTGCAACAGGTTTAACTTACCATTTTCATAGTGAAAAGAATAGCCTAGCATGGTCCCGATTTTCTTTGGTTTCCTCCCATTCTCCAAAGAAGCAATGGTATTCACATTTCTTTGTCTAACAGTTTTCTAATGTCTTAAGAGATTAACAGTGAGCATGAATGAGGGCCTATGGATTAGACAACAAAAAGCCAGGGACATTCGCTACCTTGCTCACAGATTTCAAATCTTCCGGCATCGCCAGGCGATGTATAGAACGAAGAGAAGATAATAAGTACCAGAGTCTCAAAAGTGTTTAGTGATTCAAAAAATTCAGATGTCATGTCAGAACTGACAGACTGATGGAGCCGTCCGTGGCAGGGCCTACTTTTTGTCTTATGTTCAGCTCTCATACTGAGTGAATGCAGATGTTATCGTGGTACCCAGACAGTCAGTGAAATGTGACAAGCTGTCAGTGGGGTTACACTAAGTTGATTTCGCTAAAATATCCACAAGCCTTACAGCTTCTCTTTAGAGATAAAAAGCAAAACAAAACAACAAACAACCCTCTTCCCTCATTTAATTGAGTGAATGCAAGCTATTCACTGACCCTTGGAAACTGTCATCTTTAGAATAGCACATGTCTTTTCTGGGGACTTGACTTAACACATTAGCAGTAATGCGTCTCAAGTAGCCAATCCCAAAGTAGCTCCCTGCAAAAGTTTTTTTTTTTAATGAGTTGAATAATTTTTGCTTAATTTACATCTTACCTCAATGCTTGGCAAAGGGCATTTCAAGAAGAGAGTGAACTCCTTTGCTTAAATCGGGAGCCAAGAGGAAAGGCTAAAAGTCTGAGGGGCCACGTTGAACAAAAACCCCTTTTTTAGAAATGGGCAAGAAAAATGAACATGTGAGTGAGTTTCCAGTAATCAAGAACTAGGAATTTTTGTTCTATACTTTTTTCTTTCTCTTTTTCTTTCTTTCTTTCTTTCTTTCTTTCTTTCTTTCTTTCTTTCTTTCTTTCTTTCTTTCTTTCTTTCTTTCTTTCTTTCTCTCTCTCTCTCTCTCTCTCTCTCTCTCTCTCTCTCTCTCTCTCTCTTTCTTTCTTTCCTTTTTTTGTGGGAGCTAAAGTTTCCTACTGGCCCCACTGAAGGCCACATTCCATCAGTCTATGAGACCAGTTCTCTTTTCCATATATGGGCTGGATATTTAGAATTTTCTTCTAAAACCAAAAATTTTTTTAAAGAAGGACAAGGAAATGTAGAGAATCTTCAATCCGATCATATATTGATATGTAAAGATTAGGTTTGCTTATGCAGTGATCCTTTTATTCCTTTTATTTAACATTAGTTCCAGATTTAAAATTTGAAAAATTCAAGAATTTCAAATTGAAATTCAAAAATTCAAGAATTTTGAATCAGAACAAGTCCACAAGCCAGCAATGATCAGAGAAGAATTAGAAAAAGAACACAGTTCCGAGAAAATCGGCCTTCACTGCGTTGCTGTTAGTGATAGCAATGGTGTCTTTTAAAGCAAAGAGGCAGGGAGATAACATGAGCACCCGTTTTCCTCCCAGCAAGCGCACGGAGCTGGCTGTGCTTTCCAGCTGACATGCTGCTGTTGTATGTAGTATGTTAATTTTAAATTAAGGATGCTTTGCCAGGTTGCTTTCCGCCACTTTCCCCAGACTCACTACCTCCCAGCCACACTTTTGGAAACTAAAGGTGAGAGAATTCGAGTGACAAGATGTTTTGTCTCAGAGTGTCACTGAGGAGATTGTCACACCATGAGAAATCATCCCGTGATTTTGAAAAATGAAAAAGTGAAGACATTTTGAAGATAACATCTAGCCAAGCGTTTCTGTAAAACAGAGCTAAACAATCAAACGGAATTCTGCATATGGAGGAAATGATTTAGAGTCTGTTTCGCTGCTAATCGCACTCACGCTCAAGTTTTAGATTTCATCTGTCTGCTCAGATCTATTGTAAGCCATTAAGTGGCTTCCTTTTTCCCCTACAAATTGAATGCTGCAACTGCAAGGAACTCTTTTGTTCTTTTAATTCAGTCAGCATGGAAATGATTTTCTCATTTCAGACCCTTTTCTCTCCTCTCTTCATTGTGTCAATAAAATAGAGTTGTGCAGGGCCGCTCTAATCAGCTTAGAGTGCTAATTCATTGCGCAGGGATGCTATCTGGGTTTGGCTACAGGTGGGCACTCTAAGGGGTCAGTCTCCAGGGGAGTGTAATTGTGTGTCTCCTGAGGCTTGTTTGCAGAATGACCTAAAGCTGAAGTCCCAGCTCAGGAAGGGAGGGGGGACGACACACAGAAGCTGGGCAAGCATATCCAACTGTATATTCACGTGTTCTGTTAGTTAGCCTGATGCTGTGAGGCTCCAACCGTATTCCCCGTTCTTTATGTATTTGTGCTTTTCTACAATTATCCATAAAACATGAATTCATTTACAATTTGCACACATTTCTGAAGGGTACAAGCAATTTTGTATTTCCAAGCTACGAGTTAAAAGTTAGGCTAGGATTAATGTATGCTTATGTGACCAAACCAAACTGAATCACAACAACAACAACAAAACAGAACCCCAAACTGCCAGGTTAGGAAAATATGTCCTGTGAAAGTTAATACGTAGATACGGGAATATTATGGAATAATAAGTTAAGCTTTATGAGCACTGAGGAATTTCTGACAATTCTGAAGGAGAACAGTGATCAGTTGTTTGGAATGAGGAGAAGAGTAACCCTGGGCAGGAAGCTTGTGGTTCATGCATCCTAGAGAAATCTGGGCATGGATTGCAAACCTTTCTGGAATTATTTGTCTGCAGAGTGTCTAAAACCTGCTATGAATATGAGCTTAGTTACTAAATCCAGCATTTCTTGTGTTAGGATTAAAAATTCTATAACATCTCTTTATTTGTTTCTAATAGTCATTTTTACTTTTTATTTTGGTTTGCACTGGAGTTAATTCCAGTCATAATGGAAAAATCTGGACTTTGTAGAACAGCTTTAAGCAGATTTTAAAGTACAAAGACGAGACAAATGCTTTTAAGCTCTAAGAATGAAGTGTGAGCTATGGACAAGCTAGGCAAATGATCTTTCATTTACTTATGAAATCTAGCATTTGTTTAATGCACCAGAAAAAAGTACCACTTTCTTATTAGCAAAATAATGAGGGGAAATGACTGTAGTTTGAATATTCTGAGACCAAGTTTTATAGGCACATTGAGATAGTCACACTTGCTTAGCGTCAGATCGCTTGCACGTGAAGTGGAATGCAGACACAATTATTATTGGGTTGTGCAAATGCAAGTTGTTTGAAGACATTTTAGAAGCGAGTTAGAGGATCTGTGTTCAGAATGCATGCCTCCCTTGCAGTCCTGTTTTCCTCACAGTTTCAGCCACACACTGTGCGGGAATCAGGGCTTTCCTGACACTGCTGCCCGCCCCTCCTGCCCCCCCCAGACTCTCAAGTTCACCTTTTCATCTGCTTATTTAGAACTCATGGAAAGTGATATCAGGAAGTGAAAGAGAAAACATGGCATCTTGCAAAAGTGGTCCCTCCTTTGCGTCTTCCTGTGGAGGGATTCTTATGTGGCACTCTGAGATACTCACGACTTAGATTCCCTGCTGTAACCACAGTGTATTCTCTACTGTAATTTTTGTTAAATGGTAGTGATTTTTCTAACCTAAGCAATTACACTTTCATGCAAAATATTTTCACTACTATTTCTTCTGAAATTGACAGGTCACTTGTTTATCTTTGCTTAAACTGCTTTGTTCTTACATCCTGCCTCATGGTCCTATAATCTTTCCAGGTAACTGAATTTGGCATCACCTTATCATTAGTGGTCTTCTATAATAGCCAGATGCTGTGGGCATATTTAGACTTACTAACTTTGGGAGAAAAAAAAATATTTCATTAACTTGTTTAGAAATTTCTATATTTATAAAATTAAATTCTAATAGTTTTTAAATAAACCATAATCAACAGAGCAACTTTTCCCCCCAGGGGAAGAGGTCTCATTTCTATTAGCACAGTCTTGGGTCACACAACACAGCCCTAGTCCCCTTTTCAGCTCAAATGTCACCGGAAAGCAGAGAGGAATGGGGATATGCACTTGAAAGGGGTCATTTTCTAGAAAGAAATATCCTTTTCTCTCTCAGTCTTTTATTTCAGTATGCTTTCTGTGCTGAGAAAGCTTATCTGCTATAAGAAAAACGTTGGTGCAACGATTTGTCCCAGTGTCCTAGCAGGAGTGTGTGAGAATGTCCCTATACATCCCTTGGAGGACGGAAAGTGGGTTTGTTCTTGCTTTAAATGTCTATTGTCACTTCCACGTCTTGTAATGATGCTGATGGTCAGATTATTACCAGAATGAATGAAAAGAAAGGAATGAACACAAAATGAGACACTCCAAGTTTCAGGTGAATGGTCTTCTTTTGCTAACTTCTAAGGCCACACAGTGCCTCAGAGAAGTTGCTAGGAATATTTTCATGCATGCACTTTGCATTGTTAAATTAGAAACTCCACAATTAAGAGGTTATAGTAAAGGAGATGATGTCATAGAAAAGCCAGTTATAGAGTCACAGGTGACTCCTGCTCAAATTCTTGAGTGCCTATGTGTGTCATTTTTGGTAAAAGAAATTGTGTTAGGTTGGTAAATATGGCCAGGTTCAAGGAGTGCTTAGTATAACCTCCTGAGATAAAACTCTGAATTCAGTCATTTTCTGTTAGCAATCTTGTGTTGGGGGTGGCGGGGGGGGGGTGTGTGTGCTTCTAACTATCCTAAATGTAACTAACTGACTGTGTAAAATGAATTACAAAAAAGATGTAGAGATGTTTCTGAAATCAGTACTTCCTCTTTCTGTATTTTTAGCTAGCAAACAAACAAACCAAAAACAAATTTATTGAGTTCTATGGTTAGAAAAATCTACGTCATGGAGAAACTTGGGTCTCCAGAAGACAGGAGCAAACCTTTAGAACACATGCTTTCATTCCTAAATGAGAGGTCATTGACACAGCTTTCTGTGACCCAGAGATGAATAGGTTCTCTCCATTATCAGTTTGCCCATCTGGGAAAAACGGAAATTAAGTTCCTAATTAGGTGAATTTGGACTAAAGAGGTGGGGCCTTGAGGGGATGAGGAAAATTGAGAGGTAGTTTATGCCGTTTCAGACTAATGATAGGAAAGGAAATGGAGACGAGAGCTGAGTCTAAAAGGTCAGTGGTCTCATTAGGGCAAAGAAGAGCATATCTTCAAAAGCCGTAACCTGCAGTGGGTGGGAAGGTGTCAGCTTCTGGGCATGGTCTCAGATGTAAATACTTGGAAAAGAGGTGGGGAAAATATCATTGTGCATTCTTATATTGAATGATATTTTAATACTACTCCAGAGAGAAAATGACCCCTACCAATTTTATAACTCTTTTCTGCTCTGTACTCTGTCCTGTTATGCCTGAGTTTACGGCAGTATGGAATCAGTAAGTCTCCTTTTACAAGTTAGTTTTCATGGTTAATGCAGTAAGTGTTCATCCTATAATATGCCTCCTAGTAAGACATGCAATTTTATAAACGTACTATATCATAAGTTCATAATATTTTACATAAACGTAATTAGTTACTGAAACATTATCACTTAGGTGTGCAGTACTTCCTAATGTACATGAAACCTCAGCTTTCTGTAATCATTTAAGTTTTCCAAGTACTGACAAGGTACACAAAGATGTGGTTTTCTCTGTAATCGTTCAGAAGTATGATATGAAGTCAATATTGTTACATTAAACAATAAAGATAATTTACATAAAAATCTTTCCACCACCATTTTCTAACTATTTTACTGATGTGGATGAAAGAGCAAGCATATAATTCAGGTGCTGCGAAAAGTGAAGCTATGGAGCAGTTAGATGCTACATTTCCTCTTTTAGCTGTTTGAAGTCAGAAGACGTGCTGGCTGCCGGCCTCCCTGCAACGGTAACCGATGCACCTTCAGTACTTTAACGCGCTTTATAAGCCTCTGGCAGTCCGAACTTGACTTCACTTGAGCGGAGTGTCTCCAGGCTGCGCTGCTCTTGTTATAAAGCCACAACAAATGAAATATCTCAGATTCTTTCCACTCGAATCCAATCACTCTGGTCAACTCCGAGACTTCTTACTGCCTCATCTGTATATGTAGCATCAGCCACATAAATAACTATTTCAGAGCCTGAATTTTAAAAATAAGTAAAAGGAAATGGGCATAATTAATCTTAATAACATCTTTTTAGTTTATCAATGTATTACAAACGTTATTATTTATACTTACAAAACAAGACAGAATTATTGTTCAGGAAGGGAGATGGCAAGGCAGGTAAAGATACTTGCTGAAGGACTAATGACCTGAGTCCCATTGCAAGGAGGATCCACATGATCCAAGGAAAGAGCTGATTTCTGCAAATGGCTGTCTGACCTCCACACCCACATCCCAACATGTATGTATGCCCCTCAACCTTCACACATACACAAAATAAATAAGTAATGTGAAATTAAAGAAAAAGAATTATTAACTCAAATATTTATCCAATTGGCAATAAAACCTTTGAAATCTGGTGAGTATATTATACTCACAACAAACTTGAATGTACATTGGCCACCACCCAAGGAACCAGTGTGGCTACTGACTCCAGTATTACAGTCTCATACCATCTAGGGAACCCCATTTTCAGCAGTGTGATGAGTTCCGTAAGTTATCAAGGTACTGGAAGCAATAAAAATGGCCATGGGGGCCACAGGGTCTGGTCCACTCCTCTCAGGGATGGTCAGGACACTGAAGGTCAGGCCAGGTCAGTTGCCTGCCCAATGGTTGCCCTTTATCAATAGACAGAGCTTAACTAGCTTCCAAATTCCTTCCAGAATTTGTTTATCTAGAATTCTATGCTGCTTTTGTTAATTTTATGCAAAAAGAGATGCAAGGCAACAAAGAGGGAAAAAAGAAAACAACTAAGCAGCTATCCCAGCAAGCAAGCAGAGTCCACAAAAAGTCAGGGACTGGTAAGATGGTTGGTTTTGACCCTGAGTGCAGTGAGATTATTATTTGGGTGAAAGAGTGTTCACTGAACTTTCCTACATGGATTTTATATGATTTTCTTGTAATCTGTAGAGTTTTTATAAGTGAACATTGATATTGAACATAGGGTATTAATTTTAGATCATTTACTTTGGTGCTTCCAGAAGGAAAATAGAGGGTCTTTTGTTTCACTGGACATGAATAACTAGAGGTTTTATCTTGATTGTTGTGATTGAAACTCCAATAGGAAAATGATTGGGTCTCCTGTTCATTGGCCCATGGACCCCAAAGAGAGTCTCAATGTCCATCTTTCTGCATGCTTTAGACTCAGACAACATCTGAAATTCAGCCACACCTGACAGTGTCAATATAATACAACTGATTAGAATTTAAGTGGAAAGCAGGAAGGGGATAGATAGGGGTCTTCTTTTGTAGGATGGACAGCTGCCAGTGTTGATCCTGGGCTAACATTCCCGCATGAAATGAGGTGGGGCAGGTTGAGTCATATGATAACAACGCTGCCATCCTGTAGAAGCAGTCTCAGGATGAATCAGCACAGCCAAGGCTGTGAAGTGGAACCCACTGAGCAGCCAGTGAGTGTCACTGAACCTCCCTCAGCTGCAGGCTGCATACCTGGATCCATGGGAGGGCCCTCCATGACAGCGTGAAGTGACCAGAAGTGCCAAAACCAGAGAGGGCCCGCTGTCCTTGACAAGATGGGGTGTGTAATAGTATCGTCCTGTTTCCATTCCCCACAGTAGAGAATTCTACCAGGCTAACAAGGCAGAGGGTAATGAGAAACATGCCAAGGTAAAAGAAAAAAAAAAAGAAGGAGCTAGAGTGAGGGGTCTAACCTACGAACAAGAAACAAATGTGATCAATTACTGCAAGTGTGACGCTCACAGATACCTTATCTTATGGCTCCTTTAAATAAAAGTCTGATTGTTACCAAATGTGTCTAAAAAGCACGGAAGAAAAACACATTCATGAGGGAGAGCGCAGAGGGGTGAAAGGGAAACACAGCTTTATATTGATGTCAAACAAAACAAATCCCCCAAACCCACGCCATTCTCTTTCTAGAGAAGTGGTTGACAATGGCCTTCACTGAGCAGGCAGTGGCTCAATGTTTGAAAAATAACATCCCAATATGACTTGGGGCGGGGGAGGGAGGTCCAAACAGGAAATAACCACTGGTGTTTTTACAGTCCTTCTGAGACGTTTGTTTCACGTAATTAATTTACTCAAATATTTTACAAAAAGGAAGTCCACTTTTGATGTGATTACAGAAACAGGGTCTGGTGACAGCAGGTACAACGACTCTCCTAACCTTTGAATGGACCAAGAGGCCCATCTTAAGCCTTATCTTCATGGGTGTCTTCACATGTACGGTATTTCCTTGTCCTATGAAATACACAAAACTATTCATTACATTTTAGTGGCATTCATCTTAACAGGATTGCTTTGTGCCCAGGGAAACGTGTGGGACTGTTTTAGTCATGTCAAGTAGAGAGGGAACGTCAGGGTTAAAGCTGTGAGGGGACCCGAGGGCTGGCAGACCTGGACTTCATATTCCCCCAATTCCCCATAAGTGCAGTAGAATTAACACTGTCCCTTTCTTGGAGACCCTGGGTCAGTAGGTGTTACAGGATTATGTTATGAGGTGTGACTGTGGAGCAGAAAGACTGTTTTTCACACTCCACCCACAGAAAGAGCCTCTTTTGACTTCAGTGGGTAAAACAGTAAGTATCCTCACAGCACTTGCCTCTGGCGCTTGCACACATGTGTGCACACACACAGGAGCCCATCCTCTTCCCCCTTGCCCTCCACTGTCAAGGAACCTGGGGTGTGGCAGAGGGAGGGCTGGTTTTCCAGGCTAGCAGCCACTTCTTCAAGCTCGGTGTCTTGCCAGGAAGGGGCCCTGAGGAAAGCAGAGACCCAATCCACTTCCGGAGGGTTGCTGCCTGTCATCTTTTTACCCTCCCCACATCTTCCCACTGAGGTTCCAGCCTGTTTTACCCTCCCCACATTTTCCCACTGTTTTACCCTCCCCACATTTTCCCACTGTTTTACCCTCCCCACATTTTCCCACTGAGGTTCTAGCCTGCTGGAATCAGAGGCAGGCCCAGCATGGTAGACTGTGCCAGTGGGCTGTTTTGCACATAATCCACAGCATGTTTAGCTGGTGGGCTTGTCGTGACTGACAACTCGTGTTTATGGAGTATTTATGTGGTGCATTGGATAGTTCCCTTCTCTGAGCTGGTGCTCTTACGTTCCCAGGGGCCTGCCCCCCACCCAGGGTTTCTAATTGAAATTTCTGTCTTGTAAAGTGGATATACTTAAATTTACTTGAGTTTCGGGAAGAGAAGATTGAACTATAGCTGAAACAGAACCCTCTATGGGACATTTCCATCCGTTTAGAAGGTTGAGAACTTGGTGGTGACATTTTTCGTTGTTTCTACCTCTAACTTGTTTTTGTCTTTTGATTGTGGTTAATATGATTATGAATGAAACACAGGCTCATAGTAAAATTCAAATACCACATAAGTAGGTCTTCCTTGACCTTTAGATACTCCACATTACTCCCTCCTTGGCTTCAACGATTCCTTGCATATAATTCTAGAAAGTTTATGTGAAACTATGTGTACACACATAAACACATTATAGGCTTATAGACAGAAGTCTCTTTCTTATAAATATCTACCTACATCTTCATAAACCTGCTTGACTTTTGCAATAGTATTTCAGAGATCTATTTCTTCTGTTTAATTTGTTCATTTAAACATTTATTTAATTATGTAAACACATAACCCCATCATCCATTATACCTATCTGGCTCAGAGGCACATATAATCGGTGTTTTTATTATGTATCTTTCTAGACACATGTGTTTTGTTAATTTATACAAATCCATGTTGCTTTTCTCTTTTTTTTTTTTGTTTGTTTTTTGAGACAGGGTTTCTCTGTGTAGCTTTGCGCCTTTCCTGGAACTCACTTGGTAGCCCAGGCTGGCCTCGAACTCACAAAGATCCACCTGCCTCTGCCTCCCGAGTGCTGGGATTAAAGGCGTGCACCACCACCACCCGGCGCTTTTCTCTTTTCAAGCTAATAGCATATACTAAGCAAACAGTTTTTGAGCTTGCTTTTTTGCCCACTTCGTTTTTCTTGAGGTCATCCTATGGCTGTATGCAAAGGACTTCTTTTTGTTGATTGCATATTATTCTACTGAATAGATGTACTATTCTATAACTATTCCTCTGTGGTTAAACATTTGGGTTGTTTTTAGTGTTATTCTCCTTTGCAATTTCAATAATGCTGAATGAGTAACTAAGGATACATTTCTAATTATTTCATGATTTGCTGATTTTCTCTGGCAATACTAACCAATTGTCTACAGAGCAGCAAATGTGTTTTTCTCTTCCTATGCACCAGCATGATGCATAAATAAACCATTTTCTTTCTTCCAGCCCTGGGTGAAAAGTAGTGCTTCACTGCATTTTAATTACATTTCTCTTATTTATGACACTAGGGTTGTTTGTTATTTTCCCCCATACTTAAGGGCCACTCATATATTCCTCAGGCAGGGATTTAAGCAGGTATTTTCTTCCCTTGTTCACATATCTTTGCTTCCAATACCTAGTTATGACAAAAACAAGACTAAATTTCCATCCTGCAGTTATTGGCCAGATGGGTATTTTAATTAATTCAACACAGTTCTTATTATAGTACATAAGGCTGACCGCTTATATCATTTGGACCCTGACAACTTCGGGTTATGATGAGCATTGTAAGTTGGAATGCAGGAGCATTTCCAGAAAGAAGAGTCCATGAAATGGGAGATAATGTTGCATTTAATTTTATGAAGAGACCACAGCATTCATGACTTCTGAAAAACGATGCAGTTCCCTGAGCAAACAGAGCAGAAACAGTTCCACGGGGCTGTCTGAGGGAGGAGGCAAGCGGGTGTTACAAGGCCTCCCGGACAAGCACGGCCCTGCTTTTTACTAGCTTCGTGCTAACATATAAGCCTTGTATTTTTTTTCTCTTTCCCAAAGAATGGAAAACATTGGACCTTCACAGAGTGATGGCAGTCTTGCTTCACTGAAACCTTCGTCACCCTCTACATGAGCCATTGCCTTCTTTAAACAGGGGGTAGGAGTGAGTGGGTCGGCCCATCTTTGCAGGGCTTTTAACCTTTCAAAGTAGGGGGAGGGGGGTAAAAATAAAATTTCTTCACCTGTGTTAGCACTTTCGGTTAATTAATTTTTACTGTTTTCATCCAGGTAGGTTCTAGATAGCGTGAGGTAATACACGTGTGCCCCTTCCAGGCGGGGTTCTACATGATTGCAGTGTTGTTGGGTCCAACACTGTGAGGCATTTATTCCTATTTGTATTTTACATTGGCTGGGCAAACTGCTTATTTTGTCTGCCTAAGGCTTAAGGACATTAGCCAGCACACTGGAATGGCTGGCCTAACATGCATGTACAAAAGTGGAATTGGGGAGATTAACTTGTATTTGCCCTGCATCAGGTCTCCTTGTAATGAGGGATGCAGGGGCACAGAATTAATCTCTCTCAATTTGTGGCTCTCGGGGGTGTTGCTTGGTTTCAGAGAGCTTGGGTTTTAAAAGTCTCTTGCCAAGGAGATTTGCTGCCCCAGAATGCTGCTGACTGCTCACTGTTGGGATGGGCAGCTGGTTCCATACTCACAGCAGGATTGGGGAAGACTTTTCATTGCAGGTGAAGTGAGTCAACAGCAAAGTCGGCCTCAGAAGGTAAAATGGGAAAAATTGGGGCCAAACTTTGTCAGGCACAATGCCCTCTTCTCTTATCTGTGAAATCCCTATTTTTGCAAAAACTCACAAAAGCTTTCAAACCACTTTCTGAACACACAGGAAACTGCCTTTTATTTATATTTGCAGTGTGGTACGACAGCCCTGCTGCCGGGAAGGTGTAAGTCAAGTTGATATAATTTGGATTGATTTGCTTTTAAAAGCTCTGTGATGACAGTGCGATTAATGCCCCAATGCAGGTCCCTCACAACTGGATTAATGCACTTAACAAACAATTTGACCGTGGAATTTATTTCTATGGCATTCACATTTACTGTTAAATGCACTTATTCCCCAGCAGCCATATTAATCCCATCATGATGTACAGCAGTTGTGGTGAGATAAACTCTGGGAGGACCTCTGCGTTCCACCGTGATCCTAGATTCTCCCTTCTTGCTCACTAATTTTCATTGTGTGGCAGATCAGTAGTCAAACCAATGTGATGTACACCCCAGATGTATTGCTCTCTTTCCTCTGATCCTTTAACATAGGCAAAGGGCCAATAGTAGAAGAAAGGGTTGAAGCCAGAAGCTAAGATCCCAGCACACCCAGATCTGCATATGTGCTACTCAAATTTTAGGATATGACTTTGGCCATTCACAAAGTTATGGTTTTTATTTTAGAGACCTCATCCTGACTAAATTCTAGATTGCACTGAGTGAATGCTTCTTTAAAAAAATTTTTTAAAGATATATTTTTGATTTATGTGAGTGTCTTGCTCACATGTATATGCCCTGTGGGCATGCTGTACCCCCACCATCCAGGAGAGGGCATCAGATCTCCCAGAAATGGAGTTACAGACAGTTGTTAACCACTATGTGGGTACTGGGAGCCAAAGATGGGTCCTCCAGAAAAACAGTGAGTGCCCTTGCCTACTGAGCCATCTTTCCTGTCCAAGTAGTTTCAAATGATAACAGCTGTTTAACTTCATGTCTGTCAAAGTGTCCTCAGGATTCTTTCATTTACTGATGAGGAAGGAAAGGTTCAGGGATCAAGGTCATTTGCTAGTAAGTCATAAACCAAAGCCTTGGTCTTCGGATTCCTGTATCAGGATCCTCATGGAGACTCTTGGTTATAGGCCAAGAAAATCCTGTCTCTGTCTTCTATCATTGGTAGAATTTGAGCAATGAATATTCCCGCCAGAAAAGAGAGTAATACTCAAAGGTTGATTAACTTTCTTTGAATTATAGAGTAATTTAGCATTATTTGGAGGACATTCTGAAAGCATAAATAGCAGCAAATATTTCCTTGCTACATTATGACTTCTAGAACATTATGCCTGGGGTGATAATTTTATACAAACTGAATACTTCTAGATATGTTATTTGCATAAGGTATAGTGTTGCATTTTATGCATCTTTAAAGAAATACACAATTATACCAAACTACTGAACCACAAATATTCCTTAGGATAGCCCAAGACAGGTTATGTTGTTTACTTGTTCACAGCACAAGAGAAACACTAAACTATAATGAGAATTAACATTATTTAAAATTTTTCAAGAAATTTCCAGTTTTAGGGAAAGCTAGAAAGTCAACTTGTTTTCAATTAGAAGAGGGATGATTAAAGTTTCTCTCTGGTCATTTCAAAGCAGAGCTTGCAAGCAGTGGGTCTGGAGGTGAAACATTCTCAGCAACTCAAGGATGGCAGTGCGAGATGCTTAGAACAATTCACCCCTTTAACTTACACCCCAAAGGGCTCTTGAAATAAATATGCTCTGCAGAGTTGAATGCCATATGGAGAAGTAAATCTGGAATCATTCACTCATAAAAGGTTTTGAAAACAATTATAGAAATTTAGCTAGACCCTGATTTAAATTCCAATTAACAGCAATCCTGAGATGCGATTTTCTACCGATGTGACTGCCCAGGGAGGTATTTCATAGAATGTCCTCTGGACTGCAGCCCTCAGAGTTTCCTCTGAGTACAACATTCCTTTTTGAGTCCGGAGGAATTCACAGCCCTGGAGACAGAACCAGGAGACTCTGGTGTGCAGTGGCCCTTCCTCCTTGGACCTGCACTGCCTGCTGAACTTTGCAAGCAGCTGCCAATGTTGTCAGCGCTGATCTGTCAGCGAGGATTTCCACTGGCCAAACTCTGAAGCCACTTCTGACATCTTCAACAAACTAATTGTTGTCTCCTGACTCTGTGAGTCCTCTGAAGTCCCAACGAGTTAGTGTCTTCTCAAGAGACGAGAAAAAGGACTCAGAAAATCAATTTATCGGGCTATTAGGCATTGTCATCAGCCAAAACAAAACCTTGCTAAAGACAGGAGGAAAAGTGGAAGAAATAGGTCCCTGAGAAAAGGCTACATGACATCCATCTTCTGATTGTTCCCTTTCTTTGCCCGTTTTCATACCGCTTCCCTCTGTTAAAAGACACTTTATGACAAGCATTGTGATCTCTTTGGGACAGAGGGGAACCTCTTCTTTAGGACACAATCTGGGCAAGTTGTGAGTGACAGTGGGAAAGGATCCAATTGCCACTGAGGACACCAGGCAATAAATCATCCTACCCTGGCATCAGCTGGCTGGACCAATCCTACTTCCTGAGTAAGTACCAGGGCCTAGAGAGGACAAAACAACCATTGTCAGCTCCTAGCGGCCACATTCTCACTTCTGCTGAGATTTTTCAGCATCCTTGGGACTGTTAGCAGGGCATTGCACATTTGGAAGAAATTCTTAAATAAATTCCCCAGGAGAGGAAGAGAGCACAGAGTCACATCATTCTTGCACTAGTCAGTTCAGAGTAGTAGTTCATGAGGGGGATCTTCTTCAGAAACTGCTCCCATTTCTTCCTTAACAGTTTAAAATATAGAGTTGTCTTCACAACCAACTTTGTGAAAACAATCTATAATGAATTAAATACACATTTTGTAGATAATTTGGGAGATAGATTGCTGTAATGATTTCATAACCTGATAGGATTAGGGACTTTTCAAATCGTGCCCTTTTCTTTGCAATAATTAAGTAATTAGATATGCTATTACTGTTTGTAAAATGTTGCTAGGGATAAGCTGATGCCAAGTTATTTTAGGTAGAGATAAAAACCACTCAAAAATTCCCAAGAGGGCAGTCCTTCAATGAATAATTAAAATTCACACAAAATAATTGTTCACTGCCATACAATTTTAAATTATCAATCAATGTAACTGTGGTTAATTGATGAACCATGAGAAATGACAGTATAAAGAAATGACTGAAATCTGATATTTTTAGATAATCTAATAACTATGGAAATTATTTTAAAATTATTCTAAAAATATATACAGCTCATAGCTATAGGATAGTGAACATATACTGCTTTCTATGGAGAAAACCTTTTCTCTAATATCCCGAGTACAGGTTTGTTGCATATTTTTATCAATGGAAAAGAGAATGCTTTAAATTAGGGAAGACTCAAATAATACATTGTTAAAGCTGTGTTGAAAATGAGAATGTTTAATAGGATGAAAAATTCCTTTGTTTGCCTTTTGCCTAAATAACCCAAACAAGTGCAAAATATAGTCCATCACCTTGATCTGTCTCATAAATATTTTTGGTAACTTATGGTGTCCATCTAATGTTGAGAAAGATCCAGTATTTGTCATTATTTTGGCAAAATACCTGGATAATTGACAGATTTTTAATGTTTTACCTGCCTGTTTCATGTAGACATGCTGCATATCTATATCTCTCAGCAAAAAATATATCCTTGCCCAAGTTACCTGTCAGGCTCTTTTATGATTATGAAGAATACCTTGCAAGGAGCTGATGGATTCCCCACTTTCTCTGTAAATCATCATGAGCTGTCACATCGGAGCTGGAGTACTTTCATTACAGTAAAACACACACAATGCAGATGATGCGCCCCTTTCTGGTTTAGTCACACAAGGCTACGTGTATTTTAATTGTGGAAAGCTGCATCGAGTGCAATGTTGTCCTTGTTTTTCCTCCTGGGGTAACAACCTGTGATTAACTGCCATCATTTAATATTGCTCGGTGGATGATAAAAAGAGGGCAGAAGGACACTGGCATTGTGAATTCATAGCCGAATGGTGACATCGACCAGATGAGATGATGGTGTACCAGTTTCCGTGACAGTTCTATCTCAGTTTATCATCTTAACTAAAAAATAATCCCATCTAACTTGAAATCCACAGCAGCTATGAGGAGAAAATAAATCCAAACTACAGCTCAGACTTGTAACCTAACAGCCATCATAAATAATCAGAGCCTATTTGAAGGTGGAAGATGGGACATTAGAAGCTATTTACACTACTAGAGTGATGCCATCGATCAGTCGCGGCAACCCGTAGATAAGGCTCCTGTGATGCCATGGTTATTTATGATGCGCATTGACAGTAAAGCTACTATGGAATTCTCTCCTCAGACAGCTTCATTCATTTTTGTTTGTGATGCATTTTGTTGTTAAAGAAGCAATCAATAGCAAAATCGGGGTGATAAAAGTATTACTTGTTAAATATGTGAAAAATGTGCATGTTTGTGGGGATGTGGGACCAAAGATGAAGAACCTAAAATTTCACTTGCGATATTTACATGTTCCAGACACAAGTACTCAGCAGATTCATTTCACACATCCGGGGCTGAAAGGCGATCCTCATGCCCTCCCTTTCCACCTGACTCTGTTAGAAAGCAGAATCAAATGTTTTGGGGTGCTGCCCCTCCATCCTCTCTCAGCTTACACTAGGTAATGTAAAACTGTAATTAGCTAAATCATGTGTGATACAATAGATAGCCAGCGCTTCCTGGATGTCCCTGCTGTATAGGACAGGATTAGAGCGTGCGGTTTTTTAATGTAAATTTCACATGTCTTCTTTGTCTCCCACCAGTAGCTCCCCTTCTGCACCACATCTGGATCAGACAGCACTTTCCATATTGCACTGGCCGTCATAAACCAGCTGCAGACCTTGATAAGATTCTGTACTCAGTGGGTCTGAGGGAGAGCCTGAAACCCAGTGTTTCATTATTTGTTATGTTTTCAATTAAAATTCTTACATTTTGTGTGTGTGTGTGTGTGTGTGTGTGTGTGTGTGTGTGTGTGTGTGTGTGTACATGTATGTGTGCATGTGCATGCCATGGTGCGTATGGGGAGGTCAGAGTTCTTCCTTCTACACACGGGACCTGGGGCGCAAACTCAGGTTACCAGGCTTGATGGTAAGTGCTGTTACCCACTGAGCCATCTTCCTGGCCCCAATCCAACATTCAATAAATGCCCAGGTGAGGGCATAATGCTGGTCTAGGTGCCAGCAGCAAGACAGACAGACGTTAGATCCTGTCCTTGTCCTTTGAGTTTCCCGCTATAGCCAATGTTTTCTTTTTTTTTAAATCCCTATCTCTGCAAGGTTATAATATAGTGACACATGTAGAGATTGTACACAATGGGAGGTCTTGTGGCTACAGAATGTAGCCCAATGAGGGAACACATGTGTAAATGCACCCCTAAACATAAACACACCTCCTAAAAAGCCACGAAAAGTTTTATCAATAAAAAGATTTGATTGGCCTTAATTACATCAGTTGTCTAAGTTCCAATCGACAGCATTTTTATTCAGTGGGTGTCTGTGAGGGGGCATGCCATTCTAGGCACTCAGCGGGACACTCAGGGGACCGTACTCCACCAACCCAGCTTTCCAGAGCTGATTTAGAAACAAGCAGGCAGTTATGATTCAGGGTGATAATGGCTCCCCTCTGTAAGGAGGAGGTGCTAGAGGACCCAATTCTGTTCATTGGGCATCCAGGGAACTTTGTGGAGAAGTGAAATCTCAGCTGGTACCTGAAGAGTAAGTAGCAGTTGAGGGCAGTAAGGCATAATGTGGAGGACCCGGCACTAAGAACAGCTTGCCTGGGAGCACCGGATCAGGCACAATATAGTAGAAGGCACAGAATAGACACCCAAGTAGCTCTGTGTGGTTGAGCACAAATACTCTCTGATTCTGTTATTACTAAATAAAATGCTATGTGTTAAACATGTGCTTTGTGAGTACACAGTGTCTCCGAATTTTCATGCGCTCTTAATAAGACAGAATAGGGTTTTGAAAATGTGTTTTCCTTTGGTAAACAGTATTGAAAATAGTCACAAAGGACAGATAAGCTGCCACGCAGGCCTGGTTGCTGATAGCATCTCTGCCTTCCTGTTTGGCCGAGTATAGACTACACTGGGCATTAGTCACCATGTGAAAAATACACTTTGACACAGAAACATCTTTTCACATCTGTGTAGAACCCTGGAGGTCAAGCATAGGGTGATGTTCCGTTTTAATAGAACTTTCCCACAAGGAGCGAATTCCCACTGCATAGCATGGGTAACTTCTGACAACAAAGTGTGGACCCGGGCTCCACAGTGTGGAGTGATTCAAGATCAGGGTGCTGCTAATGAAAGAATGCATTCCTAGTTATGAGACAAGGCTTGCTTAAAAGACACATGTCAAGCAACTGGAAAGTAATTCCCAGGCAACAGTAAGCCCCTAGGGGTTGGTACCGAGGCCATCTATTATTTTTTTCTTATCAATAGTGACATTTTGAGATAAAATGATGGAAGTTGGCATTAATATCAACTAGCATATTCTTGAAACTGACTAAAAGATATGTACTGGAGGTTATTGTTCAGCGCACTGAAATCTCTGCTAAGCTCAGGCTTTGAAATAATTGGTTGGAGTCTCCCTCTACTGTGAACTACAGAGTCACTCCAATTCAAGTGGAGACATGTCTGACAGTGACAGAGATCTTACCAAATCTCCTTCTGATTAAAGATGTATATATTTGAATTGGAGAGATGGTTCATCAATTAAGAGTGTATACTAGGCCCTCAGAGGACTGAGTTCAGTTCTCAGCACCATGTTGGGTGTCTTACAACTTCTATAACTCCAGCTTTAGGGTATCCAAGGCCTCTGGAGTTTGAGAGAACATATACACACATGTGCATATCCCCACATACATATAATATACAATAAATCTAAAATTATGTATGTGTTATATCCAGAGGTTAAAAATAACAGCAATATTCTATTATGTCTCTTATCCTACTCTAAGTTGTATGAATCAATATATTGGCTGATTAAAATAATCTTTAAATTGAGCAGTGATCCTCCCATAGAGGTAGTTTTTTTTCTTTTTCTTTCTTTTTTTTTTTTTTTTTTTTTTTTTGCTTTTTTTCAGTAGAGGTTAAACAATCACATGGGAAGACAGAACCATGTTCTGTTTCACTGAGATTACTGTGGTAGTTTCCATCAGATTTTCTTCTGTGATACTGTATATCAAATAATCATCCCATGGACCTATGATTTCTGATGAAAAACGACTCCCTTAACTAGAATATTGTGTTTTTTTTTTTTAAGAATCTCTTATTAAACACATTTATTCTAGAGGTCATACTTAATCGTTTCCAAGAGCATTGTCAAGCTTGTAACAATAAATACTGGAGTTAATTTAAATGAGTCAAAGTTCATTCTCATTTAGCTGCGTCTATTTCAGTAGATCACCTGCCCAGACGTCCTCCTCTGTGCAGCAATAAAGGGAAGTGGCTGGAAACCTCGCACAAAACTTTTAAGGAAGAAGGACGGCATTTTAATGGATAATCTTTTAAAAGCATAAGATAAATGGCCAGCAATTGATGTGTTTTAAACATGCATTTTATTTTAAACATTGAGTTATCTTGAGTTTTCCCAGACTTAACATCATATGAGGTATAAAAATAGCATAACTTTTCATGTTTTCATTGTAGTGCTTTCAGACATTAAATATTTTCTCTCCAGGTCATAAGATGGTCCTTTGTGGTGAGCTTTTATTTGATGAGGAGAAACATTGTATTTATTAATATTTCTCACTTTTTATAGGAGGCTCTGCCTCTGACTTCATGTGGTCCCAGAAAGCTCCCTAGATTCTATTCAGGAAATGTTATTACAAGACTCTGTGATGTTTTTTGAAAAGCTTGCTTCCTGTGATTCACAGAGAGCAGTAAATGATTTTGTTGCAATTTTGTGCGAAAAGGGTAAGGAGGCCAGGTAGGCACAAGGACTATTACATAAAAAGTGATCGTTAAACTCAGTACCACTGAAGATGAACTCAGGAAAAAAATCATTCTAAAATCTTACAAAACCAAGTGGAAACAAAGAAAGAAAGAAAATAAAAGAATGGAGATGTGAAGAGGTGACTGGTTAACAGCTGTGGCTGCTCTCCAGCAGAGAGGGTTCAATTTCCAGCACCTATATGGGAGCTCCCAACCATCTGCAACTCCAGCCCCAGGGGATCCAGCACCTTCCTCTGTCCTCTGTTGGCACCAGGTCCTCATAGGTACACAGACATACATGCAGGCAGAACACTCTACATATTAAAAAGTATTCTAAAATGTGTTTTGCATAAATCTTCCCATAAGCAATAAATAGGAACAACACAGGACATCAAAACTAGTTTTATAAATGGATTAGCCGTATGAAATTATATGGATTTATCTTTTATAACTCCATTATACATACATATATAATGTACACCCTTCTTAGTTAGGGTTTCTATTGCTGTGAGAAAACAACATGACCCAAACTAACATGTAGAAAAGGCTTCATTTCAGCTCACAGTTTCACATCACGCTCCATCACTGATGGAGATCGGGCAGGAGCTCAAGTCAGGAACCTTGAAAGCAGGAGCTGATGCAGAGGGCGTGGAGGAGTGTTGCTTGCTGGCTTGCTCTTCCTGGCTTGTTAAACCTGCTTTCTTATGTCATCCAGGACCACCAGCCCATGGGTGGCACTGCCCACAGTGAGCCTGGCTCTCCCAATCAATCATCAATTAAGAAAATGTACTACAGGCTTGCTCACAGTTTGGTCTAATGGGGGTATTTTCTTAATTGAGTTTTTCTCTTCCAAAGTGACTCTAGCCTGTATTAACATAAAACCAACCAGGACAACAACCTTATAGTGATGATTGGATGTAAACATGAATTATCATATAAAGCTTGGTTAAAAATAAAAACAAAAACAAAAACACTTTTTCCAAATCACTTCACATTATTTTTAAACCAATTAAATGTAGATAATGAAAATATAACATACAAAAAACCAAGGCACATTAGGCATTTCAGGTCAGGTCAGCTGTGGAATTCTGTGAATTTCTGTTACCACGGGGGTCCAAACTTGACATTTAAATACTTACATTGATTCTGAGGACTGTATTTGGAGACTATTCAAATGCTTCCTCTGCTTTCACTGGGGAAACATAAGCCTTAAACTGTGGAGGAACTTGCCTCAGTGTTTGGCATGATGCAGGGTCAGGAAGGGATAAACAGGGAGACAGGTTTGTATTTTCTTAAGGAAAAGGGCTGGGTTCACAGGCTGGGGGACAAGCAGTGTGGGGAGCAGAGAAGACACCATCCTTAAAAACCCAGTGTCTCCTCAAACACAGTGTCTGGGGGAAGGTCTGTCTCAGCGAACCCCAGCTTTCCTGTTCAGTTCAGAAGTGAGCAGAACTTACCATTTATAGTGAAAACTCCAGTAGTCTTCCCCTAAGGCAGGGACCTGGGGGCCCCTAAAAAGACTGGGATTGCTTTCTTATTTGTCCACTTGCAGCAGAACCAGGGCCCCTGACGACTTGTGGTGCTATCCCTCAAATGTTTTGTCTCTGAGAGGCTTGGAAGAGTTAGGTAAAAGAGCATTTTCATTTTCAAAATTCCAGATTTGAAATGCTCAGCCAGTAAAGTCTATGCAAATATTGCAAAATGCAAACAAATAAATCTGAAATACTTTTGGCATCAAGCATTTCAGAAGAAACGCTCAACTTGTAACATCCCCTGCCCCCGCCACGCCTCCATGAGCCCTCTGTTACTTCTGTAGAGGGAAATTTAATAGGCCTTGGTTTCACCCACCTCTGTGAGACAAACTGCATATTCTCCATCCAATGGCTCACCATGTCCTTGAGCTGGCCACATGGGTCATCATTTTAAGGGGACACTGGTTATTTGCCACCACAAAATGACAATTTTTGACTGTTATTTTTTTTTTCCATTTCACCTCACCAATTCAATAAACAGGTTTGAAAAATCATCCTTGTGTCTGAAATATTTGATTGTCTTCCCAGTGTTCTTGCACAGGATGAGAGACTACATCCAACACAGCACTTCCTATTGCCCCCGAATATTGTTCTTTTTATTTTATTTATTCAGCTCCAGAATACTAGGGTTGTGTCTCTCTTTCTCACTGGTGTTTGTGGCTTGGGCACCGTGTGGTGACACTGGCTGGTGGGTCACCGCCTGTGTGTCATGTCCGTCCGTATCCTCCCGTTTGTCTCACCCACATGGTCTCACCTCTGAGCTTACTCCTTCGGACTCCAGCTGAGCCTCATGAGCAGTAATCATCACAGTGGTGCTCTGGAGACGTGCGTGATTCCCAGGCATGCTTCTTCTGAACATTTTTGGTGGTCAGCTATAATGGAAGAGGATGTTGTTAATTTAAATTTCATAAACTGGAATGCTGTGCTTTTGGTAAAGTACCATATTCTTTGGGAAGACATTGTTCTTTGTTAAAAAGGATTTTTCCTTTTAATGACTTGCTTTTTTTTCCACTTCTCTAGTTATTTGAATTTTAAAGACATTTCTTTCATACTAAGTTTATTCTCTGTGATTGAATTCACTGGTCAGAATATTTTGGTTAATTTCCTTTATTGGTGAAGTTAACTCATGGTTAAATACTGAGTCTGATTTACTCAAAAAAGATACATTGTAAGTAACTGACTTAATTAGTTAGCAGAGCTTATTGTGGGCACATGGCATTTCACCGATGTATGACATCCATTAACAGATTTAAACACAAAACTTTAGTTTGTTTTTATGTTGACAATATTATCACTGTGTAATGCAGGCTAGCATGTGATTCCTGGAGCTGGAGCTGCAGACATCTGCCACCATGCCTGGCTTAAACATTTGGTGACGTGCTAAACGTTGGTGAAGATTTACATGAACTAGCCCACGTACGTGGATGCAGGTCCACACAGAGTGTCTGTGTGAGAGTTGGGGGCACTTCCCTGTATTTGCCCTGCCACTGTGGACTGCGCACACAAGACAGTCTTGTGCCTGCTGCAGCCCTTCCTCCTGCCTGCTCATTAATCACTGGACACTAATAACACATTTTTTTGTCATGGTACAACAAAAATTCTGGCTCTGACTCTTGTTCTGGCTCATTTACATTGGCCTGCCTGTCAGTTCAAAGCTTTGGGGAATTAATATTGCAAGATTAAAAAGTGGAGTCCTTTAAGCGGCCCAGCTCAGGAACAGCAGTTAGTTTTTCAGGGAGGGAAGAAAATGAAGCCTTCCAGGGGCTTTCAACTTTCTTAACTACGATTTCTCCTCTACTCCATCCTCCCTTCTCCCTGCACGATGGATGGAAGGCTCAGGCCTTCCTCAACTGTGGCCTGGGTTCTAAGCCGGGGCCCCTTGGGCCCCCCAGGCTAAGCTGCGATGGACTGAGAGATGATTTTAGGTATTGTTTCTTTTAGTTGTCTTTTGATTTGTACCTTTTGGGGGATCCATTTGAGGATAAGAGTCTGAGAAACACCTTAGAACTCCATTTATTTTATTATTATTATTTCTTTTTATAAAAGAGACTTTTTTTTTGCAGCCATCTGGTTTCCATGTAAACGCATGCTGTGACTCTGGAGCCATCCAAATCCCAGGGTGCATCTCACTTGCTCACACTCTTTGCTGGTGAATCAGAAGAAGAATCAAAAGCCTCTTTGAGGCTTACAGAAAAGGAATTCCACATGTGTGAGTGTGTGCATGTACAGGCAATTTATTTTAGAGAAAAGCCCCGCTCAAATCAGATGAATACAATCTAAACATGCTTTTAAAAGATTAAAATAAAAAAAGAGACGAATCTGGCAAGCCCTTTGAATTTTTATAGTGGGGTCAATTTATGCGGTCCATCCTATGTCTTTTCAGATCAGTTTTTAATGGGACTGAAGATAAACGATGTGTTAGAGATTCCTGTAGTCTTCCAGTGTGTTGTGACACTTGTGAAAATAGGAGCATTACTGAGAACTCTTCCTGCCTTCCTTCCATCATGGTTCACAATGGGCCATTTTTGTAGAGATACTATTTCTAAGTGTCTTGTATATAAACCTCTTATTGCCTTTTGAGGAGATAATTAATATTTTTGTAGCTGTGCATGTCTTATAAACAACATTGAGTTTTAGGTAGTTATGATGGTTGTCCCAAGTTTTAAGATGAAGAAACATTTGTTGAGAAAGGTGCACACCCACATGGTCACAAGCTATTTAGATTGCCTACCTATTTATTACCTGCACTGCAATGGCGTCGTCTGTTGTTTCTGTGTTGTTTACTCACTTGCAAAAATGAGATCTCCATCTTGGGGGTAGGGGCCATAGAATAAACAATATGAAGATGCCTACCACTACATGGGAAATTATAAGTGGAAAAGATGATAAGAGTGCTAGTGATTATAATTAGTAGTATTTTTAGGGATAGAAATGGTAAGTAAGATTTGTGCTACCATCCGAGTCAGGATCATTATGTGGAAGTTAACTACTGTTAACACCACACATCTGTACCACTGTTAATAATACATGTAGCTACATGGGCATATTTAGTTACATAGATTTGCTATATATACATATAATTAAGAAAATACAATGGGTTTTGTTATCTAAGTTCAGTAAAATCTTGCTATCGAGATATTGCTTAAATGGAAATGCTTATACTTAGCTAGTATGAAAATCAACCCTTCCTTCCTTTCTTTTTTCATTCTTTCTTTCTTCTATATGTCTTTTACATCATGTATCTTGATCCCAATCATTTCCCAGTCCCTTTGTCTCCTCCCTTTGCCCCTGCACACCTACCAAATAAAACAAACTTTCAGAAAAAAAAAGGAAAAAAATTAAAATAAAGTAAAAAGGGAAAACTTAAAAATCTCTGCATGGAATCTGCATCATGACACTGTTTCTATGGCTTACCTTTATTTAAAAATTGTAAAAGATGTATTTATTTTTATTTTATATATGTGGGTGCTTTGCCTGCATGTATGCCATGCACTACACGCATGTAGCCTAAGGAGGCCAGGAGAGGACATTGGGTCCTTTGGAACTGGAGTTACAGACAGTTGTGAGTCACCGTGTAGGGACTGGGAAATGAACCAGGGTCCTTTGCACTAATAGCAGGCGCTCCTAACCTCTGAGCAAACTGAAATGGTTTCTATGTACCCTAGGCTGGTCTTGATCTCCATATGTAACTGAGGATGACTTTGAACTTTTAATCCTCGTACATCCTCTTCTCAAGTGCTGGACTTTCAGATATGCACCACACTCTGTCCAGTATATACAGGGTTGAGAAGTGAACTTGGCTTCGTGCATGCTAGATGAACACTCGAGCAACTGAACTACAATCCCAGCCCCTTTTCATCTTTTTAAAGAATCAAAATTGAGGGGGAAATATTTATCATCTTAGAATGTCCTAAAAGTATAAAAGGGAACTTAGTTTTGATAAACCATTTCAGATGTCCATGAATTTTTCCATGGAATTCAGATGCTGGGCTAATTCTGGATATAAGCTATCATCTATTTAAAACTGACAGTCACACTTTTCTAGTCTTTTAAACACAGACATGTGACTATATTTATCAGCCTTTTCTTTCTAGGGATTCTGCTGTGGAATTCAGGCACAGGTTTGAGCCAGGTATCATTTGTCATTTGTCATAATTCCATGAGCAAGTAGATTCTTTCCTCCACTTACTTGGGATGCCTTCCATTCCCGGCCTAGCCAATTTCCATGTGCACTGTAAAACCCTTCCTACCTAGCCTTGGCTTAAAAACACCTTGGTTCTGGAGCTCATGGATTCACATGTTTAATTCTGGCACCCATCCTGTGTAAGTGATTTGCTTCTTGTCTACATTCTCAGTTGACTGTTGTGGTTAGACATGTTCATTCCTCAGTGTTAAGTGCTCATGCTGACATTCAGCACAGACACAAAGAGTTCAAATGGGGTGAGACACAATAGCATTATTTCCCCTATATCATAGAACTGTAATTAAAAATAATCTAAAACTTCATCTTCTCAAACACTGTATCTGGACTCCTCCTACTCGCCTATTTATTTGTCAAAGAGCATTGGCGCAAAAGAGGCTAAAAATTCAACTTCATAACAGTCAAGAGTTGGCTTGTGAATCCCATTTATACGTGCATTTGTTTATTTACTTGTGGGTGTGTGTGCATGCAATGCATGTGTCTGCCATGTGTCAAGTGCCACAGAAGCGTGTGAAGACCAGAGGACAGTAGAGTCTGTTCTCGCCTTCCACCTTGTGAGTTCTGGGTATTGAACTCAGGTCGTCAGGCTTGGCTGCCTTGTCTGTTCATGAAACCTATTTTATTCTGGAGAGATTATGGATGACTTGGAACTCAGTGGAATTGTACTAGCTTCCCAGAGTTAAGGTACCCTCTCAGTGGCCCAGTGACGGGTTCTCATAGCATTCACTCCTGTGTATGGACAAACAAGTGCTGGCTTATACTTTCCAAATGATTTTTAGGATAAAGCTATTTCAGATATTTTGATATATCCCTTTGGACTTATTGGCATGATGTAAATTTTGAATTTGAATTTGAATTAAGAACCTGGTAAGAGGCTATCCTTTTTCCTATCCTTTAATTAATTGAGATGGGTCTTATGTAGCATAGGCTGGCTTTGGACTGCTATGTAGCCAGGAAAAGTGACCTTGATCTCCTGAGAGCCACATGTCTCTGTTCCCCTAGTTCTGGTATTATAGGCACATGCCACCACACCCATCTTCCTTCTGTTTTTAGTCTCACATATAACATGAAACCTGTGGGGTAGATGAAGACATAAGCACCGTTATATTCCACAGTTTGAACTTCACCACTCCTTCTTCCATAACATATTAAAGGAATGGTTTGATTTTGCTTTGTTCCGAGTAAAATTCAAGATAGAAATCATCTTAGGTAAACCACTGCAGGTCATGCATAGAAACTGATGGAGGTACAATGTTGAAATCTTGATTATTACAGTTTAATGCAGTTTACTGAATGAATTATGCATTGGTCATTGAAAATATTATAATGACACTGAGCCTGGCCTATAATACAGCATCAGTGGCCATCTAGTAATCATGTTTGTCTAAATATCCAGTCTTTGGCTCCCCTCTGAAAGTAGTTAGCTTGTCCAGGGCTGGTTCATTGGCTCCATAGTGTCCTCTGATGAATTGACTCCATGATGTCCTCTGATGAACTGACTCCATGGTGTCCTCTGATGAATTGACTCCATGATGTCCTCTGGTGCACTAACCCCATGATATCCTCTGATGAATTGACTCCATGATGTCCTCTGATGAATTGACTCCATGATGTCCTCTGGTGCACTGACCCATGATGTCCTCTGGTGCACTGACCCATGATGTCCTCTGGTGCAATGACCCATGATGTCCTCTGGTGTACTGACTCCATGATGTCCTCTGGTGTACTGACTCCATGATGTCCTCTGGTGTACTGACTCCATGATGTCCTCTGGTGCACTGACTCCATGATGTCCTCTGGTGCATTGAGTCTATGATGTCCTCTGGTACATTGACGCTATGATTCCTTCTGATGAATAAAATCCATGATGTCCTCTGGTACATTGACTCCATGATGCCCTCTGATTCATTTGTTCTGTGATGCACTCTGATGCATTGACTCCGTGATGCCCTCTGGTACATTGACTCCATGGTGTCCTCTATGCCTTGGATTATTTCAGTGTTTTAGCCTCATTATCTTTGGTCGGTGCCTTCCTTCTCAGTAACACAATGAACCATTACAGCTGCAGTTATCATATTTGGGTGATAGGTAAGAGAAGGGTGGGAAGGAACAAATTCTAATTCCAACCTCTCATGAAGTTTCACATGAACATTCCTGTTTCATTTCATCGACTAGATGTTAATTTCAGAAGAAGAGGAGATATTAGCTAGGCCACGATCAGACTGGAACATTGAAGAGCATTAGAATGACTTCAACTGTAGGATTGCCCATTTTATAGAAAACTCACATTTGTATCAGAATTTTGTCAGAGTCCTTCCTGAAGGGATGCATTCAATATTGTAAATAACAGGTAGATTGCCCCGTTGTCTGCAGGAGTCGTTCAAGGACAGGAAATTATTTGGTGAATGCTAAGACTGTAAGCAAGTACATCCCTGGCTTATTTTACTGCCTCTACTTCTGTGTTGGGATTATAGGTATGGGCACAACTTCTGTTTCTGTTTTCTCTCACCCATAACATGAATTCTACAGGCTGAATAGACATACTTCGACAGTCTGTAGCTTGAAGCTTGTGACTACTACTTCTGCAGTGTCATTGATAGACAGGATTGCACAGGATCCAAAGCAGTGGTTCTCAACCTTCCTAATGCTGTGACCCTTTAATACAGTTCCTAATGTTGTGGTGACCCCCCAACCATAAAATTATTTCATTGCTACTTCATAGCTGTCATTTTGCTATTGTTAAGAATCATAACATAAATATCTATTTTCTGATGTCCTTTTGGGAATTGCAACCCACAGGTTGAGAACTACTGGTCTAAAGTGAGTCTGATCTTTATCGTTGTGCCTCTAGATTCCAGGAAATACTTGAGTTCTTGCACACCATTGATGTCCATTAATATTTCAGAACAAAGGAAGGAGGAGAGCCCCATTATTAGGGGATGCCACATACAACAGTGTCAGTAACTCTTTCTTCTGCTGCTGCTAATTTTCTGAAGGGCAGCATGCTCTTTTGTAACTAGTCTTGTAACTCAATGAGCCTGTAAAGTCCCATGGACACATTGATCAAAGGTGTCAAACATAAACCATAGACGTTTGCCTCAACGGTGTTGAGCTTGTGGCTGCACTTTCATTGTTTAATTACTGAAATATTTTATGTAAGATATTTTGATTCTGCCTGAGTTTGAAGCATTGAAGTTGTTGTCTGCATTCAGCTTGCCTTGGGTTTAGGCAATCATTAGAAGGAGCCAGTAGAGATTAAGCATTCTCAGAGTCCTCACACAGCTACCTCCTCAACCTGCCTGGGCCTCTGGACAGCTGCTCTTCTGACTCTGCTCTGGCCCCAGACACTAAGTATTTGTGTAGGCAGACACTTTGTTAGCTACCTAGGGCTTACCTTGTATGCATAGGTTTTAGTCTGTATGTTTTTCCGTCATGTCAGGTCTGGACCTGTTTGCTTCATTCAACAGAGTTAAACAACTTCTAAAACAAAAGCACCATAGGAAAATTTTAATCTTGTTCTGTCTCAGCAACTGCATGGAGCATGGAGCAGAATGTCTGCACTGCCTTGAGGACTGACTTGGACTTGGGATCATTAGAATGCAACATTGTCTTTAGTCACATAATTGACTCTAATGTGACTAATCTTCAACTTGAAAAACATTTAGGTTTCTCAAACCTCAAAAAAATTAAACATCTGTGGTTTTAGAGAGAGAGAGATCTTGTCCATATCATCATCAGTATATTTCCACATTTGTGTCAACTACCATTTCTTCCCTGGAGGATGTGTAAAGTTACCACAAGAAGTTTCTGTGTATATCTTGGGGTGTTAGTCAGGGAACTAATGATGCTTGGCCATATCTTCAACACAGTACTTCAGGCAGCAAAGAATCTTGTTCAAAAGTCAGGTTCTCAGACCTGAGTGGCCATATGCCTGACATTTTATGTTGATCAGATTGGATATGTAGTCCAAGAAATGTTTTTAAAAGCTCAGGAGATCATGCCTTCAGGCATCAGGTAGAACACCCATCTAACATGGGTGGAGAACTGAAATGTGATCTTGTATTGCACTGTGACTGGACTTGGGAGCTAGACCTCCACACCTGCCATTTTCCTTAGCAGGTGGGCACCTCCACACGCCTGCCACATCTGTGTTCTCTGGCACAGTCAATTCCTGTTGTGTTCAGCACACTAATAATTTCCATTCCAACACAGACATTGGCTAACACCGATTAAACTTAAGTATATTTGAACAAACTAATAGCTTCCTTTTCCACCATAGAATGTTTTAAAAACACTTATAGGGTGCTGAATAATTTACTTCATTTCTTTGATGACAGGACTAAACAAACTTTCTCTTACTGTTCTGGGTTTTCATTCCGTTCTTTTGCTCTGAGCAGGCAAATAGAGATGAGCTATGAAGTTGTAGGCTTCTGCCTTGAAACACAATCTAGTTGACTTATAAAATTTGAGATGTTGACGAAATGTGCAGTCAATATTCAAATAACTGCAGTTACTTCATTTTGTGTCAACAGAGAAGGTGAAAAGTGCAACTTAACTGGCTTGGTAAGATCGGAAGGAGGGGCCGGGCACACACGAGAGACAACAAAGAGATAGCTGGGAAGATTTAGTGGCTTGCTTCAGCAGGGGTGGTGAGCAGGCAGTGTGACAAAGTTCAGTCGGGTCAAACAGAGTGCAGGAACTTCCTCATAGACACTGAAAGCATGGTCATGGCACGGGCATAAAATTCTCAAATGTTGTGATCCCGAGGCAGCCAGAACGATTGTCTATGTGCGCTTCTGTCTAATCCTGCTGTTCCTTTTGATCCGGGAAGTAGAGAAATCACCTTATCTCTCATGTACCAGGATGATATAATTAAAATAGGACATGTTTTTGAAGTGAGGCCTTTAAAGGCTTCAAAGGAGGTGCGGAGTGTTGCAGGATCTGCATCTGTCTGCTTCTCAAAGACAGTTATGAGGGACACATTTATTTAACAAAGACATCCTTCTGGAAGGGGGGCTGCCTCAGTAATGACAGAGAGTGTATGTGATGTCTGCTACTTTGTACTCACCACCTACAATGCAGACTTTACTCACTGCCATAGTTCTTAAAAAATAGCACAATATTTTATACGATATTTTACTTCTATAGAAGTAAGATATCCATTTGGGAAAAAAAACATGCAGTTTTCATTAGACATATCTATGCATTATTGTAAATGCAAACAAATACATGGGATTTCTTTGCAAGGAAGATCATCTACTTGGGATGACTCGATGCCTATGATTTTGCATATGCAGCTTTTTGGCACACCTCTGGTATCTATCTGACCCTATAATTGACCTTGGAAGTGGTTTGCTTTAACTATGATGGATGTACCAGAAGATTAATTTTTGTCATCTAAGAATTGAGTCTTAGGCTATTGGGAGCATAAAAACGGCTTATTGAAGGTAGGCTTGGCAAACCTTTGCTTTCAAATAATCCTCCAGAAGCTCATCTAATTTGGCTAATTAGCAGGAGATAAAATATACCCACATTGTCCTTCGCAATGACTTGAACCCTCTGCCCTTCCTTGATGATAATAGTATTAAATGCATGTGTACTTCTATCACTGAATATTAATTGGCATGAACTCAAAAGAGGATTTTGTTACATATCCAACCCTGTTTCTGAGATGTGTGTTTAATGCCATATGAGTATTTTAATATACCCTGAAAATTGATAGAAATAATGAAGGTGACGTGATTCTTAACTTGCTGATCAGCAAAAAAGAAGTTTAGGTACACCTTAATTGTCGAGGCCTGATTTTAATAAATAATTCAAGAACGAAAGAGCATTTGTTTCTGAGGGAGGCAGGGGACCATTCAACTACTACTGACCTTGTCACTGGGAATTAAGCTCTTTCTCGGAATCTAAAAATCAAAGCTTAAAAGGCCACTCTCTCCATAATATTTCATTAACTTTTCGAAATGAAATACCTATTGATTAGATTTTCTTTCAGATAATAAATTCTACATGTCTACTCTGTCACTTCAATTACAGTATTTACTTGTACACAAGGAAATGTTTTTACATCTGAAATGAATATACTTTTCACAATTGCACATTGTTAAGCCTAGGAGGCTGTGATCTCCCTTCTACTCCCTGCGCTCAGGAGAATCTGGTCTCTTCTGTTTTGTCAAGGGAAGTTTCTCGCTGCTGCCACCCCCCTCCAACAGACCTAGCTTATCTAGTTCCATCCTAAGATCTCCCAAAGAGCCTGTTCCAAAGCAGATGATCCCTCATCTCTCTCCAGCTCCTGCAGATCTGTTGGCACACACCATTGGCTCCTTTTGTGACAAGTTGCCTCTGTTTACTGTGGTGGCTCCCCAGCTGCTGGCTTTCATGTTTTCCTGGTGCCCAGGCCAGTGGTAGGCACCATCGAATGTTTCCACACTGTGGTTTGGACTCCGTAGTGTTTGATCTTGACCCATTGTCTTTCTGCTTGCAGAAATCCACACAGTCGCTGGGATCTTTACCTTATTGTAGTTTCTATGAAATACCTGAAATCTGGCAGATGTCACACCTGGACCCAATCATAAATAACATGCAGAGTTATTTTATTATTTGTTAAAGGGGGGAAACGATTTTACAAGCCACCCAGATATCAGAGAATGCGTGTGAACTGATGCAGTGTATATAGTGTCCTTGGAGGATCAGCACTAAGCTACATCTTTCTGTCTTCAACAGTGCCTACATTCAGAAGCAAAGTCTGTTGGAGTTAGTGTGGTGTGCAGTCAAATGTGCAGCACATGTTCCCTTCGGACAGACCCGTCCTAAGCTGCCCACCACCGCGGCGTCGGCATTTTTAGAACAGAGATATGTTGGTCTCTTCAGTGCAGATTTCTCTCCCCTCACACTGGACTTACCTTATTGGATATTATGTTATATTTAACCATGTCACTACCTGAGATCTGCTTCAACATGGTGGGAGGTGGGTGGAAAGGAGGCTCAGCGGTTTACAGTGCTTACCATGAAAGCATGGATATCTGAGCTCAGAACACCGCAACTCATGTAAATGCTGGCTGGGCCAGTAATCCCAGCCTGGGAGTCAGAAAAAGGGATTCCCAGAGCAGGCTGGTTAGGGAAATATCAGGGAGCTATAGATTTTTTTTCTGAGAGAGAGAGAGTATCTCACTGAATAAAGTAGAAGAATGATAGAGACATCAACCTCTATCCACCCCACCCAATTTACACACACACACACACACACACACACACACACACACACACACACACACACACACACACACAGACACACAGGAAATCAGAAAAAGAAAAAAATATGTTGAGAAATAGATTTATTCACTCACTGTTACATTTCTAGACCTTATGATATGACCCTTACTCAGTGTTTTTGAATTCTCTGGCAGAGAACAAAGTCTGTCCATATCCACTTGGAACTTGTAGCAGAACAGTGACACCATGACACACCAACTTCAGTCATTGCTAGAAGTGCATTCTAGCAAGCATGTGAAAGTGACACAAACTGGACCCCGCTCTGGGCCCCTGTGCTTCACACAGTCCTCTGCTTCTGTGCCTCCCTGCAGGACTCTCCCCTGTTAACATAGGGGTTCTCAAAGCCATACCAAGTTAGATCCTGTGCTTGCCTAAGATCGTTCTGGACTTAGCTGTTTCCTGAGTAGTCTGAGATGTGCATTGTGTGAAAAGCTGTTACAGAAGCACTGATACCCACAAGTCAAGATTGGTTCTTACGGAGTGTGAGCTGACTCTGCTGGGATGAGGGGGTGGGTGGCAGGGAGAGACTATGGAAATACCCTCAGTGAAAAGTCCCTGTACTTGAATCTTCCAATTGTCTGAGCAAGTTCCTCCTGGCACACTGCTCCAATGGCGAAGTCCTCGGCCCCTCTTCCTGCACTACTACTGGGGGAATTTGAGCTGTGGTGTTCTAGCAAGTTCAGTATGAGGGAAGAATTGAGAGACAAGGAAGCCCCAGCAGCAGAGGAAGAAGGGTCGGAGAAGCTATACCAAGTCCCATCTCCTTAACTGATGCTTTGCCTAAACTCTGTAAAGGTCAGTTTTCTCACTTGTCAAATAATTAAATATACTTACCACTCAGCTTCCTAAATGAAAATCTGAGCAATCTTCCTTATAAAAGTGCTTTGAAACTTACAAAAACAACTGTTTTTGACAAGGCAGACAAAAATGTATATAGTATTGAGTAGATGCTTGAACACCTGAGTCTCGAAGATGCAAGAAGAGAGGGCATATGTATATCCCTTCCTACTTATTTGAATATTCTTGTACTTCTGAGTCTTCCTCAGCTGGACTGTGGCAGATATAGCCTTTGTTACCACACCAGGGTACATGTGGTTTCCTCATCACTGAGTCAGGAGCTAGGGTTCTGGTGAGGAGCAAAGCCATCTACATGAGCACTAACACTGTGGATCCTCAGTGCCTCAGTCCCTCCGTCCTCCCCTCCACACCCATGCCTCTTCTGCATGAAATAAAATCTTCCTTGCACAACTCACCCAGTTCCAGGAACACATTCCTGCAAGCCATAGAGGAGAGAGAAACACTTCCCTGTGTCATTTCACTGAGCTGGGGCTGGGCTGATGTCATAGCTGTACTCCTGACTGCCTTTTGGTCAAAAGAAATGTGCATATGTTGAAAAATCGCCAAGGAGGCCTGTTTCCTAGGCATGGGAAAGAAGGCATGTTTTGTCCATCCTCCAAGTCTTCCTTGCACAGATTACTGTCAGATCCCAGCACTTTATTTATAAAAATGCCAGCATGCTCTGATTATTTGGCAAATGACCATGCTTCTGTCAGTGTCAAAATAGCACAGAGACTATAAAAACAACCTCCATTTTTATCGTGCCTGTCACAGCTGGGAGGCCACAGAACAAGGGTCTATTGTTTGAAGAGAGTCTGCAGAGGCAACACTCAGGGTTTTGGTGGCCTCTTGGGTAGAGGCACTGTGCTCATATTTGGTAAACTGTTAGATGTTCAATTCCAGGACACAGATCTTGACCCAAATTAATTTCTTGGTTCAACACTGCAGTTTTGACCCCTTGTTGTTTTGAGACAGGCTGTCTCTTTCTTCTGTAGCATCATAGATCTTCATAGTGCTCCCAGGCCACAGGAAGACAGGTCCAGGGTTGGTGTTCTGTCCAGTGGAATCTACCATGAAATGAACTTCTAAGGAATTCATATTTTATTGCCAAATAGAACTCCCTAATATAGACCCTAGAAGGAACACACACACACTTCCTTCCGGGGGAACAAGGGATGAGCACGTGGTGTCTGTTTCCTGAGCACTGGCTCTGGTCTCCTCACGCTCCTTCACTCTTAGGTTTGGATGAGTCCCAGGGGCAGTGGTCCTTCCTCTGTTAGTTAGCAGTTGTGAAGCATATGTGTGAATATCAACAACCCTGATTCTCAGCCTTCAGTCTCACTTCCTGATATTATTTGTTGTTCCTGGAGAACGGTTACCTCCCCTCCCCAGACACAAGCTGTATCCTTGTATGGGCCTTTTGATGGATGAATTGGAATCATTTACCTTTAGTAGCCATTCATCAGCATTTTCTGCTTTTAAGAATTTTTTTTTTAGTAGAATGAAACACTCCTCTAGAAAGAATTAATCATATGATGGCTTAGTTTCCACAGGGGGGACATTATTAGGTCATTTGTGGTCAGTTGGGAAAAGAGCTTGAAGTGGTTTTTAATGAACAAGTTTCACACTGGAGCTTGTGAGGGGTGATGAGCTTCCAGGGGCTTCCCATGGATGTGGCTAATCTAGCAGTATACAAGACAGGGCCTTAGATCGCTCCTGGGGATGTGTAAAACAAGACTGGCCTCGGTGTAGAAGTACTGCCCCACGGAAGGAGGTGTACGGTGAGTGTGACGTCACTATCAAACTCATGACATTTCAGTAGTGTTGAAAAGAATTTTGGTCTAAACATCATACTAAAGTTGGAAATATACTTAGCATTAGGAGGAAACACTGTACACCTAGATAAACATGCAAAAATGACCCTGCCAGAAAGTATAGTGTCATCTTATAGATAAAAACTTACTGTGTTTGGCTGGGGGTAGACCCTGTACTTAGCATGTATTTAGCACATACAAGGCCCTGTGCTTATTCCTCAGAACACAGAGTGGATGGGGCACATGTGGAGAAGCCAAGATCAGTTTATACCATCATGTGAATAGAGATGAAGGTGAGTAGAGAAGCTGGATGACCCTTGGCGTTATCATCTGTGGAAAGCCAGCCTTGGCAATTAGGAAAACAATCTCCAGTGTGTCCCCCAAAAGTCCAGTTGTGTTAATTTGACGTTTAGTTTCATCACAACTGCAAGCACTGAGGAGTGTCTTTCTTCTTTCCACCCCAGTGACGGTGGTTGCCTGGCCCCGTCTCTCCCGAGGCTTGCAGTTGATGTAGCAGCTTCCGTCAGCACTTCCACCCTTATTTTGATGCTAGGTGCCATGTCTGCACCCTTCCCACACTTCCCTTCCTGAAGTGTCCGGTGGATACTTCTCTGAGTGTTCTTCTCCAGCCCACCTCTGTCACACCACATGACAGACACCACATCCTTGAGACAACCGAGTTCTCACCTTTTCAGACTTCTCTTGGTTTCTTTCCCCTCTACACTCTACCACATTCTCTGATGACATTGAACCTGATGAACCATGTTTCCACTTTTTTGGGGGCTCTTTCTACTCTATTCATCAAGGGTTTCTTTTTCCTTTAGACCTGTAGGAATTTTCCTTTAATAGTTGAAACCATGGACTATCTGCACCCTTACAGAACTCCAGGCATAAACATTGGTAGGGTTGCATTAGAGTGGCATGGCTGGATTTCCTAATAGGCAGTGCACCAGCTTGGAAGCATGTCCTGCCATAAAGACCTTCACAAGTACTGTCCATTTTCTGGTAAATTATTTTTCTCCTTCAAGTCTCAGATTTTGAATCAAGTTACTTGCAGGACATTTATAAAAGTAAAACTAAACAAACAAATAAGGATTACCTTGCACAGAACCAGAACCTGTTATATGATCATAAAGGGAAGCTATTTATCTCTCACCTGGTCAGAATGTCTCCTACCTCAACCTATTTTAGCATAAGCCTTCTGTGACAAGAAAGGGGAATCTGAACAAAACAACTTCACAGTATTCAGAATTTTATAATAAATATGTGGCTAGTAAAAAGATAGGCAACATACTAACTTGTAGCAGGCTTTTAGGACTGCCAGTCCCCAAATAATAACACGGAGACTTATAATTAATTATGAAAGACTGGCATATAGCTTAGGCTTGTTTCTTACTAGCTTTATAACTTAAATTAACCCATTTCTATTCATCTATGTGCTGCCACTTGGCTTGTGGCTTTTGACTCTCCTCCTGCATGTCCTGCTTCCTCTGCATCCAGCTGGTGATCCCACTTTTCTTTCCTGAGACCTCTCTGTCGCCAGAAGTCCTGCCTAGCATCTTCTTGCCTAGATATTGGCCATTCAGCTCTTTGTTAAACCAATCACAGTGACACATCTTCACACAGTGTAATGGAATATTCTGCAGCACTAACTCATAACAGAGTATGTGTCTCAAGCTTACAGTTAGCCCCCTCAAAATCCCGTTTCTTGAAAATGAAAAAAAAAAATCACTGTTTCTTTATTACCTTCCTCTTTTCTTCCAACATTAACCAGTGCACTATGGCAGAGATGCTTCCAGGAGGGTGTTTGGAGGCGAGAATGAGTTACATCAAAATTACTGTTTTATCCTTAGCAGTAAAGGCCCTGATTACATACCCCTGCTCTTCCTCCCCAGACTTTCTTCACCACTTTTCCTTTCCCTGGGTATGTCTTCAATATGCTCTTTTATTCTTTGAATTCCCAAACTTTCTGGTTTGCCTAGGAGAGTCCAAGTTCACTGGTGTGGTTCCACAGTGGTAATTAATAATACCTACTTTCACTCATAAGAATGTCTTATTTAGATGATAAATTCCATGGTCCACCTATTTATATCTATCCTTGATCTTTAGCCTTGATAATACTCAATGTCCATCCGAAAGATATCCACAGATTTACAACTTCCCTGAGTTCCTTTCTCAGTTATCTCTCTTTTTGTACCTCCACAGCCACTTACTGTTGAAATGTCTCCTGATTCTTATCCTGTTAAAGTTTCAGGTTATGTCACTTGTGTACACGCAGTGTATCACACACGTAACCTTCTAAAGTGGGTAGTATTCCCTTGAGATTCTTGATAGTTAGGTACAATGCACTCAATCGCTCCCCTACATTTTTCCAGATAGTCAATAATGGAGTTGTATTCTATTTTCCAAAATGAGCCTTATTAGTTTTTCATTATTCTATCTTAGCTCTTCTTCCAAGCATGTGAGAAATCCATTATAGGTACTAAAGACTACTTGGCTGAGGGTTAGAAAAATATGTAAATTCTGGGCTGAGAACATGGCTCAATCAGAAGGTTCTTTCCTTGTAAGCATGAGGACCTGAGTTCAATTCCCAGAACTTATATAAGAATCTGGGCATGATGGTGTATGTTTGCAATCCCCGCACTAGATTCCTGGGGACTCACTGAACAGAAAACCTAGCCTAATCAGCCAAGTCATGGGGTACCCTGTCTCAGAGCCTGTGGGATGACACTTCAAGATGTCCCTCTGGCATCTACACACATGGGTACACATGAACACACTCACGTGCATCTATATGCCACATGCAAACATGCATGCACACACACACACACACACACACACACACACACACAAGTGAGGGAGGGAGGGAGGGAGGAAGGAGGGGGTAAATTGTGAGAATTAGATTTTTCTGAAGTTTAAATGCTGTCCTGTGGCATACCCCAGGAGTGGTGAAGGCTGTGGAGTTGGATGTTTAAAGCAGGGACGAGGGACGTGCCTGTTGCTGTAGAAGTGGTGAGTTTCTGGATTTGAGTAAAATAAACCAGGATTTTGGTGCTTGAAGTAATTACACTCTGGAGAGAAAAGAGAAGGCTGGAGGCAGTTATGAATGGCCTTGCATCTCGGGCTGTTGGGAACATGTGGATCAGTGGCTGACATCTTCACAGCTTTTTTAAGTGAACCCTTTTTGTGTGGTCACAAGTTTCAGACCAGAACTTGACAAAAAGCATACCCCAGCCTCTTCTTTTCAGGGATATTAACCTTAATTGGGATGGCAAATAATGACTGTCATATCAAGAAGGGAAAATATCTCCAAACAGTTTCTAAAACTGTTTTAATCTTTCTAAAAATGTGGAATCCTAAAGACATTTTTATTTTTTTAGGTGTGATCTTTTGAGTGCTGCGGTTTCACTGGCTTGTTTAATTTCAGTGCCAGAATTGGCAAGGAGTTTCCATAAAACAAATAAAATTCTTGCAAGGAGCCTAAGTAGGTGGCATTGTTGGTCCCAACTCAATCCTCCATCCCTGGGCTCTGTCGCTTTGAGGACTGTAATAACAAAGAGAACTATTTAGTAATTCTTCTTGTAAGGTTCTTGACACTGGGATAAAGTTAACTCCATCTCTATGTTGTTGGGGTCATGATGTTTAAATTTAGTTTACTGAAAATTGTGATTGTTAATATCATGAGCTTTCAAAGGCGTCACACAAATGAGGACTAGCATACAGACATTTTTATTTTACTGATGAGGCATGCCATAGTGACGTCCTGATTAAAATTATGTTTACTTCACTGGGAATGTGTGACATGTGAATGGACAGGGTGACTCCTGCCTGTGTGACATCTGTGTTCCATGGATCATCTTATGGAGCCACAGACATGACAAAACTGTGAGATCTTTTTGAGCTGACTTACTTGAACCCCAAAGCTTGACTCTTAGAATCACTAGGTAGTTTTGTTTACTGAGGCACCCTGAGCAATGTAGCTTTGCTTTTATATGGGAGACTGCTTAGACCTGGCTATTGGGGCAGACGGGTTCTGGATACTGTCTTCCTGGTTAGGACTGCCACCTTTTGGCATGATAAGTCTGTGTATGTGGTGAGGGGGAGAGTCACTTGGCATTTCTCATCTGAATGTTTGCTTAGAAACTTCATTCTCTGAAGTTGTTAAAAGAACAGAAGTTTGTAAACAGTATAGATACCATCATGGCTTTTAGCCCGGTCTGGCCTGGCTTCTAAATTTATTTTAATTACAAAAACATATAACTTTTCTCCATCTAAGCATAATTTACCTTAACTGTTTCCCCAAATTCTAACTTTAATCAGGAAAGCACCAATTCTTATTGAGTATGTGGGAAAATAATTATTTACCAAAGAGCAAATGAGTTTAGTCTTAAATATTTGCTCACATTTGACTACCTGTGTGATTTTTTTTTCAGGATCATGGGAATATGTCAGTGTGTAGCATCTAATCATGACATATTTCTACACCAGAAATTACAAATTGATTTTAACTCCTGGTCTTATTCTCACCTATTGCTAATGACTCTCTGGAAGGACTGGATTGTGAAGGATGCCAAGGCTGCATTTGGCTCCATGACAGCATGTGAAGGTCAAATAGCAAGTTGACTGTAGAAGAAAATCTGTTAGAATATTGGCATGAGCTTGTTCATCCTCATATATACACCCCCAGAAAATGTGCAAGGACTAATATGCCAAGCCATTCAGCATTTAGCGAGATAACTATGGATAAGAGACTTGAATTCTTCTTTTCTCATCTCATCTTTCCTTCTAAGAAAATAGCCAAAACATCTCTAGAAAATATTTCTGTCTATGCTCTTTAAATCTCCATCCATGAGTGCAAGTCTGTTTTCCAAAGAATAAACAAATACGTCCAAATGAAGTGTCAAAAGAGCTGAACAGGACAGTGTGAGACTTGGATGAGTGTCGGGGGCCCATCTGCTTTGCATTCTGATCCCTGAGGTCAGTGCCTCAGGACCCGTTCTCGTGGTTACCCTGTCTTTCTTCTCCATTTTCCTCTGGACTTGGCCAGAAAAGGATGAGCTATGTGGGAAACCCTGTCAGCTGGCTCAGAATTCACCCTGGTCTGCATATCCTCGCTGCAAAAGCCCCACCAGCAGAGAGGACATGAACCCTGCTGGGGAATAGCGTGGGCCGGTTTGGGTTTGAGGATCAGGAATCCCACTTACTCTGCCCTACTTGTCTCTCCTGCTGTAAAATGCCAATACTCGTTGGCAAGAATAACTGAAGGTGATATGGCAGACCATGTAAGTGTGGTTCATCGATAATATTCGTAATATGAATAAGCATTTAGTGGAATGAAGGTTAACTACAGATATTCCAAGGTATCCCAGCCTCCTCCTAGAACTACTGAATGCTGTGCTTTTATAATTCATGTCTTCCTTGGTATTCATTCTCCATGGTGTCTTGGGCTTTTCTTTGTGTCAATGTCTGTCAGAAATTCCTTCTTTGCTCCCCTTCATTTCCTCTTGCACCCCTTCCTTCTTTTTTCTTCCATTCCTTCTGGACATCCTTTTCTCCTGTTTTTTTTTTTTTTCACGATTCTCTTCTCATTTTTCTCATACTTTTCCTTGTGATAATTAAAACAATGGAGATGAATGCAGGAAGAAATGGGGATATAGACTCTGGAACTGCAGAAAGTCCTTGACATTCTAAAAAACAGCTCACCAAAATGTAGTTTGGATTAGGTTAGGATACAGTAACAGACAGGTCCAGCTAGGTCTTTGTTTGATGAAAGGGCACTTGTTTTTGGCCAGGGACTGCCTAATTGTCTTGATGTAACCATCTTAATCAGTTAGTAATTAAGAGATGCTCAAGTATGAGAACTCTTTTACATATGAGTTCTCTATCGGCCAATTCCCAGTCCTTGTTAAACTTTCCAGCTACCCTTCTGTGCACTTCCATTAAAAAAGTACTTTGTACCTTTTATACTCTTGAGCCCACACCTTTCGAGAGAAGGTAAGCTAGACTGAGATGATCCTCCTGGATCTGCCCTTCCCATCTCTCTTCTTTCTGTTACTCTGACCTTGGGGGTTCTTGCTCAGATCTAAGGGGAGTTCTTTCCCAAGTGCACTGGATGCTGCCCTCCCTCTTTCATCTGTCTACAGACAAACTCCAGCAATGCCCCCTCTCTGGAGCATCACTGGGTTTTACTCACCCTATGAGTAAATCATTTCTGTTGATGTATAAGCACACTGTACTATTTTACATCTCTGCACACTGTACTATTTTATATCTTTACAAGTGACTCTTTGCCGGGTGGCAGTGGTACACGCCTCTAATCCCAGCACTTGGGAGGCAGAGGCAGTCAGATCTCTATGAGTTTGAAGCCAGCCTGTTCTACAGATCAAGTTCCAGGATAGGCTCCAAAGCTACACAGAGAAACCCTGTTTCGAAAAAACAAAAACAAAACAAACAAAAAATAACAAAAAAAATCAGGTGACTTTTTTAGCCAAGCATGGTAGTGCTTGCCTATAATTCCAACTCTCAGGAGATAAGGCAAGAGCATCACCATAAGTTTGAGGCTAGCTTGTGCTGCTTAGCCAAGGTCAGGCACTTAGTAAACAAGTGTACTACTACTAGTCATATCCTCAACCCTCCTTCTACCTTTTATTTTGAGTTGGGGACTCAATAAGTTGCCAGGACTAGCCTTTAACTCACCCTCTGTCATGGTCTGGTATTGACTCTAAATCATACTGCCTTAGCTTCCTGAGTATCTGTGATTGTAGGCTTATAGCACTAGGCTCAGCTTAAGAGTCAGTCTTTCTTGACTGTACCTACCTCTTCCATTATTTTGCTGTTTCTATCTTTTCTTGGAGTGAAGTATTGTAATCTATACACTTTCTTACACAATCACATCTCATATCGACACCAAAGAGGTTCTTATTAAGACTTTTGTGACCGCCATATAAAGCTTCACTTTACTCAATTCAATTAATCACTTCCTTCTTTTTGAAAAATTAGAGCAGCTTGATTTCCTACAAATCAATCAACTCTGCTTTTTTGGCTCACTGGTTGCTGCCAAATCTGTCTTGTGGCTTCCTTGTCCTTGTTCAACCTGTAGGCACTGAAACCCTGAGGCTCAATACTGGGATCTCTTATAATCTTTATCCATAGTCATGCTCTATGGAGGGTGATCTCACTTGTATCAGAGCTTCAGATACTAACCCTACCCTCGTTATTTTGCACCAGATCTTGGAGACCCAACTTTCAACTGTCAACAGGCATCCTTACATGGATGATTAATCAGTGACTTATTTCTATCTATCTATCTATCTATCTATCTATCTATCTATCTATCTATCTATCTATAATCCATCCACCCATCCATTCATCCATCCATTCATCCATCCATCTATCTATTTACTTTGATATAGGGTCTCATTATGTAGCTCTGGCTGGCTTTGAACTCACTATGCTGACCAGGATGGCCTTGGACTCACATACATGTGCCTACCTCTGCCTCTGGAATTCTGGGATTAAAGGCATTGAGTGCCACCATGCACTCAATATTAACATTAAAAATTCAGTTCTTAGGATTGGGAGGTGGTTTGCCTCATAAGCATGGGGACTATAGTTTCATCCCAGGAACCCATGTATAAATGGTGAGTGTAGGGGTGTGTGCTTGGAATCATGAGGTAGAGAATAGAAATGCTGGGGGCTTGCCGACCAACCAATCTAGCCTAATTTTTGAGCTGTAGTCTTCAAATTCAGGCTGGATCATGCTTCTGAAGATGACACCTGAGGTTTCCTTCTGGTCTCTATACACATAAAAACATCATGCACACGTGAGTACAGGCACACGCGCGTGCACGCCCACACACACAAACACACATATCACACACATATACACACACAAGGATATCACACCATGCTCATGCACATGCACGCACACACACATACACACACTGACATCACACATGTATACACACACAAGACCATGACACACATGCTCACACACATGCTCATGCACATGCACACACACATGCTCATGCACACACACACACATACACATACACACACACACACACACACACGTGTGCATGCATGTGTGCGTGCGTGCACATGCACACAAAAGAAAAACTGAACACTTGGCTTTTTTCTTCTCTCTAAACCTGTTCCTTCTCTAGTATTTCTCATCTTACCAGGTGCTCATGTCAAGGGAAACTCCAGCAGCATTCTTGCCTTTTCTCATCCTCTCACACCTATATTTAGTTAATTATCAGACCCCATTAGTTTGTTATTCAGATTCCATTTAGAATCCTGCTCTGACCACTTCCATTATCTTGAGCCAGATCACCACCGTGTCCTGCAGAGTGTGACTGACCACTCCAGACTTCCCCTCTGTAGTGCCACTGTCTGTTGCACACATTGCAGCCAGCCAAAGTGACTGAATAAAAACACAAGTTAGTTCAAAACCACCCAATGGTTTCCCAATTCCCTGGGAGTAGAATGCAAACTGCCTACCTGGCTCACAAGCCTCCACATAGTCTGGCCCCGCATCCTCTGACCTCATTGGGTACCACCAGCTCTTCTGTCTAATCAGGCACCATTTCAAACACTCTGAGGAATTGCTCTGTTGATGAGGTCTCTGAGTTAATTTTTCTAAGTAAACATTTCATCATAAACCATAGAATCAACTTTTTCCAAATCAAAGACATTTTTTTCTTCCTTTCTTTTTGATCACCTGCAGAACTAAGGAAAAGGACCATGAATTTGCTGTTAGTGAAGTATGTCTTCGAAGACATGACTCTCCACAAACGTCCAGTTTCTATTTTCAATTTAGGGAAAATATAACTTGTGAAAAACAAAAGTACAAAAAAAAGTAAAATATGAAAGAAATGCCTTTTCCTTTAAGGGTTTTGCCTTGATCAGAAAGACCAGGAACCAGATGAAGCCATTTCCTGCATTATGTAAACTGTGTCTAAGGAAGAAATATGCCTGTACTGTTCAGGAAAACGTGCCATTGTTTCTGGTGCCATTTGACATTTCTTCGTCTACGAAGCAATTGATACATGCACTCAAAGCTAATCATTTGGGGAAGTGTTTTTGATTTTTCTTAGATAGGTGTAGTACTCAAGTTTCAAGACAGTTATTCAAAATTAGGGTGTTTTTAGCTGTTTGTTTATTTTGATAAAAAGCTCGTTTGATGAAAGATTTATTGTGGTTGGCTGTCCTGAATTGTCCATGATTTTTGTATATGATCGTCAGCTTTACCCACATTGACTCACAGTGCAGACTTTGTTGTGCATTTTCCTCACCAATATTTTCCTTTCCTAAGGCAGAGATGGGAATAGACTTGTGCTAAACAATGTAACTAAACGCTCTCATTGACTGGTGCTACCATCTGTCTCACGTGATGGACGTGCCTGAGAACCCACATCCTGTGAGCTTTTCTCTTTTTAAGCATCATTGTGAATCACATCATTAAAGAATGGTCTAGCTGCCCCACCACACCTTGTAAGAAATAGTAGCAGAATTGTCAAAACTGAAATATCTATTTTTTCCATGGACTTTGTGTTTGCTTATTTTTTTTATCTTTCCCATCAGACATTTACCTTTATAATTTAATTTGTTACTCAGTTGATGATCATGTAAGAACTCTGAGATGGATTCAGATAGAAGTTTAAATTCTACCCTTACAAGTCTAAGAGGCTTTTGGGTAAATAAGCAGTAAGAAACAGAATACAGTTAAATGTTAGAAAGGAAGAGAGGGTCTCAAGATTGAAAAGGGATTACATGTGTTTAAGAACCAAAACCCAAGTTCTTACTTCTATTCTGGATCTTTGATTGTGACTTTTCCAACAATAACTGCCTCTAAAATTGGTGTCAGTGGTTTTATGAGCCTAGGTGAAGACTTGGGGCCAATAGGAAAATGAGCAATTCCAGTGTTTGTACTGAAAAGCTGCATAGATCTTCAATCAAATAGAAAGGGCAGTTTATACCACACAGCCTCCAGGTTTGTTTGTTATATCATTGTCAGTGATTTCTAGATGCAGCTAATTGTTGGGGGAAAGGATTGGGAAGATGATCTTGGTAGTATACTTCCTTGTGACTAGTGTTTAATGTAAGTTGAAGATTTATTACACTCCCTGGTAGCAGTTAGGTCAACATGCCATGCATTTGCTTTTGAGATTGCCTTAAACAATTTTGCAATTGAAAGCTTTATGTGGAAGAGAAGCTATTTCATGTTTTTCACTAGAAGTAAGCACTGCTTCCTTTAGGGACACTGTGAGGAAGAATTCCTTTTACGTCATTTTCTGTTTCTGTCTTGCGTGTTTGTAGAGCATATTTTCAGGGGAATTCCTTTGATAGTCTTCATTGAGTGTCAGCAAAAGATATTATTTTTGGCTTCTGTCCTGATTAGCCCAGACATTTTAATGTGTGTTATGATGGGTTACTTGATGGATAGTCACCTGTACCCTGTGATCAACCGAATCCTGGCCTCTGGAATGAAACCTCAGTGATGGAATGTCATAATTTCCCATCTTCTACTTGATTAATACTTCCTTTTGAAACCTGAAAGGGAAATGTCTGGAAGTATCCCTCGATGTACAGCCCCATCGTGATAAGAAGGAAGACATGTCTTTTATGGGGAAGAATTCCAAGTTGATCATAATAAGTTCACTCAGGGCAAGCCATTAGACATCTTCCCTTTAAAAGAGGAAAACAAAATAAACACTGAGAAGTGTTTTTTCCTAAAATCGTATGGACACAAATGCCTTTATTTAGATCTGAAAAATAATAGCATGTGCATGTGAATAAGAAAAAGAAAATTGTTATGTGACAAATGGCAAAGGAACTTAGTTACAATGCGTGAAATTACACGAGGTACCTTTAGAGTTGTGAATGTATCATAAGATGTCATGGGAAATATGAAATTCTGGTTTGCCCTTTATTTTTGAAGAGTAAATAGAATATTTACTATGCCTGGAGCATTCTGGGTATGAAACCATGATATTCTTTAAGATATAGAATTATTTTGTAAAGAACCCTACCCCCTCACTATTTTAGAAACAGTGTGTTCTTTTTAACCCTCCAGCTACACACTGCATTTCATTGTCTCTGCAGGTGTAACTATTTAGGAGATGTTTAATTAAACTTCTGGTGTTTACAGAAAAAGTATTAATTGATTCACTCTATTTAATACTTATTGAGTCTAAAATATGGGATGCCTCTTCTTCTAGGAGGCTGGGTGTGCTCCCTGCAGAACATTAGCATAGACACACCTTTTGCCCTCCTGGAATTAGTCAATCATGTAGTATGAGAGACCAGAGGAAACTGTAACTAAACTAACATATGACTATGACATAAGATCATTTTGCTCCATTAGCAGTAGAGGGAAAGGGACCTTGTAACACAATGACATCTATAGCAACACCACAAGAATAGAGAAGGAAAGGGGACATTGGTCTCATCAGAGTAATAGTACAGGCAATACCTGAGGCAGGAAAGAATTTCACTCATGGAAACAATGAATGTCATAGGAGAGCATCAAGGACTGGGTATAAAAAGAGAGCAAGGGGACAAGAAGCCAAGTCAAGTCTGCCTGAGGGAGCTGGAACATCAAGGGCTGGGTATAGAAACAGAGCAAGGGGACAAGAAACCAAGTCTGCTGAGGGAGCTGTCTACATGTTGGTCACATAGCAATGGGACATCTGAAAGAGGAACAGCAGTTGTGTACAGGTAGTTGGGAGACGGGTGTGGTAGAAAGGCTTTCATTCCTTATTGTTTCATGCTATTAGGAACATTTGGATGTATTATCTATTAATAGTTTATATTTAAAAATGATAATGGGAAGCCACATACAGTTTTATGTAAGAATATACCATAGCATGCTTTCGTTTTGAAGAGACTTACAAAAGCATCAGATGGAGACTAGCTAGAATGAGGCAAGGTAAAGTGAAGTCTGGCTGCATATTCTCAGGAAGGGTGATGCAGCCAAGAACACAGTTACGGCAGCAGCCTGGGGGATAATTGCGACTTTTCTGTATGACTGTCTGGGAATTATGGATCCGATATTAGGGGTAGAGGAGGGAAGCTAAGGACATAGCGTGCCTAATACAACTGTGCCTCTTGATGCATGGCAAGAATCAGTTAGAAATTTGCTTAGTGCATGGAAAACCTGGCTTGTCTATGAAATCCTGAAGAGATGCTACCTACTGAGTCGTTGGGCATATGGCTGAGCACTTTAGCAAGGGGTCTGGGTTAGAAATCAAAGTTCAGCGGTGATCAGATGTCACTTGTGGTATGTGACATTCACAGCTTTAATGGAGGAAGGGGTCTGCTGAAGTGTGAAAGGAAGAAGTAGTGTGGGGACTGAGCCCTAGACTTTGCCCACACCCTCAGGTTAAAGAAGGAGGATCCCTGCAGGAGGCAAACCAGGAGAATGTACTGTCTCTGAAAGTCGGCATTCTGTGAAGAGTGGAGGTCCAGGAGACTCCAGTCCTAGCCTAGAACCTTCCCCCTGCCTCCTCTTTCTTTTTTTCTAACTAAAATAGGGAATCTAATGTCTGAGAGGGCTGCCTCCTTACTTCCTTTCTGAACCTGTCTGTCTACCCTTCTACCTCTCCCTCCCCCTCTTCATTTCCTTCCTTTTTTCTTTCTGCAATGTGGGGGATTGAACTCAAGGGCTTGAATGTACTAGGCACATGTTCTGTCATGAAGCCATATCCCCAGCCCCTTGCATTGGTCATTTGCTAAGTGGAATGAAATGAATATAGTTGATCTGTCACCCCGTCTTGAGATGAACAAGGTTGAAGGTAAATATCAATGAAATTGATGTGTTCTTTGTACTTATTCATCTATAAGGTTGATTATAATTATTATATGATATTTTATAATTGTGGTGAATATATTTCCTCATTTGTGTTTCAACTTCACCACTTGTACAGTAGTGTCATAGAAAAGTTAAAGTAGAGTTAGGCTACCAACCGATATTGAATTAATGTATGTACTTTAAAGAAATGGTAACAAGAAATTTAACAAAATACAGTTGAAAGAAGAAAATCTTTAACCATGGCTAGCATTGTTTGAAGTCAAAATGAATTTTTTTTTCTGAATTACTTTTGATAACAGCTAACTTTTTTCTAGGGCAGCAAAAGCTCAAAAACTCGGGCTGTTACAGGGTTAAATTGCCAAGTTCAAGAAAGTCATTGGGAAGGAAAGAAAAAGCCTTTACACCACTTTGTTAAAACAAGAACAAAGAGTCCATGGAAAGCACCAGGTGTGACATGGAAAAGATAAGGAACAAACTTGTCTGTGTGCACATCACTCTTAGATTATTTAATGACTGGAAAGATGACCTCCACCAAAAGGTGTGGCGTGAAACAGAACACTAATCACATACTCCACCAACTCTGATTTCCAGTGGGCTGGGCCCTGGCGCTGACAGTCTACGTGTCCATTGTAAGACAGCTTTATCTCTTGCATAAGTTTATCAGTATCTTGGAAGCCCTGCTTGCTGGCAAGGCACCGTCTGCCTGCTACCTCCTTGGTCTCTCTCTCTCTCCTTCCCTGTAGAACTCACAAACCTGGTGTGACTCTTGACACACTTGGGCTCTCTTTTGTTTCTTTATTCTAGCCCCCACAATTAGGTAGCCATTTATGCATCCCTGTCTTGTAAATGAGATGCAGGTTGTGATCCCTTGATTCCCGTGATGATCTGTGGCACCTGCCTTTGCTTCTCCCTATGTCATGAGATTAAAGCATTAATGAGGGAGTCTTAAGCAATGCAATAAAATCTATAATTAATTAACTGCACCAAAGATGATTGTGTTAGGAGTTAAGAAGCTCCTCTCGGCTCACCATAACTGCTACAATAAATAAAGATATAAAAAGTCAGGGGGTTAATTTTCAAATGAGCCTTCACCAATTCTATTAATACTTATTTGATCCTATCAATACCCAGTGTTTGTAACATCATTCATCCTGATTAGGAGTGTCTTTCCTTTCACAGCAACAGGAATTTATTGGTGACTGAATAAAGAAATCTATACATTCTCCCAAGATCTCATTGTAATAAAAGTGTGCTTAACATCTACTATGAACAGAAATCTTGGCACAGTGCCTGATATATCAGAAGGGCTGGGAACGGGTGTCAGGAGAGAATTTTGCTGGGAGAAGACATGTTTTTAAAAAAATAGGTTTAATAATACCATTTTAAGAAAAAAATACAAAGAGGGGGTGGGAGCAAAGCTCAACCCTAATGACCACGGACTTTCTTAATTGTTTTCTATCTCATGCTATGATATCAAGATGTTTTCAAAGCTGCTTCAGTTTGGGGTAGTTGACTGTGGAGATGAGAGATATTATATCAAACATTTCTTCAGATAAATATGTTTAGAGATTTATTTTACTTCTAATTATGTGTATATGTATGTGCATGTGAGGCGAGAAGAGGGTGTCACAAACCCTGGGGCTGGAGTTATGAGTCACCCTACATGGGTGTTGGGCAAACTCAAGTCCTCTACAAGAGATATTTTTAACCTCTGAGCCATCTCTCCAGCCCCTTGTTTATGTTTAGAGTATTAGAATAGACTTTGAATGGGTCTCAGGCTGATCAGCATGGGTTAGTGGATAAAACAGTATTTTATTATCATTGTTTCACATGAAATTCTTACTATTCAATTGCATTTTATAGATTTCATTACTCAGCCATTGACTTCAAGCAGATGAAAATAAAATTGGAGCTAAGGATATACATTTTAATAAACTTACTGATTTTCATACTTGTTAGTTTTCTAGCTGGATAATTCTTTGCTTATGTAAGCAGAAGACAGGATAAACCAATACTGAAACAAAGTTAAATTAGGACACCAGTAAAGAAGTGTCTAAAAGAAACAGACAAGTGTTTTGAAACAACGGCGTGTCCCCAAGTACATAATTGGATTGGCCACTAGGAATATTTGTTGAGCCAAGAATGATACTGATTATTTCATGTCGTTGGGTCTTTGAGGGTTGAAGGGCTGAGAACTTCCGTCAGCACCCATTGCTCATGCATGAGGGGCGATGGAAGCGCTTCGTTAACCAAACGTGAGGTCTGCTCTCCTTTGCAGTCACTTGGACTGAGCCATTCCCACTGACCAGTTCCACCGTTCTAGTTCTTGCAGCAATCCCAGGCATTCCCCGGCCTCTGTGGACACTCAGTGTCTAGGCTCACTCTCTAGAAGCTCATCTTCTGCTTCTTGGTAAGGAACTGTTTAGGTGACACCCAACCAGGATAGCCAAGAGGCAAGAGAAGAAAAATAAAATCCCAAACAAATCTAACCTTGTAGTAGTCGGGGCAGTGAGGGTGAAGGGCAGAGAGGAGAGCGTAACACTTCCCATTTGTTGCATTTAGGATATTGGAAATAGGATTTGACTCTTGTTCATTTGAAAGACAGTACAGAATTTGTGGAATACCGGGTTTGCAAACACTTCTTGTGGGCTTCTTTTGGCTGCTACTGTGTGCCGAAGGGACTGTGTGCCGAGGCTCCTCCCATCAAGCCTGACAACCTGCGTCTGACCCTGAAACCCACATGTTTTAGGAGGGACTCCTAAAAATTGTTCTCTGACTTTCACACATAATCTGTGGTACATTCACACTCATGCACATCCTCCCCAACGTAAAAACAACAAATAAATAAAAAGAACTTGTGTTTGAATGTCCTGACTGGGTGATGCGTTCCCCTCCCCTTGTTCTCTTACATCTTCTCTCCTGGATTTGATCCCAGGGGGCTGCAGGGTGGTACGAATGGTCCTGGAACACTTTCCAGGTTTTCTGGATCTCCTGACCAAGGTCACAGCTGGTGTTTAGTAAACACAGGTCAAGAAAGACTGAAAAAAGCAGCAATAGATACACTTCTCTATTTGAAGAGTTAGCCATGAGTTCCATGAGTGTGTTTTCAGAAAGTGATCTCAATGTGTGTTTTCATACTGAGAGGAAAGAATAGCAAGGAACTGACTTGTTTTGTAGGGAGAAGGGAAGCGAGGCTGCTGGTGGGCTCTTGGCTTAGAATTTTAGAGAGTGGGATGCATCCAAAGCCCATTCCTCCACTTCCATCCATTGTCCTTCCACCCACACACTGGCCTCGGCTTTCTGTCCCCCTGATTCTGCTGTCCTCATTCCCATCGGAAGGACACTTACTAAGCTGCTAGGTGACACTCAACAGCAGTGTTGTTTTTCCATGTGGCTTTTTGGCACTCAGTGTCTTAAAAGAAACACCGTGAATGGGGGTAGCTGAACCCCACTCCATCTCTCCTCAGCAAGTACTAAAGAAATCAGAACAGTATGAGGGTCCCACTCATTATGTTTAGGTCTGGTTCTGTTTAAATTATAAGAAGAAATTAGACAAGTTTGGTACAATCTTGGTTAATTAAAAAAGATGACTTTTTCCTTCATATTTTTTCAAATTGATTAAAAAATTCATTATTTTCCATGATGTAGTATGAAGTACAACTTGTTCTTGAGACAAATAATGGCTAAGTTCTCATGCTATGCTAATTATCTGAATTTACTAGATCTTTCTGCCTCTGTTTAGCAAAAGCAACGGAAGCATGTGCTCACGTTAAAGGGAGGCCAATTTCTGAACAACCCCACAACCCCGGCTTTTCACAGCAGTAGGTGTGGTGTAGCCACAGCGTTCAGCCTCTGCCTCGGCCAGCCCTCCTCTGTTATCTCAGCTCTGCCAACACAGCAAACAGGACTTTGTACACGAGTTTGTTTCTTCTTCTTTTCTTGCCTGTCTTGAAGCCACAAACACAGATTGCACATGTTCAAGTTCAGCACGCGTTGCCAGAGGCAGGCATTTTATCTGTCTCTGTCCCTGCCCCTCTCTGTGCCCCCTTAAGTCCCCACAACTAACAAAACGAGAACCCACAGCCCAGCAGCTTATAGAATGATCAACCCCCTTCAAACGCCATCTGTGTACCTAAGCAAGCTTGGACCCTTGTAGGGTCTAGTCTCCCGCCTGTGTTCTACCTCCTTCTTAGTGATTTATACGTGAAGGAAATGGACATAAAAGGACCCCGTGTTTGGGGTTTATGAATTTCATAGTATTTTTAGGCTGTAAATGAAGGATTAGTGCCTATGTTCCACTTGGGTATTATTCTTAATATAAATCCTATCAACATCCTTTCTTTGATTAGCATGAGTGAAAACTGTCATCAAAATTAGTGTATATTTAAATACTAGAAGCATCTCACCTTGTGGTAATTGCATTGTATTGATTTTGCTAGAGCAATGGGGAAGAATTTAATTTAGTTTAAAATATGAATAATGTCCACACCTGCAAGCCATTATCCTGCCTCCTTAAATTTCAGACTCTCATTCACAGCATCTTACGTTTCACTGCTTTGTTTGGGGAGAGTGTTGAAAAAGTAAAATCATAGGACGTGCCACTATTGTTGACTCGGAGTGAAAAGCCATGGGCTATCAACACTGCTGCTGCTTCTTGTCAGAATTAGGATTTTAAAAAGACACATTTTGTCCCAATGCTCCCTAGAGTGGATTGTCTAGCATCTTGCTTCCTGGGGTAGGAATGGCCAGTTCTCTTTATTTACAGAGTTCTGAATTCCTGTAATCACTTTGTCAGCTTTAAGAAGGAGGGAAAATCATGTCTGCTTTGACTTGATTTAGTCAGACACTCACTCTTTGCTTCTGTCTTGTTTTCAGAGAATAATCACAGTGCTGTATGAGTAAAGATGAGCCATATTGTTATCTGATGGAATCACACCACCGACATTTAATTAATTCCACATTTGCCAACATGGCAGCATACTCAATAACCAGAGCTGTAGCTAAGGGCTGGATACTGAACTCAGAACAGTTATAAAGCAAGATTGCTTCAAGTGAATTCATTAGCCTGTGACAGAACAAGAAACAGGAAAAAGTTCATGTCTTCGTTTAGGACCACTTACTGTGTGAGGCCTCGACAAATCATAATATAACCCAACAAGGTGTTGGAGTGGCTATAAAAGCAAATAGAACCCCAGGCTCCCGTATAGAAGCGCAGTGACCTACTTTAATAGGGCAGTGGTTAGCTGGGCTGTACTCTGCTCTGGTTCCAGCTTGTTTGGGTTATTGTCTAAATTTGGGGGAACTGTGTTTTAAGAGAGGAATTTGTAAGTGTAGAGCCTCAGGAAGCCAGAGATGGCAAGAGACAAGGCCATGGTGTGGGTGGACTGAGGATGGCAGGTGGGCTTGGCTGAGGAGGGAAGATGCTTAGAGGGCTAAGGAGAACTCACTTCACGGATTTGCTGAATTGACAGTGACGTAGTTTGACTTGTTTCCCAGTGCACAGCACACATAGGGTAAAGACTATGAATATTATCCTTTAAGGGAAAACAGAGCATTTGAACAGGTCTTAAGTCTACTCAAGTAACTGAAAAGTGGTGAGATGGCACAGCCATGTGTATTTCATAACCAGTCAGTTCCCTGTGACTGACTGATAGAGCAACCATCATTGGCGATCATCTACCACTCCAGAGCTCTGGACTCAGCGTGGGAATTCCAGTTATACTATAACACCTGTGATTTCTTATTGTGAGGGAAGAGGCTCAGTCTTCAGTGGCTCCCACTCCCTTTATTCAGCCTGTGATTATGGCACTGGGCTAAGCAGCTCATGGACAAAGGTTACACCTTCATGGCAATAGGCCGAGGGCCAAGAGATAGTGATCTTATGTGGGTGTAAATCTGAAATGCTCCCTGAAAATGATCAAGAATATTATCAGAGCACATTGCTGTGAGGGCCCACCTCCAACCAGAGAACCAACAATGGAGCCCCTTAATCTCTGCATAGCTTCTGGGGGACACACCCAGCACTGTTGGAAAGAGTGGAGGGAAAGGCAGGCTAAGAGATGTGGGCATTTGAAATATGCAACATTTGAAATACATACGAGTTCATATTGAAGATTTCTTAAACCCAGTTTGTGTGTGTGTGTGTGTGTGTGTGTGTGTGTGTGTGTGTGTGTGTGATGTGGGCTACAGCATTGGATGTCTTCTATCATATTCTACCTTGTCATCTTGAGACAGGGTATCTCACTGAATGTGAAGTTCTCCATTTTAGCTAGGTTGGGTAGCCAATGAGTTCTTGGGATCTGCCTGTCTCTGCCCCCTAATCTAGGAGCTACAGGCATGTGTAGCCACACCTGACTTTTTATGTAGGTGCTGGGGATTCAAATTCAGGTCCTCATGCTTGTGGAGGAAACAGTCTTACCCAATGAGTCATCTCCCAAGCCCTCCTCAACTCATTTAGCAAAAAAAAAAATTATGTGATTTCTTTTTATATTTGATTATTTTGGATGTGTAGAGGAAACCAAACACTAGGCTTTAATTTACATGGACTCCCACCCCAAAATGTATAGCTACATTATTTAATACAAGGCTTTAATTAAATGACTAACCTTCAAATTTCCTTCCTGTCTAAGCAGTCAGTTGGTATATCTGGGACAGGGTTACTGGTTCAAAAGATTCAAGAAATGCTGTGTATCAGATTCATTTCATGAATTTGAGATAATGTCTTAGTTTGGTTGAGTGAACTTGACTTGGAAAGAGTTTGAAAAATGGGTCCCAAGGTTGAAATGGGATGGCAGTGATGGTTCAAAGTCAAACCAAGTGACCTGATACTATGCCCCGACCCAAATTCTTCACTTGGCTTTCTCCCAAGCACATTTTGATCCTGGTGGAATCATGAGAAAGAGGCTACCACTGCAGCTCTGATGAGGAGTTATGAGGAGCTGCCACAAGGCTTGGGCTGTGCCTCAGTTTGTGTGATGGGTTTATAGTCTTGTGGGGAGAGCTACTGTCTGAAGCCTCATCCATCTGTCTGTAGTAAACAGTCCTCTGAATCATGGTGTCTTTGGTTTTACCCTTTGAGCAATGACTATAGGTGGACAGTGGTTCTGAACCAATTTCTAGTGAAAACTAGCATCCTGGGAAGGACCTATTCACCACAGTTCAACCAGCAGAAACTTCCCCTTCTTGCTCACTTCTTGGAGCTTGGTTTCTTAACCACTCAGAAAGATGGCATTGATTTCAGCCTAAAGAACCCCACGAGATGAATGGTTCCTGGAATCTTCTATCTATGGTGGTGCTTGGGTTCATTTCTAAATTTCCCCTGCCATAGTTTGGAATCCTTCTTTAAGCCTGTATTGATTTCATTTACTGAAACTGAACAATGCTGAGGCAGGGCCCAGGGAACATTCAAAGCCCATTACAGCTTACTTCCTGAAACTCTGGATTTGCTCATCAAGGTGGAGAAACACAGGGAAGTGTCATGTTTCCTTCTTAGCGCGGCCACCATCTGCAAGGTTGTGTCTTTACTATTTGCTGGATGAATAAACAAGTGCAGATAATTCCATGCCCCAAGTCTTTTCAAATGCTTTGGGTCTTAGAAGAGGGCTACACCTAGGTGACATTCTCAGTTCTAAGAATTTTAAATCACTACAGGACTTTAGGGCCACATTCAATCTTTGATTTTAATTAAGTAACATGATTTATATGCTGAAAAGACAGTGTGAGTAGATGTAGACAGAGAGGAACATTCTAGATGTGTCTTTACAGCATTTTAAATGTGCATGTTGAGAAGCGATTGGGCATCTCTTTCCATCCAATTTTATTCTTTGTAAAGTAGATGTGTATGAAGACAGATGGCACAAGGTTAATCCACTCCTTAAATAAAAGACGCATTTACAACACACAGATTTTTTCCAAGAAGGAAATTTGCTCTTCTCCCACCCTCTAAATTGCTCTTTATTAAAAAGAGAAGTGTTTGTTCAGTTTTATTTCTCTCAATGCTGTGTGATGAGATTGCCGTAGATGATATATAATCAGTTTTTATGGGTGATGTTCCCACAGTGGGAGTGGTTTGGAAATGAGCAAGTTACCATGTACTGGGCAAGGCTCTCACTTTGTCCCATTGGACACTTACTCCTTATTTCCAACCAGAAGGAATTCACGTAGGGCCTTTTCCAAGTATACGAGCTGCTAGTGAGCTTCTAGATCTCTAGTGCAAATGCTCCTGAAGTTTGTGCTTTGTCAGAAGGAGGAATCCCTGTGCTAACATGGCAGCTTGTTGCTCTCTGGCTTCCTTTTTTTTTTTCTGAGGCATTTCTTCCTCTTAGGCTGGTCAGTCCAGATTGTCCTTAAAGTTAACACAGAGATGTCAAAATCTGATTTCTACTTGAGTCATAACAAAGATAATTCGTGCTGAACTTTGGGGTGAGTTTCTGACCTATCTCGATGCTATGACTTCCGTTTAAAAAATGACTTGTACCAAGTTGAAGCCAAACAGCTTTCGATGGCTGATAGAATTTTTAATTGCCAAGATTTCCTCTGACGTGAGTGTTAATGAATGTCAAAGCAATAACATAAAAAGACATTACTTGTTTAATGATTGATAGAAAAAGAAAAAAAAACAAGGTCTTTTGTCAGATAAATGACTACTGTTTGGTGTTCCTTTACCTGAGAGTATCAAGAATGATCTTAAGATACGTAGTAATGGCCCAGGAGCTAAGGCAGCCACCGTGTCCTTGTTATATAATAACCACAGCAGGAAGGCACAGAGCGTCTGTGTCCCTGCTTGCTCCCTTGGTGACTTTGACATGACTTTTCTTCAGCGTTTTGGTCTGTGTCCTCTGTGAAAGCTTTCTACATCTGAAACCTTCACTAAATGTATGTTTTATGCCTTGTTTATCCCTAGCCAGACTTCTGTAACTTTTTCTAGTCATGACTCCTTCTCACCTGGGAAATTTTTACACAGCTCTGGGTATATAACATAAGGATACAGATCAGACATTTGCCAATAAGACATCACAGGGAAATGTATCTTAAGCAATCCGTTGACAAACAAATAATTCTCCCATTTAATAGAGGCAAAAGTGAATTTGCAAACTAATGAGATGGTTGTTCTTACTTAATTTTACATAAAGAATTAAATTTGGACTAAATATTAGATACTGCAGGATATAAAACATCTAAAACATTTTTTTTTTTTTTTTTTGGTTTTTCGAGACAGGGTTTCTCTGCGTAGCTTTGCGCCTTTCCTGGAGCTCACTTGGTAGCCCAGGCTGGCCTCGAACTCACGGAGATCCGCCTGGCTCTGCCTCCCGAGTGCTGGGATTAAAGGCGTGCGCCACCACCGCCCGGCCTTATCTAAAACATTTTTAATTGATTGATCTTTTATTTATTCGAAAAGATTTGTTTTTATTTTTATTTTGTGTGTGTGTGTGTGTGTGTATGTGTGTGTGTGTGTGTGTGTGTGTGTGTGTGTGTGTGTGTGTGTGTGTGTGAGAGAGAGAGAGAGAGAGAGAGAGAGAGAGAGAGAGAGAGAGAGAGAGAGAGAATCTGTGTGTTTGTGTCTGTGTCGTGTATGCAGTACCGGAAATGGCCCAGAGAGAGCCATGGAAGCTCTGGAGTTGGAGTCACAGATGGTTGTGAGCCTCCTGATATAGCTGTTGGGAACCGAACCTGGGTCCTCTGCGAGAGCAGCAAATGCTCTTACCTGCTGAGCTGCCTCTGCAGCCCCAGTATTGTATAATCATCAATTCTAAGACTGTCACTTCTCAGGAATATGTAATGCACAGAGACAGAAGTATATCTTGAATCATTTTAGGAACTATTGAAAAATCTGTCCTAATCCCATCAAAATTCATTTAATAATTTGTTTTGAGCAAAAATCATCAATAGTTCCAATAGCATTTTTAAAAAATCAGACATTTTAACACAACATAACCAAAAATAGACTATTTGATACACTCTGGGGAATATTCTAAGAAAATGTTGCAAGTCTTCATTTTCTGTAATTGACAGTTAAGTTTTCCTAAGAGCAGAACACATCATATGGACAGCAAAAATGCTACAGTGTATAATCTACAATCGTCTAGACCTGAGCCCGGGTGCGGACAACTCAAACACTCTTGTTTTGGGATGGGGCACCTATGGTACATAGCATGAGTGTGTGTTCATAGCCATGGCTGCAGAGAGCTCATGTCATGCCTCATGGATGAGTGCTGCCAGGAATACCCCAGAGACATCACATGCTTGATTTTTTAAGCAGCTTTTGATTATTGTGAATTCAGGATTTTACCGGTGCTATATGTTTCATAACTTTACATCTAGGAAGGTCAGGACTGGAAGTTCAAGATCCTGGAAACTATGGTATGGTTGCTGCAGCTGCCAGAAGGCCATGTCTAGCCATATTTGGCTCCATACCAGGGCCAGGATCATAACATACTATAACTACATCAGTGGCATCCACCAGCCTCAAAGCTACAGCTACCAATGAGTTCTGGTTATCTGAATGGTAATTCAGATCTTTGGAGTACCTAAAGTTGGCTATACTGTGTTGTAGAAATAAATGGTGGTATATTTCAAATGCTCAAACTTCACACGTTGCCAGTGTGGGGAGCACCACAGGCCATGGTTATAGTGGCAAAAAACCCCAAATGTGAAGATCACTGGGTAGGTTCTTGCTATTTCACTTCCTGGTTACTCCCCTCCCACCCTGTCTTTGCAAAGAAAGTATGTTTTGTGACGTCGTCATTTATAGTGGACCCAGGAAAAGCTGCTAAAGAATATTAGTATAAATGTTTGCAGAACTCTGGTGTGGGCTTCAATTGCAGATTACCAATATGGTTCATTGCTGCTGTCCTTAAATGCCATGCAGTCACTGCGGGTGGACCGTGAACCTGTAAGGGTGTTATCCTGCTGGCGCATGCTCAGTGCAAAGCCGTCATGGCTTCTTCAGAAGTGTGTGCAATGTAGCTGGTGAAGGGCCTCCCTTCTGCCCTGCCAAGACTTGCTGCAGCTCCTGTTGGCGGAGCAGAAGGGAGGCCCGTTCACAGTCCCCTGCAGACCTGAGAGCTGGCAAGATGCCCCGTCCTGGTGTGAAGCTTTTCCTGTGTCCTTCTGGAAAACCCAGTCTAAGACATCACTGTGATCAAGAAAACCATACCTTCTGAGTCACGGGGCCAGAGAAGAGGCCACAGACAGCACTCTTCATTTGGAGGAGGGTCTCTGTGTGTGTTTGACCAGCCCCAGAACAGCACCACTCGTTTGTGTGTGTGTGTGTGAGGTGTCTCGGTGTGTATCTGGCCAGTCCCCTGGCTCTTGTCTCTTTTCCCTTTCAGTTTCCAGGGGCCTCACTTACTGGAACTAGTTCTGAGTGACAACAGTGTTCTGCCTGAACAGAGCATTGCTGATGAGTCAGGTCAGAGTGAGGGGGTGTGGTTACAGTAGACAAAACCGGTACAATATCTGACTGTCTTGTGAGAGCCCGAAGGTCTGAAAAGGGAAGAAAAATCCCGAGTTCTTCCTCCATTCCTCTGCTAGTATGCTGCGGTCTGAGCACTGGTCTCCCTATTCTCTTCGTGCAGTGGCTTCTGAAGGTCTGGTTTTGTTTGGTTCCGGAGGAGGTGGAGTACACCTCCGGGAATCCCAGGTAGAATGAACTAAATGAGAGTCTAGCATTCATATTGACTGCAAGAGGAAGAAGCAGGGCCAGAGGGTAAAACGACACTGGCATTCAGCCATGGGAACAATTTGAGCGACTCTAAGACATCATGGAAATATTTCCTACAAGCCGGAGATCAGTGTAATAAAGCTGGTAATTCATTTATGGAAACCTTAACTTTTAAATATGAGGATTTCATTTTGAAAGAGATTTTGTAATTTTTAGTGTATTTTTCTACAGTGATACTACTCCTGATACTACTGTATAACTTCTGAGTAGCGGGTTCAATTCCACCCTTTTCTACATTAAGGTACATTGACGTTTGGGTATGCTGCCACCAGGTGGTGGTAAACCCCTTGAGTCACGTGTTATTGTAACAAAACAATTTAATTCCATTTAATAAAAACACTAAACTACTTCTTTAAAAGATGTCTTTAGATGCTCAATATGTGAAGTCTCAAAGCCCAATGCCATTTGAAAATTTCCATCTAAATTATACTCAGATTTTATCTGGCATTAATATATAAACTACTTCTTAAAATGAAAACGAAAATTTAAACAATAGAGAAGGTGACGTTCCAGAGCAAGAAGAGAGCCTTGGGGGGTCTTTCTAGAGCCAGGCAGAGGGCAGTGGAGATGCTGGTGGGGTGGAACTGGTTCAGTGTGGGTGGTGGGAGGTGCAGACACTCTCACGAGAACTCCCACAAGCCTAGACCACGGTAAGCCCTCTCCTACGGGGTTCTGCTTCGTCAGCTTTATGACCTGCAGAAGTTTCTGGAAGAAGGACTGGAGTAGGATGGTGCAGCTGAATCTGTGTTGGGCTTAGATGCTTCAGATGTTCCGTTCACCCTTGTCTAAATAGTTTCCCAGAGCTGGGGCTGGGACCCCAGGTACAAGGCTAGGTCTTCCAGAATGTGGGGTTCTGGGTGGTCTGCCTTCTGTTTCCAAGTACCTTCTCTCCTGTGTGGCTAGAAAAGGTCTCATGCAACGGGACAAAATACACAGACATTTGTTTGTGTTGGTGGTTTTCCATGATCAGTGTGAGAAACAATGCCCCCATCCATCCATCATCAGCTCACTTTGGTCCGGAAATACCTGTCTTTGCTCTCCCAGAACACACCTACAGACACACAGACACATACATGTGTGTGTATATATGCACATATATGAGCATGCATACACACACACACACACACACACACACACACACACACATATATATATATATATATATATATATATATATATATACATATATATATGAATACATGTGTGTATGTGGAGGCAGACTGTGTGTGCGCAAAGTGAGACCAGAGAAGGGTGTCATGTGTCTTTCTTTGTCATTCTCTGCTTTACATCCTTGAGATAGGCTCTGTCACAGAACCTGGAGCTTTCTAGTTTTTAGTCAGATTGTTTTTAGTCAGATAGTTTTTAGTCAGATTAATAGCAAGTGCAGTGATCCTCCTGTCTCTGTCCACCAGTGCTGGGGCTATCAGTTTGCCCAGTTATACTTTTTTATGTGGATGTTGGAGGTTTGGATTCTGATCCTCACGTTTTCACTACAGGAACTTTCCCTCACTCCCCACTGAGCCTTCCTCCCAGCCCTCAATCAAATCATCTTTAAATCAACAAACAACAACAACAACAACAACAGCCTTTGACTAAAGGAAACAGCTGAGTACCAAAATCTAATTATCCTACAGCAGGAGAACAGAGACCTTTCAGGGTTCAGTGGAAAGGCAAAACAAAACCTCCACCAATCAACTAAACAACTCTGAGCAGTAGTTAATAACCAACCAATAAAGTAACTAGGCACCTTGGGTCATACAGTTATTCTAAGAAGGGAGAAAGACACACACACACACACACACACACACACGTAGGTCGGGGGAGAGGAGCACTCTGGGTTCAGTAATGAGTTTCTGGTTGACATGATTGACAGGGATAGGAAGAGGGAGGTTCCATCATGACAGAAAGTGAGAGGAACATAAGAATGAATTCAAGCACTCCTAAGCTCCTGGGCTGAGAACTCCCATAAGCCTGCTATGGACCACGCTAGTTCTCACCTGTTATTTAGGGCCAGACAGCCTTCTCTGTCTAGAAATCCATAGCAGCCGCTCATCCATCTAAGCAGCCTAAGCAGCAGACCTACATCTGGGGGACCTCACTGGAGTCTAGATAAATTTTGGATATGTAGAAACTTTCTAGTGGGTAAGAAGACAGTGAACACAAGACCAAAAATACATAATGTTTGGTAATGGTGACTGCTCTAGACTGCAGCAAAACCACACTCAACGAAGGGATTAGGTTCATCTACTTAGAGAGAAAATTTGAGCAAAGACCTATAGGGAATGATACATGGAGACTATGTCAGCAAACAGCACACCCTCCAGGGTGAGAGATCAGCAAGGTAAGAGCCTACAGAAGGCAGAGACAGACTACAGTATGAGATTTAATGAACTAGATGAGTAGCCATGTCCGAAAAGCCCCATCCTTCCCAGAGGTTGGGTGCAGCCTTGTGGGACTGGAGGCTCACACAGCAGCAGCAGCAGCAGCAGCAGCAGCAGCAGCAGCAGCAGCAGCAGCAGCAGCAGCAGCAGCAGCAAGGAGAGACAGAAGCCCACTGAAGACTTCTGGGAGACCTTGAAGACAGTAGCTCCAAACTTTGCTCTCATGATGTAGCTTTTCTCTCTCAGATTCTACATGTTCTATTAATTTGCTTCTTCTGCTTCTTCCCAGAATTGGGATTTCAAACACAAACTACCTATTTGCTAGCCATGGCAGCAATGACGAAGGATGCTGTAGCCTAAAGTTGAGGTCTTGGCCAAGTCAACTCCACTGTACAGGGTTTTGGTGGCCCATGCGGCCCCTTTTCTCTGAACTGACATCCTCTGCATCCTAATTTCTGTGATTGAGCATTAATGAACAACACAACCCAATATGACCACAGGCTAACGGGAAGCATTAGAATGCCTTGTGTGCTTCTGAGCTCAGTATAATTTGATCCAGGTATGTCCATTCCCTGGGCACCTGCAAATGTTCTGCAGCTCCTGGATTCAGATTGTCAACCTCTTATTAGGCAAATTTGGTCAAGCCTAATGCAATAATAGTCCCTATGTACTGTGGGTGCCAACAGAAGTCACCCCTCCCTTCACATCCCTGTCTCACATCCCTTAATGGTTGGGGCTCTCAAAGTGGCTCCTGAGAACCTTTAGAGGGTGCTCCTCTGTGCTGATTTTGACTGTTATGCTTTGGGGTAGGTGCTAGGAATCACCTGCTTTTTCTAGAGTTTGCTTGTGCAGGGAGAAGACAAGCAAATCAACCAGGATCCACATCAACTGGAGTAATGAGTTCCAGGAAGGGAGACTGCAGAAGCCTCCCACTCTGTCACAGCACGTAGATGCCAACTAATCCTCTCTCTAAGTCCAATCTTTTCAGATACAAAGTGCTAAGCTAGCTACCTGATGAGCATTTGTGGTCCCATGTAGGGGTCATGTTTCATGCCTCTTGCACACACATGTTAGGAAATAACTTTTAAAAATGTGCATCTGTCGAAACAGATGTCAACACTTGTAGTCTCGCCCAAAGTATGTGGTGTCCTTTAGCAGCATCATGTCATGTGATCAGATTCTGCAGATTGAGCCACCCCGTCTCCAAGGCAACTCTAGTTTAGTCGGTGAACCTAATACGTGGCCTGAAGCATGCAGAATAGCCGTCTGCACCCAGCACACAACAAAGTGAACTTGGTGCAGGTCAGTGTGCGCCCAGCACTTACAAAAGCTGCCCGGAAACTCTGGGGCATTGGAGACTTGAAGCAAAACCCACTTTTAATAATGGAGGCTGGAACGGCAATGCTATCGAACAGCTTCCTTGACTTACTTTTCACTTTGAAAAGCCTTGGCTTAGGCTACAAGGGAAGCAGATTTGCCTGCTTTGACTGCACTCCATACCAGACAGTTAGCTCCTGCTCTCAAACAGAGACTGATCTCCTCGGCCAGCACAGACAGTATTTCCCAAACAGGCTGAGGGAGTTGAGGAGAAATCTGGGAATTTTCCAGGCAACCCAGAGGAAGGTGTAGGTCACATTTTAGGGCAATTATATTTACTATTTTAAATTAATAATCATTATAAACTTATATAATATGTGATTCTATAGTCACAAGGTATACAGAAATCTTCTGGGAACTCAGCTATACCTTAGCACTGAATTGGCAGTGGGTTATTTAGGAGAGAGCAGTGGGACACTGAGCTGAGCCAAGTGGGAGAAATGAAGGATAAAGTAATTTATTGACTTTTGAAAACATTTATTTTCAGTTTTTAATCATGAGTATGTGTGTGTTTCTAAGGGGGATGTGGATGTGCACATGAGTGTAGGTGGCCAGGAAGGCTAGAAGAAGGTGTTGGATCCCCTGAAGCTGAAGTTACAGGCCATTGTGAGTTGCCCAAGGTGGGTGTTAAGTGGGTCCTTTGGAGGAGCAGCAAGCATGCCTAGCTGCCAAGCCATCCGTCAATGCCCTTATTGACTACTTTTGAATAATGAGTTTTTCCCGTAAAGAGAATGGTGTGGTGCTACTTATTGAACCATTCAACATAGACTTCACCCAGAGGACTGAGGACTTGGGTAAGGGAGGATTCCCTTGAGTGTGTGGCATTCAGGCATGAGTGGGGTCCCACCAAGGGGGAGGTGTAATGTGACTAGGTTGCTGCTGGAGACATGAGGAATCCACAAAAATATGCCAGTGGGATATGGAATCCATGGTGCATTTGTTTGTCTATACTTTCCATACTGAGAATTTTTCAAGGAGAAGGTGGGTATCCTTGGTTCATGCCCCATGGGAGCTCAATGCACCAATGAAAAGTATTTTTTGCCTAAGAAACTTGAAAAGTGATTTTTGTACATTGGAAAAATGTATCTGTAATGTTTCAGAATGCAGAAACGTCATTCCCGTGTCAATGACGTGGTTCTGTTCAAAAGTGTCACGTTTGTTTCCTTAGCACCAGCTGAGTTTGTCTATGGAATCACCTGACAGTTTTCCAAGGCAGATTTCTTCACATGTGTCCTCAGTATCTGAGACACAATAGCTTAAAAATATCTTTGTCTGTCTTGCCAGGCTGTGCTGGTGCACGCCTTTAATCCCAGCACTTGGGAGGCAGAGGCAGGTGCGTCTCTGTGAGTTTGAGGCCAGCCTGGGCTACAGAGCGAGATTCAGGACCGGCACCAAAACTACAGAGAAACACTGTCTCAACAACAACAACAACAACAACAACAACAACAACAAAAAACCCCAAAAAACTCTTTGTCTAGTCTGGGGAGATGGCTCTGTGTGTAAAGTGCCTGCCATGCAAGCATGGAGATCTGTGCTGGAATCCTCAGGATCCATGAAAAGGCAGGTATGGTAGCAGGCCCTCTAGCCCTAGCTCTTGGGAAACAGACAGGAAGATCCTGAGAGCTTGCTGGCCAGCTGGTATACCCAAATAGCAAGTACCAGGTTCAGTGAGAGACCCTGCCTGTCTTAATAAATTAATAAACAAACAGAGAAAGAAAGAAAGGAAGGAAGGAAGGAAGGAAGGAAGGAAGGGAGAGAGAGAGAGAGAGAGAGAGAGAGAGAGAGAGAGAGAGAGAGAGAGAGAGAGAGAGAGAGAAAGAAAGAAAGAAAGAAAGAAAGAAAGGGACATGATAGAGGAAGGCACTCATGGTCATCTGGCTCTATGAGCACACACAGTAAGCACATTTACACACACAGAGACACAGACACACAGACACACCCACAGACACACAGACACACAGACACACACACATACAGACACACATGCACACACAAAGACACACAGACACAGACACACACATGACACACACACAGACACACACACACAGACACACATACAGAAACAGACACACACACAGACACACACACAGACACACACACACACAGACACACACACACAGACACACATACAGAAACAGACACACACACACAGACACACACACACAGACACACACACAGACACACACACACAGACACACATACAGAAACAGACACACACACAGACCCACAGACACAGACACACAGACACAGACACACACACACACACAGACACACACACAGAAACAGACACACACACACACACACAGACACACACACACAGACACACACACACACACAGACACACACACACACAGACACACACACAGAAACAGACACACACACACACACACACACACACACACGCACACACAGACACACACACACACACACACACACACAGACACACACACACACACACACACACACACACACACACCCCACCCTCAGATCTGTCCTGTGGCTGTCCCAGCTTGTCTCATCTCAGACCCAGGTCAATTCAGGCTTATTGTTACTGTCTGGTAAGTGCACACTCATGGCCAATGCAACTTTCCTTACACACTTTTCAGAGTTACTTTAGAATTACAAAGTAATCCAACACGTATTTGCAAGTGGGAGATTATATCCACAGAGAAACGTTATAAATCAGTGCTAAATATTGACGTTTTTTCGAGATAATTTCATTCCATGCTTTCTTTAAACATACAAATCCACCTTGGCTTACCAGGTTGTTGTCATTTTTCCATTTCAGCAAATGTTTTTGTTTTTCCTGAAAATACCATATGCCTGTCTCATCAATGTAGAGGAACTTTATTAGCATGTGAACCTAGGAAACTTCCCTTTCTTTTTTTTAAAGGTAAAACTTCTGAGTGAAAGATTTCTCTCCCCACAATTTATCTCAAATTGACAGACTTACAATTAGCCATGTGGCTTTCTGTAAAGGACATGACAATTTCCTTAGAAAGTGCAATCCAGAGTAGGCTTGTCAGGCTGCTTTGAAGTGCGTTTCAGTTTCATGACTCCAACAGATTTGTTTAGCCTAACTTGGTGGTAAGGTGTACTTTCCATACACGAAACCTAAGAAAATAACTAGTTGAATATACGTTGCTTGCCCAGGCTTTGAGGAAAAGGTAGAATTCCTGCTTCCTTTTTAAGCCGAGTTCTTTCCTTACCCACCGCCAGAACTATAAAACTCATCAGGAATTCATTGTGTCTTCCCACCACGAAAAGACCATTTGATTTTGTCAACTCTTTCCTGGTGGGTACGCATGCCTAGTAAGAGCCAAGGCTAGCTTAGACTGCCAGGGTAGCTCCGGTAGCAGTTTGTTGAAAGTACTTGCTGAAGCAGAAAGGACCCTTTTTGTTTTGAAAGCATGTTAATGTGATAATGAAATGCACAAAGCAAAGAGGTTCATCCATATAAATGGGTCATTTAAATAATGAGCAAGGAGGAAGGATGTGGTTTGATGTCAGTACTGATTAATTAGGACATAAAAATAAATAACCAGCCCCACACTGGCCTCCTCCCTTGAAACAGACTCTATTAGTGGGCAATGAAGTTAATGCAATTGACAATATAATTACAGGTTAGTGAGCAGACCAATCCATGAAGAGGCTCTTGCCTCTCTTCACAGCTTTAATCAGCTAGATAGCCGAGCTCTATTAATGTCCTCAGCTTTACCTTGCTAATCATGTGGCCCTTTTCAGAGAAAACTAGCATTTGCAACTGGCCTCTTAGAATACCCTGGCTATAGATTGACAGTATCCTTCTAGATGTTCATTCTCACCAACGTCCATCACACGCCTACCATACAATAGTCACTGTTCACACTCACACCAGTGGACGTAGCAGAGTGACGGCGCTGCAGAGAAAGGAGTGTCATCTCCTGCTGCTCACGGAAAAGATGTTCACCAGGCTTCTAAGGCCTGGCATTCGTGCCTTGAAAGAGTTAACCTTGAGGCGACTTTAAAGAATCTATTTTACATAATCACAATCAAGGATAACACAAAGTAGTTGAAAGTTAATAAACAACTCTGTATCAAATACACACGGAACACCTAACCTGAGATCCCCAGCATCGATAGAGGATAGAGGTCATTGAGATTACTGGAAGGGCGTGTGGAACTCTCTCTCTCTCTGTCTCTCTGTCTCTCTCTCTCTCCCTCTCTCTCTCACCTATATCAGGCACAGCCACATTAGTTGGTGGAGATCCTTTCCCTGTCATATAATACTCCCTATAACTGTGAATGAATTTTGTTAGCATTTCTTCACCACAAGTGAAGCCGACTCCACGGCCAGCGGCTCGGGATGAGTTAGCTGCCTGTTAACTGGAGGGCGATGTAGCCTCTAGGAACCAAATTTATTCTGTTAGAATCTCTTCAATATCATTTTCAAAGACCTGCTTTTAACCTTTCAGCACTTAAATAGCTTGTTAGAGTTATGGAATTAAATGAGAAATCAAAATGGAATAGTATTTTTGAAACTACAAAAGGAAAACCCGGCTCTTCATATTTTATCAGTAATGAGGGGCTTCAGGTACCTTCTCTAAGATTGATGTTTTCTTGTATTTTTCTGCAAAATCTCCAGGTATTCAGCCCAGAGTAAATTATCTCATTTTTTTGTGTGACCAAAATTTGTCCCTTCTTTCCTCTCCTGCTCTCTTCTGCCCTCTCCTCTGTCTCTCTGAAAACATGGAGAAGTCAGGATTGTCTGGGTTTTCTCTTCCCCTCCACAATGGCTCTTTTGTCCTCTCTGAAGGCAGCACTAAGGCAGGCTCTAATGTCTCACTGTTTTATGTCACCACCGAGGCAGCAGTGACATGCTGCCTGCTGATGAATAAATATATTTATCTGGCTTCTAAACCTGCTTACACGTTTGAATCATAATGAGCAGATGTTAACAATTACTCTAAATGTCTTGGATATTTTGTAAAACTTTTATCAGACTTGGGGTGGTTTATTGATTTAGTCAGAAGCATGCCCTGGGCACAAAACATATTGTCATTTGGGATTCAACATGGGTGGAATGCACAGCCATTAACATTTTAAATTCAGACACTAGTGCCTTGCTTCTAGAACTTTCTAAACAATAAATCTTTCTATGTTCTTGCCCTTTCCACTTACACCAAAGTATATCAGTTGGTAAATTTTCTACGGCTTCATCTTTTGGTAGAAAAAAGTGTGGGAAAATGTATATGTGATTTGGACATCAGGTCCTTGCATTTCAGGTAAACAATATAAACCAGCACAGTAGAAATGACTTACATTTGTTTTTAAAACAAATGAACAAAAATAGATATTACCATTTCTCTAGATACACACATGGGTAGACACTCAGGAACACACACACACACACACACACACACACACACACACACACACACACACACTTTCTCTTTTGGTAACTTCAAGCCAGTTTAGTTGAACGATATAGAAAGCCAATTTGAATTCAAATGTAAAATAAGGTCATCCATCATGTTAACAATTTAATTACCTGGGTATATATATTTTTCTATCAAAAAATTCTCTATTATTTGTTGTGTGTCTTACTACAGAGTGGCTGCCCCAGGACAAGGTGGCCCCCACAGGCAGGCCTTGTGGTAAGATACAGAGCGATAGGCAGCAGGTAAGCCAGTGTGGCCTTTCCCCTTTCCTTCCAGACCCTCCCATGGGGGTTTGCTGGAGGCTGGACCTGTGAGAGTCCCTGCCATGTTTGTTGTGACAGAGAAATGGTGACTTGCAGAGGTGCTGAAGCCTGGTGGCAAGAGTGCAAGGGGAGGGGATGAAACAGAAGTGTGGTATCTCTGCCTCCCTAGGGCTGGGGTGAGGCAGTCACTGTCCCAGGACTCCGGGGAAGCAGAGGTCTGTTGTTCAGGACGCCAAACAAAGAACCTGGCTGTGTGGGCACTGGCCTTCCTGAGATTGTGGCTTAGGGATCATTTTAGCATAGAGAAATGAGACTAGGATAAATGGGTAATGCAGAGGAGAGTGAAGCCCTGGTCTTCTGTATAGGCCTGGCTCTGCCTGGAGTGCTTCCCCAGGTGCAGGCAGATGTCTGTGTGGGTCTGTCTGCTTGCTTTTTATTTGCATGCTCCAATCGCAACCAATGCTCACCCAAACCATCAAGTAGTAACCATTCTGTTCCTTCGGAGGGTAAAGGGCATGAAACGGAAAGCAACTTTTCTTAATCGTACCGTTTTATGCACCATGGTGTTTGGCTGCTGGGTGGTATGCTACCTTCGTCACTTACAGCAAACCTGCTCAGCCGTGGAAGGACTTTTACCAGTGAGTGTGTGCTGTTGTCTTCCAGGCTGGTTATTGCAAAGGAAGATGCTCTGTCCTTAGACCTCATAGGAAGGAGAAGTCTTGTATTTCTGAATAAAGGCCTGAAAACCAACACATGTGGCAGGCTCAGGTAACGTCCAGATGGAAATCTGTGCTGGTCCTACTGGGTTTGTTTTCAAGCTCAGGACACATAACTCTAAAATATGTTCCCTCGGACCCTACCCACCCAGAGCTGGGGGTCATTCTCCACTTAGACAAAGGTGTGGACATTTGTCTTTAGCAGATTGCCTTGAAAGTGTTTCAGAGACCACTGCCTATGGTGCAGACAGGATCATGTTTTCTTCTGGGATCCTTGATAACTTTACAAAGACATCTGATTTTCATAGCGAACGCATGTTTTCATAAATGGAAACAAATAAAACAGTAGGCAAGGCCTTTCTCAAATGCTTGCCAAGTGTATTAAACACACAAAAGTACATTCACAGCGAAAGTTGGTTGAAAACAGCTGTTTTAAAGGATTTTTGGTGAATGCAGTTAATGGCATCATCATTATAAGGCCTGAAGCAAACGTGTTACTGATTACACCCCATTAAGACATTGGAATGTGCTCCCCAAAGGAAACACCACAGCAGAGGCACATTCACGAGAAATAACAACCAACCCCAAACACTCAACTAAGACTTGGTCATACACTGTGCAGTCTATCTACAAAGATAAAACTCTGGGGGGACATGAGAGTACATCTTATCTTAAATAATCAGAATATTTTAAAGAACCAATATTGTTTGAGGGGAGGTTTCCTTAGTGTCTTTCACCTTTCGCCCGAACTGGCTCTGTCTATTTCAGTCTTAGGCTGTGTTTGAAGTCATACCAGAAACCACATGTGAAGGAAGTTTGGGACAGCTACTTGTTAGAGCATGCAAATCCAGTTGACCAGGTTGTTTGAGTGTAATGTTTATGCAGTTCTAGGTCAGCACCTTAAACGACGTGCTGGGCCTAGGCAAGCCAGCAATGTTCTTTGTGGTGGGATGCAAGGTTGTGTTGGGATCTGTGGGACACTGGAGTTTCCTAAGAACAGGGAATGAGTGCCATAAGCAAAACTGTTCCTGTGTTCTGCCACGTGTCTCCTAGGCTGTGATTGTCTGGCCCCTGTCTAGCTGCCTGTTTACCACAGCACTGAAGGGCTTTATCTACACTGCCTGAGGGCTCAGAAATCTCCCCCAGGCTCTGGGGTGTTAGGTGGGGAGGATGAAACGTCTAATACTTGGTCAAGAAAAGAAACATAAAGGGCTTTTAAAGCTTCTACACATCTGAAGGAAGGGTCAGCTTTCTCCTGGTGATGAAAGAGTCACTTCCAGGCACAGCTTCCTGTCACACCACGAAAGCCACATTGTGGGTCGTGATGAGAAGGATAACTTCCCCTCTGCAGTTTCCTGAAGGGCCGAGTCACTGTCTAAGGTGTCTATGATGCTGATATATTCCTGGCAACAACAGTGTCCCAGACTCACGTGAATCCATGATGTTTATGGTAACACGAACATGAGAAATGATACAGTTATGTGATAGGACTTCTTACTATTATAATTATTATTGCTGTTGTAAAAGAGTCTTACTGTGCAGCTCAGCCTGGCTCCAAACTCGAGATTCCCATTCACCCCGTCCCCAAGTGCTGGGGTTACAGGCACATGCCACCACTCCCTGAAGCAGTGGGACTTTTCACAATCACTGTGACGTGTATTTTATTTTTAAAGAGATGACAATAAGGCCCATCGTGTCTAACTTCTGTGAAGAGCTCATATCGACCTCAAATGCACTCACAGATACACTTGAATACATGTGTTGTGTATGTCCATAAGAAAATGGACATACACAAGACTCTAAGAAAATGGATGTCACCGTTCATGTCACAGGCGTCCCTTGGCGACCTAAGTCTTATGTAGAAGTTCAGATGATGAGGCAGGCTTGTCTGGTTGTTAAAGGAGAGGGACGTTCCTGGGGGGAAAATCCCTCTCCACCATGTTGAAACTTTGAGGTCCTCAAGATTAAGCTAAGAGAAAAATAGACTTTGGGGCTAAGTTCCATCCATGTGCAGACTGAGCAGGGGCCCTTCTCTAAATCAGCAGGATTTCCTAGACCAGGAAGGAGGTAACCTAAAGGTGACCTTGAGAATGGAATAGTGTCTGTGTGTCCTATTGAAATATCTAGGAGAATTGGGTTTCAGAACACAGAGACCAGGATTTTCTCTCAGCCTAGCTCTGAGAGTAGAAGGCCGTTCTGGGTGGGGTCCTGACAGGGTGCTCTGAGCTCAGCAGGGAAGCTGGGCATGGAGCCTGGCCCCAGCGATTGGCCTGTGCACCTGAAGGAACTGTGTGTAACTGGGCCATGCTTCACAAAGCGCCTTTTGTGCAGGCTGACAGTGCAGGTAGTGGAGCTGGCGATAAGCTCATTGCACCCAAACTTTGATGTCACAGATAAATCTACTATTGATAATGCTGCGACCATGAGTCTTGGGAAATGTTTTTGATAACATGACACAAATATTAGTATTACCAACTATCAGTAGAATTCATTTGCCAGGAAGAAAATGCATTTGATTTTGAACAAAGGCTCTGGTGATAGGAGGCAGCTTTGAGGCCAGTGACTGTGTGCCTGTGTCTGTTTCCTCTTCTGTGAATTGTGGGCAAGGTAAATAGTTTTAAGGAACTACCATGTAAACACACTTCAAAAATGATTTGACTACTTAGAGTAAAACAGTTACTGTCCATTAACAAAGAGATCCCAGCAAAATTGAACCCTGGGGCTGGAGATGGGACCTGTCCTTAGATTTCACCTTGACAAATGAGAATGAGTTAGAGACACATGTGTTCTCATATGAATTTTAATTCTAATTTTATTATTACCATTATTATTATTATTATTATTATTATTATTATTATTATTATTTCACTGATGTGATTGGCTTTTTTTCTGGCATGTAGACTGTTTTATTAGAGATGTAGTCTTTAAATTTATACTTACATAAGTTTTCTTTCCTCACCTGTCTTCTCTTTTCTTGTCTGTTCTATAATCTCTTATTGAACATCTACTATGTTCTAAATGAAATTTATATTACCAGTAATGCACAGAGAAAATAAAGCTCCCAACCCTGAGTAACACATGGAATGTATTTGGTTCGGATTCGGGAGGTGATTGAAGACATCATATGCTATGGAATAAAACTGTCCTCCCCTTGGACACATGCTCACATGGGAATCAAAAAGGGATCTTCAAGTGGGTGCTCCTGTGCCAGGAGCTGCAGATGATGGTCCATGGAGGCACAGAAAATTATGGAAAGCCATTTCTACTACTTTGATGCCATCTTTTATTGCCCTTAACATACCAATGGTGTTGTGTCCTATCATATTCCACATGAGTACTAGGGTGTATATACATGTGTGGCATGTGTCCAGAGGCATGCTGGAGGTCCCACCTGAATTGCTGTTTTAGCTGGCACAGCCTGGCTGAGAAGCTTCTTGTTGCTGTGATAAAATTTGGACAGAAGGAGCTTCAGGAAAGAAAGATTAATTTTTGACTCACAGTTTACGGTGGGGAAGCTGTGGCGCTGGGAGCATGTGGCAGCTGGTCACATGGTATCACCAGTCAGGCAGCACAGAGAGATGAATACTGTTGCTCAGCTGTCTTTCCCCCATTTTCTGCATTCTGGGACTATGGCTGGTGGAATTGTGATTCTCATAATCAGAGTGAGTACTCAGCAAGCCTCCATAGAAACAGTCTGTAGCCACACACACACACACACACACACACACACACACACACACACACACACAGAGGTGTGTCCCCTAGGTGATGTTGTAGGCAGTAAAGTTGATACTCAGTATAAACACCACACGTCAGATGAACATATTTTGTTTTCAGGGTGTTGTGATGAGAAGCTTTTGAGAGGAACTGCTCCAGATTGTAGTCTCCATGGGGCTGGGGGTCCTGTCCGTCTTGACTGACCTCTGCGAGTGGCACCGTTGGTCACATTTGGCTTTTGATAAACACTCAGCAATAGAATGAATCAGTGACTGAATGCATCAGCAGATGGTCCTACCTCCTCCAGAGCTGCCAAGTCAAAACAGTTGGTTTTAACAAAGTCTTCGTTAGCATGTGGCAATGTGTTAGAGTGTATTTTCTAAAGCCTCTCACATGGAAACATCTTTTGTGTAGATTTGGATGTAGTTCTGGTCCTATGCCACACCATACCTGGGGAAAATATGTAGCGATCACAGACTTGGGATCCCCATATCTACCCTCATGAGCTACTACTGTATATGATGCTTATGACTTTGCCTTGGAAAGAGGGAATGGTACAGTTAGCACCTGAAGGATTGGGGGGCCCTCTGCGTATCTCTTGTCCTTTAAGGGAAAGCAAAATGATACAAATAGGCTCTCTTCTATCTACTGTACTCTAAACGGTATCCATGGTGAAATCTACTTAACAGACAGAATTTGGGTTTGCTTTTAAGGATAATATATTTGGCTAAGAAGTCTGTACCTGGTTAGGATAAGCCCCATGGGCTTGTTCGGTGCACAGTCCTGGAAATGGTCATCATTCCCTCTCTGCATTAGGGAAGAAGCGGTTTTATGATTCATGGAAGGACCAGATGACTAAACTCTTCACATTTTGCCTGACAATTTGTACCTTTGACGTTTCCACACATGGGACTCAAAAAGTGTTGCACAGTGTCTGTTTTTTTAGACAAGATCACAATGACAAGATGACATTGCCCCTGTGTTTGTCCTTTCCAGCTCACACCTGGTGATTACAAGGAAGGCTTATCACCAGCCTGCTTATCTTGACTAGTTTTATGGAGGAAAATAAGTGGACATATGAAGCTGTGGGTGAAAGAGCCTGGGCCTATTTCTGTAACATAAGATTCAGAGTGCAGTATGGTTGAGACTCACCCAAGGTTCTCAGTCAGCAGTGCTAAAGTGGGAGCTGGCAGTTTTGCATTTCGAGCAGGTTCCTAGTCAATGCTGATACTTTTCCCTGCAGGCAGTCTGAATAGCCAGTGTCTGTAGATCCCTTTGTGACTTGGTTCAGGCAACCCAATTGAGGAGCTTGGTACAGGACGCTTAGGCTACTTAAAGGAACATCGTTGCTTAGAGAAGGAGACAAAGCATGGAGCCAGGAAGAGTTTGTCATTCTCCCTCCTAAAGAGCTCTCAAATGCTGTCCCCTGTTGCTGTCATTCTGCTGCTTTTATTCAGGACTTCCAGGTCCCTCTTCTGGGCTAATGAAACATCCCAGAGTGACGGTTGGCATCCGTTCTTGCTGCAAGTCTCCTCCACTGCCATCTATCTGGTGGAAATACCGTTTCACCATGTGACTTCTACTGTTAATGGTACTGGAGGATTTAAAGCAGGGTGGAGAAGCCAGAGAGTGAGGAGCGTGTGTGCAAAGCTGCTCCATTGTCGATAGGAAATACTGCACATCGGATTCCAGCATGTCTCATCTGCTGTGGCCCATACTGTCATCTCAGCCTTTCTCCAGCCCCAGAACCTGCACCCCCATCTCAGCCATCTCATACTGCACAAATAGAGAGCGTTTGCCCTCGTGCTTCCATGAAATTCCATTTCTAAATCCAGTTCTCTCCTAGATTTAATGAGACAAGTTTTTACAATTTTTAAATGTGATTGTTGACAAGGGAGTGTTGGGGGTCTTAAATTGTGTGTGTGCCTGTGTGTGTTTACATGTGTTATGTGTGTTTGGTTAGCACCTGGCACTGCTTCTCATGGGACGAACACACCATAAATATTTACTTAATGGGTATGGTGAGGTGGCTGGTGTAACTGCAGTCATTGTTGAATTAAAAATCAGGTAGTAAATAGTCAGGAAACGTAAAAGAAAGCAAAGTAATTAGGCTTAGATACTCGTCTCTATTTCACAAAAATTGTTTAGGTTACTTTTTGCATGGTTAAAGACATGCATGGAGATTGCAAACATTGTAGGCAGTTGATTTGCCTGGTCTTGACCAATGGCATGCTGAAGGAAACAGCAAGAAATGGCTTGGACTCTAGGTTTCAAGCCTCATACGATGGAATGTTCCAGATACTTCCCTTTCCTTCCTGCCTCTCTACTTCACTCACAAGAGTTAGCATTTGGGTGACTTCTGGCTGACAACGATAGGGGTCCAACAGGTCATCTCTCTTCCTCTGCTGTATAGTTTCTGTTTGTAGGACAGCTGTTTGCAACCAGGACCTCTGTGGACAAACCTTGGAGGATGGTGCACACTGTCCCACAGCGGGGAGCCTAATGCTGCTTTTGCTTTTGTGGGAACAGCAGAAGGTCAGAAAACAAAACAAGACACTTGTTCTGTGCTTATAGTATCATACATTATGTTTTTGTTAGGAAGAGAAACCAAGGAGCAAGCCACTAGAGAGCTTTATTGTTTGTTAAAATGTAGGTGGGTGAATATTGGATTGGATTTTAAAACATTTAAATAAGTAGATATCAACTAACTAATTAGCAATTTCTTTGGTTTATTTTAGAATGAAGCAAAACTGTTTTTATATACAGTTCTATTTTCACACCCTCAGACACAAATCTATGTGCACTGTATTGAAACTGTGAATAGACCTGATAACCAAGGCATCAGATTCTAAATACAAGGCAGAACAAAAGAAAGATTGTAAGGTGTGGTCAGGGTGACAGTCCCAGTGTAACTGGATGAAGTCCTGGTTATCATGATGGTGATCGAAACCTGCCGTTTTGGGGTGGAATGCTTGGAAATAGGATTTGTAACCTATCCACCAGCACACTGAAGTGAGCCAGCACCATCCTGAACTAGCCATTTTATCTAACTAAAACTTTTATCCAGTGGCGAGAGCGAAGTGTCTTTATCCCTTCCATTCCGAGCAGGCTTCGCCAGGCACACAGAGATGCTCAGGTCAGGGTACAAGACCTCTACTTCAAGGAGTTGAGGAGACTGCGGAGGTGGCAAGCTGTGTGGCCAACAGGGTACTCCAAGTTCTCCGCACAGCATCGAGTGGTTCACAGCTGCCTTGCTCATGTTTTCGGTGTCTCAACACCTCTAGAAAGAACTGGACAGTTCCCAATATCTGGCTCGTCTCTTCGAGGTCAGATAAATACTGAAGCAGAGGACAAGGCAGGTGGCTGACAGAAGGAGAGCGAGTTTGTCACACATCAGGAGTCCACAGCACTCTCTCAGGGTGAGGCTGGCCCACACTGCCCCAAAGCAGCTTTATCCAACGCTCGGCTCCACCTTTTTCTTATGTTCTCTGAATCCTAACACTGTTATCAGACAAAGCAGCAGAGAATTCCTGAGAATAATCTAGTAGTTCCATAGGTGAATGTGATAAAGTTCCCAGCTAACCTCTATAACCATGCTCAAAGTCACGCCTCTGAGAGCACATCAATGCTTTAATTTTCTATGTTGACTTTTTTGTTAGCATTCCTAAAATAAATTTGGAAGCCACTACATTTTTATTGCGTCCATTTGGCACCCTGTGGTTTAAATTTTACATTCAAGTGCTAAAAATAAATGTGATTCCAGTTAAAGGCATTTAGGATTAGAACCTGATTCAAAGGACTGGACTTCTCCAATTATGCAAACCAACTAAACTAACAGAGATTTTTTTTTCCCTTTGGAACAATGAAGACCTGACATGAGGTGTACATACAATTCTCATGGTGGTCCAGGGGTGTCAGAAGGCTTAAGGCTAACGCAGTTCTTAAAGAGAGAAGAAAAAGAATGGAGCAATTGTGTACAAACTGGTCCACAGTCTGGTGAAAGCCATGAAGACATGAACAAATGCGAATCTCCCATACGATCTGTGTCGTCATTCACGCAGCACATGTTTCCAGGGAGTTTTGTTTTGCCTCAGGAACGCTGGGAGATGTTTTTACAGTGTAGCACCTCTGATAGTTCCCACTAAGAGAAATCAAACTGGTTCACTTTAAACTTGGAGTGCAATTAAGAGTTCCTTAGGGTTAGGGAATAGAACTCTGAGACTTACATGATTAATGGAGTGGATTTGAATTTTGCTGGGGCAGATGGTAAAGGGCATCTCTCCGGGAGAAACCCTGGTTGGGAGTCAAGAAGAATGTTTTTGTGGAATGAGTTCCCTTGCTGCAGTCTTATTTAGTGGTTGGAGCAGAGTTCACATCTGGGACCCCTTGGAGAATTAGGTACTGCGAGAACAGGGAACCAGGAGGAAACAGAAGTAATATATTTTGAAAGGCTTAATCTGATCTCTTGCCTGTCTTCAAAGGAAGCGCCATTTGTAAAAGACATGCATGCTCCTGAAGAGAGGACCCCCATTAGGCAATGCAGAATAATAAAAGACCTTCTGTCCACAGCCTCCGGAACAGGGAGGTAAAGGGACTCACTCCATGCTCAGCTGGGAAGGACTGCTGGAGCCGCTCAAAACTCCATAGCTTTGGGTTCCTTTCTGAAGCCGCTGTGCAGTGGAGCACAGTTCCTTCCCTTTGTTTTTGCTATAAATTAAGATTTGTCTGACAAGGGGCTTCCACACGAAACAGAAAAGTTAGAACCCAGCAGAGCAGAGTGGACTCTCACGTTGTTTCTCTTGCTTCTGAAGTTTCCATCTTTCTTAAAATAAGGAAGTGAGTGTCTCTTCACACTGCTTATCTCAGGGAGGGTGCACATGAAAGCTGCCCACCAGCTTACAGAGCCCATAGCCAAAAGGAGCTACATATGAGGAGCAGAGAAATACCTTCCGTGGGGATTAGTCACCTGTCCACCCTTCCTCTAACTCTACTATATGGTTTCAAAGTATTTCTCAGTTTTAAATGAATGGGGGGCAGCTGCACCCTAGAACTCACACGCATGTGTGTGCGCATGCGTATACGTGTGTGTGCATGTGTGTACACATGTGCGTATGTGTGTTTCTGTCTGTCTGTAACACAGATAAGCATATATACTATATGGATCCCTCTGAAGTTTGTGTCTTTCACTAAATATATTGAGCATCGTGATGACAACAAAAGCCTAGTCTGCACACCGTGTGCCCCAGGCACTTCCCAAGGACTTTGGAAACTTCAACTCATTTAGTATAGACATCTGGCCTTGATCTACACTGTATTCAGTCTGATTGCTTCATAATTGTGTGGCGCTTAAGATGCTTCCATTGTTGTTGCTGTTGTGGTGAGTCATGGTATGCCATTCTTGTTACACTGATTCCTCAGATATGTGTAGGGATGGCAAAGGTATCCCTACACATATCTGAGTCTACATTGGGTCTAGAATACATCTTCCAGTAATGGTGAATGTGTCCGCAGAGCGGAGGGAGCACAGACTAGGGTATGGCTTAGGGAGCTTTAGGCCAGTTTGTTATGATATAGAGCATTGATGGACAAACATGTAGACCTGTATTGCTTCTGTGTTAAGACCAGTATTTCAAAAATAAATGCAAGGTTAAAAGTTCTTCAGCACCAAAGAAATCTAATCTTCCTTCCTTCCACTGTCTTGGCTTTGTTTGTTTGGGGTGAGGTCTTGTTCTATAATACCATGTCACCAAACTCACTGTGTAGTCCAGACTAACCAGGAACTTTGGATTGTCCAGTCTCAGTTTTCTGAGTGCTATTTTGTGACCTGTGCTACCACACCTGGCCTCTCCCTCACCTTAAAAATACCATCTGCCATAAGATCCATGCAGTCAGTGTGACTGTGGCAGAAAACAATGGGATGCTTTATGTCACTATGCTGGGTAAGATGTTCTGTATATTTAAATAACTCTTATTCCATTATGCCTGGATTTTAGTTTAGTAGCAAAGCCTCTACAGGACCCTCACAAATTAAACATTACAGTGGGTACTCCCTAGTCTGAAGAAATAATGTCACCTGCGTAAATAAAAAATCTTTCTGTCTGTTATCAATGGGGGTACAATCTGTATTGTGGGTGACATAGTTGTGAAGTTTTATAATTACTTTATGTGAATATCAATTATTTTACTTTGTTGCCACTTGATGAATTATAGCCAGCTACACTTTTAAATAGTGGTGTTGCAGCTAACACTGCAAATGGATTCATGCTGTAGCTTCTGTGGGCTCCTTTTGGGTCGGATATTCTGGTAATAGCATGTGACATGCATTTGTGAGGCCCTGCATGTGTGAGCATGTGGACACACTCATCAAGCAGCTGCAGTACAACAGAAGAGGAAGAGGGTGGATCGAATAGTGTATTTTAAACTTGCATTTGCATATCTTTGGAAAACTAGGATATTTACCTGAATAACAATGTTCCAGCACAGAAAATGACCTTGGGCTTTATCAAGCCTTTTCACTTTCAAGATAGCACCTCAATTAAACATGCCGGTCAGAAGACCTTCCAGGGCCTGACCCACTGACACACCTGGATAATGGTTTCAATCCTGAGTACACTCCTGTGGTGAAATACATTTAAATATTCATTCCTGTGGGGGTAGAGAATGTGTGTGTAAAAGCCAGAGACATATGTCTGGTGTCTTCTTCAATCACTTTCTACCTTATTTTTGAGACAGGGTCTCCAGGTGAGGCTGGAGCTAGCTGATGGAGCTAGATTGGCTGAACAGCAAGCCTTGCCCCAGGGCTGCTCTGGTCTCTGCCTCCCCGGTGCTAGGATTACAGGCATGTACTAATACTGTACCTGGCTTTCATATGGGTGCTGGGGATTGGATTCAGGTCATCATGCTTGCTCCCTAAGCACTTTGCCATCTGAACCATTTCTCCAGCCCCATGATTAAAATAGAAGAAGAATTCTGGCTTCGGTGTCTGTGCTTTAAGCTACTGACAATATTTTGGCAGGTTCTTGGATGCTATGACTGATAGGCCATTGTGTATGTGTGATGCACCAATATGAATACACATGAATACACATCAGTATGCACACACACACACACACACACACACACACAGAGAGAGAGAGAGAGAGAGAGAGAGAGAGAGAGAGAGAGAGAGAGAGAGAGAGAGAGTCCAACTTGGAGGGAGAACTTCCATATATCTTTTCCCTGAAACTGTTACTTAGCTACACACATTCTTACTTACATTCTGCAAGATTACCCTCAAAATTAGACTTGAGCCAAAGCAAGAAGGAAACCGTTCTTTATGATTTGAATATGTTACCTGCTTTGTGCACTTCCATGGAGCCACACCTTTTCTTTTTTCTTTTTCTTTCTTTCTTTTTTTTTTTTTTTTTTTTTTTGGTTTTTCAAGACAGGGTTTCTCTGTGTAGCTTTGCGCCTTTCCTGGAGCTGACTTGGTAGCCCAGGCTGGCCTCGAACTCACAGAAATCCGCCTGGCTCTGCCTCCCGAGTGCTGGGACTAAAGGCGTGTGCCATCAACGCCCGGCGCCACACCTTTTCTTTTAGCATGCCACACATCAGTGTCCACTGTAAAGTTGGTTATGGGCCCTGGCGTCAGTGATCAGTAGTGCTCTGTAGTGACGAGGATGCCGTATGAGCTGCACAGGCTGATGTCGTGTGACTCATGCATGCCCATTGAGCATCAGTGTGAATAAGAACATTGATTTTAGATACTTTCTATTCAAGTGCTCATATGTGGCTAGTGACTACTTGATTTAGCAAGGTAGCTATAGGTCACTTTGCCAGACTTGTACAGATCTAGAAAGTCCCAATCATTTATTTTATAATTTTTTTCATATGACAAATGACTCCTTTGGTTGTACTTAATGTTGTTCAACTTGCCTCAGGACTTACGTTCAAGTCCAAGGCTTATTTTATTTCATCATTTCTCCCCCTATCCCTTTCATTGTGGGATCTCTGACCCAGGGCCTCATCTATACTGGACATGGGTTCTGCCTCTGAGATGTGTCTTTTGATTTCTCCTTGTTCAACTCTATGGGTTCTTTCAGTTAATGGGTACTTTGGGCAACTTACTATTAAAAGATGGTCTAGTGCTATGAAATAAGAAAATATCTTAGTCTGTAAGGAACATCATGAAGGTCTACAAAATGTGCTTCTCATTCCTGTGATCAAACTTACTTAAATGTAGTCAGATGATGTTTATCCAACACATATCCTTCTTTCCTTAAAAATCAGGCACTTTTTTTAAGTGGCACTAATCCTTATTGATCTTTAAAGAGCTCTGGAGAGGTGTGACACAGCCCTTCATGCCTGTTAACCTCTGAGTACAGACTGGATGGAGGCCTTTTCCACGCAGCCAGGACAGCACCTTGTGACAAAGCCGGCTTCCTGTAGAGTTTCTAAGAAATAAATTGCTGATGAGTGGCACTTCCTGCTTCCTAGGCACTCTGAATGTGATTAGGATGAGCAACTATTCTCCAGAAGTGGGTAGAATTTTGGAGCAGTAAACACGTAGATTACAGTCTGCATACACCCCATCTTCACACAGGCCGCCTGAGATAATGCTCCTACAGAGACCACAGGGTTCCCAGGCTCTTCACTGCCTCTCTTTATTCAGAGGCCAACCAGGATGCACAGAAAACATAACTGATACCACCTGGATAATTATTGACTAGTTGGAGCAGAGATGGTGGAGTCCACATTCTCTTCCTGGTCGTGTGGTGTTAACCCAGCTGCCGGTGTCTTTGTAAGAGCATGATGACTGTCATTCTTTGTGATGAGCACTCCAGCCAAGAAGACACAGGTAATTTAGTTGAAGGCTTCTGTGGTATATGTGGTCTTCATGTCTAGAAATACTCCTTTAAAATCTGTGATAAGTTTAGGGTGGAGATGCAAAGATTTTGAGTATGTTTGGGGCACCCTTGCTTTATGTTCTGAACTGTCGAGGTGGCTTGTGTGTGACCAGGGGATGCTGATGTGTGGGATGTGTTTCTGTTCATTTCATATAGAAAAGCATGTGGGTAATCTGAGCAGAACCCACACAAACCTTTCTTTCCTCTTGGATCTGGGGGCTGCAGCTGTCTCATTTACACAATACCATCTATTGCCACACTCCTATGCTGGGTGTGTGTAAGGGGGTATAGATGCTTCACAGAAGTGAACTGGGAGCACACTACTCTTCCCTCTGCTTCCTGACTGCTCACCAGCAGGCAACTCTTTCCTCAGTTCCTCAGCACCCCACCCCCTTTTTCCTTTCTCTCCTTACCAGATGTGGTGAGATTGGGCTGACCTCTTGCACCTGGTACCCACTCGGTGACCTTCTCCTTTCTATTTGGAAAGTGTGAGAGATGAGGTGTGGGGAATTGCATTGACAGACAAAAAGAAGTTGCTCATAGGCTTGGGCTGAAGTAAATGTGAAGCCACCGAGTGTTGGAAGGTTGTAGATGCTGTCCAGGTGTGCAAATGTTTGCCTCTTTCTTTCTTAAATTTATTTTTTTATGTGTCTTGGTGTTGTGCCTACACATGCACTGAATGCGTGCCTAGTGCCCACAGAGGCCAGAAGAGGCCTTCAGATCCCCTGGGCCTGGAATTTCAGACAGTTCTGAACTGCCATGTGGGTGCTGGGAATTGAACCCAGGTCCTCTGGAAGAGGAGTCGGTGCTCTTCAGTACTGAACCATCTCTCCAGCTCCATGTATCCTTTCTTAGTACTTTCCTGGTAAAGTTACCACCCCCCTCAGCTTCTGAGATAGTTTCCTTAGCATATAAACATAGTTGAGGATTTAAAGCAGCTCCACATCAGAGCATGTTTCAGAGGTCATCTTCACCCAGAGGATCTGTCCTCACTTACTTCTAGGTTTCTTTAATAATAATTTGTCCTCTAGAGCTATGTTCCTTCTGCACCTATTTTCTTTACTTCTGAACCTTCTGGGGCCATGGACAGAGAGAAAGACTCAGTTCCCGTCACTAGCTGAAAGCTTACAGAAGTGATTTCTAAGTTCCTTTAGCTTTAGGACTCTGCGAGCCCGTTCTTTCTAGAGGCCATACTTCTCCCCAACTCCCATCTCAGCCATGTCCTCTCTTCGCCTCTCATGAATCATGTCAGACTCCCAGAAGTCCCTAGGTCCTACGTGGAGAGCTAATGCACTTTTCCAAGCCACAGGAGAGACTCTTTTTGTGTTTAGTAATGTGAACTCATACTGCCAAAGGGTTAATCTTCTAAGACTAAGTGCAGATTGGGTGAAATAAGAGAAGATCAATGGTTATACTCTGCCATGAGTGGGGTGCTCAATCATGCAGGTTTCCAGCCAGATCTGTAGAAATCTGCATCGCAGGAGTCACCTGGGCGTCACACCCTGAGGAACTCTGAGTTAATGTGTGGTGAACAGAATATCAGGGTTATGCCTATAGGGTGGTTTTCATTGGAATAAGCTTAAGCACAGGAAAAATGGCCTTGGTCGTGTTAATTTTTTTTATGGGCACTACACGATAGCTGCTCTTGGAATGTAGCAGCACTGTTGCAGAACTGAAAATGTTACCCTGAGACATTTTAAAAGAGCAATAAATATCTGGTTTTAAAACGCCAGCATTAAAAAATTATAAACTAGGAAAGTAGTTTTGGGGGGCTGTTGTTTTAACATTGGAATGCCACAGCTGCCTTTGCCTTTCTGCTTTCTGAATAAGCAATTGTTTGGCTCTGCAGTTTAGTGATTTAACACTGAGCAGGTTGTGCTTTAGGGGAAAGATGCCCGGGAATTAGGCTGTGGCCCCTTATCAAAACGATTTGGCTTCATGGTGTGAAGATGAGGCTGTGCCCAGGCCTGTACATCCTGTGTGTGCCCTGCTGGGATAGTCCTTTGATGTAGTGGGAGGGGCTCTCATGAAGGGCAGATGTTATTTCCAGACCAGCAAGCCGTCGGCAATCCCATGGTACTGGCCAATAGCTGTACCACAGCACTGACCACCTTTGTGGGTATCTGGCTACTTCCCCACTCTCTTCATGAAGTAGGTGCTGATGTGTGGGGCAGGGACTCGATTTATTGTCATCATTTTCCAAGCATTATAAGAAAAAATTTAAATGGGAAAAAGATTTCACTGTTTTGTCTTGCTTTGTTCAAACTTAACTTTTCAACACTTTTTAGCTTAATGCTTTACCGTAAGTGTGAGCTTAATTTTTTTTTTGTGGTCTTTGTGGTTGTTGTGATTATGAGTATTAAGCATCATAGGCATCATAATTTGCTTACTTCCCTTTAATCTCTCTTTCAGATCTTTTGAGATCTATATCTATATCTATATGTCTGTCTGTCTGTCCATCTATCTATCTGAAGAGAGATAGAGAGATTAAAGGAAAGTAAGCAAATTATGGACTGATCTCTTGGTACACCTCAAAAGATCTAGATATACATACACAGATAGACACACACACACACACACACACACACACACACACACACACACACACACTACACTATCTATCATCTGTCTCTCTATCTCTTTATTTCCTATCTATCTATCAACTATCTATCTATCTATCTATCTATCTATCTATCTATCTATCTATCTATCTATCATCTATCTATCTATCATCTATCTATCTATCTATCTATCTATCTATCTATCTATCTATCTATCTATCTATCTATTATCTATCTATTGAGAGTGCATATTCAATAGTAGTTCAGTCCACAGGCCTGGATGTTTCAGCTGGTCTTCAGCATATGCTAGAACCCTGAAGAAGTAGGCTCTAATGCCAGTGAAGGAACGGACTTGCCAGGGAGAGTGAGAGCAAACAGGCAGAGAGAGAAAGTTTCTGGCATCCATGTCCTTTATATTGGGTGCTGGCAGAAGGTGTGCCCAGATTAAAGGTGGATTTTCCCACCTCAAAAGATCTGGATTAAAGTGAGTCCTTCCACATCCCTCACAGGTGTTTTACTTAATTCTAGATGTAGTCAAGTTGACAACCAAGAATAGCATCACACTTTCTAAAATTCCTGTTTTCAGTACCACAGTGTATGACTACACTTACTGGTTGGTACTAGTAATGTTTGACAGAAATATATTTCAAAATATGCAGTTAAAACTACTTTCATACATAAGTAGTATACTTAATTTGTGCATATATGTTTATATATATATATATATATATATATATATATATATATATATATATATATATATATATATATAAACTGGACCTGTGAAGTTTCTATGTGCTAGGCTTCAGTCATCTTGAAGATGAACAATTTGTTCATGTGTTTAGTGTTTGTTTTGCGTTTGAGTGCTTATTTCTGTTATCTACTGAAGTTTTTCTAAGCTCAGTGTAACTAGCTGGATAACTAGATACCAATTGACATTGTTAAAACTTTGTCGGCTATTGTCCAGATTCTGTTGCCAAACTGCACATGTGATCATTGTCTGACTGTGGCCAATGAGTTCATAGCCACTGTCTATTGTCCATTTTCACTGGGTGTGTTAGAACACAAAGCATGAAATGATTCCTTTGGAAAGGAATCTGTAAGGATACTTCACACAACACCTATTCCCTGGATCAATGGAATGTGGCTGTTATAGCATGTATGAGTGAGTGTGTGTGTGTGTGTGTGTGTGTGTGTGTGTGTGTGTGGTGAGCTGTTACTATGGCAAGATTGAGACAAAAGATTTTGAATCCATTTAAAGACAGGCATGTTGTAACAAACACATGCTTACTTTTCAAAGTCTGGGTTTAATCCAGGAAACAAAAATATTCACATTAAAGAGAGTACTCAAAACTATACTTTCAGAATTCATTTCTACTGTTCATAAGAGAGTGCCAAAGAAATAGAAAATTAGCTTTTGGGTGCTAGAGATGTCTTAAAGAATGAGAGAACCTGCTAAGGATACACTTGGTGCCAGAGACTACTTCTACCTAAATTTCCCTAGAATGAAGTGAGATCAGATTAAGGATCCTTAAGAGTGTTACTGAGCAGGATGCCAGCAAATGAAGAGACATGCTCGGAACTGACAGAAGACTACCAGGAATCCAGGGTAGTCACCTGCCACGATGAACATAGATGTAGATGTCTTTCTTGAGTTGTACCACCAGTACGTTCTGAGTTTGTTGTGACTAAGTTCGGTGCCTAAACTAGAACACTGTGTCCGTCGTATTCAGAATTTGCTAACGAGGAGATTGTGTAGTTGATGATGATTATTGCAAAGAAAAATTAGCTGAATTTTTTTTTAAAGAAAGCTGTACCCAAAGACATGGGAAATAAGCAATCTTTTTCAGAGTGTTAGAAATGTGGAGCGGTGACTCTAGTGTTCATGTAATCATTAACTAATATGTTCTCTTGAGTGGACGGAGCATTCAGCATGCCATGGCGCATTGATTGAGACAAGGAGGGCGGGGGAATGGCAGCCTGGCCACCTAGGAATAGAATTCAAACACGAAAGTAAACAGAAGAAAGGGGTTTGTGGGCACGGGGAATAATCTCCAGACAGGTGCGAAGCATTATTCATGAGTGAGTAGGACACCATGACATCTCTTTCCTTCCCACATCCTTGACAATGAGAGCCTCGATGTGACTCCTCTAGGCCTCCCGCACTGCTGTTTACTCATGAAGTCCCACACATACATAAAATCTCACTGTGTATCCTGCCCCCAGAATCTGTCTTCCCACCCAAAATTCTTAAAGAAGCACCAAGGGTAGGGTAACTGGTGCATTTTAGTACATGTTTTGCAAAGGCTAATTATTCATTCAATATTGAATGCATGATAGAAACTCTGGGAAGATGTATATATACCACCAGCATATGCTTGGTAGGTAATGTTCTTAAATGGCCTGGCCTCCTTCCAAGCTTTGATTATTCATAAATATGTTGAGAATAGTATGTTGTACTAATTTAACATTTAATATTTTATTGAAGCAAACTCAAGAGACTGAAATATATTTGCTTTAGCAAGCTTGGCCACTGATAATGTATAATTTGGAATTTTCCTTTTGTGAATTCCACAGCTCAAGAACAACACAGCTGGACATGGCACAGTCATATTTATCTTTTCCTTCACTAAAGTACGAGGAGATAGCATCGTTGGAGGCTTAGAGGGAGGGATTGCTAAAGAACACTTCTCCTGTTTGTCTGTTCACTTGAGAAAGCCTTTTCAAACAAGTGTTTGAGATACTTGTGAGCAAAGCTAGTCTAGTCGTCAAAAGAAGACCAAGTGAATGTCTATAGAGTGGCTAGATTTCAGATAACATTTTCCCCCTGAGTGTTTAGATTGGTTAAATATTAGAGGAAGAGAGATAATAACACTGTTTGTCGCCATAAACTTGGACATATATCTGTTTTCACAAGGTTAGTTTGAAAGGCCTATCAAAGATTTTTTTCCATACCAGATGATTTTGTTTCGGCTTGGTAAAGGACACAGGAGGTAGAGATTGGCAGGTACCTGCTAGGCAGAAACAAGGAAACTTTGTGTAGACTTTTTAAGACATAATTTCTTGATTCTCATGAATAGCATACTATATTGGTTGTCATTGTGGCACACAATACTTTTTATGACATATATTTAAATTTCTATATTTAATTCTCTCTGATTTTCTTTGCTAGTGTGCAGACTGGAAAGTCCTCTGAACATCAAAGTGATGCTTATGTGTAAACTTAAACATTTTCATTATTGGACATCTCACAGAATGAAGCAAGCAACTTACAGCTTATATAAATTGATAATAAATCCTAAAATGGGAAAATAAGATAAAATGACAAGAGTCTTTTCCTATCCCTGCCTCTGAGGAACATGAAGTCTTGTGTTTTTGTTGTTAGAGTCCCTCCAAACCTGAGCAAAACATCATGCCAACCAACAGTAGGTGACCAACCACTGTGGATTGAGTCTTGTACCATGCAGAACTGTGGTGTTGTGTACAATCAGGCTATTTGGAAAGGGATGGGGATGTGGGGAAGAGAGGGAGCTCCTTTCTGCCAAATCCAACATTGCTTCAGTTGCGTTGAGCTCATTCTGTCCCAGCGCTGTCCCAAATGGGCTAATGTTCAATCATGAGTCCCTAGCATAGCCTGAACTGGGTTCATCTCTCACCTACTATCCACTCAAGTTCTCGAGCTTCCTTTCCAAATGGAGCCAGAACAGGCAGAGATAGTTCTTTCCGGCCTCCATTTTCCTGCCATTGTCACAACGTCTCAGGTTTGTCACATCCCCTTTCTTCCTTTTTTCTTTCTCTCTCTACCCCTCCATTCCCCATCCAGACCCTTCCTTTCCTTCTCTCCTGTCCATGACTTCTTCATGTTTTTCACTTCTCCTTCATCTCCCCTTTCCTACCTCCTTTCCAGGCTCTCTCTATACATCCTGGGCTGGCTTCCAACTTGGGACCCCTCAGTCTCAGTTTCCTTAGTGCTGGAACTGTAAATGTATGCACAATGCCCAGCTAACTTCTTCTGTTGGGAACGTTAATTAAACCATTATTTGTCTTAACTGACACTTCTGTGAGATTTCTTCTGTTGCTTTGTGAGTTCTAGAGTTTGTAACTATTTCTCTCTCTCTCTCTCTCTCTCTCTCTCTCTCTCTCTCTCTCTCTCTTTCTCTCTCTCTCTCTCATTTTAAAATGCACAAGTCTAAATCAATTATTATTTCTTTTTTAATATTAATATTTAAGGATTGTATTCTGAAAACCATTCTCAGATGCTAAAAATCACAAGTATAAAATGAAATCGACCTGCTTATTTAATTCCAAAGGGGAGAGCCAAGGTCATGAGATAGAAAACAAGTTTTCCAAAGTTTTCACTGTTTGCACAAAGGTAAGAACTAGAGGCTGTGGCTTGTCAGCATGTTCCCTTCTCTATTATAACAGTGTAGCTCCACAAACACCTAAACCAGTGGCTTTAGAGAGAAAGGAGGCAGAAACTGGCAGCCAGTTGCTGAAATCATAGCCTCATGATGTTTTCAGGAGCCCAGAATCCTGTCTCCCTACTGTGCTCTCACTAGGCATGATCTTCAAGCACATGTTTTCAAGATGGTTGCCAACTGGCAGCCATCCTACACACATTGGAAACAAGAAGAAGATCAAGAGTGACAAGCAGGGTTCATGCTCATTAAATGGTTCCTTTTGAACTTCTTTGTTTGGGGATTCTACCCTATGAAGACTGCTTCCCTCTGACTCAGCTGCAGGGCAGGCTGGGAAATGTAGTCTATTCTTTTCCTCCTTCCTTCCATCCTTCTCCCCCTCTTCCTCCCCTTTTCTTCATCACTCATCCCTGTCTTTCTGCCATCTTTTCTCTCTTTCTGTACAGTGCTCTGAAGAAAATCAAATTTATTGCCAAGGTAAAAAGCAGAACTGATATTGGGCAGGCAGCTTCTCGTATGTTCACAATTACATTTAAAATTAAGAAATAACTTTTAGTGATTGGAGTGTAATGTACTATACTTTTAAAAAAAATTAGTAGCATTTTCCTCCAATTACTAATACAAAACCTCCACAATAGAGTATCATGCAATAAATGCTGATTGCATTTGAATGAGATGATAAGAGGTAAACGTGGAGGTTCTTGCCCCTGTCTTGTGTGCTGGCCTTCCTGTTCAGTGAGACACTGGTGCCATTGTTTTCATTGACTTGAAGTGAACTTGGCAGTGAAGACTGATATGGCTCCACCTAGGTATGCTGCGAGATAATAACAAAAGTCACCTAAGTATTTCAAAGTCAACAGCAATTCATTTGCTTAATTTGCCCTGCACCTGTAATGGATGCGGGACTTTCAGAAGCCCAGTCACAACCCATGTTGAGTGATTGAAGATGCTGGCTGACAATGACATGTCGCGCAGGTCTGACTCTACTAGGGGCTGTGTGCATGGGCTGTGCCAAAGAGCATTTATTTACCAATATTTCATTTATTATGAGATTGATGGTGCTGTCGTCCATGTGACTGTCTCTTGCTGGGCTGATTTCTGCTCATCCTTTTTATGCTGAATTAAATAGAAGATAACTAGAGGAAGAATTTAATGAACAGAATCCCACCCTTGCCACCAGACTGGAAGCTATGTTCTCCCGTCACTGAAGCTCTGCATGGGTATCTCCTGTTCTTCATAGTGTATAGGTTAGAGACCTCTGAAGATATGGCGTACATTCCAGGAAGCAATGATGCCAAAAAATTGATCTGGTGCCTGACAGGCAGCTCTCTCATTCTGTAACCTTTGCTCTCTGTGGGCGGTTTTTGTCCCTGACAGTACACAGGTGGTAAACCCTACAGATAACGAGGAGATTCCTGAAGCAATGATCCTAGAAGACTTCCCACACAGAAATCCATTAATATCACTCTGGCCACTAAGTGAGATGTTCCAGCCCAGGGTTGCTGACCCAAACCTCCCTAGTCACTGCTAAGCCCAGCTGTGCTGTAGATGGGCAGTGGCTTTGGGGTGGGGTGGGGGAAAGAGCTGCAGAAAGACCCTGGACCTGTTGCACATGAGACAACGTTTTTAGTACTGTTGGAAGAGCCCATGCCCTTTCATTAGCCTATTTCTGAAGCACTCACTTTTATATACATTATTAACTTACTGATTCTCCTATGTTCCCTTACACTTAGGACTGCTCAAAGACCTAAGGGTCCCAGATCTCTGTTGTCATATCCTATTTCTCTCCCAATCTCTAATATATAAAGAACTTCATGGCAAGATTTGCCAACCTGAGTCTTTTAAAGTTCCTTAGTAGTCAAATTCCAAACTTTTTCAAGTTAGAGACTATAATATCAGTGTTCATAATAGTAGATGTTGTTAAATATACTTCAGTAAATAATTCTTGTCCATCCTGGCTGTAGAGTGAGGATACAGGGAATATATTGGGTTTCAAGTCACAGAGTCTCTTTGGAGACAATCTCTGGCTACCTGCATGGCATGGGCACCCTCCCTCTGCATTCCATCATGCTGACCTGCCAGGTCTTATCAGTGTAGAGCCCATGAAGAGGGTCCATACATCAGCCATAACATGACCCATGTGTCCAGAATCACCCCTGGTAATTACTCAGTGATGGAGAAGTGATTTAGAGTGAGCAGTATGAGGAAGCCGCTGATTACTAAACACCTCATAGCCCAGAACAAAGTGTACGAGCATCTTCCTCTCACCCAAGGTGGATTTATTTCTCAAGATTATTGGAAGCTGATATTTCTTGAAGTTTTCTTGCTTTTACTTCTGGTTACACAGATCTTAAATGGGGGTGATCCTGACAGTAACACCACCAGGCAACTGTTAGTCCTAAACACAGTCCCCAGCTGGGCTCCTGGCAAGAGTCCTGGGAGTAAGTGCTTTCTCTGGGCAGCTGCCTGAACAGCAGTGTGTGGAGAGTCGCTGTTGGTTGGCAGGAGGGTGGACCCTTGAGCACATTAGGTTTAATCACTCTTTATGCAGAAAGCTTCAGAAACTTGTGCAAAATAAACAAGCTAATCTAGAATCCTACTTGTTGATTTGGACATTATACTTGAACACAGATAGGCTTCTAATGAAAAGAGGTGACAGGGTGCAAGAGGAATGCCTGTGTTATCAGTGTGTCTTAGGTAATGAAATAACTTCTGCTTCCTTGTCTCTTAATAAGAGCGCTGTATTAAAAGAATTTTAAGCCTCCTTCTCTCCTAACACTCCACAATTTCATGTGAACTGGAGAATCTTAAAAATGGAATCATATTTGTTTCTCATACTTTACTATTTCTTAAAAAACTCTTTGTAGAACATAGGCATGTCCATAAAAAACGCTTGAGGCAACTTACAATAAAAATGCAGGACAATGAAAATAAAGACAAGGAAGACAGATAAGTACTGAGAACTAAACAAAGAGAGAAACCATGTATTTACCAGTTCTGAAGCAAGCTATAAGAAAATATAGCCCAGAGTCTGAGTTCCCTAGTAGCTAAGGCAAAACAAAACAAAATAATAATCACCATTATAGGAAAAAGAATATAGTACATAATTTTTCCCACACTGCATGTTAAATTCAAAATTTCCATGGTATATTAGTTACTTTAGTATCACTGTGATCACAATACCTGACAGAATCAATATAAAGAAAGAAAGTTTATGTGGGGATCTCATTTTCAGAGGGATTCAGACTGCTGTGGTGGAGGAGGCATCAAAGGCCAGCTCAGATGATAGTGGTGGAGATACAGCAAAGACTGTGTAACTCATAGTTGACTAGGAAACAGAGGGAGTGAGATGGAGGCAGGACCCAGGGCTTGGCTATAGTCTTTAAAGGCTCATCCCAAGTGGCCTACATCTGCTAGCTAGTCCCTACATCCTAAAGAGGCCTAGTTTCCCAAGCACAGCATCTCTCTCTGGGAAACAAGCTTTCAAATAAGAGCCTGGTGGGCATTTCTGATCTAAACCCAACATCCAGGAACTTGGAAGCTAGATGTAAACGTGTAGTCTACTCAGATGATAGTATGTAATTCTAGTGTTAGACCTTAAATCTAGAGAATTGATATTTGCACCTGCCTTGTGTGAGAGCAGAGCAACAGCAATCCTATCTCAGTCTGTTGATGAACACTTAGTGTATTCTCTTCTCTCAGCGTTCACTTTCACTATTGCTCTGGGGCATAGCTTTTTTTTGTAAGATAGAATACAAATAATTTTCATTTGTTATCTTTCTACTAAAGTAATGTATAAGTTTCAACACTGAAAGAAAATAAAGCTAGTTTGGCTTACAAAGAGGCTTCCTTGAAGGTTTAGGACTTTATTTTCTTCACATTTGTTTCGAATTTCTTCATGCCAAAATAAGGGGAAAGACTGCTGTATAAGTAACATGTTCCTGTTGGTCATTAGTACTATTTGATAATATAATTTGATAACTCTACTCACAGAACAGGGATGCAACTTAGTGGGAATGTGACTGATTAACATATACAAGGCTATGATTTCATTCTCAGTCCCCTCAAGTATTTTTAACTAGAAAATTGCTAACATTGATTAGTTTGTATTTTAAGATAGGAAACTCAGAACCATACTTAAATCTTATTCATGAATTTAATTGGTACCTCAAAGTTAACATTTCTTTCACTCTTTCAAAATTATGTTTGTAAGTAGAAGAATATTTTGAAATCTATGTGTGTGTGTATGTGTGTGTTTGTGCACACATGCACATGTGAGTGCACACAGGCATTCTCACGCATGTGCTTGCACATGTATGCTACTCTGTATATGGTCTGAAGAAGAGATCTATACCCAGGTGGTCCTGTTTTACCAATATCATAGGATCTGAGTGCCTTTCATGTTGGGGAACAGGAGTGAGGACTGTGGGCTCAAGGTGGTTCTCAAGTGTTCTCTCTTGGAATCAGTGACAGGCAGGAGGAAGCACCAGTGAGATGGGAGATGGGCTGGGGTTTAGGAATTATTATTCCTCATCTGTCCCCAGCGCCCCGTGATGGCAAAGATAGCCAGCATCCTTGTAGGATTTTAACATAACCTCAACAGAAAAATCTCATGGTGTAACACACTATCTTGTCTTAATCAGTGTGTGGTACTAGTCAGTGAGGCTTGAGGACAGGCAGTTACTGTAACCCCAAATTTCTAAGTTTATCCTGGCAGAGTAAAGTAGTAGAGAATCAGGTCCCCCCTATAGATTTGCCTTATAACTTCTGCCGGCTAGTCCCTACCTCTAAAGGGCCCCCATTTTCCCAAATAGTGCTGCCCTCTGGATTTCATGACCCTTCTTGCTTCTTCCTCATTTGTTACCTTGAACCACATGCCCACAGCTAAGGTCAACTGATCTGGGAAACAAGGAGACTTGTGGGAAAACTGGAGATAACTTTTACTTGGGATCTGGGAAACATCTTGTGTAATATGAAACCAACTGCACAATGAGTCAAGGGACATCTACAGGAAGCATTTTAGCTGAGCTTTCATACAAGTTTGGCCACCAAAGGCATTTTAACACTGAGATCTATTCTCTTGCAGTGATAATCAAGTATCAAAAAGAAAAGGTCCTGTGTGCTGTGAAATAAGGAATACTGTTTGTCTTAGTTACTTTTCTGTTGCTGTGATAAGACATCATGGCCAAGGCAACTTATAGAAGAAAGAGTTTGTTGGAAGCTTACTGTGTCCGTGACCGTCTTGTTGTGGAGCACGGCCATAGGCAGACATGGTGCTGGAGCAGTAGCTGAGAGCTCACATCTTGATCCACAAGCATGAGGCAAAGAGAGCTGAGAATGGCCCCAGGCTTTTGAAACTTCAAAGTTCACCTCAGTGACACACCTCCTTCAATAAGGCCACACCTCAGAACCCTTTCTAAATAGCTCCACCAGTTGTGGACCAGTCTTTGGAGGCTGTTTTCATTCAAACCAGCACAGTGTTGATAGTAAAAGGTCCCTGGTCAGCATGTTTAAAACTTGTGATATTTTTGTAAGAAGTTAGAATATAATCCTCTATAGCTGCTTCTCTCCTCAGTTCTGCCCACTGATTTATTTGCAGTTCTTAGATCAGGGACAGTCATATGGTAGACATAAATAAATATCTGATGATCAAATGACCCAATTTGTATGAAAGTCAGGCTAGCAGATCCAATTTTTTTTCTTGCAAAGACTAGGGATAATCAATATATTCAAATTGTTTCTTCAGAGCTTGTGGCAGTAGGTAGAGTCACTGTTTAGAAAATGAATGTGTTTTTCCATACCAATTTCTATGTGTGGGTGAAGTCGTCACAGAAGGACGCAGTGCTCAGCAAGTGTTGAGAACTATGAATTCTGCACCACATTCTCTATCTCATTTTCTTTTTTCTTTTTCATTTATTGAAAATACATTCTTTTCTCATGTAATACACCTTGATTATATTTTCCCCTCCCTCTGTTGCTCCCAGTCCTTCCCCATGGCCCCTTTCCTCCAGATCCACTCCCTTTCTGTCTCTCATTAGAAGAGAACAGGCTTCTAAGAGGTAACAACCAAATATAACAAAATAAAATATAATACAATAAAACCAAAACTATCACATGGAGACTAGGCAAGGCAACCCAAGGGAAGGAAAGAGCCCCAAGAGCAGGTGCAAGAATCAGAGACCCACTTGTTCACACACTTAGGAGTCCCATCAAAATACTAAGGTAAAAGCTATAATATATCCATAGAGGACCTGGTGCAGACCTGTGTGGCCCTGTGCTTGCTGCTTAAGTCTCTGTGAGTTCATATGAGCCTTGCTCAGTTGATTCAGAAGGTCTTGTTCTGGTGGTGTTCCCCATCTCTGTCTTAGTTTTTCTAATCTGCAGCTAAGAGAGAGATAGCTTAGAGGTTACTGCTCTTAAAGAAGACCTGAGTTGTTTATAGTTCCCACATTGGGTGACTTGCAAGCACCTGGAACTCTAGTTCTGATCTGATGTTACTAGCTTCTGAGGGTTCCTGAATTCATTTGAACAAATACAAAGCACACACAAACACATAGCGGCCCCCTACATACATACAAATACACACACACACACACACACACACACACAAAACCACATATGTAAAAACAAATTATAAAAACAAAAAGTTCGCTGTGGCCATCCTATAGAGAACTTTGAATATCTCCTATGAATAATTTGATATTGTAGACAGTATACATAGTCACCCATGTATAAATTTGTTACTGAATAAAAGCCAGAAACAATGAATTGGATCTATTAAGAAAAAAATTGAAAGAAATATTTTTTTTTTGTCTTCTAGAAGGTCTCTATCTTATCACAATGCAAAAGTGATTATTTTGCTCTTAGGAAATAACATTTCAGAGAAAGGTTGTTAAAGAACACCTTGAAAGGCACATTAATTACGTAATTGGGATTGCAAAGGGGAAGAATAAATAGCCCAGAGTAAAAAAGTCCTAGATCAAGATCAAGGAGCGTGTTCCCCTTGGTCTGTCATTTATATGTAATGATCAGGCTCAGCCTTCAACCAGGATGCTGAATTCCGACACATAGCAAGTGCTGTCTTTTTATCAATGACACTCGTATAATTGTCCTAAGAATAATCTTCAGGTGTTCCTCGACACATGACGACTATCCGAGATCTCTTTCTTCTGAATTGAAATTTAGAATGACTACCCTTTTGTCTCTCACAGAAGTTTCTAAATTGGAAAACAAATAGAAACAACAACAAAAGACTTTATTCCAGTAAACATTATCACCCCTCACAAGTATAGAGATTAAAAGCGACATAATAAATATCTGCATGCAGCTATATCGGAGACTGTGGCCATCCAGGAATCTGGGCAGAAATGGAGACTGATAAATCGGTGCAGTGTGCAGTTCTTTGCCATGAAGGCTATTTCAGCGTGAAGCAAGAGAAAGGAAGAAAGATAGGCTTTACTTCTCACAGTTTTAACCAAGAACAATGATGCCATTTGCAACCACAGTACAGAGCCAAAAAGGAAAAAAAAAAAGAAAGAAAGAAGGAAAGAAAAAGAAAAAGAAAACCATTGCTTACAATCCAGTGTAGGTGCCCTAGAGAACAGCTGGAAAAGCTAACCATCCACCCGCCAGAGTTAAGTTTTATTTCTAAGGCAAGCACACAGAGCCGCGTCTTTTTAATGAAACTGACCACAGCACTGCAGATGAGTCATCTTCATTACTTTTCTCCTGAATTCCTTAGAACTCTGGTGATTGAGTATAAAATGTTAAGAGACTTTTAGAACATGATCGAGTAAGTTGAGGCAATTTTGCAACGGCTGTGGTGTGAGAATGGTAGTTATCAGGTGGATATTTCATCATTTTTTGAGGTAAATAAAATATATATGTAAATTCTGTTTGTTTGTGACTGGGTTTTATTATCAAGCCCAAGCTAGAGCCCAACTCATGATTCTCCTGCCTCAGCCTCACAAGTGTTAGTATTATAGATATGAACCACCATGCTTGATTTAGTTGAGCCAAATTCTTAATGAATCTGACTTGATATTTTGATGGAATAAATTTATATAATTCAATGTAATTTAAAAACAAAGACACATAAAGTTATTAATGCCAGCTAATAAAAACTAAAATTAGAAATTAGTGTTTTTCCAATTTTACTACTGATTTCTGTTCTAATAGACAATGTTTAGTAGTTGCTTTGTGTCAATCCCTATTCTAAGCATTTTCTATTCGTGGCCTCATTAACTTCTCATGAGAATACATTTTGCATTGGGAAATTGTGACAGAAAGACATTGGATAACTTGACCAAGGTCACAGAGTGAGCTGTGAAGACTAGATTCTGCCCACACAGACTCTATCATATATATCCCAGTTGTAGCCAGCATACTCTACATTGAGTGCATTTAACCATTGTCTCCTGGGCTAACTTTGGCCTTCACTGTGAGGAATATTTAGAGGCAAGAAAAGAACTAGAAGCACAGAACCATGAAACCCCGGGGATAGCATGAAAGCCTCTTAGGCTTGACTTCAAGTCAACATGTTGGTTAATGTAAGATTGAGTCAGTGTCACTACCCTAAGTCATGTAGGAAGAGATTGAACCACAGAAGTTGCAGGGCAACCATGACTGCCCATGTTGTCTCTGTACAAGAAGATAATCAGCAGTTAAGACAAAAGAAAAGAAAAACATGTGAATAAAAAATGATAGGCGGATTTCCTCTTGGTCTTGGCTTTTGTCTTGGCTCTCTTCTCTCACAGCGCTCTTTGTTAAGTATGACACAACTCATTAGGGAAGTGGTTGGTAGAGGACAATGTCAGCCTCAGTCACTCAGCATTCAGCTTGAAGTGTTTTATAAACGGAAGGTCAAGAGAGCCTGGGATTTGAGATGCAAACCCATACACTCCACATGTCAGTGTTCCATATGTGACCCCAGTCTCATCTGTGAAAGAGGAATACTAGAGATGACTACTGCAGCCAATATTTGAACAGTTAAATGAGATAAAACACGTAATACAGTGGGGAGGCTCTTTTAACAGAGTACAGATAACAGTTGTGATTATTAATCTTAAATGTTCCCATATGATTTGATTGGTATCAAAGGTCTTTGGGACAGTGGAGGTACTAAAACTCTTGGTGACAGGATCTTGATGTAGTAGTCGTGGCTCTGATGAACACTTTCTACTCATGGAAACTGGACATAGATGTGTGCTGGGCTGTGAGAAAGCAAGCCACAATTCCAGAAACGTTATCTGAAAGGTGGGCTGCTTCCTAACTAGAGCAAGGAGAACAGAACAATGGGAGTTCTCCCAAGTGGAGCCCTCAGAGAAGAGGCCAGGAAGTCTTCACCACAGAGGTTAGAGCAAGGGTGATGAAGCCACCTTGAATGAGACAGTTGGCTCAGAAATTAGGAGAGCAGCTCCAGACGTGTGGTTCATATATCTTTTTCTAAATAATATTTTTGAAAGTATAATATAATCATATTGTTTCCCCCTTTGCCTTTCCTCTCTCTAATTCTTCTCATGCATCCCTCTTGTTCTCTCTCAAATTTGGCTTCTTTTTTTAATTGTTATTCTCTCTCTCTCTCTCTCTCTCTCTCTCTCTCTCTCTCTCTCTCACACACACACACACACACACACACATACACTCCTAAATATATAATACAACTTGCTCAGCACATATAATGTGTATATACACATATAACACTCACACACACACAAACACACACACACACACACACACACACACACACACACACACCTGTATGTATCAGGGCCAACTACTTGTATTTGAATAACCAGCTGAAGGGTTCTTCCCACTCTCAGAATTGTCCAGTTACCCTTAGTTGTTTGGCTAGGATGGAGGCAGGCCCTGTGAACTTTCTCCCTTCCATATTGACATGTCTATTGGTGTCACCACTCTTTAGGTATTGTCTAGACAGCCATGCTGATGAGACTTCATGGGTATATCAACCATCTACATGAGTTGAGTAACTGGCCTCACATCCTTGTGTTTTACTTTCAAACTATAAAAACATAGTTTCTATAATAAACTTTGAGAGACCTTTGATTATAAATTCTGCATTTCAAAATCATTGTACATCTATGTTCCAATATATTTGTCACACTCTTTTTCTAAAAATCTCTCCATTTGTAATCCACTACCTCTTCAGCTTGCCTCTGGTGGTTGGGACATAGGATGGTTACTTTCTTGTAGAAAAATATTTCAAGCTAGGCTTGTACTTGTGTACACTCTATTGGCTACGTCTCTGATAGAAGCAGGAACATTTGTCCACAAAATTTACTTGGTGGTTGAGAAAAGCCCAAATATTATGTGACAGAGGGGCAGAGGGAATAAATATAGTCATTCAAAATTTCTCCAGAGAAGTGACCATTTCATTCCTCCTTGGTTGAGTTGCTGTGACAGTGACATTGGAAGAATTAGTATCTAAAAGTCTAAAACATTGGTCTACCCAGAGCTTTGGGATTTTCTCCAGTGAGGCCTTGGATAAAAATATGAGGGCTGAACAGTTGACTAGCTTCATTGTACAGAATGAACTGTCACACTGACATAAATATAGAGCGGTACCAAGAGATTGACCAACCTTTGCAGAGATTTTCAGTTTTGATGCCAATAGTTTAAAATTATCCTGGCAGAGGAGAAGGATACACTCAATGTTTTCTGGAAGAAACATGCAAATTACCTCATTCTTAAACATTCCCCAGAGGCCATTATTATTTTTCATCCTATTCCCAAATATTACTCACAAAGTGAAAAGGGATGGCCAATTTCTTAAAATGTTTTTGACACTCTTTGGTGTGTATAATGTATATTACAACATTAGCAAAAGGCAGGTATATTGCCCAGGCTACTTCTATTTCTCTGTCCTTGTTCCTCCTCCTTCTCCTTCTTCATGTGTATCATATTAATTATATTTTAGGAACTAACTGTAATATTTTTAAAAATTGAATTCCCATTTTTGGACCACATGTGAGTCATTTTCCTTGGTCATGATCTTTGTGCTGGCTATCCCCTTGGCAGTGTGCAATAAGGCTGCTCATGTCTGCTCAGCTTCAGCTTTGCTACACAAGGACTTTCTTTCCAGAGAATCCATACCCTGGCCTCTTGAAAACCGGGAGATGGTTCTGGGCCTGCTCCACAGGGACTAGGATGCTGGAAAGTCACAGATCTTGGCCTCAGTTCCATGATGGGTGAAATCATGACAAGGGGGTATCAGAAGATGAGAGCAACAAGCCTAATACACCCTCTCATCTCTCCTGCCTGAGTGGTCATAACCCTCTTTACTGACTCTCTTTGTCTGTCTCAGAGAGAGAGAGAGAGAGAGAGAGAGAGAGAGAGAGAGAGAGAGAGACAGACAGACAGAGAGACAGAGAGAGACAGAGAGAGAGACAGAGAGAGACAGAGACAGAGAGACAGAGAGACAGAGACAGAGAGAGACAGAGAGAGACAGAGATAGAGAGAGACAGAGACAGAGAGACAGAGAGAGACAGAGAGACAGAGAGAGACAGAGACAGAGAGAGAGACAGAGAGAGACAGAGACAGAGAGACAGAGAGAGACAGAGAGACTGAGAGAGAGAGACAGAGAGACAGAGACAGAGAGAGAGACAGAGAGACAGAGACAGAGAGAGAGACAGAGAGAGAGAGAGACTGAGAGAGAGAGACACAGAGGCAGAGAGAGACAGAGACAGAGAGAGAGAGAGGGAGGGAGACCTGGCTCCTCCTTGCCAAAGTGTACTTGTGGAGGCTAGAAAACCGTTTCAGCAACTGCTTTTCTTCTTCTACATGGATTTTGAGACAGGATCTCTCTGTCTCTATCTCTGTCTCTTTGTCTCTGTCTCTCTCTGTCTCTCTGTCTCTGTCTCTTTCTCTATGTGTGTGTCTCTGTCTCTGTCTCTGTCTCTGTCTCTGTCTCTGTCTCTCTCTCTCTCCTGTCCCTGTGCTGTGTACTCCAGGATGTCTGATCTAAAAACATCCAGCCAATTCTTCTGTATACACTTACCATCTTGCCTGGGGGTGCTGGGGCTGCCATGTACATCACTCTCCTGCATCTGGCTTTTTAAAAGTGGGTTTGAGCCGGGCGGTGGTGGCGCACGCCTTTAATCCCAGCACTCGGGAGGCAGAGGCAGGCGGATCTCTGTGAGTTCGAGGCCAGCCTGGGCTACCAAGTGAGTTCCAGGAAAGGCGCAAAGCTACACAGAGAAACCCTGTCTCAAAAAAAACCAAAAAAAAAAAAAAAAAAAAAAAAAAAAAAAAAAAAAAAAAAAAAAAAAAGTGGGTTTGGGGTCAGACTGAAGTTGCCAGGCTTGTGCAGCACACACTCTTACCCACCGAGCCTTCTCACTGGCCCTGTGTTTGAAATCATTTTCTGTGATGGCTACACGTATCTGTTAGATCCAGTCTAAACACTTCAATGCCAACAGCCGACATCTCCCAGGGAGAAGACTGTCATCTCTAGGGCTTGTTCCATCTTTGTCCAGGTGGAAATCCACACTGTTGGATTTGCTTGATCTTTCCTTACATTTTCTGAGTGACAGGCACAGTTTCCATGGCAGTGAGACCCGTGGAAGGACTGTTGGGAGAAACTGGTAAAAGAAAAAAAATCATGTCATGATTTTGAAAGAATGCGTATGCTACAGAGCTATTCTCATTTCAGGATAACTTATATATAATTTCAGTTAAACAGGCAACATATTTGTTTAGAGCACCAGGCCATTAAGGTCTACTGCTTTTTAAATTTTTTTTTCTTGTTTGAATTGGGTAAAGTTGTAATATATCCTTTACGTCACAGTAGCACCCGAGTGGTTATCAAATTGCATTAGTTACACGAGGTTTTGAGGAACATTATACAGTATATACTGCCTCCAGTAAATACACCAGTCATGCTTATAGTTACCCAGTCAGTGGCAGGAAATTTGGGATGACATTCCCTGCAGGTTAGTAATTCTATCCATTATTTATATTGGTTTGATTTGAAACTAGTTGAAGCTAAGTATTTTTTGAAGAATGGATATTTAAAATAAGTTAAATATCTTTGGATTAATTTTTTTAAAACCATCTAAATTTTTTCATAATGTCAACTCATTGAGAAAGCAAAGACTTGCTATGAACATACAGTGTTTCTCCTATCCACTTACAAATTCCTTTGGGGTAAAAATTTCAGTCTCACTTCAGAGAAAAAAATAGCAATTCTTTAAAAAGTGAGATAAAAATTAGTGACGAGGCTGTGACTGAGGAGCTAAGCCCGACATGGGAATGATGAAGCATCATTTTGGCAGTTGAAGTGGTCCACCAGCTGGGTGTCTTCTGGAACTGGGGATTTATCATGTCTACGACACAATACAGGAGTCAGTACTTTAAAACGGTTGTCATAACAGTGCAACATTTGGATGCAAATATTAGATGATTATAATAAACTTGACTAACAAAATCTGTGCTGTCAGAATGAATTCAGAGCAGATTATTTGAGCTTCTCCTGTAGTTTCATACTGCTACCAAAGTATTCCATGCTTCCTGACTTAGTTTCCTTGGGAGGAAACAAAAACAAGAGGATGACCAGTGAGACTAATCTTGTCCCCACATTTTTGTTTGTCCAAGAATCTGCATTCCCTATTTGCCACTATGTGAAGGTCTCTGTGTAAGTGTTCAGAGAGGACAGTATCTTCCAGAGAAGACACAAAGTGTCCATTTCCTTTGTCCTCTGATTGGTTAATGGATTTTATAAGTCTAGGAATGGTAGTACCAGCCTGTAATTTAGAATAATACTTAGTTCACAAGATAGTAATGTTGGCAAAACGAGAGGTTTCCCTGCTGTGTGTTGTGGATACTTAATAAGTATCAGCCTTCTTTTCTTGTCCCACCTAAGACTTTGGCTTCCCTCTTGATTGCAAAGGCTGTTGCAAGTGAGGTGCAGAGAAGCTGTGTAACTTTGGGTAGATTATCTAACTATAAAGACTTTGAGACATCCTTTCTTTGAGTCAGCTTCTGGACCTTTGGAATATTCTGGAAACTGGCCTGGCTCCATGGTCTGCTGTTAGCACTGAAAGTGTCTTGTGGGGAGAAGTCATCCTGGGCCCTGCTTTTACTCTTGACTGGGCAGGTGTACTCCAAGGTCACCTCTAGATCTTCCTCTGACCTTCTGCCTATGGCATTCATTCACCAGTACTTTCTTGACTATTCTGGCATTCTTATTGCCCTAAAGCTGTTCAGGTCTTCTGGAATCTTTTCCATTTTCTCTTGTTTTCTTTTTTGACAACTGGTAAAAAAAATCTCTCTCTTTTCTCATATATTATATGTTTGTTGTTATCTGAGAACAGTAGTATAATTTTATTAAGAACAGAATTTGTAGTGAACAATGTCAACTATTTCCCATGAAAACTCTGGAATATGGAGGTGTTGAGCAAATAAAATGCTGGCTTTGCAAGCAGAAGGACCTGAATTTGAGCTTCCAGACCACACGTTTAAAAAAAAAAAAGATAATAAAATAACAACAACCAAACCAAATCCTGAAGCACAGGTATAGCAGTGTGTGCTTCCTATCCCAGTCCCAGGTTGATCTCTGGGCTCTCTGGCCCACCAGGACAATACCAGGGTTATCTTCAGTCCTCCACACTGGTGGGCACACACACACACACACACACACACACACACACACACACACACACACACACATTGGGGAAATTACTATTTGATGCATTTTCTTAATATAAAAATTATTTTTAAAAAGTGAGTTTTGTAGATGTAACCAACCATCTTATTAAATAAGAAACACAGAACCAATGCAAAGAAGAAAGCCAAGAGATCAGAGCTAAGAGCCTTACCGCCTGCTGCAGCTAGCCTCTTCTACTTCCTGTGTGTTTGTCTTTATATAGTCTTTCTGTTCTGCCTTCTCATTGGTTGTAAACACAAACACATGACTGCCTCATCACTGCCTGTATGTACAGCCCTCCAGGTCTTCTATGGTATTGAGATTAAAGGCGTGTGTCTCCAATGCTGGCTGTATCCTTGACCACACAGAGATCTACCTAGCTCTTCTACAAAGTCTGGGATTAAAGGCGCGCGCCACGAATGCCCAGCTCTCCTATGGCTTGCTATGAGCTCTGACCCCCAAGCAACTTTATTTATTAACATGCAAATAAAATCACATTTCAGTACAAATAAAATACCACCATACAGTTTTCTACTGTGAGTTAATGAGTTGTTGAGGTTGCAGAACCACCAGAAGGGCAAATTCCAAGTGGCAGTAACTGTCACTGGGAGGATGCCATTACCTCTCTGGTGAATGAATGAGTTAGTGTTGGCTACTTGGAGTTGAAAAGATTATTGGGACATCTTTTAGCTTGATATTCTCAGAAAATGAAGCTGGACAAAAACAAACTCAGGCCCTGGGTTGGGGTCAAATCTGTACTATGTACTCAAATGGTAACGTTTGTGAAAGGAGCTTACATATGCTCATAAGGCCTCAAACTATAAATTTCAGCCTTGCACTTGCTTCTCAGCTACACCTTTCAGCTGATTACAGGTGTTAACTATAATGTTTTCTTTCCTCCTCTGAAACGTTATGCTGTAAAAGTTATACGTCAATGATCATGATAAGACAGAGAAACTAAACTGATTGAAAGATGGCACTAAATGACTTTATGAGGAAAGAGTGATGTAAGTGACTTTGACAAGAAAGCCTTATTTTATAAGAATTACTACGTAATTATTTTTTAGATAATCACAATATGACTCATAATTTACACCACTGGAATAAACCCAATGTAATCAAGTAAGAACAGGTTGAGTACCTCTCAAGCCTAAATGTGTTAGATATAATTAGTGTACAAAGAACTACAAAATGTGAGTAGAGTGGATTATTTAATTGCTCTAAGGATTCATTTTGTGTGTTTATGCTGGCTTTATACATTGACATTCAATTTAATTCATGTCAAGAATTAACTTTGTTTTTATTTTCCTCCCAGAAAAGTATTCTAAAAATACACAAAAATCAGAAGACACTAGGAAGTGTGTATTAATGTATCTCATAACAAATTAAAAAATAAGTATATGTTGTGTAAATACATCCAAATGTTTTATAAACCATGTAACTCTAAGCTCCTGATAATATTTTTTATTGATATACATTCCAAATGATGTTTAGAAAATGAAGTCTAATAACTTAGGGGAGATAAGCAACAGAGGCTCTATGGAGAATCACTCGGGTTAAATGCTGAAGAAAATTGCCTTGCTCCTCTTACTGGGAGCTTAAACTAGGCTCATTGTACTCAGTTTACAGCACATCCATCATTTTCTAGGCACAAACACATTCAGAAAACCACTTTAAGAAAGAGTGGGCACTTTTGTATAGTTATAATTTCCAATCAAATTCAGTCTTTTTGGCATTGGATTAACATGCAGTGTTCATATTCCCATCCCGTGGTACTTGGCAGACAACAGCTTCCTATCTTGATGGAGGAGAAGCTAAGAACTTTTAGTTATTTTCTTAAGAGGTACATGTCTCCAGTTTTGTGTGTGTGTGTGTGTGTGTGTGTGTGTGTGTGTGTGTGTGTGTGTGTGTGTGTGTGAGAGAGAGAGAGAGAGAGAGAGAGAGAGAGAGAGAGAGAGAGAGAGAGAGAGAGAGAGACTCACCAAGCTTTTGAATGTCAAATGGCTCTTACAGAAAAATATTTGATGAGTTAAGTATAAAAGAATAAGAAACATATGTATTAAATTTCACTGAAAATACACATGGGCTTAGAAATTAAGAGGAAAGTATTTGGCAAAATGTGGTTTTAGTTTTGCCAAATCCAAAGTTTGAGACTAGATTAAGACACTGAACAAATGCAAACCATACCTGGCATTAGCCATCTGCTAGCCTGATGACTACAAAAGCCTTTGATGCGGCTTTTCCAGGACCATAGATGGCACCTGAATTTGCTGTGTATCATCTTCTAGTTGTACTGTGAGCCAGCTAGCTTAATGAATAAGCCTAGAGCTCCACACTTTGTCAACAACTTTCTTGTGATAAAATTTCCAAGTAGGAGATTTTTACTAGTGAAGAAATCCAATGGGTATTATGTTAATAAGCTAAATGTTTATAACATTATACAAGTTTAAGCAAAAGTTTACCAAAAAGTTTAACTATTTAAGTGATGCTTTATTTTAATATGTTGTTATATGACAGTATACCATTTCATGTTAATATGTGCTTGGGCATATTTTATAACTCTCTTCCTCATTTTAAAAAAGATGATTTTAGTCATTATTATTTGTGAGAGGGAGAGGGAACAGGAGCAAGAGAGGAAAGAGAGAGAGAGAGTGACAGAGACATATATATATACATATTGAGAGAGAGAGAGAGAGAGAGAGAGAGAGAGAGAGAGAGAGAGAGAGAGAGAGAGAGAGAGAGAATGTACATGCATGCCCTGGTGCATGTGTGGAATTCAGAGGACAACTTTCCACAGTTAATTTTCTTCTATCACATATTCTGGGAATTAAACTGAGGTCATCAAGCTTGATTGTCAAGCATTTTATTCCTTGAGCCACCTCACTGGAGACCCCAACTGTCTATTTTCTACTCTATCAGACACCTTGACTCTGTTGCTTTCTGATACCTGGCACATACACCGTTATTATTATGATATTATGATCACCTTTTGATCTTGCACTTGTTCCTCTTCTAAAAGCTTAAAGCTTAAAACTCACTTTGTAAAAATTTTCTATCCAATTGATTTATAGTTTTCAAACATAATAAATCAAAGTTCTTGTGGGTATGGATGGAAGTTTGATGGAAGTATTTTAACAGGCTGTTTTTACAAGTAGATTACTACCCCATCTTGCCCAGAGCTATCTCTTTTAAATTAATTGTATTTTTTTATAAATGGATAATTATTTGGTTAGAACTATTTTATATCTAGCTCTTATCAAGAGCAACTTTATGTACATCTCTCATCACAATCCATACAAAGTAAATGTGTGTCTAAAAGCTATGGAAAAGCCTTGAAAGAGTCAATAGATATGAGTTTAAGTTATCTTTTATTCCCTCTATTTCACTGAAGACAAAGAAGCAGCAAGTCGGTGTTCTGAGTAATGAGAACTTCCCTGAAGTGTACACATGTACCATAGTTAAAAGAAGTTTTGGTGAGTGAGTCCCACTTGATTTTCTAGGCAGTCAGAAGATATGTCTCATTTTGGTTATGTATGTACTCAAGAGTTTCAAGGCCCTCTGTGGTGCTGTCTACACCTTATGCTGGAGACAGTTGGCCAAGACTCCATTTATATGTCCGACAGGGTTTCATATGATGTGGCTTCTCTCCCACTGGGCTACACAGGATATGAGCAGGGTTCTGGCAACTTCTAAAACAGGAATGAGTGAGGCTCTTGTGGACTGAACTTAAAAAGAGAGAAAAAAGAGCTCTTTGGAGCTGAAGTCATTGGCAGCTTGGCATGTCTGTCTGGGAATAGACCTTGGCACATAGAACTGAGAGATACCTAAACAAAGATTTGTTCAATTTGATAAACTCCCTGGCTAAGACTACCTTTTCAACCTTTTTTCTAAAGTAAAGTTTCATAGCTGACAGATCCAACTAATGTGAAGTTACAACAACCCAACATTGCTATCATAGTTTATAAAGGGGAGTTGGTAGGAAGGAATGGTATGTTTACTTTATGGCATCCTTTCCTTTGTCCTCATGGCAAATTGCTTTATACTTAAGACCCCCCATGAGGTTGCTTCCTATGGGTAGAAATGTTCAGACAATTAGCTTCCTTTCAGGCTTGAAAGGAACTCTTACTTCATCATTGTATTCTAGTTCTGAATTTGATAAAGAGGATTCATATCCCACCACTGGTGCTTTGTACTCACTGCTTAAGTGTTTTCTGAAAACTTCTGTGTTTCAGCTAATTTCGCCAAAGAGGCATTTATGAAGACAAACTTTCTTTGTGGCCATTGGTCGATAGAACAAAAATGCTATATTATCAAAGTGTCCACTAAGTAAAATTTCATTACAAAAATTAGCATCTTAAATGTGGTATAATCTTTTAATAGATACATAATATAAAATTAGTTTTATGCCTTTTTAAAAATTCATATTGCTTCTCAAACCTTCAGTTTTATTAAGTTAGCCACATTTCATATGTACTCAGATTGAATGTCATCAGGAATCATGGTCAAAGACCAAAGGAATAAATAGGAAATGATCATTCACAAAAGTAATTAGCTGCATTGTTGCTTATCCCTAACTGAGAATTGACACGGGTTTCCGAGAAATCATGTTTAAGTATATTTTAAATGCTAGAAATATACGATGTGCATACCTTAATATTTGAGGTTAGGAAATAATTACTCAAGAGGAAGAAGAAGAAGAAGAAGAAGAAGAAGAAGAAGAAGAAGAAGAAGAAGAAGAAGAAGAAGAAGAAGAAGAAGAAGAAGGCGGCAGATTGGTCAAACATATGCCTTTTGCTTTGTGAAATTTTGCATAAAGGTCTGCTTTTGGTATATGGGCTCCTTAGCAGAAAGGAGAAGGTACAGTTAACAAATTAATGAAAACCAAGTGATGCCTTTGAAGAATTCTTAAGTGAACCTTAACCAATGCCTTGGGCTACATGTTCAATGTGAGCAAAAAAATTAAGGTGAACTGGCCACTGCTACTAAGAGTCAATTGACAAAACGCATGGGTCATTAATTTTGTGTCCTTTGTTTTGTCAGTGTGTTTTCATGAGCCTGGTAAAGAAAGTAAAACCAGTGATGCTGAAAATTGTCTGCTCTGTAGCTCATTTCCCCTCCCAGCATGCACTGACCCAGGGGAGTGGGCTTCAGGTCGCCAGTCCCGACTTCCCTTCCAAATATTCCTGGCTCGTGCAAGTTTGAGAACGGCTTCACTGGGTTGGTACTGTGGGTAATTCTTTGCAAGTTTGTGCTTAATCATATGCAGAGCTGAAGTCAATAAAAAGTGAGACGTCGGCTCATGATGCTTTCTTGGATTTTAAAAACAATTCTTGAACCAGGCTTTGCAAACTCAGTTCTGTAGGTTATGGGAAGGGAGAGGGCATGAGATTTAATTGGTTGATTTTTCCTAATTCATGATTCTTTCATTAGGAGGAACCCCTGAGAACCAGCCCCTGACTCTTGGTGCCATGGATGAGTGATAGGACTCCAAATGCCCACAATGCTGGTGTGGCATGCTGGCGTTCACATTTGTCCTCCAAACTGCATTCTAAGCCACTATGCCCAGATGCTTTTGTGTATCAACAATTTCATAATCCCATAGCATCAGAGTCTAGATTCTATCACATTTTATGACTGAATGACACCATTTAACAAAGGATCTTTAGGAACTGAAGTTTTAAAGCTCATTGCCATATTAGAATAGCTATGCAAACCTCAGTAATACCATTTTAAGTCCCCAAAGTAGGTAAGACATGACTGGTCTGAATTAGAGGAGCCATGCCTCTGCACAAGGAAGGGAGGTGAGGTAGATAGATTGAACTTAGACAAACAATACTTTCTTGTTTTGTTGATGGAATTGGTCATGATAGTCCAGAAATCATGGAATGGCCCGATAATCTGGTATTTGCTGCAGAGATTTCTGTAGGCATACTTTGCTTATCAATGACACTAGATAGTGGTGCTCGATGTCCAGCATGGGGACATAGGAGGTCAGAGTGGTTCTGTGTCAGGGCAATTTCTCTCTCCATTTAAAACAATAGATTTATATTTTATTTATTATTATGTGTGAGTGAGTGAGTGAGTGAATGAGTGAGTGAGTGAGTGAGTGAGTGAGTGAGTGAGTGAGTGAGTGAGTGAGAGTGTGTATGTGTGTGTGCGCGCGCCATGGCATGCATACAGAGGTCAGAGTTAAACTTTGGGAGTGGGTTCTCTCCTTCTGCCATGGCTTCTGAGTATATGATTCAGGTCATCAGACTTAACACAGAACGTACTTTTTCCTGCTGGGCCATCTTGTTGGACTTCTCTCCCATTTTCTGTAAGCAGTTTTTATTCATTTGACTTGATAGGTTTTTTTCCTCCTATTCATTCATTCACTCATTAATTCAAGAATTATGCCAGTTACATAATAAGTGTTAGGTAAACATAGGGACTTTGGTTAATTCTTAGCCTAAGAAATCTCTGTTATGTTGGCTTTGAGACGTGAATAAATGGAAGGAAGACATTTAGGAGAGGAAGAGAATCCCGGGCCTCTACGTATAGATGGTCCAAATGAATAGAAAACTCCTTGTATTGGTTGGGCAGTACTGCTATAATAAACTGCTATAGACTACATAGTTTAACCAAGGTCTCTTCTGAAGCTTCTCTCCTGGATTTGAAGGTCACCTGCTACATACTATGACCTTGCCACATGGCCTTTCTTTATGCATGCATACCACCACTATCACATTTTCTATTTCATCATTTAGGACACTAGCCAATGGAATCCATGGTCTATTTAATTGGTCTTATTTTAAGTAATCATTTTATATGTCTAGTCTCCAAATAAATACCAACTCTAAGGTGGTGAGGATTAACATATAATCATATTTATTTGGGGAAGTAATAATTCATCCCCAAGCAATGTCCAGAAGTACATCCTAGAACAGATTATACATACCAGGTGTACAATGTCACTCTAAGAATTTATTCAATGAAAACTAAGAGGTAGGTTGGGAAGTTTTTTGTTTTGCTTGATAATAAAGCACTGACTGTGTGGAAATCATCAAACCAGGCTTTTTCCTTGGGAAGACCTAGTCAAATGACCAGAAAACAGGGGCCACCCAGTTGCTGAACTCTAATGACTTCACCAATGGTTGTCACTTTAGGCTACAAATTATAATTACCCCCTTGAGATTCGGATTAATTGATCTGAGTTGATTTCCACAGATAATGTTAATGTGATTTCATTTAAGTTTATAATTTTCAAGTACTTATATAAAAAATAGCTAATGTATTTTACATGGTATCAATTATTATCCTAACTCTTAAACACATTATCTTATTTAATTTTTAGAAGGAGCCTATAGGTTATGTAGTATATAATTTGTTTTCAGAGTTAAGGAAATTGAGTAGTTTGGCAAATGTTACCCAACTCATGTTGTATTGACCCAGGATCCAGTTCAACCTAATTTTCCCATGTTTTTCTTGGTTTTGAGCTTGTACTTCTCATCTTTCTGCCTTTATACGTACTGAGTTGCTGGGATTACAGACATGGGCCACCATGCTCAGTTTATGCTATGCTAGAGACTGCACCCAAGTCTCTGGCACATGATCTGCAGACAGTTTACTAACTGGGCTCCACTCTTTACCTTCTACCACATTTTAACAATGTAATTTTGATAAAAAATATTTTTTGTGTAGATATGGTCTTGGTGTTCAAAGATTCAGACTGAATATAGGTTAGTGGTATTGTAAGTTTTTTAAAAAAAGTTATTTGGAGTCAAGACTAGGAATTGTTTAGTGAATATTCACATGTACTGCTTAGATTGCTATAATTTCAGATATAATTATGAGAAATGAATTTAAAACATGTTCCACTACTGCATTGAAGTACTTTGTCTGTCTTAGAAGAACTGGCTAGGGGATTCATATTCCCAGCTAGGATCTCTTTTAATAGTTGATCACTCTAAGAGGAAGGGCTGTGTGTCCTCTCACATAGGGCCTGAAGCAAGCCCAATAAAAAACAAAACAGCCTCAATGACTTTTATATAATGAAGTATTTAATGGAAAGAATAACAGAGTAAGGAACAAAGACTCAAGAAGAGATGCAAATGCATGGAAAGCCCACATCAAGCTTCCATGTGCAGTTGAGAGTATTTCATTAACTTGTAGAGATAGGAAAGCATTTAACTGATCACAGTCTCGTAGACCCTGTCTTAGCAAACAGGTCTAGCAGCTGAAGTTTAGGATGGAATTGTGGACCCAGCGCCATCCTTTAGGTATCTGACCTCATCTGTTGATTTCTAGAGTTTTTTTTTAAAGTGGGGGAAGCATAGTAACCCCACTTTAAATCACCAGTCACTTTATGGTTTAATTTTGTAGTATAGAATGTTTAATGTTTTTCTAAGAGGACAAAATAGCTTCCTCAATTGCCTTTATGATCTATCAAAGCAAGAACTATTTTGTTGACCTGACAACACTTAAAAAAAAAAAAGAGTAGTTCTAATATTTTTTTTTTCCAAATTAGCCTCAAAAGTTTCTCTTCTGATATGGATTAGCCTCAGAAAATATCATAGTTTAATTGCATTCTTGCTTGTTATGTATAAATCAGAATCAGGGTCAATATCTGAGAGAACGTTCCATTTACTCCAAAGAGAAACGTTGACTTTTATTTGGAAAAAAAAAGTCTTGGCAGACACACAGGGAACTCCAGATGGAGGAGGCTGTGCCACATGGATTCTAAGTTCCCCTCTCTTCTTATTGATGTCTCAAGTCGAACATGTTCCGTCTGTCCACTCTCAATAATGAATAGCGACTTTTTTATTGTAAAGGTAACAAATTCCATATAGGGTAAATGAATTCAAGCATATAATGAAATGTGCAAGACTCACTGCTCTGCCCTGTATAGATGGTGAGGATTATGTGTGAAGCATGGAAATCCAATCCAGTTTCTGGAATGAACTATGTTTTTACATGAGGAAAGACTGAGAAAAATTCTCTCAAGACTTCAGTTTTGTTCTCTTCTATGGATTAGGAATCCGAATCATGGTTTGTGGAAATTATTTGAATCTGATATAGTTTTTTTTTTTTTTTTTTTTTTTAATGATTAGCTCTATGGAAAGGATCATTGAAAACTGATTCCTTTCATCTGCAGCAAAATACTCCTCTATCATATAATTAAGTAAACTAAACATTCCACTTAAATCCAGTGTATCAAATATAATGCACAGTTAATGGTTTAAAATGTATTAATCACAGCTTTGACCTTTTTGAAACTAGCTCCTCTGAGAATTTTGTTTTGTATCTTAGAGTATCAAGGATGGTTGGCATCCCCAAGTTAATGCTAGTGTAACCATTATGTTGTTTTTTACATATTTAATTATGGCGAATGTTATTGCCAATGCTTATGTTTTATAACATTAATTACTAATATCACTGTTTTACATACTTAAATTACTTTAAGCGACCTAACCTTTATTCTTTCTTTCATTAAATGTTTGTGGAAAGCCTTCCAATGGAAAACTCTTCTTTTATTGCTTAAGCAAGGTTCATATTTAAGCATCTGTTTGGCCTATTTATTCTACACATATTTTTTGAGCCTCAGTTTTTAATAATCTGTGTGTGGGGGTATTATATCTGTCTGTCTGTCTATATACTGTCTGTGGCAGTGAACTCTGAAATGTTGGCTCCATATACACAGTTAAAGATATTTTATTTTAATGTTTGATGTAACAATCATGATTTTCCATGACGGGATTTCATGTTCTCTTCTCTCTTCACTCTGGCACGGGAAGATTCTCTTTCATCGTTTATAGATAACTGAAGCTAACCAAACTTGTTCAAGTCAAAACCAGCATCACTGTGTGTTATTCAGCACCTCCACTCAGCTACAGAGTTCTACAAATGGTCCAGCTTTTGCAATGGCATGTCCGAAACTCAGTGCTCTAGTTTTCCTTTCCCTAATGGAGAACTAAGAATTAAAAGGGCCTGGGCTGTTCACATGGACTGAATCCCCAGGGCTTGGGTGCAGAGGTCTTACAAAAATTTAGTAAGTGAGAAGGAGAACAAAGATTCTTAGTTGGCGGGGAAAATTTTTGATCGCCTGTGGCTAAGAAGCTGAGGGGGACAGGTAGGCACAGTGGGGTGCAGGATAATGAGGCGCATGGCAAATGTGATGCACAGATGTTAAGCCAACTGTAGCTCCGGCTCCCACAGTGGTGCATGCCACAGCACCATGCCCCAAGGCTATGTCTACACCAGAACATTTGGGGCAGTAAACGACAGCAACATTAGGTTCAAATTAATCTATTATCCAGAGCTGTGAAATGTTGGTTGCTTGTTTCAGAATTACATTGCCTGTGGGTGAAATGTTTTAGGTAGATTTTAATGCAAGCTCATGACTTGCTGAGGAGATTAAGTGGAGAAAGGGAAATTAACAGTTGGGAGAGTTGTGGAGGGCACAGTTCTGGTTAAAGTATATGAAAAAGTATTACATATTTCACGGGCAGGTCTGGTCTCCTGTTGGCCACCTGCTGGGACTGAAATATCCCACATCATAATGAAGGCAGGTTTGCAGAACTCTTGTAAATACTTGAGCCCTGCAATTGAAGACGGCAGACAAAGGCGGCTTTGGGGTCTCCTGCAGACTTTGGAGGGGTAGGTCTGTCAGACGGTGCTCCAAATGAATTTGGCAATATATTATTCTGCACTTGTTAAGGGGGACATGCAAAATCTCACAGTTGAGTCTTTGCTCTCCTGAGTTTAGACTCCTAATAACAGGTAGTCTTGTGGCGTTTCAAGTATTTTTCCAAGCAGTTTTGGCATGTTTCCTGCCTGTCATCCCACTGGTATTGGTAGGTCCATTTTCCTGTACCTGTGTGGTACCTGACCCTCTATTTCCCCAAAATAAACCCCAAAGTAAAAAAATTAAATTAAATAAAAACTAAACCTCAAATTAGCCTGCAACTTTTTTTTTTTTTTTTTTTTTTTTTTTTGTCAATTAAATGGTTTATTCAATCAGATGGGAGACCAAACCTGCTTGGGAATATCTATAAAGAATTTTTTTTTTTACAATATTGTCGTTTTTCTTATAAAAACACTTAATTGAAATGCCTAAGAGCTGCCCAGCACAAAAGTCAATAAAAACCCTAGAATAGAGTTTATAAGGGTTGTCTATGTACATAATTAAATCCTTCAGGCACTTTAAAACTCGGCAAAATAAATGGTTATGCAAGAATAGCCTGCTGAGAGAAGAAACGCTTGTATCAGCTTTAACCAGCTACCCTGTGTTCCATGTTTCTGGGCTGGAATGAGAAAGCTATTGGAACCCTGGAGGACTGTGAGCCACATACAAATCATCTTTGTTACTCACACTTGGGGGGTACTTTATAGTGGCTGTCAAGGCCAATACGAAACATGGTTTGTGCCTGAAAAAGTCAAGTGCCCTTACTTAAGAAGGAAGACACCAGCTATCCAAGTGACTGAACAACATCCAAGATGCTTAGCTGGGCCTGGTTGTTAGGGGTGCAGATTTATTACTGGGCCCGACTGAAGTAAACTGACATGTATGTTTGCATTCTAGATTTTGATGGACTAACAAAGGTTAATTGCTTGCAATGATCTATGTGGAGCAGGAGTAGAAGGCAAGAACCATGTTTCGATTTCATTTTACCCTTGTTCTTCGGGGAGTATCTAAAAGGATGAGATTATTATGTGGGGGGAAGGGAAGAGTGCGCAGGGGTGGGGGGATTAAAAAGAAAGCAGTCTAATGAATGCAACCAATAGAAAAGTCCAAGGTTTGTTTCTCCCCCTGGCCCTCAAAGTTATGATAAATGATAGCACAAGGGAAAGATAACCTACCAGGAGAGTGCGATCGCCAAGGCCAAATACTCAAACTCCCAGCTGACGGGGCTCATACACTGCAGTCTCTGTTCGTGTTTATTTTTTCTGCTCACTCTTGGTTTCGTCAATCAGTATGATAGACGATAAGTCCTGACTAGAGCGGCCCGCGTCCTGCTCTCTCACGGTGGGTAGCATGTTGTGGTTGGCGCCGTGCAGTCGGAGCATCGCCCGCACCCGGAGCAGCAAGGGATGAGGTTCGAGCCGCTTCCAGCAGCTGACTCCTTGGAGAATACCAAACAGGAACGTTATCAGCGGAGTGTGGGGCTGCCAAGAAACTGACCACACATTAGTACCTTTGTTTGGGTAGAGTCTAAGGGGGCTGTAGCTCAGACTTGAGACACTTTCTGTTAAATCATCCCTGGTGTTAAGTGTTAAAAGAGAAGCTTGTTCAAAAAAAAAAAAAAAAAAAAAAAAAAAACAGAAAAGAAACCAGGGCTGATGGCCCCAGGCAGTCCTGTGACAAAAACCCTCCCAGTTAGAGACTGAATTTGTGGACTTCCTGGGCTGAGGTATAAATGACATCAATTTGAAGAAAAGGAAGAAGCCCTGTTTAGTCTCTTTACTTCTAAATACACTATCTGCTGCAAAACAGCATAAAAATTCCTGCACGAGAAGCCTGTGGGCACAATGGGGGTGGGGTGGGGATGAAACGCTGCTTAGGTCGCCAACAGCTCATCAGATAAATGGAATTTCCTGAATGCTATCCACAGATACTGATGTTGTTTATCTAGTCCCTCAGAACTAACACTCTGCATTTCTTCCTAAGAGAAGGCTTTTTTCCCCTCTCTATTTCAGACATTGGAAACTTTTAGAAACATTTTGATATCACTAATTTTTTTCTTAGTTCATTTTGTAGGAGCTCAGTGACTATAAAAATCAAGAATGTCCTGACTTGATACAGTGAATGAGCCAAAGTGAAATTCTTTTGATATCTTGTGATGCAACATTGGTCAGACATTTCCTGTTCGACATTTTTTCCCCTGGATATTATGGTTTCCTTTCTTAAGAACAGATGCAGTGGACATCTTGAGCTCTCCTCTGTCTGACATTTCACACGAGTGACCCCCACCTTCCCTCCAAAGTGATGCTTCACGGTAGAAAGAGGAGGTAAATGTGACATGCTCTTTGTATACACAGCCTTTCTCCACTTCAGAAACTTTGTGGATGTGTTAGAGAATGCTTCCTCTTACCATAAGACACATTCCCTAAACAAGGCATGTACTTTCTCATTCCTACTTCTTCGAGTCCCTGGTGTGGTTCCTTGGAGCTGCTGATGTCTGTTAAGGTGAAACTCAACACGGGAATATTAGTTTTATTTCAGTTAATTATGTTACTAAGAGCTCATGAACCTTAAGATTTAGGGTTGGTCTGTTTCTAGTTAGGCTGCCAAGCTTTCGACTTGATGGAGGGGGTCTGTTTCATTCTACGTGGCCTCTGCACCTCTGTAACCTCTGGCTTCCTCTTTTCCTGAATCACAAGTTTACGTTCTCCCCTTCTGTGAGAAGATTGAATGCTTATTCAACTCTGAAATGACTATGGTCACAAAATATCAACAGTGATTTTTTAATAGATCTTTGCCTATCAAAATATTGTTGCTGAATAACAGCGCAGAGGCAGTGTGGCTGCTGATAGTAAGGAATCCGACTGTTAATAAAAAGCAGACAGGGGCTTGAAACAGTACTTCTACCATTGCAATTTAGACACTTTATATTACTTTATTTAGTGCAACACCTGCAGCTACTCACATTGCTGGTGGCTGAAATAATCCAGGTCCACACGGGGAGAGTATTACCATTTCATTGTGCTATTTGTGCTTACTGTTTAAGCCTTTATCACAGGAGAAAACATTAGCTAAGTGTTCGGTAGATAATAAAACAGGGGATTTGGGCTCATCTGTGGCCCTTAAATCTGCCTATTAAAAACCTCCCTTTGTAATTAGTATCTGCCTCTTCTTGTACCCTGGCTGGCACCTGGAAGTGGGCAGTGCGACAAGCTGGCACTTGTTAAAGTTTGTTCTGTTGTCCCTACTATGGATGGACTTTATGATCAGGTCTTCTTCTGAGCCTCAGCGAGTGTAAATTTCCTAAGCCTTCTGCAGATGCCATAATGGATTTCGGATGGAAAATGATTGCATCTCAATGGGACAAAGAGGGTGCTTCACATTAAGGCAATAATAACAAGTCATTCTTCATCTTTAATTGACAGTCCAATTTAGATTTCAGATGGGTGCATTTTAGTGATATTCTACTTTAATTTTAACTCTAAAGAGTTTATACACATAAATATATAGGTATGATCTACAAAGAGAAATTAAGCAAACTTCTAATTCATGCAAAGAAAAAAAAAAGATGTAGGGTACAAATTGGGGACTGGTTGAAACCAAGCTTGGGGCTACTTTTCCTTCATCTATCTTGGAATGGTGCACAGTTCAGTGGATTCATACCCCTTGACTTTAATTGCTCTGGGTCCATTGAGACAAAGCCACGGTGCTCTGTTTGTTTGGGGGTCAAAGGCGTAATCATTAAGGCCTTCAGAATATTTTCAAGCATTCGAGGAGGTAAATAGTATTTAGAGATTTTATAATCATAGGACGAGTCTCCAGATAGTTGTCTCACTTCCTCAACTCTCCTCGCTGAAGTTTATTTGGTCATTGAAACATTAAGCTTAGCCAGTCCTGTTCTTTCTACTTTATGAAAATGTAGACAGGAAATTATCAGCAAATTGCTCGTTTAGAATTAAAGGCAGGAAATGAACTTCAGTAGTTGAATTCTTGCTGTAAAAGCTTCTACCTAAAACATAAGTAAAGCCAGAAAACCACGCTTTTTTTAGTTGTAAGTCTGGGCTTTGTTATATCAACACAAACAGAATCCAATCCTCTGTCCTATCTCTCCCTGAAATTTGTATACATTTTTACAGGATCCATGACTGTTTGTTATTAATTCTCTAGTACTTTAAAAATATAACTGGTCATTCTGTTTTCTTTTAACCTTTCATTAAAAAATATAATTTCTTATAGTATATAAATAGATTAATGTAAGCTATGACCCAGAAAGAATAACTTCACCAATTTCTTCTAGACACACAAAAAGTTAATATATCTTTAAGTTTCTAAACTATTTTTACCTGAATTTCCAAAACTTCCTATTAAAATCTTGCTTACAACACATGAATATATATTCCTAAATAGTTAGTAGTTTCTCACCAAGGGACCTTTCAAGCTATTCCTCTTTGAAGCTTGTTAATCAGATTTTATTCCTTGCATGTTATATTGTTAGTATACCCAATACATCAGTGGTATCTACAAAATAATTCCTGTACTTAATTTTCTTTTATATTTTTGTGCTGTCATTTTTATTTCTCTATATATTTCATATGCTCTAATATTCTTTAAAGTTTTCCTTATTGGTATTACATTATTTAAATAAACCACAGACATAATTCTCCTCCAACCAAATGATGTGTACCATGTCTGACTGTTTTGATTACCATTAAGGAAAAATGAATTGCCTTGGATTAAATGAGAAAAAACAACCCTCAAACTTCAGTCCAACTTTCAACCACTTATTTAACTGGGCTTGAGGAAGTCAGAAAATGCTGGTTTTAAAATTTAGTTTATTTTTCACTTTCGTAGAAACTCATGTGTAACACTTCTTTCAGTATCTTGGAACCTATGAAAGGCAAACATTTTATTTAAAAATATATAGGATTCAGCTTTTATTATGGATCCTTGCTGCAACTCTCTTATAATGAATGTGTAATGCATTGGGTAGATTTAAATAAGCAAAAGTTATTTTTGGTATTTATTGGCACTAAAATTTTATAGAATCACCTATATTACATTTTAGCATGACAGTTTATAATTTTTGTTAAATGTATTATTAAATAATAGCTGTAGATATTCCTAGATGTCATTGTACCACCATCAATATTTAAACTGAAATATCTTTAAACAAATTCTATAGAAGATCTTATTTAAAAGAAAGTAGCTTCCTGAAGTAGTTTTCACAGTCAGCATTGTGTCTTAATCAAACTTTTAGAACAGAGTCCAGGAGGTTTTGGGGCAAGAGATTATTTCCAAGTTGTTTTATTTAATAGCTACTTCATTCACTGATGCATTTAAGGTAAATTGTTATTTGGTTCCTATTTGGGTTTTTCTTACATTTATTTCGTTGTGTGTGTAATAATTTCAGTGTGACTTTGTCTAAGTGTAAACTTGTTATGGCCATTTTAAGGTAGTAGCTCTCTAGCCTTTTCTCATGTTGCAATGACATTTTTTCATAGCCCAATGACGCTAGCTTCCTCACATACAACAGGACTGGGAGAAACATGGCTATGTTGGCAAGAGTGCCAACTTAGATCTGAACTCAGTACCATATTTGGCATTTGAAGATGCCACCATTTAGGAATTTATGAAATTTTTGAGGAAGTTGTTAGTATTGGAGGGAAATAATGAAAAGGAGTAAGAAAAACAAAGTTAAGTGTCAATAAAGAAAACCCCAGGATAAATTTGAAGGGACAAAGAACTTTTAAAAATGTTAACCTGCAATTATAACTTTAAATTATCTGACATAGTCATTTTACACATTCAGATTGATGTGCAATATTTGCCGTTATGATCCAGAAGTGATTTATGATAGCTGTTTTTTTTTTTCTTTCTTCTTTCAAAATGATCTCTCTACCAGTGGATAGATGTTCCTTGTAGTGGTAGGGACACAAGGTAGCAGACAGACTCCTTGGCCTCATTACACCTCCCTTCTATTGGGGACAGACAAGTTGTACAACAACAAAGAAAGAGTGATGATACACATGGTGACCAATGCTGTGAAGTAATACAGGATGGCTGTGGGGACTGGGGGATGTGTGAGGGTGGGACAGCACTTAGACACACTTCATATTGTGCAGTGACCACACAATGCTTATCTGAATCATTTGCTACCTATTTAGGCAAAGTCTCTGATTCTCATAGCCAATGACAAGATGATAAATTTCAGTATTAGGTGGATAAAACGTGTTCCATTTTTAACTAGTCTTGGTACATTTTTAATGCAATCAGACCAGAGAACTTTTCTCATTGGACTTATCCAGAATCTTAGGATGATTTGACATATCCTAATCAGTTCTCACAATTTTCTGCTCTTTCCATCTCCTCTTAGTAGCTGTCACATTGTTGCATAGTGAAACCTTGAAGCTTGTGGTTCTATGTACTGTCTCTTCAGACTTAATTCAGGAAGAGCTTCATCCATGTTTGGTCTATTTGGTCCTCAAGGACATGAATGAGATAAATCAAAATTTAGGATCACAGGTCAAGTGAAAGGTCACAGTGGAGAGCACAAGTAAGCACCAAAGAAATGACAGGACAGTGCCACATGAAAGGTCAAAAGTCAAGGGAAAGACTGCACATTGATGAAAGCAGATGCCGAGTTTTGGACACCTGAGCACACTGAGGCATCCCAGTGCTCACATGCGCAGTTTAGTAACTGTGTGCTGCTGCTCATTCACAAAGAAAAGCAGACAGAACATGGTAAAGAGAGAATGAGTTTTTATAGTCATTGGTTACTGTCAATTAGGATGACCCTTTTGTTATGGGAGCTCTTAGAGTCATACACAGAGTGCTCACCCTGGAGACACCACCGTAGCCTTCTGTTCCATCTGATGAAGAAACAGCTACACAGATCACTGAGGATGCTCAAAAGTGCATTCACCATCAGCCCAAACATGAATTTCACTCTATACAGACTTCAACTGAAACCTGCATGTGGTCCAATTTCTCCAATTATTTCTTCATGTATTTAATAAACATAAGTTGAAAACAAAGTCTTTTTCATTACTTCTATTATAACTAATAGAATAATTTATTTGAAATATGGTTTCTTCTTTGGGCATCATTCCCAAGTTTTAGGCAATGATTTTAAAGTCTATTTATTTATTTGTTTGTTTATTTATTTACTGGACAAGCTTTTGCTGTGTGGCTAAGTTTAGCTTTAAATACGTAAACCTCCTGCCTCAGTTACGTAAGCGCTAGGATTACAGGGACCGTGCTACCACACCTACGATAGTTTGTTAGAATGGCTTTTTTTTAATGCAAAAATGCTTGTATTGTAAGACCCATACAGCAAAGAAAGCTATCATTTCTAGTGGGGGAACTAGGGAAATAGATACTTACATAAGCTCTGTCAGTCAGTGCTATGCTTTCTTTGTATCACATTGTTTTCTCTCAGGAAAGTGGGGGTTTTTTTGTTATTTTTTTAAAATCAGTCTTGGTTACAGAAACCAGGAAATGTGTACCTCTTATCTTTTATTTGGGTCTTCTGTCATTTGTCCCTACAACCTCTCATATTAATTTTTGAGGTGTAGCAAATACCATTTTGAATTTTTTATTTCTCAAAATTATTTCTTTAGAGCTATGTATTGCATTCTTTTTGGAAGCATATATGTACTATTAACATGCTTGGGAAGGGTGTGTGTGTGTGTGTGTGTGTGTGTGTGTGTGTGTGTGTGTGCATGTGCACAGGCATGCTTATGTACATGTGCCTTCATCATTAGCAATAAAATTGTTCTTTGGGGTTTAGAGGCCTTTTGCCAGTGATTTGTTTCATGAGTTGTATAAAGTGACTATTCTTCAACAGCAAAGCATTTAAGTGATGTCCCTTCCCATATACTAGAAGGAAACAGTGATATTATATGACAAAATCTGAAAATGAGTTAGTACAGTAGGCTTCTCCAGTCTTAAAGGAGAAATTCAACAAAGGAGGGTCCTTTCAGTGGAGCCCTGTGCTCCACATTAGGTGGGAACGTGTATTTACAGGTTAAAAATCTCCAATGATAATGGAAGCTTTGGAAAAGCCCATACAGTCCAGACTCTGCCTAACTGTAAAGTCTGCCTTAAGTAATACATAAGTGCTATCATTGTCTAGAAAAAGTCTTTCTTTTTTTCTGTTTTACCTTTCACATCTCTGACATAAATTTTTTTAATATATACTTTGCAAAGTTAAGGGCAAACTCTGAAGGATGAAATATTGCAAACCAATTAAAAACAACTGAAGTGAGATTCTGAAGTACAGGAGTTTTCCAACTCATGAACAATATTTAGAGAGCTGGGTAATTTTAATTCCTCAGGGAACCATAAGTCTGGGCATTAATAGGCTTACAGTGATAAAAACAGCCATATACTATGCACATGTAGATGGTATTGTCAAGAAAGAAGCAATTAGTGGCAGTGAAAGCCCGAATATGTACACATATGGTGAGCAGGTTATGTGTAAAATACAGGCAGGAGTAAGAGCCAGTGACAAAGAGAAGCATGAGCCGCCGGGCTACTGTTGAACTACACAATGGCGATGGTGCCTTGCTCACAAAACTGGGCCAACCGAGTGATCTTAAACAAGAAGAGGGTTTCCATACGTTTACTGGATTCTATACTACACGGCTTGTCTTCGCTCTCTTCTGATTGCCCTATTTCCCCTTTCCTTTTCTCGTCCCTAAATTACTTTAGTATGTCCCCTTCATCTCGGTTGCCTCCTCTTCCTGTCATTTGCTTGACGACACGACTGGCCAAGTGGGTGATTGGTTTCATTTTGTGTATTTGAATTGTAGTGAACAATTCTTACCAAATCGTTCTGGTTTGTTCCCATCTGAATGTAGACATGTACATGCCGTGGCATGTGTGTGATGCATGTGTGTTCCTATCTGAATGTAGACATGTACACACCATGGTATGTATGTGGAGGTCATAGGACCACCTTGGGCTTCGATCTTCCCCTTCTAACCTGTTTGAAACAGGGTCTCTCTGTCACCACGGTGAACACAAGGCCAGTTGGCCAGGTGCCCATTCAAGGACTCTGGTATCTCTGTCTCCATCTTGCCGTGGGAGCACTGAAAGTCCAAGTCTGTTTTGCTTTATCCAACTTTATGTAGGCTCTGGGAATTCGAACTCAGGTTATCTCACTGGTATTACGAGCGCTTGAACCACTGTGCCATCTCCCCAAGCCTTGTGTGAATAATCTTAATAGAATCTAAAATGTTGATTTTCCTAATCAAGATTGGCTGTAGAGAGAGGAGCTGGATGACTCTGGACATCTTTCTTCAGGGTCGTTATGTGGATGGCTCAGAGCATCTCCTCAGGAATGGGAAAGCACACTTTTCAGTCTTGGACTGTTAGCTCCAAGTCAGGGCCTGCACACCTATGTCAGAAATCTCTCGTTCTTTTTCTGAAGAGCATTGCACCATAAACACATTTGTATAGGAAGCAGACTTGAAAGGACACATTTACATCTTAGTTTTTAAAAGTTATACAACTGTCACTATAAAACATACCCGGCAAGTTGTAACCTTATCTTCTACATTATAGATTTTGTGTCACTTTCAAGAGAAGCCAATGGATGTGGAAAGGAAATACGTTTACAATCTGATAACCAGCAACACATATTTCACCCTCCAAAGTCAGGAAATTGAGGGAGCTGCACAGGTTGGCTTCCAGCGTGAAACTCGCACCACTGCGACTAATTTAGGTGCTGAGTAAGCCACAATAGAAAGCACTGTGGAGTGGAATATGGAGGAAACATTTTTAGTATTATTCTCCATCCTACCCCTGTTTATTTTGGCTAGAATGCTTTTTTGGGGGGAAGGGGGTGTCATCGTCCCAAAACTCAATTGCTAAAAGCTGGTTTTGCTGGCAGAAAAATAAAAAAGACAGTTGAGTGAGGCTCAGGGCACACCACAGTCCAGCATTTCATTTGCCAGCATGGAGCTGCCAACCTGCCCAAGAGTCTGAGGAAACGCTGTTTACTGTTTATTAGCAGTTGAATTTATGTGCGAAAACCACAGATGCTTCATTTTGCTACCTTCCTTTTTTGTAAATGTGCTATGAACTATGAGAATCTGTAAGTTAGGGAGAAGGTGCCATTGCCCTCACAATGTGCCAGATCCCTCTTTAGGCCTGTTTTCACAAAGACATCCTTAAAGGTAACCTTCAAACAGACAGGTTTCCCTCCGCCTCATGAGTCACAGCATAGTAATTTAGGTAAAATGACTTGTATTGATATCAACTGAGATAGCCAGAATCATTTCCTGTATTCTCTGGTGTCGGGCACAGTCAGCGAGGTGTTTAGGACCCCGATGTTCTCCAGAGAATCTTCAAACACAGCTCCAGGGAGCCTCACCATTGCTGAAAGTAGGGAAGCCAGTATCAGAAGTCAGTATCTCTCCTTTGGATTTGAAAACAGGAAACGACTTGGCACTTCTGATCTTGCCTGGGAGACAGGCCCTGACTCCACAATTACAGAGCATAATTACTCCAAGCTCAGCCTAAGAACCCCCAACTGCTTATTGAGGACCTGCCAGGAAACTGACCCAGGAGAAGGGTCCAGAAGAGAACAGGAGGCGACAGAGCCCGAGATGCCGTTCTCAAGAACATTTCCATGAAAAGGCTGCTGAGAGAGGCAGAGGTTGTTAAAGTCAGCTTGGCAGGGGGCATGCTAGAGTTTAAAGTGAGGAAAACTGGCAGGCAGTTTGGGACTTAAATCAAATATTCATAGAAGCTTTGAATTGTGTGTGTGTGTGTGTGTGTGTGTGTGTGTGTGTGTGTGTGTGTGTGTGTGTGTGTGTGTTCAAGACCATTTCAGGAATTTTACTTTCAAAAGATGCTCATTTCCGAATCACACCACAAACGCACTGAAGTGGCACCACCTCTTAAAGCCATGTGTACCCCTGTGCATATTCGTCCAACAGTGTGTGAATTCCCATGCAAGATGGAGACATGGCCCCTTATTCTCCTGCTGTGACTCATTTCCTTCTGGAAGATTATTGCTTTGTACTGATCCTCTCTCCAAATTCTGGACTCACAGTGATATGTATGCTGGTTGCTGTCCATACACTCTTTGATGCTCCCTCCCTCCCTCCCTCCCTCCCTCCCTCCCTCCCTCCCTCCCTCCCTCCCTCTGTCTCTCCCTCCTTCCTTTCTTTCATTCATTTCTTGGTTTTTAAAGATCAACCTTTCAGTTATTAAATTGTCTCCTAACAAAAGTTTTGTTGTGGTCTGCTTGCATCATGCTTGGAAGAACGGCAAATGACAGGTTACAGTAGTGGAGCTGGGGTATTTTGAAGATATGATTCTTGTGTCCAACTTGTTTTCCATGGTTGATGTAGAATGGCCTCATAATGGCAATCTAGGGGCCATGGTCTTACAGACCTCACTAGAGTTGGAATAACTCAAAAAGTGATTTGAAGAGAAAAATGAGGAAGTCACAGAACCCTAGAACTTCATTTCTTCTCACATGACCAGAGAGGAAGATCATTACAGAGAACTCGGAGAGTTGGCCAAGCACTTTGAACTACACACATCAGGGTGACAGCAGCTGGTACCATACTTGGTGGAACTGAGTGGCTCAGAACTTGTGCATAAATGGCTTTTAAGTGGTACCCCCCAGTTTCAAATGACTGGTGCTGAAAAACTTAGAAGCAATAGCTTTGAGGTGGAAGGTCACTATTGCCAACTTTTTAACCAGTCCTAGTATGTGGCGGTACATTGGCTGTATTTGCATATTACTTCATTGGACAACCAATTAAAAATATTACAAATGGAACTTACTCTAAAGAACCCTGTCCAGATTCCTTTCCTAGCTGTGAGCCGGACATGATTGATCTTCTACTTCCTGGTTTCTACTCACTTCCTTTCTGCTGCTTAAAGACCTGCCCGCTTCCTGGGGAGCATTGCCCTAGCTAGGCTCTTGTGTAGAAGGCATAGTACAGCTCTCACCTTTCAGGTGGGAGGTCAAATGTCACTTCCACAGTGTGCAGCTATCCTCATTACCTCCCCCCACCCAACCTCATTATGGCATTTCTTTCCTCTATGCATTACTAGGAGTCATGAGCAGTTTATTAGTTGACTATATGCTTGCTTGCTGTGGTTTGTGCTACCCACTTTGCACTTTGGTCATAAAGGCTTCTAAAAGGGAAAGAACTTATGAATGCTGTTCATTTCCTCACTCTCAGTACTCTGAGAGCATCCAGTGTAAGTAGATGCTCAATAAAAGTGTTTTCAAAGGCTGAATGAGTCAAAATGTATACATGAAAAACAAACAATATATATGCATTAATATATCTGCTAGGTTTCTTTTGAGAAGTTTTCAGATTTTATGTATATAAGAAAGTGGAAAGATAGACCATGGTGAAGTATGTGGAAATGAAAATTATTTGTACTCACAATGTCATTTGCGATTGTAAGGTTTCACTTTCACCAAAAATATTTTAAGACTGCTTTGTAGATGTGCTTCTTCTGGTAGAAGGCAGAATAAGATAAAGGAGGGTATTTGAAGGAAAATGCAAATGATGGGTTAATAAAGGTAAAAGTTAGAAAGTAATTAGTTATGTGATTTATAATGATATTTATTACATATACATACATATACTTATTTATTTATTACATATACATACATATACTTATTTATTTCTGTGTGTGGTGAGGGGAATGCACATGATACAGCGCAAGTGTAGAGTCAGTCTGCTCACTCTTTCTACCATGTGGGTCCTGGGGATCAAACTGAGTTTGTCAGTCTTGATGGAAAGCCTCTTCATCCACTGAGCCATCTTGCCATTCCATTTATGTTATTTAATAATGGTACTAATCCATGCTCATAGCTGAAGAACATCATTGAGGATCTCACATACTAGGATGAGTCTGGAGAAGGGATAATTAATTCTGCATGTGGCCTTAGCGATTGTCCCTATAAAGGGGACGAGCCGCAAGAATCAGCAATACAGCTGTGGACTTCAACAATGACATGTTGGTATCTTGGAAATTCTGCATTCCCTCGTTTACTTACAATGTGTACTGTGAAAACCACCATTATTTAACCAGGTCCCTCAAAGAAACACAGTGACCCATGCTTAGACTTCAATCTGTGCATCATCTGATGCAGGAGATGCTTCCTCTCCCAGGCACTTCAGCAGACGCAGGAGTATAACTTGATAAAGGGAACTTACAAGACAGAAAATTTGTCAGGGCACTAAAAGAGAAAATTCAGAGATCGACCAGGGTGTGAGGCCTACACCTCAAAGGTCTTTCAGGAAGAGAAGGAGGTGACTGTGAACTAACAGCTTATGAGAAGTGAGATCTAACCCCACGACACCAGCGAATGTTTCTGGAAAGTAGCAGTAATTCCAACATGGTATTCCGGCATATTGATGCAATCTAAAAATGGACTCCTCAAGTCTTTCTCATTTGGAGTAAGGAAGATAGGTCCAAAACTCAATTAACTTGGGGTAGTTGTCATTTTAGATCTTCTTGTATTGGAAATTTTCTCTGCTTGGTTTTATTGCATTTAATTAACTCCATGCTGTACAAATATTTTTGATCTACTTTAGACTATGACATGAAAAGGATTCATAGATAAGGAATAGAGAAGCCATAGAAATGACTAGAAAATAAGAGTCCCCAGGGGAATAAGATCCCTTAGAGCATCAGACTACATGACCATAGAGACATTTGAGGTCCAGACAGTCTATTACTCAAGGGTAATCAGAGTATCTCCCTAGCCCAAGTCACTGAGACACACTAGACCTTGCCTCTACAATGACTAGGAAGAGGTAACCAGAAGCCATGAAAAGCAACTGAAGTAAATTCCATCTCTGCAGTTCAGGCCACAGTCAGCCCCGTGGACCACGTTTGGTCCTCATCTGTTGATGTCTAACACTGACCAAGGATAACAAATCAGGTTCTCCAGCCCCTGGACACTTTAGGCCAGGGAAGAAGTTCATGGCTGACTGGGGAGCATGATTGCTAGGATTTCTATGATTTGCAGTATAGAATATTTTGCTAGGTTGTCATGGTGACTTGGTGTCTGCGGACTACCTCTGCCTTTGCCTGTTTGGTTAGTCATCAACCATCTCACAGACCCTGATGGCACTGTCTAAAAAAAACATGGGCTGTTCTCTACAGACCTCTTCAGCTTCCACAGAAGGATTTAGTAAGGTTGGTATTTCTGTGAACAGCAGGGAAGATTTTGAAAGAAACCCCTCTGGAAAGTTTTATTATACCTAAACGCACTCTTGACTTAAAAGACTGAAGCAAGTTTTCCAAGCCAGTGTAGTTAATACTCACATGTGTGTAAAAGTGAAAGCTCGAATCATTTAGTCAGCATGCAGTGTTTTCAGCATATTTCGGTTTCATTAAAATAGCATTGAGTAGCTTCTTCAGTGTGTGCACTCTTCTGACATACAGCAAGACAGAATATTAGCACCGAGGATCATCTCCAGGACTGCCATAGTCTGAAGTTTCCAAGGTATGTTTCAGCTAAGAGTACAAAAAGCCATCAACTTTAAAATCTGCGGACCATCGTATCCTTGGATAAGTTCAGAACAGCTCTGTCTAATGCAGTCCAACTTGGCAATAAAAACAAAATAAGAGAGCACAAACACTCTGAGGCTCATACCAAATATGTGCTATCTCAGCTTGACAGGATTATTCCTCCGCAGGAGTGACTTATGTTGGAGAGGGAAGTTAACATGGAAATGCCTTTGAGGTTAATTGTAATGCCATTAATATGATGCCACAATCACATCTCTGAATTTCCTTCATAAATTTCGTTTCTATTTTTATCCTGCTTTTATTTTAACACGCTACACTCTTGAAAAAGTCTATTGTAGTCTTAAGAAAATACCTCTTATTTTTAAAACCTCATGAAAAACTAGTCTCGACATAAATTGCAGTGTGTGAAGCTTGGTGGCCTGCTCTCTCTTACTTTTCACTCCTGGATAGTCACACACTCCCACTTGGTGAGGGACATTAAATGGCCACATCCAGTGGCAGCAGATTTTGTGCTGGGGTTAAGGAAAAGAAGTCATGAACTGGCATTTCCAGTATGACGTCCCACTATGCTATCACGTGAAATATGGCAAAACCCCTATAGATGATCACAGACTACGGCAGAGGAGAGCTGGGTGTAAACCACAGATGCTGTTCAACAGGCGAGACTCTTGTCCCAGATGCCTTTGTGCTATGTGGGCTCTTGTCAGTTCTAATGTAGGTTTTGGAAGCTACCATGTTCTTTGGCATCCCTGCATTTGTCTGCTCGCTTGACCTTTGACCTTTGAATGCGTTATCTTCATTGTCCTTGATTTCTTGGTTGAGAAAGAAATTATTCCCATGGGGAACACTGGACCAAACCAGCCAAAAGTTTGGACTCATTTTTCCAGTGAGAAAGTCCCCAAATTTGGCAATGCTCTGTTCCTGCCTACCCTGCTGACCTCCGCTTCCAGGAGCACATCTTGACTGTGACTGCTTGAAATATTGTCATTTTCTAGCCATGTTTTTTCTTCCAAAGTGAGCCACTTTTTCCTCCATGGCTTAACCAGTTTGGCATATGTAGAAGTGATTTTTCATTCTTGTCCACCCTTTTAACATGTCTTTGCCAAAAGTTTGAGTCCCACCTGTCTGCCAGGAATGACAACATTTTGGCCAACGTTTCCCACAGTGTGGAAGGTGGCCGAGTTAGGCACTATTCATGGTACCCATTTTGCCTCAGCCAGAAAAACAAATCTCTCTGATTTTCTCATGGGATGTGGAAAGGTGAGACCCAATCCAGAGTTTCTCAGACACAGTTTTCTGGGGGCATTTGGCAAATAAATCCCCGGCGTGAGAAAATGAAAGAACACATGAAGATAGGATTTCATACCAAAATGACAATAGATAGGACATGGATTTTAAAAGTAGAATTATTAAACTCAGAATACATGCACATATGCTGCCCCTTACAGAGTGTGTGTTATAACCAGATATTGCAAAGAGAACTTCCTCCCTCCCTCTCTTCCTTCCTTCATGTCCACTATAAAATAGAGTGTCCTGTAGACCCAGCTGGCCTTGCTCTTTTGTACCCAAGGACCTTAAACATCTAAGCTTCCTGACTCCACACCTCAAGTGCTGAGATTCCAGTAATGAACCACCGCACCCAGTTTATGTAGTTCTGGGGGAGAGCCTAGTGATTCATCCATGCTACATTTACCAGCATCCCCAGCCTCATTTTGAATTTTTTAGATAATAATTTAAATTTTTATTTTGTTTCTCAATAAAAACTGTTCAGGACAAGTGAGATGACCAATAGGTAAGGCCTGATAACCCAAGTTTGATCCATGGGACCCACAGGGCAGAGGGAGAGAATAAACTCCCACAAGTTGTCCTTAGACATTTATGCATACATGAGACACATGCACGTGCGCGCGCGCACACACACACACACACACACACACACACACACACACACAGAGAGAGAGAGAGAGAGAGAGAGAGAGAGAGAGAGAGAGAGATTGAGAGAGAGAGAAGGCACTCAGAACAATTTAAAAACTACTTAGTGTTTTCTCATTGGTGAAGTATGTCTAATATCTATTATTAGTATGATGTATAGTTGTGGACTCTTTTCTTCTCTCAGAAATCCATATAAGCTAGGAAGGACTAGCTTATATGACAAGCAGTGAGTTTGACAACATTACTCAAATAGTCCTTTTTCCAGGAAGAAGGCATGCTAAACCAGCAACTCTCCAAGGACAGGACGTGGCTGGAGCACTGTGCACAGAGGACAAGCTTCTCAGTAGAGCCCATAGCTGTCTTCATTAAATCAAGTAGCATTAGAATTTCCACTTCCCATTGCTACATACACAGCAACACACAACCTTTATTCACTTCAGTGGAGGAAATAGATCTGGTTTCATGCGTTTCTGAGGTACCTGTAAATTGATTAAATTTTGCACACTTGAAAAGCACTTTGACTAAGATCCTTGTATGTGAGTGCAGCAGAGCTCTTCAGACTGTCTTTCCATTGTTGGTCATTGATTATAATCCCTTGAATGAGGAGAAAATAGTCACATTTTAAGTAGACACCTAATAGTAAGTAAATGTGGCTTCCCAGTCCTTGTTATAATCCAAATGTTTGCTGTATGACCTTGTCTAATATACCTAAATTTCATGATTATCTATTTCCACATTATTAAAAAGATAGTAATTGGTGCCCATAAGATAACTCAGCAGGTAAAAGCACTTGTTGCTAAGCCTAATGACCAGGGTTTAATTTCTGAATGCCATATGATAGAAGGAGAAAACCAACCCCAGTCCTCTGACCTCCACACACATGCTATAGCATGTGTATGCATGTGCACACCCATTCCCACACACATTTGAATGCATGTGCTCATGCACATACATGGCAAATAAACAATATGTTTATTAATTAATTAATTAATTAATTAATTTTTACATAAAAGTTAATGAAAAGAACAACAATGCTTCTTTGGTCAATAGTAGATAATCCTCAGCTCCAGGCATAGACAATATGAAGAGTTAAAGAAAGCATGTATTGTAAAGGTTTACGAAATCATGTCTGTGTGTTTCATGACATTTAAATACCTCATTGGTAAATCTTCCATATGACTGACAGGTCTACAGACTCTCTAGGCACATTGTGCTCCCAGGGCAGCAGACCCTGCAGATACTCAGGTTGTGCTTCTTGCCCTATTCCTGTTATTCTTGTGACTTTAAGTTCAGTGTGAGCATTATTACTTATAGTGAACTCAGGTTCCAATAGTTATTCATCCTATCTACCTGCAGCAGAATTTAAAATGAAGTTTGGGCCAGGGACAGAGAGGACAGTAGAATTGCTAATCTAAGGATGGGATATATGCTTAGAATTATTCCTTGTGCTGAAGAACAGATGAGAGACAATGGAAGACCACATGTTTGCCAGGAGTCTTTTCTAATTACCTTCTACGTTGAAGGTAGTTTTTTGTAGGCTACATGTCCCTTTCCCAGACCCTTCTAGCAAAGTTCATAGGATAAGCACTGTACTATTTCAACTCCATCTTCAAGAGCAGAAAGTTGAATAGGGTAGCTTAGGCTATGCGTTCTATTTTATATCTGTTTTGGAGTGTTTGGAAGACTTTATAGTTAAGACCACTAGTCCTTGATAAGACAGAGATTTTTCTATGTGCATCAAAAAATGTGAGCAATAATTTGTCTCTGCTTATTCCACTCTCACTCCCACTAGCCCCATCCATTTGGATATGGCATCATCTAGGCATGTGCCCTTAGGTAGGCAGAGGGAGCATTTCTAATTAGCCATTCATGCATTTTGAAAGAGAGATCTAAATATCTCTTCACTTAATTTAGCATACATTAAAAAATACTACAGATCACAGCGTCCTTAACTTCCCCCAACTTTTTAAATTGAGACAAGGTCTTAGCTAGTCTAGGGTGGCCTCAAACTCATAAGGATGTCCTTGGATATTATGGAGGATGACTTTGAATTTCTGATCCTTCACCTCTATTTCCCAAGTGTCACAACACCTTGGTACATTTTACATTCTCTGTATATTTGTATGAATATTATAGTAACACTCACATATTGATACTGAGTGACCTTATTTCTCATAAAAAAAATTTCAGAAGCCCCCAAATCAGTAAATTCATTGGGCTGATCACAATAATTTCTGTTTTGATTCACTTGAAAGCATGTTCTCTTAAGTTAAACAAATATTTAAGTATAAAAAATTCTGACCAATGCATTGAATACATTTTGTGAACTTTTCTCTTCTTTCTTTCTAAACTTGGTTTGGGGAAATACACACATATATTTTGCCAAGAACTTGCCTCTTAATGTTTAATCTTGTGGCTTTCAGGGGAAATCTAATTTGTATCCTTCATTCATGCTCAGCTCAACAGATTGTTGCACTGTTAGCCAAGTGCTGGATGGCCTTACGGCCCACGGGACTTTTGGGTTTCTTAATTCTCTATGGGCCCCAATTGCTTTGCTTCTGAGTCTCTGATTGGTCACAAACTTGACCAATCAAGTTTTAAACTTAACCCAATAATAATTGAGTTAAGCTTATTATTCCATTTCTTACTGAGAGGTATATTAGGATCAATCGGACTAAGATGACTGCGACACTAGGCACTTTAATGCAATAATTGATTTGGTATCTAACTGGGCCTTTCCATGCATGCATGGTAGTAACTGGCACTGGATTGGCATTGAATGTGTTGAGCATAGATTTTGAGATCCCAGAATGCCAGGGCAAATCCCTCATGCAACTCAGACACAGAAACCGATCTTCTGGTTTGCATTCAGGATGGCCACTGACAACCTGATCCCTTCTTGCCCTTGCTTTGTGTGTTTTTCCACTCTCTTCTCACTCATGTGCACCCCACTCCTGGCTTTCTTTTTCCATATGTACCTCTTGAGCCCCTAGAATGTACACATAGACAGCAGTGCTGTGTATGATGAGGGACAGGGGAAAGAAAGGACTTCAAAGGTCTCTGCAGGAGCTGACAGTCTCCATCTCCTCTCACATCATGCTCTGCGCCTCTAAGATAACTTCCTACCATCTCTTTAGGGTAGATGCCACACTGAGCCCTGGATGAAAGTCCTCCAGTCAGTCATCAGGGAGTTATAGTTTCCTTCTGGAATTCAGTTTCTACAGTTTGGAGTTCATGTTTCTGACCCCTTAGCAACATTTGTTTTGGTTTGGTTTTTTTCTACAAGATGTATATTTTAAAAAGAAAATGATTAGGGAAAAGGCAGATTATCAGGCATCCTAGTCAAATGTTGCTTCCAGAGGCTTAGAAGAAAATTATGAACCAATGAAATAATTATTGAAAACAATTTCTGGCATGTTAGGGATTCCTGAGTGTCCTCAGCATTGTCCTGCCACAAATGATTCTTCCTTCGCCCCTTACCACTCTCTCCATGTTTTGCTTGCAATGGCCAGGCCTGGAACCTACTGCAGTTTCTGCCTGAAGCTTTGTGAGTCACCAGAGCAGCTCAAAGCTTGAGGAAATGTAAAGGGTCTGCAGAGTGAAAATAAGGGACATGAAGTTCCTGACACCTAGAAAAAGCATGCACAGCTTTTCCTACGTATATGAAATGCTTGGAGACTATAGCACTGCTCTTATTGACACTAGACTGTCTGTTCTGTTATAGTATAACTGCACTGCACTATAGCATAGAAGGGTAGCTGAAACAAAATTGTGCCATTTGCTCCATTATGTCTAAGGGAAAATGAGTTCTAGTTCCCAGGGATGAATACACAGTTGAATTAGTACAATCCTACTCAATGTTTGAGTTGGGAGTTCCTTGTCCTCCACAAATCACACAAAGCACAGAGGATTGAGGACATTAAATTTGCCAATATGGGAGCATGGATTCTTACAGCCATTCTTGGACCACAGAATTGGTGATGGTTATATCTATTTCACCAGTACATAGATGGAAAGATCAAGGTTCAGAATGGTGAATGAATCTAAGGCTGCCTCAGTTCCTCTATTTACCCTGGCTTTGCATTTAAAAAAAAAAATCTAATTGTTCTGTGGAAGACGGCACCGTTCATTATTAATGGAATTTCTTTTCATTCAATTTTGTGGTGTCCACAACAAGATTATAAAAACAATAATTTGATTTCTAAATCTTTTCAGTTTCAGCAAGGTTACTTTGTGGAGTTGGAGATAAATGACCAGAAGAAAACTTCACAAAATTAGTGTTTACACTTAATCTGGCAACGAGCTATAATTTGATTGGTAAAAAATTCATTTGGTGTACCTCTGGCCCTTTGCTGCCGGATAATGAAAATTTATATCTGCGTTTCAGACAGCTGGGGAGGGCCTGACAGCTTCGGGGCCGAATGAAAGATGATGTCACGCTGACCCCTGTCAGCATTTCCTCACAGACTGGTTACCCAAAACCCAACAGCAGTCACACTTTTTCCCCCTGCCAGAGCAGACTTTCATTTTATTTTGGAAGGTTAATGACACTGTAAATCTAATAGGCCATTTTAGTGCCATCGTGTGGATATTAAAAAATCATGTGACCAGTCAGGGCACCATATGTGGAGTTCAGTCTTGTCTGATGGCAGGGGTAGGGCGCTGTAACAAGGCACCAAGGACAGCCAGTGTTGGGAATTAATTTCAAAACTATATCTACCTTTACACCCATCGAGAATCTCAGCCGATCATCAGTGCTTGCCATTTGCCTTAATAAGCTGGGTAATATCAGATCAATGTTGGACCCCAGAAAAGTCTTCATTGCTTGCATATTTATCAGTAACTCACATACCAGGGAACAATACTCCTTCATCAACTTTCTGTGCAGTCCAGTACCATAGCCTGTAGCTACTTGTGGCCAGTGGCCCCAGGAATTCAAGTGTTGACTTTATTCAGATTTAAATAGGGGAATGTGTCAGTGGTGGCCAGTTTGGACGGCACAAGTTGGAGCAACTGTGAGATGATACCAAATTCACCAGAAATTGATGAGGAAATCAATATTCCTTAGGACTCTCACCTGCTTCTCCCTAGATCTGTTTGGAAGACAAGCTTACTTGGTGACACAATTGAAATCCAAACATGCATCAGTATAAAACCTTCAGTAGAGTGAAAGCATATAGAAGCAACCAAGAGAAACACAAATTCCTGGGACATACACATGGATAATGAATAATGAAAAGCCAACAAAGTAAACAAAGTTTCCCCTTTTACTTTTTCTGGGTGCTCTTCCATTTGGGACACTCAGAGGATACATTGTGATACCTCAGCCCAACTCCTTTCCAGGCAAACCTGAGAAACTCCAGTTGCTGTTGCTGTCACTGTTTGAAACACTGAGTCCTCAGGTAGGAGATCCGAAAGCCCATAACCCCAGCCAATCAGAGGGAACGAAGAGACCAAGATGAGCATCTAACTCAGATACTCCTAAAGCAAGAAATTGGGAGGGAGGAAGCATTTCTCTGCGGGTAATGGGGCCATTGATTGTGGAGCCAAACAGAAGTATGTAGAGGGAAACTAGACTCATTTGTGAGTTTAGTCCAAAATGTTTATTTATTAGAACGTTTTAAAGTGGCTATTTATGATTACTACCTCATGCCACAGAATTATCAGGATGATGTTTCCAATAATTCTCATGATGAGATCAGTATCTTTGTGTACTTTGTATCCTGTTTCAAAAACAATGTAGAATTCTTTGAGTGATGATTTTAATTAATCCTCTCTATGCTGAGACAGCTCTATCATTTCTCTTTTGTACAGATTACAAATAGGAACAAGTATAAACAAATCTGTTTCTCTCAAGGTCAGGCAACCAAGAAATGGCAGAAATGGATTTTGAATCCAAATAACCCAACTAACTGTGGAATCTATACTATGAAACACTTTTCTATCTTGTGTCTTTCCTTGTGTTCACTTTCAAACCTCATTGGCTGATTCATGTGTTTAGCAAAGGTGTTTTTGAGCCCCACTGTAGAGCAGGCCCTATTTTAGTCAATAAAACTGAAAAGTGTCTGTCCCCTTGGACTTTCAGCTTCCAATGATGAAGACAGAAAAGGAAAAAGTTACAAACAGTATGTAGGTTTTTATATTGAAATAATTGTTAGGAGGAAAAGAACCAGCCAAAGAAGAGGGACATTGAGAGCCAGCAGGAAGGAGAAATGGACAAAATAAAGTCCAGGCAGAGGAAATTTCACTGAAAGGTAATATTTTGAGAAACGAAGCAAGCAAATTTTAAATTCTGTATGAAGTCTCTAGTCTTTCATGAAGAAGGGAACTAGCTATAAATTCACCGGGTCAGCTGGAGAGTGATCTCCCTAAGAGTCCAGTAAAAGATGTGAGATAGGGTGAAAGGCCACTGGAGGCAAAGTGACAAATAGCAAATGTCTCTCTCTCTGTGTCCATGAAGTTTCCAACTTTTGATCCCGTGACACTTCAGTGTCTGCTTTGACAAGAATGGGACAGGGAGGCACCAAATCTCACCGTTATTCAGCATGCTGAAGTCCCCTTCTGGTGGACCACACAGACACCAGACACTCAGAGCCTGGGAGGGTTTCAGAGTAGAAAGTGCGTATGTGAAGCTCCATGTATAAAGATGGCAGACTTGTGTGCAAAGCGTGGAAGATTTCTCTGCTAAGCTGGAAGGCTTGCCTACCCAAAGCCTCAGCCATTGTCAACTTAAATTAAATATTGTTCATCAAATCTCATCAAAATGAGATTCCATGATCAATTAATCAGAGAAACTTGGAATTCCCGAAATGCATTTAAACAGGAAGTTGCAGTCTTTGTGTGTGCCTGGAATAGAATGCTGAAGAAATGAAAGCTTGTAGCTTATGGCCTTATTATTTAAGTGCAAGAAAAGAAATTTTCCTCCTCTGACCAACTATTGTTGAGTTTATTTATTTGAAGTTTTAAATTTTTTGTTTAATTTTATTTTTTGAGGGGAATTTAATACTCAAGTACTACATTTACATCATTTCCATACTGGGTTTGGAGGGCCCATGCCTGAGACTCTAGGCTGTGGGCTGTATCTCAGGGACATTCCCTGCCCCCTGCCATGCCGCAGATGCAGAGCGCTCCTTGGACTTCAAAACCCTTCAGTCAAAAAGGAAGTGTCCTTTTGTGATGCCTGGCATCACTTCCTGTTTTTCCTTATCAACTTGTAACATGGTTGGGATCACAGGCCTGTGGGAACTTCCCCTGCTTCAGTCAGTCCCTGGGGCTTTGAGTGTCCACCCTGTTTTTTTGGGGACTTCTCTCTAAAGAGCAACAGAGTCTGATTGTAAATTAATTGCCCCTCCCATCTTCTCAACCCCTGAAAATCTCATCTTTCTACCGTTATTTCATTTTTCTTTCCAGAATGCCATGCAGTGTTGAGTAAATGTGTATTTTTCTGTAACTACAAATTCCTTAGTTGATTTTTCAACAAAATTTATTTTAAAACAGTAGTATTTCTCTTCTCTCTAAAATAAAATTGTAACTTCTCTCCTAGGTCCTCAACCAATAAGATACTATTACTAAAATTTTAGTGGTTTGTGATTTATAGTTTTTAAATTATTGATGTCATAAACACTGTTAATTTATTTTAAAAATAATGTTTAATTAGATAGAGTAAGACTTTAGAATGTGCAGTGAAATTGTTGGTACCTAGATCATGTTATAAATGCCTATTATATTTGTGGATGAATGAGATAGATAACCTTATGTTGATAATTTTATAACTTTCAAATCATAGGCTTATATATTTAAGTATTTTATGTATGGCTATATTAATTGTGCTCAATTTCCAAAATTGGTTAAGATTTTATTAGTTCCTTTATCCTGGACTCCAGCAGTGTTACCATGAATGATAACATTCTAGGTTATCCCATACATGAAATGTGATGCTGTGCCAGAGTTTTCACCCCTTGAATGTCTTTCTCTGTTCAAAAAATACTATATTAAAGCCAAACAAAGACCCAAAGAAATAAGACAAAATCTAATTGTGGTACACTCATGCAGAGGAGAGGGAAGTCTCTGTGAAAGTCAAATGGAAGTGTAGCCCGTGTTTGCTCTGCCGTCAAAATTCCTGTCATGGGGCTTGAGGGGTAGCTTTAGTCGGTGATAGCTGTGCGAGTATGAGGACCTGAGTTCAAACCTTCAGCACCCATGTAAGATGCTAAACACACAGTGTGTGTGTGTGTGTGTGTGTGTGTGTGTGTGTGTGTGTGTGTGTGCGCGCGCGCGCGCGCGCGCACGCGCGCGCGCCTCTACTCTCCGCACTGGCGAGGGCTGGCAGGAAGGCCCCTGGGCTCCATGGCTAATCAGTTCAAACAAATGAGTCTAGCTCAAGATTCAATAAGAAATCATGAATCATAAAAAAGCAAGATGAGAGAGATTGAAGAAGACATGTACACTAACCTCTGGCCTCCACACATGAACAAGTCTGTGTACATGCACACACTCACAGAGCCACATCATTTTGTTATGAGTCCATCCTACACATGTCAGGTTCTGGGTATCTGCATTGTAGATCATCCACTCTTTTCCTTTGCACTGAGGGAAGTCAAGATCAACCTGTTGAAAATGGGAAGTCAGCTTTTCTGCCTAGTGAAAACCCTGTGCTTTTGAGACTATTAATAGAGGCTGGGCTGCCCTCTTGTAGACTGTTATGACTTAAATTATGGGATCATATATTTATTTTGTTTCAAGTACCCCTGTCAGTAGTGAACATGAAGATTGCTTAATGGGCATTTTGGAGAGAGATAACACTGTCCATTATTATAAACACACTCACAGCCATTTTTACTTCCAATATCTGCACACCTCCTTTCCAAAATTGAAATTATATTTTTGTAGTTTTATAAAACCTTTTTCTCATGCAACCATGCACCATGAACTTTTAATAATGTTTTCCCCAACACTGAAAAATCCTTGTTCATGAGGACTATTTAAACACTGTATTGTATGAGTGCAGTAAGTAGAAACATAAACTTGGTGGCAGTTGACCTTTGTAGCCTCTAATGTACATGTTTAAAAAGACCAAGTGAGCATTGCTGTTATTCATCTTTACTTTAGAAATAGTACAGAGATACATGCAGAAAGCTGGAGGCAAGCCAAAGGGTCTCAGGACCTGGGCAATCTGGTGTCCAGGGATCAGATATCACTTGGGAGCTGTGGGATTAATGCTCCTGTACCTAAACACCACAGGAAATGACACAGTGGATTTCTGTCCCACAAGTCCTACATAAGTCAAAAATGATTGCAGTGAGCTTGGTTAGAACAGTAAACCTTTTCATAAAAACAAAGATAGGTGGTGCTCATCCCGCGTCAGACGATGACAACCGCGGTGACTCTCTCCGGCCTACGTTTAGTCAAGAAGTCTGAAGGTAGCGGTCAGCACAGCAGCCAGCGAGTTTTTCATTGTGTAACAAACACGAGGTGGAAGCACTCTGAGCTGCCTCTGCTCAGGGGTCCAGGAAAATTAAGGTTGACACTAAAATAACTTTGGCTCCCATACAACTCACAGCAAATGCTAAATAATGAAAAAATATGTCTTTTTTGCTCTAAAATTTTCTGGGTTGTGAGAAAATGCGGAGCATAAATCATATCAAACCATTTCTGGCATTAGGCCTTCAGGATGCATTTGTTTGAAATCAGGGGCCAAATTGCCTGGAAGAGTGAAAGCCGCTAGATGCCAGGCGAGGCAGGATGCCAGGTTTGGACCCAACACGTAATTTCTAGAGAGATCCATGGGCATGATGACTCCAGATTACCTTCAAAGTGGTTCCCTTGAATTGAGATTGTAAATTAACAGGGCCAGGCCTTCTGTAGGCTACAGAGTACTTTAGTCCCTCTGTTCTTACTTTAGTGAGCAAAGAAAACTATTGTTCTGTTATGGCTACAGTGGTCCCAGGGAGGGCTGGGATGGATTTTGTAATGTTGGGAAAGGAGCCACGTCCAGTGTTTAGGCAGGATTAAGGAAGAACTTTCATAACCAGAGTGAAAATGTCAAGGGATCTAACTTCACCAAAGAACTCTCGCGGGCATTGGAGCCGGCTTCTGTTTTCACAAGTGTGTGCGACCATCTTGAAGAGGTGCCAGGCATCAGCTGTTCCCAGTGAGTAAGGGCATAGAAGAGGCAAAATCCAGCAATTTATTAGCAAATGAATGTTTTGAAAGAAATGGAAGATTTCCACAGATCTGCACTTAAATTCACCAGAAGTGATTAATCCTTATGTTCCATTTTCTTTTTTTGTTAAAGGTCAGTTTTACACACCATGTAAAATCACTTGTTCAGAAGAAAGTCTTTTTTTTTTTTTTTCAAAAAAGAAAAAGGAGAAGGGTGGGGGGAGACAGGGAGAGAAAAAAAGAGGGGAGAGAAAATAGGCCTCCTGGAAAATACTTTATTTGGCTTCTTTCATGGTATTTGTTTGTTTATGTCTTTGTTTGTTTTAGGGAAAAATATGCTATGTGAAATATTGTGCAAAATTAGTTGGAGTAGAATAATAATTGAATGAGTGTGACTATTTTCAGTAGTTGGTAATAATTATGTAAAAACTGCCCTGGTGTTTGTAATGTTCTTGGTGGAAAGCCTGGGTGTTATCTAAATTGTCATATTTCTCTGATTGTTGCTAATTCTGAACACACAGAGACACACACACACATACAAACACACACATCTTCCATTTTCATGAATGTATTATGTGTATGGTTGGATAGAATGTTTTCTTTTATAAACTTTCAGACACTAATTTTAATGATGAAACTTTGGCTACAAGATAAAATAACAATTATATTGATACCTCTAATTATGGGATCAAATTCATTAAAATAGGGATAGGAATAAAATTTCCAGATTCACCTACTGCATTATTACTAGAATTTATTTTGAATGACTCACGTTATGGAATTTATAAGAATTTAGGCACTCTATGACTTAAAACAGAGAAAGGCAGGTAATTGAAGGCAACAAACATTTCCCTCACTGGAATCCAAACAAGGCTCTCAAAAGCTATAACTGAATTAAAATTGAGTTCAATTTGCAATAAAGATGGATTTTCTTAACATTTAAAAAACTTAGAAGAATAATTGTAGTCTACCTTGGTTTCATTTCTGTTATTTGTAAACAGTAATGTTTGTTTTTTTATCACTTGTACTATGGACTAATCTTTAATTAAGTGTTATTAAGTTAATTTTGACAAATATGCTCTGGGCCTGTTTAGACTTTGGCTACTGGGATGCCAAGCAGAGCCCTGCTAATTCCAGGGACACCCCTGCATGTCACTCTTTTTAACTATTAGCTTCTGCAAAGCCATAAAAGGATCAAGTATGTCTGCATTATCTTTTTAACCAAAATGTTTCAGCAATTGAAAACTGGTACAAGTAGAGACACCGGAAGTTTTGGACCTCTGTGGATAAATGGTACCATGCAGATGTGTGTTGTAACTAATTCTTTGTTCCTACTCACTTCTTTTCAAGGACATTACAATCTATGTAGCCCCTAAAAAAGATAAATAAGGGCAAGCCACCTTTCTTCCCCGAGTCCCAGACTAAAGAGATTATTTCAGATAATATATAGCTTCTTAGCCAGGGAAGCAGGAAGTGTTTGCTGCTTAAGCCAGGTCCCAGTTGATAAAATAAATGGAAACTTCTGTCCACTTTTAGGACCTTCTTTGAAATAAAAAACTTCATTTTCTCTGGACCAATAACTTTGTATTGGTAAATAGATAAAATATTCTAATTAGGTCAATCTTTAAAGAGTGTAAAGACATAATTGTGCCTATTTTTTTTTTCTGCTTAAAAAGCCAGTTAAGTTTGTTCAAAATGATTAAATAAAGGCCCCAAAGCCTCTGGAGTTTCCTACTCTGGTGACTTAAACATGGTATAAATGCATCTGTTTAGCATTATTGACATGTCTTTATTTGAAATTGGACCTCCATACAGCTCTCCCACCAGGCTGAGAGCTGAGAATGAATTAAAATGGACCAAAAAGAATTTTTTCACATGTGCTAATGTTTCTTTAACATGGAAAACCTGGAAAAATGTAAAAGTGAAACATGACAAATTTACTAACTTCCTGTCTGCTCTTCTTCAGCTTCTATTTTGCATTTCTGAGCTTCCAGAACATTTATGCTTGCAGTTCAGCCCATCTTTAACAGAGAGTCATCAGGACTTACAGCACCTAAAATCTGCAGTTCAGGCATGGAGGAGATGGCTGCAGCTCTACTCTTGTGGAACTTCCCTTTCTACGGTGGAACAGATGTTCTGTTGTGGAGCAGGTCCACCCCAGACAGTGGGAAATGGGATCGCAGAAGCAGCAGGGCTGTGGACAGTGGCTGTGAGGAGAGCCAGAGGGCTGTTTTAAAGGGAAGAGAACTGTCTTAGCTAGGGTTACTATTGCTGTGATAAAACACCATGACCAAAAAGTAACTCGGGGAGGAAAGGGTTGATTTCACTTACATGACCAAGTCATAGTCTATCATAGAAGGAAGTCAGGACAGAAACTCAAGCAAGGCAGGAGCTGATGCAGAGGCTGTGGAGGAGTGCTGCTTTCTGGCTTGCTCAGCCTGCTTTCTTATAGAACCAGGACCACCAGCCCAGGGGTAGCCCCACCCACAATGGGCTGGGTTCTTCCACACCAATCATCAATCAAGAATATACCTGACAGACATAGTCCAATCTTATGAAGGCATTTGTCTCAGTTGTGGTTCTCTCTTCTCAAATGACTCTCTAGTTGGTGTCAAGTTGACAAAAAAACTAGCAAGCACAAGAAGGTTCTCTGGAAAGGAATATATTTTATTGAATTCTGAGTAACAGAGGGCATTGGTGACGTCAAAATCAGAAAGGGGAACATTCTAAGGGAAAGGTGATAGTACATACAAATGCCGTGAGGCAAGAAGCCTGTCATAGTTGGGGAGTATTAAGAAAGGGCCTAGAGTAATAACCTGTGGGGTGGGGGGCATGGAACAGTGAAGTCTGTGGGGGATCAAACTGTTGGAATGACAATCACAAAGTGGATGTAGCCAATGCAAACTGGTGACCATTGTGTGGTGATTTTACTTACTGAATGACAGTTAGCTTAGATCTCCACCCTATGGGCACAGCCTAAAGTATGCATTTATTTCTACCCAAAGTAGAAAGACATAAGAGCAGTGTGTGATCTGGCTTATGTTTTCTAAAGACAGTTTGGGCTGCTGCAAGGAGAAACAGTGGGTGGACTTTATATAGAAGCTGGTGCCTATACGGTTCTCAGTGTCAGGAGTCTCCTGGCATAGACAGACCGGTTCTAGGTGTGTTCCCAATAAAGAACCCTTGAAACCCTTTCTGATGGAGTGGAAGCAGATAGAAAAGGTCCAGTTGAGGATCATTCCCAGGTTATTGGCTTGGGAAAGTGGATGATGGATGGAGCTCTTTGGCTATGAGAGGTGAGCGAGAAGAGATGTGTTGGTAATGAGTGGGTAGGAAGGAGACTTCAAAGACCTCATATTGAAGAAATGAAATGGAAGGTAGCGATCAAACAGTCCATGACAAGATCACACAGACAGATGGAAAGGTCTGGAACTTGGAGGTCAAGCCAGGAATAATGATAAGAACATGGGAATCATGAGCACTGATGGTTTGGGAAGTCTTTGAGAAAGTAGAGGAAGATCACTCCCCTCACCATCATCTTTCTAGCTGCTTAGCCATGTATCTAATGCACATATATGTATTTACATTTGAATTTGGATAGTTTGGAAGGAGCTTTTTCGTAAGAAAATTAAGTCTTCTATCTGGATAGGTACAATTCTGAAAGAGTAAATGTGCTTTTTCTGCTTATTCACAAAGTTTATGTATGTTTAATAATAGTTCTTATGTCATCAGCTGCTGCTTTTGTGATTTCACTGGATATTAATTATAGTTGGTCCCCTGGCTAGTGTCGACTCTTACAGTCACTGTGACTTCCGCCCTCTGTGTATCCAGATGGGATATTCTAAGATAGTGTTTTCCTCCTGAGGATATGGAACGCCTCTCCAGGAAGCACACTGACTATTCTTAACTTACAACTCCTATCCATCTTGTGACATCCTTCAGAGGTGCTGCACCTTCCCAGCTGCCTCCTGGTCACTTGTGCGCTCACTGTTTACTTCTCAGCTATTTTAAGAAGGCCCTTCTTCCTCACTGATGAGTAGCTATGGATCATCTCCCAACTCCTTTGTTTCAAACAAAAATCCCCATGCTTCAAGGTCTTTTCAGTTTTCCTCCATATCATCAAGTTCTTTATATAGAAATAGAGTTAAATGGCTCTGAAAACCATTTGCTATTATACATTTTATAATCCATAATATATTCAACATTACCATTCTGATACTATAAAGCTGTAAGTCACTATCTTTAGTCCTGCACATTCAGAAATTCTGATTAGATAAATCTAAGGAATGGCCTGAACTTCAGGAGGTTTTAATCCTCTGTAGGTGGTTCTTGAGTGAAGCCAAAGTTTGAGAACCTGTGCTTTAGAGGCAAAGTTTTTCCAAGCATTAAAAGAAAAAGAAATCACTGCACACCCAGTCCAATGAGGCTCTTGTTGTGCTTCCAAACAGTTGGGGGAGTTGAGGAATGAGACAGCAGGGAGGTAAGAGAAATCATCCTTCCTGATTTTTCCAGAAAGAATCTTCAGTTTGTTTTTCAATAACTATTTTTGTCTCCCAGGGGAACTTTCCCCATATAGAGAGTATTGTAGGATTACATGCTGGTAGAGTGGTTGTGTTGGTAACTTTTCTGTTGCTGTGATGTTATAGCATCCTGTCCAATAGCATTTATGTAGATAAGTAAATGTAATTCTGTCATCTATCTAGCTATCATCTATAGATACTATCTATCTTCTATTTATCTATCTATAGATATTATCTATCATCTTCTTTCTTTCTGTTTGTCCATCTATCCATCTATCCATTCTCTCTCTCTCTCTCTCTCTCTCTCTCTCTCTCTCTCCCTAACCTATCAATTTTTGTGCATGTGTGATGTTGATGGTTGAACTCAACTCAGGGCCTTAGAATTATAGCATATAGTTAACATTTTTCATTCTTTTAAAAATGTGCATTTTATTTTTATTTTAAGTTCATTGACATCTTGCCTGCATGTATGTCTGTATGAGGGTATCAGAAGCCCTGGAATTGGAGATGCAGACAGGTGTGAGCCACCATGTAGGTTCTGGGAATTGAAACTGGAACCTCTGGAAGAGCAGTCAGTGCTCTCAACCACTGAGCCATCTTTCCAGACCTCCCAGTTAACATTTTTAAAATTTCTATTTTTTAAAAAGAAGTTCTTCTTCTGAAGCAATTTTCCAAGTACTGCTATTGACATCTAGTATTAAACTTATGTTCCTCATTCATATCGTGTGAAAAAATCATTCCACGGCCTACAGTATCAACATATAGACAGGCTTTCATTTCCGGGGTTCTTCATCCATGCACTCAACAAAATGGATGTTGAAAATATTTGGGAAAATATTATACCTGTACTATGTATGTGAAGATGATTTCTTGTATTTATTTCCAAAATAATACAATAGCACAGCTATTTAGATATCATTTCCATTGCATTAGCTGTTGGAGGAGGTCATCTAGAGATAACTTAAACTATAGGAGATTATAAGCAATTACTGTGCAATAAGAGGTGTGAACCTCTGTAGAGAGTTCTAGAAACTCTTCATGGGAGTGAACAACTCTCTCCCTTAAGATGGTAAGGATCTATTGTAAAGTGATGTCTCCCTTCCTAAATCTAACTAATTTTAAAGTAACCCCTATCTCTTTGGTCTTGGCAGCTTTCCTTGTCTATTCTGGAACATTCTGTAGTTGATGTCTTGAGAACTTAACAATTGCAGCTAATGTGTTGTATTTATAATCTATAGAGGATCCTGGTGTTGTGTCAGAGAAAAACCTTGTCTGAACTTTCCAGAAGGGAATGGAATGTGCAACACGGTGTGGCCTATAAATCATTTTCAAATTAGTATTTTGTACATCTGGAGGAGAGTCCATTTCTACTCATGCATAAATTGCCTATGAACACATTTCAGAACCTACGCTTAATCTTAGCAATGAACGTTTCAAAAAGTAAATTAATATCTTCAAGGGGAAGAAATACAGTATATTATACAGGAACCCACTAGAAACTTGATAGTTAACAGTCTGTCAGCATTTCCATTATAAACCCTGTTTTTGAGGGGTTTATAACTCACTTATAAAATTCATCGCAGGCTGAGACTTGGCATGTAAGGTCTCAGCCCGGCAGCTTGACGTGATATTAAGTCTGAAGGACCTCAGATTCTTGTCAACAGGATTCTATTTTAGAGCTCCTCAATGAGGCCTAAATAAAGGGAGGGAGTGATTTAAGCCACGGACTCCAGAATTGCCGAGGAAAACTCAGGCAACTGCTATGATATCAGTTTGTTGTGTCTTGAGTCTGCAGATTCCCACATTGTTGTCTACCATGTAGAACACAGGGCAGGGTCATGCTCCATGTGATTTTAATCCTCCATTTAATAGCTTAATATATTCTTCATTGAGGTTACAGTTTTAGATGGAAGTTTTTAAATGAGGCTAATTAACATTGAACTTGTAACTCTTTTTTTCTTTCTACTTGATAAAAAGTATTACTAGGAAATAGAAATAGAAATAGCATATAAAAATGTCTCCAGCCATCATAAATTTCTTCTGAGAAAAATCTGGGATATGTTTCATGCTTAAATTAGCACAATATGTATTCATTTTAAATATTGATCTTTAAGGTAGTCACATAATGAATCTGAATACTCTTGCATTGTTTACATTTGATCTATTATAGAGTAAGAGAGACATTCGCCTTGTGAATTTTCTTGCAGAAAAAGCAGGAGCATATAAATAATTCCATATCTGATTATACAAAAACAATGATGATAAACTACTAGGCGGGAGGAGCTGTGTAACATCTGCAGAGCTTGGCTGAATCATAGCCCTGGACCTGGTCTCAGAGTGGCTGGTATACAGCTGGCAATGGGACTATTGTTTCAACCAGGAAACGAACAAGTGGCATAGAACAAAATTCTGTAAATGTAGGTTTATCAAGATGCAGTTTCTTTCCAGTTCTGGAGTTCTAAAGAGTTACTCAAACTATTTTAAAAGCATAAAAACACAATTATCTGGCTTGGTAATGGTAGCAATTTGTCTGTAACAATGTTAAGTCTGCCGTGGTATCCTTCATGGGGAAAAGCCCAATGGATGGTCTTGGCTGTGGCTTGGGGTTTCCGTCTTCTCCCAGTAGTGGCTGTTGGGCTGTGGTATAAACTTCCCTTTGAACAATTTGATATCTCAACCAAATTTCAGCTAGGAATGTTAAAACGTAATCGTGGAAGATTAAGAATAAATTTACACCTAAGCCATATAATTCCAAGGCCAAGATCAACCCATTTCCCTTAATATTCTGATCATCTATTTGGGAGTGCAAATATTCCCATGGAAATGAGGTTGGTTGAAATGTTTAGCTTTTATTGGAAAAGGTGTCTGCTAAGCAGCTGAGAAACATATTCATTTCAGTCTTTCCGTTTGACAAGGCTCATTCTCCCAAGCAAAATACCAGGAGTGCATTGACAGCGGCTGAGGCTACTCCATTTCCCTTCCTGACTTTAATCTTCCCCTAGGAAAAATATTTGTTGAAATGCTATAATGTGTGGGCATTGACACTCTTCCTTAGATATTTAAATAGCTTTGACTTTCTATTTATTCACTACATCTAGCAAAGCTCTTTTAATCTTTATCTAAATGGGTGCTTATTACTTTTTGGATTAATAGTGATTATTGTCATCATGCAACGCTTTCCACGTATAAACATTATCTCATACATGTTGTTATATTGTTGACATGATGGGAAGAATGTCAATACATGGATGGATCAATATTATGATTTTTTTATCCCAGGCTTTTTTTTAATGATAGAAGTTCAGAGAGATTAAGTGACTTACCCATGTTTATTCATCTTCTAAGTGTCAAAACTAGAGTTCACTGCAGCCATTTGAACTTTAAATCCTGTGTTCTTTCTTTCCACTGTGGCTTTAGAATGATATATTTTTGAGGGACTGCATTTAGCATGGGGAATCCCAGGGAAGATGTGAGTAGGTCTACCAGCTTCGGGCACCCCAAGCCTCTCTGTTACCACAGTGATGCTTCTGAGTAAGGCTGAAGTTGCGTAGGCAGCATAAGCAACTGCTCTGAAGTTTAACTTGAATCAGTGCTACCGACCCACTTCAGGAGTTCACCTTGACCTTGCTTCCCTCTAGCACATGTAAAAACGCCTGGAGAAATAGGTACAGGTGGGAAACAAGAGGAGGCTAGTGGAAAATGGCAGCATGATGACTGTGTAGCCACAGGCTTCTTGATTTGTGATTTTAGAACTGTATTTGATCGTTCTTTGCAGTTCATTGTGCAGTACATTTCTACAATATACACCCAATAAATCCATCTCCTTACTTGGCAGAGCTAGCTCTGATTCCTATAAAGTTGGACTTAATTGTTAACCATACATTTTACTAACGGTGAGATATTTTACCAGATGTTCTTAGTACTGAAAGAGCTTTCTGGAACAAAGATTAGGCAGAATTTCTCGAAAAGTGTGGAAACTGAGGCATCCAATTATACATGCCCTGGACACTGAGATAGTCTTATTCAGTTCTGTTTAGACTGTAGACGTGATAACTGTCTCTTAAAGATGCAGCCCTTTGTGACTACATTACAAAGGAATTTGGCTACTGGAATCTCACCATAAAAAAGCTTCGCATTTTAACAAATAATATGGAATTTCATCTATTTTGTCTCAAGCCTTTGACTTAGCACAGAATTGCTGCCCAACATGATAAAAGTAAGTGTTCTATAGTAAAATAAACAATAATGAGCCAAGAATACTATATGACACCTAATTTGTTGATTGCCATCCAAAATTATATGCAGCAGGTATAAATCAATTGCAAAGAATACATCTAACTACAACACTGGCTTGCTTTTTCCTCAATCCAGATATTAGATGATGAGGAAATATTCTAGCTATAAATGGTTTTAATTAAAACAATCAACCATTTTAAGGTAGTATGGAAGTATACTTTTGTGCTTACTTTTTGTGTTTGTGTGTGTGTGTGTGTGTGTGTGTGTGTGTGTGTGAATGAGTGAAACAGAGAGAGAGAGAGAGAGAGAGAGAGAGAGAGAGAGAGAGAGAGAGAGAGAGAGAGAGAAAGCACATGCGCACACACACAGAGTTTTCAAAAAAAGGAATGTAATGGTTATAGTAAATTACAGGAGTCAGGCAGTAGGGTAATTAACAGGTAATTATCAATAAACAATTTAACCACAAAAGCTTGGATCCCACCTACCACTTGTCAACAATAAAAGCTTAGGAGTCCCACATGCCACTGGGAAGAACATCTACAGGGAGCCACAGAAAGGACTGCCAATATAAATAAACAACTCTTTCTGGGGAGAATACACAAAAGCCAGGCTGAGAGCGGCCACATCCAAGAAGGAAAGAAAGATCCAGTAGGTAGGAAAAATATTAGGAAACCAAACATTTGGTTTCAGATTTAGGAGAAAATAAGAATGTGCTGAGTACCGAAGCTAGAAAGATTATCTATGAAATGTCTTTCTTTTCCCATACATAAAGTTTATACATCATCAAGTAGGATTGGAAATGCAGGATTATGTGGCTAAACTGGTGTTTTGAAACAGGAAAAAGTGGACCTCATCCAGGTTTAAATGTAATGAACATGAGGTACAGATCCAAAGGTTGGTGAATAATGTACTATGAAATAGTTATTGTGGAAATGTGCAAGGAGATCTTGAAAGGGTCTTTTTGTCAAACTCTGCTACAGAGCTGTCTTCTTCATCACGGGCCGACTCTCGGTTTAGGCTGTACAGAGTTTAGAATTAGTTACCTAAAAGTCCTTTACTCTAGGAGGAATCTAACTTTCTGTGATATGGACATTAATACAACTCTTTACTTTCACGTTATTTTGTCTCAGTTACTATGATATTGAGAGCAGTTATGAAAATAACCAAATTAGGGATTGGTTGCCATCGCAGAGAGTTTTTTTTTATTGTTGTTGTTGCTTTTTTTTGCATTTTATTCTGCCTGCACATACACATATCTTGCTAAAAATGACAGTTGAATAGTCACAGTGAAATGCACATATTGAATAATATCAGCATTTGGTCACAGCAAAGCACATTAAGTAAATTTGTTCCATGTCATCTAAGGTGTGGGAGATAAAACTGTTGTAGATCATGCTTGAAAGATGTACATGCAACTGAATAAACTTTGAGCAGATGTACATATTCAATCAAGATTTCTTTATCTACAGGCCAAGGGGTAAATGCATATTGCAGAGTGATGAGAGTTGAGACAGCTTGTGGGAGTGGAAGGTTGAGCAAGGGAGTCTGGAGGAGAAATTACCAGCTGACCAAAGATAGCAAAGAAGAGAGACTTTATACACAACTTAGATGCTCTGCAATAAATAAGCCCCACATATGGTATGTGGAGGACCTTGCCTATGAGTGGGGCAAAACAATGTTTCAAAACGTTATTTTCAACAAGAGGTCTAGGTTCTAGCAAAAGGCCCTCAGTGTTGCAGGGAAGACGCCTGTGTAGCAAAAGTTTCTATCATTAGTATAATGGTTCAAGTCCTGAGAGCTAGTTGCTAAAATACTCACTCATCATGTGAACTTCATGTAAGATAGTTTTCTCTTCTCCCTTGCTTGGAATTGTGTCCCTTATATCTTTTGCCTTCAAAATGCCCACATCCAGTTGCTTCATTAAAACTCTGTTAACTGCCAAGTACCCCATGCTTTTCTTCATCCTTTTTTTTTTTTTTTTTTGGACAAACCTTCCTACTGTGTCTTCTGTTATTATTTCTGTTACTAAATTATAATTAAATTAAAAGTAAATTTGGATACATCTCTCATATAATTTAAAATTACATATGATTGCAGCAAGGAAAAGTGGCTTTGAAACATCAATTCTCAATTTTTTATATAAGAACTGTTATTAGCAGAAACAATATGAACAGAGTCCATTCTTTTGACCCGTGCAGAGTCCGTCCTAAGCAATTACTGCAGCAGGGCAGGGGACCAGCAAATAGCTTTGAATCAGTCAGACCCAAACTGATTTAAGTTTGCATGTGGTTAAATGAGACATTCGTTAAACATAATTAATGTGGATTGTGACCTTTGAAATGTGGAAGGACATTCACAACCCTTCCCTACAACTCTTAATCGATCTTTTGTGGAATCTATGTGGCTCCATTCAATTCGTTAAAACAAAAATATTTAGTGATATTTATTTGATATTAAATATTTTTAATAAAATAAGTAAGTCTGTATATTTCCTAACTTGATTTTATCAACATGTTTCACTCAGATATTCAGAGCATACATTTTTCTGTAGCTCTCCAGCTTACTGTTGAAAAGATGAACATAGATTGTACATGCTTCATGAAATGACCACTAATCAAATCCTATCTTGGTAAGACCCTATGGGTCTCCTAATAGAAAAACTGTCATGTTCTCCTTCCAGAACTGGCCCTGATTATGTGTTATGTGTGTCAAGCACATGGTATTTAAGGACGAATGTCCAAACACATCACAATGATTTGCTACCAGAAAGAAGAAAGGTGCATTTTCTTCTTTCTCTCCTACTATCATTCTTTCCGAGCTCCATCGCTGCTCCTCAAATAAAAAGGGTGCACTCACTGGCAATCCACTCAGGTCTGACTAGGACGGAAACAGAAGGGAAAGAAGAGAGCTATTGATCTCCCAGTTAGTACTATCTGATTTTGTTTGTCATTGTTTCCAAAATTAATTTCTAGTACAGATATTTCTCTTTTGTATTTCACAAGTGTGCTCAAGTGTTCCTAGATAACAAAGTTGTAATCAACAAGTGAATGGTCAGTACAGGTGGTGTGGTAGGAGTATGGGACCCAAGCACACAATCAGTAAATGTTCAATGAATGGGTGATTACATGAACTTATCTCTACTTTTTGTATCCCATCCCTTTCCACATTCTTTAGTTAGAAAATTCTTATTTATTCAATGGACCCCCTATTCAATTGCTGCCTCACAAGAAGGACTCTCTTATCCATGCTTTTTAAGCTAAATTACAGACCAATAATTTGTCACTATAGCATGCTCAATACATGTCTATTGTGTCTTTTGTTGTACTGTGTTATGATTCTGCATTCATATCTGCCTCTTCTGTTGCATTGTCCAGACCCACTATATGTGATTTTCTCTTCCTGTTGCACAGTACAGTAAGTTGGTGCTTGATTTGAACGTATCAGGAAGAAGAATGATTGGGAAGTAGATTAAAGTAGGAAAGAGGAAGCAAGCAAGGAAGAGAGTGGGAAAGGAAAGAAGCAGGAAGGCATGTAGGCAGGAAGGAAGGAAGGGAGGAAGGAAGGAAGGATTCAATAAAAGAAGGAAGGAAGAAAGGAAGGGAGGAAGAAGAAATGATAGAAAAAGAATGGTAAGATACACTAAAGAATAAGGTCATGGTACACTGGGAAAAAATAGACAGGGGAAGAGATACTCAGAATTAAATGAGAAGAAGAAATATAAAGAAGTCACAACTTCATGGAAGACGTTATGGAAACCAATGCAAAGGAAAGAAGTATTTTTTAAAAAGGAGAAGTGAAAATAGATTTAAAGGTAATAAGATTTTAAAATACAAGTATACCAGAGTAAAATTTCTTCTACTTATTGGACAGAAGGGCAATGCAAAATAAACTTCATATAAATATTTTACTTTATATATAGTTTTTCCTCAAAATTAAACCATATAAATATGAGACCTAAAGATATCTTAATGATGAGGATCTGTATCATTTTGAACTTGACATACTTTATTGTTAGGAGTCTTAAGTCCTATGTATAGTTTAAAAAATCTCCCAGCACTCAGGAGGCAGAGCCAGGCGGATCTCTGTGAGTTCGAGGCCAGTCTGGGCTACCAAGTGAGTTCCAGGAAAGGCGCAAAGCTACACAGAGAAACCCTATCTCGAAAAACCAAAAAAAAAAAAAAAAAATCAAGTTCCATGCTTTAGCATTTACATATATTTTTCAAAATCTAGTTTAATCTTGGTGAATAAAGTCTGTGCTTTAGGATTTATGTAAAAACATGTCCTTTATGTAATTTTCATGGAACCCCAATTTAGCACTTATTTTAGTAAAATGAACCACCAAGTAGGCTTTGCCACTGGCCCTCTTTGCCTCCAATTCCAGAACCTATCAAATGAATACTGCATATTATGAATGACGGATTAAACTTCTGTTGTAATATTGTGTTGTTATTTCTCTTTGGGAAGGGGCAAAATACCATGTCTGCCACGTCATGCCATGCCAGAACATTTACCAAGGGATTAGTCATTCTAAGAAATCCTTAACCTGTAGCTCCCAAATAAAAACCCTGAATTATCTTCTTTTCCACACAGAAAGTACTCTTGTTCACCCTCCTCATGATGAAAGCTCACTTTCCTGGTAATTCACAGAAAAACCAATGTCAGCAGAGGATTCTATGATGTAGATTTAAATTTCTCGTAATCCTGAAATGGACCAACTGGGTTGAGGAACATAAAAATTGAAATAGTAACACATTGTCAGTGTATTTTTTTATTAGAGAGTGGCTAATATGCAAAGCATCTAGAAGCCTTTCTGGGAACCCGCAGACCTCACTTGTAGTCAAGTGGGATATGTTGGCCTTTACACCATTGTCATTAATTCACATATTTGTATTTACTTTTATTTAAAGTGTGAACACATCTTATGTTTGGGTTGTTCATTATTACCACTGAATTACAGCGCTGGTTATCAAACTTTCACAACAGATAAATTTGAAAGAGACAAATGAATAATACTGGTGCTAAGCAAAAATCAAAACAATTCTCCTGTCTGTTGATGCTTCCTCAAAATTGCAAATCATTTTACCATGTGATGAGTGTGTATGTGCTTGCACACATGTGAGTGCATGTATATTTTCTTGCACACATGTGAGTGCATATACATTTGCCAAACCATTAACATCTACTTTGTGCTTCAAATAATGCTGTGTTTCAAACTAAGACTTTATTTTAGTTGTTTTAATGTTTTCTTTCTTCTCCTTAAAAATGATATCTCAAGATACATGATATCTGAGAATTGGGAAGGAAATAATATAACTCATGAACATCAAGGGAGGTATAAATATAAAATGCCATCTCATGCAGGCCAGTTATTTAAAGTGATGTTTTTGATAGAGAAGAATGTACCCACTGAAAAGCTATCTGATACAATCAGTGGGCACAATGTCCTATGGACTCCATTCATGCTGGATTCCTATAGTTACTAACAGTAGGAATGAGGGAACTGGAAAATATGCTTCTATTTGATAATTACAGAGTCCTTGTTAAGTCAGGGGCTTAGCCAGATAGCACATTGGTCTCAGCAGACTATGGTAAAGTTAATTAAGGATGATTAATGGTGCATTTTCCTTCCAATGATATCTGTGACAGAACAAAGCTGTCTGAGGCTTGTCAAGCAGAATTTGAGTTGAATGAGTATTTATGTGATGAAATCTGAAGGCTGCCTCTTGACAGAGAGAGGATTCATCAATCAATTGCTGTGGCTCACAGTGGTGGGAAATTGGTCTATCCAAGGAGGTTCTGCTCCCATCCCCCATTTTTTTTCATTCAATCATCCCTCAGGCTACAATGCATCTTTAGCTTTTACCTCAGACCACCTTAAGGGCTATCAGAGCAAAGTAAAGGCAAGAGTGGAAACATCTATTGTGGAGGTTCATTCTTAGCTGAACTCATACAATTGATTTCTTCTAAGTAGAAGGTTATGAAGTCACACAGGCCCAAGCAAAGAATTAATTGGCATTAATAAAAGTTACCTCACGGCCAGATGAGAAACAATTGTGAGCTTAGGGTTTGCTAGTTTGTTTTCCTGTTTTTCACCTGTCTGTCTCCCAGCTGTGGCTTCTCAGGCTTCAACCTCTTCTCCTGACAAAATTACATGCTGTTTCTTAAACTCCTCTAAAGCCAATCAACACTAGGAATAATCTCATAAAGAAAACACATAGTCTATATGCAGATTTTTGTTTTAACCATGCCCTACTTGCCACAGAAGTCAGTTTTAACTTCTCAGAGTGACAGCCCTGAGCGCTGTAAGGAAACAAGCTGCAGGCCAGCAGCTCAGGTTTGCTTGAGTTTTGACCTCCGAGCAGAGCATCCTCCTTTTCAGCACTGTATTCGGGGCTTCATTTGATTCGAATGGACTAGTGACAATGAAAGCATGGGTGAGGATTATTTAGCTAAATCATACATATACATTTTACAAGGTTTATGCAGGTTACTTTAAATGTGTTCTCACCTAATGATTAAAAGAAAAGGCTTCTTCAAATAGAGTGTGTGTGATAATTCTTACTAAAGATAGATATGTAAGCTGAGAGTACGTGCCCGGAACCTTCAGAAATGATCTGGCTGTATTTTGTTATGACTCAAAATGACAACAGCCCACACAAATAGGGACAAGAGTGTAGCCCAAATTTCAGCCATATCCACTATACCCTTGCACCTACCTATTCGTGTGGACTAGTGTCTTCTTGAATCACAGCTAACTTCATGTTTTCTCTAAAATGATGGCAAAATATTGTAACCAGAGACTACATCTGCTCCTCTGAGATTTTAATAGTAGGGAGTATTTGACCACCTTCGTTCTATTATTTAGGCATTGTTATATTGTATTCTGAAGTTCAATGACCACAGATAATAGTGGAATGTTTGAGGTACCATTAGGCATTAGGACCCCTGAAGATTTTGAGAGTAACATAGAACCACTCAAGATCTCTTCAGGGTGTTAGTGTTCAGAACCACAGACCAGCATGGCTTCCCAGAAGCCTCTCATCGAGAAGGAAAAGCATGCCTACATTCTCACACAAAGCCCTTGCTGTTGTTGTGGTGGTTATAAAGATACATTTCTGAAGATTTGATCTTTAATAGTAGAGAAGATGCTGAGTTAACCATCTGAGAGTCTCACGGGCTCTCCAAGTCACACTGAGTTGTCTAAAAACCAACCACATTACCTGTATTGTCTTCGTCTTTGGAAAAGCAGGCACAAATAACTAAACAATAGAAGTTGTAATCAGTTTTACTTAAGATTTTTGGAAATCATTTGCTGTCACAGTACCAGTGTTTCAGAGAATGGTTTTTGAAATCTTATGCATTTTCTGAGTGCAAAGAGAAATATAAAAGAGAAAAGGATTTGATGAGGGAATTGTCCATGGAGTAAGTAGTCCCATTTGAAGAATTTTGTTTTTTCTTTAATCTGTAAGCTTGAAAGTTTTGATTAGTTTTTAAGCATCCATAATTATGAGTATTTGGTGATGGTTTGTGTTCATTTTTTGAGACAAGGTCTCATGATATACCCCTGGCTAGCCTGAAGCAGAGCATAAAGGACGAGCTAGCCTTAGACTCACAAAAATCTGCCTGCCTCTGCCTCCAGAGTGTCAAGATTAAAAGTGTTGCCACCACACCCAGCCAACTATGACTTTTGATTTCTAAGACCTTTTATTAAGGAGTAATTAGCATCCAAAATTTTAGGATACCCTAGGTTTTCATCCATAACATCTGCATTAAATATGTATCATTCATTTTTTTTCAAATTGATTTGTGAAAATATTGAAAGCCTGGGTTTCATCTGTTGTCCTTTTCTAGATATCCTTTTTTTCCCCCACAGGTTTTTTTGTTTTGTTTTGTTTTGTTTTCTGTTTTTTGTTTTTTGAGACAGGATTTCTCTGTAGTTTTGGTGCCTGTCTTGGATCTAGCTCTGTAGACCAGGCTGGCCTCAAAATCAGAGATCCACCTGACTCTGCCTCCCAAGTGCTGGGATTAAAGGCTTGTGCCACCACTGCCTGGCTCTCTTTTCTTGATATCTTATGCAATATTAAAAACCTTTTGTATAGTTCTAAAATCTTAGAAGACTAATAGTTTTTTAGTTTCCAAAATATTTCAGGATACGAGCATTTATTTTAGCTTTAAAATGAAAACTTTAAAGCACAGAAAGAGGAGATCACGGCAGAGACTAGAGAACGGCCCTAGGTCCTTGACTGTTCTTCTGCCCCTTGCAGGATGAGTGTTGAGACCAGGACAGTCTCCGCGCCAGACACACCCACACGTGCAGAGAAAGGACTATTTTTCTCTTGAGAAACAGAAATGAAAACCACATCTTCTATGAATCCTGATTCTAGAAGCATTGTGTCAATTGGATCACAGCCCGAGCTGTGCAAACTATTGTGGGAAATATGGATACTTTTGTTGCAGACAACTGATTTCATAGTTCTTGAGGTATTCCTATGTGTTGGTTTTCTAAGATTTCTTTAGATGTAGAGCACTGACTAATCTGAGAGTATAAACATCTATCTTTGATTTTATGGACATTTTGCTTTTGCTCTATATTTATTTTCTTTCTCAGGCTTATGTCACTTTGATATCTTCTCTTAAAAACATTTAATGGCACAGAACAATATTTAGGATTCTTTCAGCCATTAGTTGTGTCTGTTTGCTTGTCTGTGAGCCAAAACACCTAACCTACTTCCGTGTTAAAAATTAATGAACAGAATATCACTTTCATTGTTCAATAAATAAGTGCCATCATTTTCCAACTTAGAGAGATGATGTAAGAGAGATGTCTCAGAAAACCAATTTTAGTACCTGTGGAAGTACGAGTGTTCTTTCAACTGGACTAGACAATTTGGTCACTCAATGGATGTTATTAATTTTGGTATCTGGACAGTTTAGCTATATTCTATTGATTAATCTTACATAATACAAGGTAAATATGGTGATAAATAATTTGGCCATTAGCAATTAAAAAGAAAGTAGTATTCATAAGTAATGTCCACATCCAAACATTTTTAACTAGGTTAACTACAGGATAATAAAAATTTAATAATTGGCCATCCTTCTTGGTTTGTACATTTAAATGAGTGATAATATTTGATTTAAAATTCTTTAGCTCTTGAAAAATAAGAAAAAAATTTAAATGAGGACGATTTAGTACATATGTGCACTTCAAATAGGAGGTATATTTGAAGAAAATCATGCCCGCTATGTTCTGTGTGACTGCCTTGGATTACAAAACCTATTTAATATATTATAAGTAAAACTAAAGGACTTGGAATTTAAATTTTGTATTTTAAATGAAATCTTCAATTAGAAATACACAAGCATGCAGATAAACCAAGCACCTTCTTCTCAGTGAAGAATCCTAGGCACCCTTCCAGTTCTGTCCTGAATAGTTGGAGATCGCTGGCAGAGATCTTACAACGCATGGCACCAAGCCTCAGGGAACATCACAGAAGAGAGTAGAAACATTATAAAGCCAGAAGTTGAAGAGGACTACTGACAAAGAGTGTCTTCTGGACACGACAGGGCCATTGAACTCATAAACTCACAGCAGCTGCAGGCCATCTACACAAGACTCGCACAAGATCAAGCCAGCTAAATTCCCAGCATGGATGGGGGGAGGGGAGCTCACTGAGTCCCACCTCTAGCTGAGTACCTATTGATAGTTGTAGTCTTCTAGCAGAGGGAGAGTCAGTTTCCTCACAACCACAAGCCCTGGGAGGCTGACTGTGCTCCCGTGGATGGCTCTACGCCAGGTGTATGCATGCATTACTAACTGAACTCAGTAGATAATTTAAAAATATAAAAAAAGGGGGCATGAGGTCGGAAGGGAGATATGATGATGGGATCTCTGATAGAAGTTGGAGGGAGGGTGTCTGGGATGGATATGACTAAACTATATGGTATATATGTATTCAATTCTTAAAGAATAACTTAAAATCCTGTTTTAAATTATGCTCAAGATGTTAGATTCCTGGACAGTCCACTAAGTAAAACATTCTAGGACCAGACAGAGGCCCAATAGAGATAAAGATGGTTTGATACTATTGAAACAGCCCACACATCATTAATCTACCAGTCCTGTTCTTGATTCAGTGACCTGTAAGCCAGGCTTTCCTCTCATCATTCTAAGTTATCCAACCGATATTCTGCACATAGAATCCCACAAAGTGAGAGTTTAATATTTTCAACTATGTTCCTTTTTTGGTTTACTACCTGACAAAGAGATTTCTCTTCCCTTCTAAAAATCTTCTGACTTCACTCTTACTGCCTCCTTCTCCCATCACCCCAAACAAACTCACACCAACACATTGATTTCCATCTCACCCCAACTTACACAACCTTTCTGTATCCTATCTGACCAATATCTACTCTTCGGTAGGATTTAGATTGGGCTCGCTTCGTCTCGGAAGTGTTACATGAGTCTTCTTAGTCCATTTTCTTCTACCTCTTCTGGTCCAGGCAGGTGCCTTTCCAAGGTCTTAGCCTCCTGACAGTGTTAGTCACCTCTATCCACCTGCTGAGCTTTAGCTCCCAGTCTGTCCTAACCATGTGTCTTATTTGGGAGCATGGGATACAGCAGGAAGGGGAAGGAAGGAGAGATGGAAGATGCCATTTCACAGAAAATCATAAAAACTACATTAAATTAAGTTGCTGATAGAGGGAATGCTGTCATGTCTCAGGAGGCGACAGTGAGGTGCACAGGACGTCAGCATGTCCAACAGGAACAGGCTCTGATGGCCGTGAGGGTGCATCAAATGAAACCTTTTTATCTGAGAGTCACCTGACCTGTACATGCTGAATGTGAGGATGCAGCAGCCCCCTAATCAGGGCAGATTTATATGCATGTACACTATCATTGGGCCAAGGACTCCTTCTGTTACTATTAGGCTTGTCATCTTTGCTAGCTTTCCCCTTACCCTTTGATTTCTAGCCATCTTAGACCATAGCCTGAGGACCTAGGCATATGCTTTTGTGCATAAAAAGTCTATGCCAAATTTTCCTGAATTAAAATATCTACCCTTCTTTAAACATTATCTGGAGTATCGTGATTAAGATGATTTGCATAGTCTAGGAGTCCAAACAGTCATTCAAATCTTGGCTGCATCATATCCAAGCATACGACCTTGTAAGGTTACTTCTCTAAACTCTCTTTTGATCCTCCAATCAAGAAATGAGTTGACTTGGAAGTTTTTGAAATGGAATGTAAAACTGTGTTGTGAACTACAAGTAGAGTGAGGTCACAAACTGGTGAACGTTAGCAACAGGGTCATGGGCAGTAAGTTGTTCACCAAGAGCTATGATGAGTATCCTCACCATGTAGAATCCATGGTAATGAAAAGCCTTTCTGCTTCATTCTGGAGCTGTATTGAAGGATTTGGAATAAAGACTGTTTGTTAAAGTGTTATTAGTAAATGCCCTCTCTTTTCATGTCGACTCAGGGGAAGGTTCCCTATTTTAGTACTGATACTTTAAAAATGCACCCAGATTTTTTAAATGTCTTGAGTTTTCAATGGCTAAATTTAGATTATATTTATATTAGTGTTGAGTACCATTCTTTGCTTCCTTAGATATGTGAGTACTATTTTTGTGTGCAAGTAAGCTTAAAAATTGGCTGTCTAAATATTTAACCAGAGTTATTTTAAAAGAATTTCATTATTTATCTTCTTTATGATTTATATTATTACGTTCCGTGTCTGTAGTTCTGTTTTATCATAAGCAACCCATCTGCTTCAACAACCAAGTTGGAACATTCATGTAAGATGAGTTCAGATCCCATAAACATGACAAGAGATGGATTACATTTAGTCTTTCTCCATGTTTAACCAACTTAATTTGTTTCCTATGCAGAAGAGGTTCCACATTTACTTAATATATGTTAGCACTTAGAAGCATAGCTAGAAACAAGGCGAAGGTCTTAACCTATCCGTAAATAAATGAGAAGAATCCTGTCGGGCCGAAAGAGAGAGAGAGAATTTATGTCAAACAATCAGGAATTTAATACATAGTGGTCTTTTAGGATGTCCAGTTTGTGTACATACTCTTAAGGCATGATTACGAATAACTTCACTTCCTATAAACAATGTGACTGGGGAAATTACTCACAGATACAACAGAAAGGGGAAGAAAGGTAAGACACTTTAACTAAAGCCAATAAGTGGATTACTTTCCCTGAAAAGGTTAAAAATGGCAGATTTATTTTTTGCTGCCATAATATTTGTCTTTGTTGGGCCAGCTATCTGAGGTATTCTCTGGGAGACGCGGGGCTCACTGAGACGTCACTGTGTGACCCTGGGTTCAAAGTTACAGCAGAGCCTGGGGAATTTTTCTCTTCTTGGAGTGAAGGGACTGGCCAAGCCCTAACTGAAAGCAGTCTGTTGGCTGAATGAAAGTATTGATGGTGCTGTAGGGAAAGCAATAATTATACTGGATTTCCCTCTGCCCTGGTAGAGGTCAAATAGAGGACTTTTTAGTGCAAGCACAAAAGTCATTCATTTCTCACTCTTCAGGTAAAAGGACTTCTGCCATATTATTAGTGAAAATGTGATTAACTGTTAAAGCAACATTGGTTGTAATGATCTATAAAGCTATTTCTCTCCAAGGTATGGATTCATTGCTCTGCAGCACTAAATATATGTTGTACTAGGATCATGCAAGTCATGAATACTAAAAATAAAAATAAGCATATTTCTTTGATGATGATTTATGACTAAACAATTTGAGGCTAATACAGTCACATTATGGGATACACATACAAATGTGACATAACAGAGTGGGCCTTTAAGATGGAGTGTCATTACTTCAGGAAATATGGGCAGTGCCTCAACTCCATCACAGTGTTAGCCACATAATGTTCTGAGAGCCCATGACTGATGTTTCAACTTGCAGTGTTTTGGTTACTAACATCCATACTTAGCAAGAAAATAGTTTCATTAAGCCTCATTGAGGACATAGAAACCCACATCTAATGCATGGGGATATGAGATGCTCTTGGGAATTAGTGTATAAAGGTGGTCAAAGAAACTGGGTGGCTTTCTCAGGGAAGATCCAAGTTTATAATGAAGCCCTTGAACAGTGTCTTAACATCAGTGCCCCCAGCAACATAGAGTCAGAGTCCCTAAGAGCAGAGGCAACTGTGGCTCCTCTATGAACTGTTCAGAATACTTCTGAGAGACCATAAATGCCTTGGTTGTACACTGCGCTTACTCCACTGTATATATCATGATAGCCACCTGCAATCTCTCTCAGATTGTGTGGCAAAGTTAAAGGCTACACAGAACCTGAATTCTGTGTTATTAATGGTGTGTGTGTGTGTGTGTGTGTGTGTGTGTGTGTGAGAGAGAGAGAGAGAGAGAGAGAGAGAGAGAGAGAGAGAGAGAGAGAGAGAGAGAGAGAGAAGTGGACAGTTCTCACCTCGTTTTTTTGAGACACAGTCTCTCACTAAACCTGGAGTTCACTAATTAAGCAAGGCTGGTTGGCCAATGAATTCTAGCCATCTTCCTATCCCTGTCCCAGGCTGCCACCCAGGACTTTGATGTGGATGCTGTGGACCTGAGTCAGGTCCCCAAGCTGTGTGGCAGGCACTTGCCCTTCTGAGCTTGCTCCCCAACTCTAGAGTTTCTTTGAAAAATTCCTTTTCAAGGCCCTAACTTGGTCTATAGGTCTTTGTTGCATTCACTCACTTATTTCCTCTCTTCCTCTTTCATTGTCTTGGATTCTTTGTCCTCTTTCTTTCCCCTCTATCCCTGTTTTTTTTTCTTTCTAAGTCCGAACAGAATGTAAGCTAGCATTAAGCATATTAAGAATGTATTCTTGGAACCATCCATAATTTGTTTAAAGAAAAAATGTTTATGTTATGGAGAGAGAGCTGCAGCCTTCATGAGAGTGGATGTGTGACTCTCTTCTCTTTCTTGTCCTGAATTTTAAATTTTCGTTATCTCAGTTTAAGTGGACATCTTCCCCTGATAGCAATTTTTTCCAATGCTACAATATGGGTGATATGATAATTATATTGGTACTTGGGTCAGATCTTTAACAATAAGTTAGTACGTTGAAATATGAGCAAAAGGAAGCTAGTAAAGGTGCAGATATGCATTGAATGACACTGTTGACACTTGACACAGGACGGTGTGAGTGCACATCTAGTTCACATAGTTGGTAAGCAAAGTAAGCAAAGACCCTGGCACCATTATTGATGCAATATTTTTTCTTAAGGCTGTACAGTCCTAAACAATGTCTTCCCACTTTAGGGTCACACATGCTCCACTTTAACACAAAGCAGGTATGTCTGTCCTCTTGTTCCACTGCATTTTCTCAGAAAAAATTTCACTGTGGGCCAGCAGAATGGAAATACTGCTTACTGTTTATGATCTGAAATTGCTCTCCCCCTCTACCGTCCTACCTAGAGAACTGGTTCAATATCATCTTATTCCATACCCATGTCTTTATTTTTCCAGTCTCCATCCTTTTTTTTTTTTTCAGGGTAATGTTTCAAAAGCTAGATTGTGGTGGAGCAGCTGGCAAAGTTTAGCAGCCACCTGCACACGTAGTTCTACTTCCAATGGAAGAAAATTGAGCACACATAAAGGGAAAACTGTGCAAGGTGTTGGCTTTTCCAGTTTTATTTGTATTTGTGTACATTTTCTTACACATTGATGAATGTTCTGCTAAGTGAAACTTAACTCTTTTGTAAAGAATGAGAGGCAATATGGTAAAGGAGTCATTTGTTTCAATGAGGTGGGTTAAATGGAAACACTGTAAATGGAGAGATTGATCATAGTCAGGAAGAGACTCTTAAAATCTGTCACTTTGTCAAAGGGTGAGAAAGCACCCTCTTGTTTTGGAAACTCCCAGTGTTAATTTTTTTCCAGGTCATACTCCCAATTAAAACTGAAAGCATCATGATGCCTGCTGAACTCCATTGACTGCTATAGTACAGTCAGGCTTTGGGGACCCAACAGTAAATAAATTTCATTCCTGTTGCTCAGGACCAGCTTCAGATCTCAAAGTCTGACTACACTGTTCACAGAACTACACACTGAATACCGACCTCTACTGCACTGGCAGGGACAATGTGTCAAGTAACTTGACATCCTTAAATCAAGGCAGACAGTACTGCAAGTCACACCCCAATCTGAAACCTGCACCAAACCCCATCTCTGTAAAGCTCACAGCAGTTTCTTTGCTGTCTCTTCATCTTCACTCATCTGTAGATGAATTTTTAAACAGTTTTAGTAAATAAGAAACACAGAGCCAAATTCAGAGGAAATAGCCAAAAAGATCAGAGCAATAGCCACAACTAGCCTTAGCTTACCACCAGCAGTAGCTTCTCCAGAGAGAGAGAGTTTCTTCCTGCCTGACTTGTGTTTTTATTGCCTTTCTGTTCTGCCTTCTCATTGACTCTAAGCCCAGCCACATGACTTCCTCATCACTGCCTCTCTGTACAGATCTCCAGGTCTCTATGGTTGGTACTGGGATTAAAGGCATGTGTCACCACACTTGGCTATGTCTTTGACCACACAGAGACTCTTTCTGCCATGTGATCGGATTAAGGGTGTGTACTACCACCACCAGACTTCTGCCTAACGGCTATTTGACCTCTGATCTCCAGGCAACTTTATTTATTAACATATAAATAAAATATCACATTTCATCACAAATAAAGTATCACCACACTCATCAGAGCAAAGCTAGATGGCTGAAGTAAGATCACTTAGTTAAGTTTAAAGTTAAAGTCTACATGACTTTAAACTCAACTCAGTCACCTTGTAAGAAGAAATGCTCAACAGTTAATATGTTTTATTTAGACACAAAGGTTCTGGCAGCTACAGAATACAGTTATGTACTTGGTCTATCCAGGAATATAAATCATCAGAATAAAAGCTAGATTTCTTTAAAAACCCATTCTAAGAGGAAAATGATCATAGAAGAAATTTAGTATGATGTATAAGCATTATAAGTTTACAAACTAAATTCATGAGTGAAGAAAACCACCAGTTTATGCTGACTCTGAGTCTAAAGCCACATTAATAACTTCTTCCCTCCTTTCTGTCCCATTTGCTCATCTCTATCATCCTTCTCAAGCATCTGAGTCCATCTCTGAGTCACTTATTGCTCATCTAAGACAGCGATTAGTGGAAAACCATAACTCAAACTCCTTCTCTACTCTTAGAAGGATTTCTGGAGAGACTCAAGTGAACCAGTGCCGTCGTGCCTTCTTAGTGAAGGTATAGTGTAATAGCCACAGATGGTAGTCAAGAAGAATGACAACCTCGAGGGAGCATAGATTCCCTTAAGGGAGCAGAGACCATCACTCGAAGGATATTGCAGTGTATTACAACCAAGGGGCATTAGCCAGCCAAAGAAAAGCCTGTCCAGACATCGTCTCCCAAACAAGAGTGGGGCTCTGAGCTGATAGCTCTGTATGGCTGTGGGAAGGCAGGGCATCCAGTGATAGAAGGTGGAGTTGGACTCTTGAAAGGTAAATTGAATTCTGAAGGCATTAGAGGTTTATACAATATAGTTAGGACTAAGGAAGCTGCAAGATAATATATTTTAATCATAATGACATTTAGGACAGTAAATTATAGAATGATAATCCTAATACAAAGGCTACCAGTTATGAATAGTCCTTGGAGTCTATCTGGAGGAGAAAGATGTCAATGAGTTTTAACAATAGTAGCATATCTGTGAGGCATTACCTTCATACATAAATATTGTTTACCATGTATTTACTTCTCAGTTTTTTTTAAGTGTTCATCTTATTGGAGCTTTTGTTTGCCAACGTTGGTTACTAAGGTCATACCAGCTGAGGGCCAGAATCTAGGCTCTTCTCCTTCTCCTCCCCCTCCTCCTTCTTCCTTCTCCTCCTCCCCCTCCTCTTCCTCCTTCTCCTTCTTTGTCCTTCATTATTGATATTATTGATTGTAGCTGAAAGTTTTTCTGTGTCCTGCCTAGTCTGTAGCTGCTCAGACCCAAGTAAACACACAGAGGCTTATATTAATTAAAACTCCTTGGCCATTAGCTCGGGCTTACTACTGGCTAGCTCTTACATTTATACTCAGCCCATTTTTGTTCATCTATATGTCACCATGTTTTTCATGGCTTTGCCTGTGTGCCATTACATGCTGTTCCCTGGATGGCGGGATGGCATCTCCTGACTCAGCCTTCCTCTTCCCAGAATTCTCCTTGTCTGCTTATCCCACCTATACTTCCTGCTTGGCTACTGGCCAACCAGCATTTTATTAAACCAGTGTACAAAAGCATTATCCCACAGCAGTTGATACTTAAAGACATCCACATCTCAGCCCTCATTTCTTCTTCTATGTCTTCATTTTCCTGAGTCCTATCCTCCTAAAGACATTATTTTTTCTAGTAAAGACTCTTAAGTCAATATCTTTGTCTCTGAATCTCCAGTTCCATTCTCTAGCATCTTCACCTGGTTCCACTTGAAATAAAGTAAAATGTATTTCTTTTCATTACCCCTGGTTCCTCCTGACAATAGTTTCATCCTCTACCTAAGTTAGAACTTAAAAGTTTACCTCAACTTCCTGCACTCCTTTTTCAACAATTTGCTAGATTAAAATTTCCAGTTTTGCTTGATTCTCTAAAAATTGCACATCTTACCATTAATTAGTTCCCAGATTACCTGGAAGAGAGCTTTAAACGGTTTCCTTTCTCTTCAAAGTCGCCCTCCAAAACATCACAGGTGGGAACAGCCCACATTTCCTTCAGTGGGCCTCTTATAGCCTATTTCCACAGACACAGTTTTCAATCCTCTTCCACCAGGTTCAGTTCCCTTTGAGATGAGTTATGGTGTAACAGCTAGGGGAAGGAGAGCTCAACCTCAGAACCCCCACCTCTTTCTCAGATAACACAGCGTTGTTCTTCACTCATTTGGCTCTTATGGATTTGTGTGAGGAGGAATGTTTTGTGCTAAAATGCACACTTGAAAACAAACCCTCAGTCTGGGGCACAAGACCCTTGGGAATTTAGTCACAAACTCTCTTGGACATCAGCTCTCTTCTCTCTGTTGCCTACCTTCCTTTTCACTCAAAGTTCTGAGAACACTGCACTTCTCCATCACAGAATGTTCTTGTTTATACTGGTTTCTCTCCTTGAAGTCCATGGCCTATTCCATTTCTCTGCTTTGTCTACCCAGAGAACCACTGGTGCTCAAGTTCAAGTCTTTCTCTTATAGCTATCCCAAAGAAAACCTGCATGCCTTTAATTCTTGCACTCAGGAGGCAGAGGCAGACAGATCTCTGCGTTTGAGGCCAGAATGGTCTACAAAGCACCAGGGTTACACAGTCTGGACAAAAGCAAAAAAAAAAAAAAAATTAAAAATGAAGGAAGAGAAAAAAACTATCAAAAGTCATTTAGTTAAAAAAAATCTCTTCTATAGTTTTTAATGGATGGGTTGCCTCCACCTCCATGTTTCTACCATGAAGGGATTTTCATTTGAGCATCAGCTTGGCCCCTATCTGTGGTGAAGGAAGTGCTCTTAGCTAAGCTGTGTTCTGGCTCCTACTTCTACCACTGGAATGGCTAAGGTGACATTTGCCAAATGACATTCGCCAAAGGAAAAAAGAATAAAATAGTAAACTATATCTTAGGTGTTTAAGATGGTTTATATATATTTTTTTTTAGTCTTTTGAGCCAGGATTTTCAGAATAGTAAAATATGTGCTAACTTCGATAACACAGACTGATTGTCAGACTGGTGAGAAGGGGAAATATTCCTCAGGAGAGAGAGTGGAAGGCCCTAGTGCATGTTTCTTTCTGTAGTGAATGGATTTCCCATTGCCCTACACTGTGAGGCTGCCTGTTAGGATCATGTAAACTATTTGCTTCTGCAAGGCCCTCCCTTCCTGTTCCATGTCAGGAGTAGCAGTGACATAGACAAAGACTTGACCTTGTGAACATGTGCCAATAAGTTTACCATACACGCTGGCACTGCTTCAGCAGATGATGCTCCTGACAATGTATGGGACATGAGCTTGTGCTGGCATTATGTCCCTTCCCAGAGGAGATCTGTGACACAGAGCCTCCTGTGTAGGATGTTGTGGACCCAGTGCAGGATCTAAATCCATCTGACTCCAAAGCCTGACATCCTCTCCATTCACTTCTCAACCATGGCAAGTTCTATTTTTTTTTTTTTTAAAAACAAAACTGGTATTCACATGCCCTCAGGTAACAAATTTGTATTACATATAAATCAGAAAAGTTACAAGAGAAATGAACTCTCTAGACCCAAAGCTCACCTCTTTGAGCCCTGGAGCTTTGTACTATTGTCATTAAAGATTAAAACTCTTCTAAAAGAACAACTTCTGTGGACCAGATAGACCATGTGTCATCACAAGCCTCTAAAATCAAAGTACTTTGGTACCAAGTGACTTTGTTTTAAAAAAGAGACTGTAAACATTGGGCATGGGCTTCCTGGGGTCACCCATTAAAGGCCATCTACCAACTCTCACGAGTTCTTGGGTGCTGCTTACAAAACTGTAGTTGGGAGATAGGTCCTCTGTACATGTAGAAGTCACCACCCACTTTGCTGTTTTAAGCATCTTGGATCTCTCCCATTTTTTTCAAACTGTGATGTGGACCTCATAGGTCCAAACAGGCTACTGTTTCAAAGCACAGATTTCTGAACTTTAGATTTGTTGACTTCGAACATTCAAGAATAAGGTTTAAGAATCTGCTTACTTCTGTGAAGTGAACACTGTGAAGAGGAGTAGGACAATGGTCCTTTGGAAAAGAGGAGTTCGAAACGCAGTTGTTTAAACTGTGTGGACATTTAACACTCACTGTTAGCCTTAGAAGCTGTGTTTTGTATTGCAGCCTGCCAAATGCCTTTTAGCCAGGGATGTTCTGTGGCAATGAATTACAAGTCCCTGCCCTGTGAGTGTGTGTGTATGCACTGTTTAAGTCTCTCTGCCCCCTGAGTGTGTAAATGTGTAGGCACTGTTTGAGCCTATCTGGCACCTGTCAGTCAGGGTAAGGTCTTCCCACCCCCTTCATTTTCTTGTTTGGTTTTATATTTGCCATCTACAGAATATATGTGTATTTATGTCTCCACCACTTGTTTTGAGCAGAAATGACAAGTTCCATATTATTTAATTCTTAGGATGCCTTGCCCAAGAGAAAGATGAGTCCCATTATACAGATGAGAAATTGAGTCTAAGGTAGATTATTTCATGTTCTAGAATTATCAATGCAGGAAGCATCTAGGACTCAAGCCTGCCTGCCCCTGAGTCTTAATCTTGCCCTTTCTCACCATGCTAGCTGCTTCCTCCCATTGACTTCTAAAATGATAGTTACAGATATACTAGGGTTACATTTCCACCTCGCCATTTTCTGAGACAGGATATCCTGGTTGCTTTTTGAATCATTACTCTATCCTAGAGAGGCAAATGGACTAAAATTCACAGCAGAATTGAAAACTAGAGTTTGTTTTTCACTTTATACAGCAGCTTTGTGCAGATGTGTGCAACTTACATGTACACGTTTGTGCTGATGTGATTGCATGTGCGTGCATGTGTGTGTGTGTGTGTGTGTGTGTGTGTGTGTGTGTGTGTGTTCATGTAGAAGCCAGAAGTATATAGGAGGTGCCTTCCTCTCTTCCATTTGTTTGTTTGTTTAGAGACAGGCTCTCTCATTGAATCAGCAGCTTGCCATTTGGCTGGGCTGGCTAGCCAGGTAGCCCCTAGGATCTGCCTGTCTTCGTGAACTCTCCTACCACCAGGCCTAGGGTAACAGATGAGCACTGTGGTGTCCATACCCAGCTCTTACAGTGATCTTGGAGATCTGAACTCAGGTCCTAACACATGTACAGTGGATGCTTTGTCTACTAGCTGCCTCCCAGCCCCTCGTAGCAGTTTTGTTTCATCTGTTTGTTTAAGCAGTCCACTCCCTTAATTAGTAACTAGCTGGTGTGCAAAGCTAAGGACCCGGCTTGACCAACGCTCAGTTCCTGCTGACCAATAGGACTTTTGCAGAGTCAGAAATGCTCTGTATCTGCATTGTAGATAAAGTTCTTTAACAGTAGGCACTGGCCGCATGGGCCAGTGGGACTGAGAACTTCATTTTCATTTTAATTAAGGTTTCTATTCAAATAACCACATGCAGCTGGTAACCTCCCTACTGGGCAGCATAGGTTCAGATAATTGTATAGGAAGGCAGTGAGTGGTAAGGACTCTAAGTCAGGAGCAATACTGCTTCTTTACTGCTGAATCCACTGTCTAAATGCAGCCTCTAGTTTCACTCCCTTAATTATCAAATGACAATAATAAAATAATAGCAGCATATTTATCCCAAGTAAGATGTGGGGATTTCCTGCATAGTTCTGTGTCAAAATAGCATGATACCTCCTCACAGGGAGTGCTTATTGCTATAATCAGCTATTAGTACTACTATTGCTAATCTTCATTTTACTTTCCTCTTTCATGACTTGAAATATACTTTAAAGTATTGGTAACGTGATAGCCATTCACATAGTTTTAAAGTAAGTTTTGGAATCTCTTAGATTAAAAATTTTGCTATATGGACACACATACATGCACATGTGCTCACATACACACATGCAATGCCCACTAGTGTGTGTGTGTGGTTACATTAATATTGACATTGGATCTGTAAAACCTTTTCACTTAATGCTGAATAATTCTAACCAGAACAAATGGACAAATTAGCAGTTTAACTATCTTGGCAAACCTCAGGATGTAAAGGCTTGGTAAACAGCTACACAAATCCTTTTCCTAGTGGGAGTACGATTCTTCCCAAGGTTTAATGCACTATAGATTGAAAAGATAAGTAACTAATTGCCCTTTTACTCTGTGACTATATTATTATTTCCAGATAATGGCAAAACTAGAAAAATCAAAAAGAATTCCTTAAATTAAACAATAAACTGACTTCCAGGTTTTCTCTCTTTATCAGCCCTATGAGTCAGAGTTGATGTTGTGGCCAGCGAGTCACCTTAGCAGAAACAATGCATGCTGCTAGTCCTGTGCTGGACTGCAAGAGACTGGAGAGGGAGTCATGGGGTGGGACCAGAAGCCACCACACTATCCATGAAAATGTGTGGAACCTTGGTCAGTCACTGTTAAATGAGAGACCTATTGCTCAGTGGAAGGTGATTTAGTATGTGCTGTTTAAAAATAGTCCTTGCAGTGAGTTGCCTTGGAAGAATGGCTGAGGAAAGGGCAACACCACATGTCTACAGGGCATTGTTTCTTATGGCTGCAGCCTGTGTCTTCATTAGTCCGTAAAGGTGTGGAACATCAAACCCTCTCTAGTTTATTATAAAGCAATCCTGTCCTTTCAAGCACTTTTGGTGGCACAATATGGAGACACCCTTATTGTTATAACCATGTTTAATTGTTGGCTCTGTTGGTTTTATGATTCACAAGGGCCCCACCTATTGTTTCAGAGGTCAAGGAGTTGTTTGACTGCATTTCATCTGAACTGCAGCCTGTCAGCCATCCTCTTTCCTCTTAAGCAAACACTACAGCATCAGGGTTGGAAAATGGCATTTTACACACCACAGCAATCTCAGACGACTTGTGTTAACCATTCCCTGGTGACTGGCTTTGCCATTGCTAAAATCTCTTTTAATATACTCACGTGGAGAATGGAAGTACAGGGTTTCCTTACTCTCTGTACAAAATCTTTGCCATTAGTTTCTCAAGGTTTATCTCAGAGTAAAGGTCTTTTGTTGTCTGAAAAGGATGTTTAAATGTAGGCTGTGAAGAAAAGCATGGTTGACAAAAGAGCGCTGTTGATGTGAGAAGAATACCTACAGATAACTTTGGACACTTTCTGGAAAGGTGGACTCCTTCAAGAATATTGTTCCTTTGCAAGTGGATGTCAGCACTTTGTGATTACCCTTTTGGTTTTCTTAATGTTACAATACATTCATGTTTATAAACATTCTAAACAGATAATGTAGGCATAGTGCATCTCAAAGTGAACTTCTCATGACATTTAGCAAACTTCAACTTAATGATTAATAGTGACTAATAAGAGTGCCTTTGATAACTTGGACAGCAAGAAGGGTGCAATGTCACTGAAGATTGGCAACCTCACGAAAGGGAAGGTTTTGCAAATGGTAGAATTATATGTATTTCAAAGGATTGTTATAATTTTCTTCATGATACTAGCAAACATTTGATTTATATAACCAGTTTTATTTATCTCTATGCCCAGAGTTGAGTAAAAAGTCTTACACATGGAAGGGAGTATGGGTGGAAGAAGTTTAAGGATCTGTTTTATAGGTAAGAAGGCTATCTGTATAACACGAAGACACTAGAAATGGAAAGAAATCCACAGACTAAGGATTAGAATTCGAGTTCTGCAGTTTCAGACTCAAAATGCTCCATCCAGCCATTAAAGGTGACACAAAAGGAAACCAATCATTACTAGAAAAGATAGCCTGCTTTTCAAAGCCTGGGTATTAAAATATTGTTTCTTGGGGCCTGGAGAGATGGCTTAGCCATTAAGAGGACTGGCTGTTCTTTCAGAGGTCTTGAGTTCAATTCCCAGCCCCCACAGGGAGGTTCACAACCATCTGTAATGGGATTAGATTCCTTCTGGTGTACACAAAGACAGAGCACTCATACACATGAATACATGAATAAACAAATCTTTTTAAAAGTTGTTTCATGCCTGTTTTGCTGTGAAGAGTGGTACTTCACGTTATAGGTAACAGGCTTCTGGGGGTACTTGAGCAAGATCCCAGGTGGTGGAACAATTCCCCAAAAGGCTGGATGTTCTTCTTCTGTTTAATTTTAAGTACTGGCTGTCAAGTTGGAAAAGACAGAAGAAAGAGCTGACCTTATCTTATGCTGGTCACTTGCTCTCCCCCAATATACCTTCAATTGGATGCTGCAGAATCACATATATATTATTTGCAAAAAAGACACAAGAAAACATTGTTTTATAGTATAACCCTTACATTAGCTTAATATGGATAAAATGGTTTATAATTGAATTATTGCTGATATCCCTAATGATTTGGGGATAAAATTATTTAGACTTGATTTTCACTTTTGGAAGATGTTTTCACTCATGGATTTTCTTGCATTATGTCCTTTAAAAACATCATCTTTCTTCCTAGCCATTGCAGTAATGCAAATCATTTGGAAGGCAGCTTTTGTAGTTTGATACCTTGCATTCATTCATGTTCATGTGAGATTATTATATCTGCATGCCAGGAGAAAGTGCTGGGGGAAAGATCACTGCCAACATGTACAAAACTTAGTTCTGTGTTAATTTTATATCTAATATCAGCCAGAAACAAAGATTCACAAGACTGTTTTCCTAGTCTTGAAAATCTTAGCGTTTGCTGGTAATTAGATAGGTAGACAGACAGACAGACAGATAGGCAGATGGGAAGATAAATAGAGATAGTTTAAAGAAAACATTGACAAACTTATGTCTAAAAGGTCATGGAAACATTGAAAAAAAATATCCATTCATTTGGGAGTTTGGAAACGTGTTACACATTTCTAGGGACAAAATGTTTCAAATGTGAAGCATGAGTTAGTTAGGAAGGTCACCTTTAGAAAGAATATAAATGTTCACATGGTAAGCCAGGTGTTCCTGCTGAAACAAAGGCTCAGAGCATGAACCACTAAGGTGAACTTGAGCCTTTATATTCCAGTCAGTCCTTAGAGCATGCCAAGTAGGGAGTGGGCAAGCCTGAGTTAGATAAGATGCTGGAGACCACATGAGTGTCATGCAGAATTCTTTGGCCTTTCTCCAGTCAATGTGTCATGCAAGGACATAAGGCAAGAAAGTAGTGTGTGTGTGTGTGTGTGTGTGTGTGTGTGTGTGTGTGTGTTCATTGCAAGTATATGGAGCTAGAGATTGAATACAGGGTCTTGGACATTAGACAGGTACTGTACTACTGAACTAAATCCCTAGCCCACAGAGTTTGGTTTTTAGTCAAGCTAAGTCATCCTAGCTGTGAGAAATGGCTTAAATATGGCAAGTCTGTATGCAAGAAGGAGGGTGTGCTGGGCGGTGTGGGAGAAGAGAAGCGGGAGAAGCAACGAGTATGAAAGCTGTTTAGGAAATGTGACCCCAAAGCCTCAGGAACCAGCTGAATTGGGGGCTGTCAAGAAACACAGAGGCCAATCAAGGACCAGCCAGAGAAAAACGGCACAAAATTTTCAGTTGGCCACATTGAATTTAGATACCTCTGGGACAACTGGATGAACCAGTTTGAAGTTCAGAAGGAAGCTTGTGGTTAGAGGTATTGTCAGCGAGTTATCAGCATAGGGAAGGAGAGGAGATTATAGCTCTGGGAGTGGTTGGAATAGAACCCAGCAGGTATGTTAAAGGAGAATAGACTGAGGACTAATCCTTGGGAGGAACCCAGTCCGTCCTCAGCAACTGGAGAAGATGGCTTTGAGGTGAAGATTCTGGAAACGGATCCAGAAAAGTAGAAGGTAAACCAGGGGAGGGTGGGTCATAACTGCCAACTGGGGGGACTGTCAGGGGGAGCAATGATGAGAGCATCAGATATAATTTCCCATGCATTTTAGGTCACCCCTATGGTCATTTTTGAGTGCACTTCCTGAACATGGATACAGGTATGCACGAACAGATCTAAAATTTTTAAAAATGTCATCACCTTAGGGTAAACTTGAAAAACCCATTTTCATATCGATAGAGTAACTATCATAATCCTTTATTATTATGATGATTAAATAATATATAGTTCATAAACATCATATGCAATTTGATGAAATTTCTAATTCTTCTCATGCAATGTTACTTGCTATTTAATGAATGTAGTTATAATAAATATCAAGACATTAGGATTTCCCACTTTCTCCAGTCATAGACACCAGTGACTTGGCCAGTGGCTTGGCAAGGTGAGCTTCTGGGAGTTGGAGAGTATGCTTAGCAGAGCATTGTGTTCTCAGCCTTCTGACCCATTAAGCCTTTATATCATGTTAGAAGTCCAGATGTGACTGTTACACATCCATTTAGCATATAGCCACAAAAATCTCTACATGTGTTCTTAAGCCTTCTTAGCTTCCTCATAGTCATTGTTGCTCAAAAGCAAGAACTTCATATAGTTGCAATAATGAAAGTATCAACCACTGCTTTAATGTAATCCATTTGTCCACATTTGAGGTCTTTAGAAAAAAAAAAAACTTGCTGATATAATTTATTTCCAGTGAGACTGAGTTTATTTAGAGGCCAATCACTATCGTTTAGGTCTTTATATCCATGAGGATTCCTTCAGGAATATATGAAGTGAAAATCCATTACACAATGGAAGTAAAGAAAATAAAATGACATTTGCCAGGGACTTGTGTATCATTTAGAAACAGTATCCCCAATAAAATAGACAAAAAATCTTTAGAAGTTTAAATCCATGGTATCACAGATGGCCAGGCTGTATTACCTGGTACAAAGAATTTTCTGTCTTGGTTGCTAAACATAAGTTAACACTTCTGTATCAGGCTAAACCAGGGACAAACTTTTCATTGCAATTTTTGTATATATCCCTCAGAAACAACTAATTCTTCTTTGTCTCATTCTTCAATACTTTCTTTGCTAGTTTTACAAGATGCATGTCCATTTCATTTGCTTTATGTCCCTCTTTGGATGGCTCCCGTTGAATGTTGGCTTAATTTCCTATTTCCAATTCTGGAATGACCGGTCTTTTCGTATTTGTGTTTCCCAGGAACTCTCTATTTTGTTAGAACCAATTCTCTTTCCTCCCTGAGAAAAACTAAAGCCCAAGTCCTGGCCTACCACCTCTTCACCTATGCCTTAACTATTTGAATATTCATTCTTACAGGTCAGTCTGCCTGCCTCTCTTAAAGGTCTTTGCCATTTTAAAGTAGCTGAGGCGTTCTTTTCCCTATGGTTACACATTTTAATGGTTGTTTTTCTGCCTTAGAGTAGCATGGTGTAAGTGTTTGACAAGTGTTTACTAAATGATGTATTGCAATGGTTATTTTATTTATAATTAGTTTCATTTTATTTTGGATGAATTTCTAAATAAAATTTGAAGACCATTTTAGTCTACTCTTTTTAAGAGAATAATGGTTATATACTACAGATGTTGAAGAGTTTTTGAATTTTATTGGATTTTATTTATTGACATAAATACACAAAACTTGTATGTATTAATAGGGTAACAATATTGTGATATATGTATACATTGTATAACATTTGAATCAGGTTAAGCACATCAGAGTTCTCAAACACTTGTCTTGTATTTAGGGTGAAAACATTCTAATTACTTGCTTTACCTTCTTGCTGTCTATGATCACTGCCCCTGTAAGGCAGCACACTGACCCATCTTATGCCCCTAATTAGATCATAGTACTGACCATCCCCACCCTACCCCAAGTCTCTGATATCTGCCACTATGTTTTCAACTTCTATGGAACAAAATATGTTAAAGAGCTTTATAACTGTCATAAAAATATTTCCAACTTTCATTTCATCACATTTGTATTGAATACAGACCATGTACCAACCTCTAGATGAAGCAGTAAAGGAGGCTTAAGAATGAAAAGGACCCCCTTCAAAGAAGAAAGTCTGGTGAACTACACTGAATTTTAGTTGGTTAATAATAGGTTTCCTCATGAGAGCCAACAAACTTTATTATCACATAATTAGCAAACTTACCTAATAGAAAAAAATAGCATTTTACTCATACCATCTTTTTTCTCTCTCTCAAAATCTTTCCTATTATTTCTGCTCTGCAAAAAAAAAGATATGGTAGGAAAACTGGCATGTATACACTTAGAGAAGAGAATATTCTCAAGAGGTATTGTATTCTTATAAGAAATATGGAAACATGTAGTAACAGAAAAGGAAAAATCAATTATGGAAGTACATTTGAAAACTGGCTACTCATCTAATATCATTGAAAGCAAAATGCCTATTTGGAGTTTTATTATATATGCCCAGACTCTAGTGTAGTATATGTTGTATAGTGCTATGTTATATATTGTGTGAAGTGTTTGTGTTGTGTGTTATGTGTATATGGTGTGTGTACCTGTGTAATATTCTTATATCTTGTGTATGTGTAGTGTGTTTGTGTGCTGTGTCTGTGTGTTGTGTGTGTGTTGTACATGAGTTTGCTATGTGTGTATGTGTGGATGGTTGTATATGTGCTAGCTTGTATGTTGTGTGTAGTATGTGTGTGTTGTGTGTTCATGTGTGTGTTGCCTGTGGTGCTGAGTATCAAATTCAGGGTCTTGCATATGTTGACAAATGGTCTACTTGTGAGCTACATGCTGAATCCCTGTAATTTATCTATGAAAATTTAGAATTCAAAATGGAGAATCCAGTGTTTTCCATCTTGTGGTGGAAGAGGAAACAATAGGTAAAACCTCGAGAGCACTGATAAGTTTCTTCAAGACAATAAAAACAAGCCAATAAAATATGATTTTTAATCATCTTCTGAGTCCTACAGTATACACTCCTTAAATTACCCCAGGAGGAAAAGGTGCTCAGATGTTCTGTGTGTTTGAGCACCTACCTCCCCCACTACCACGTATACCACTGTGGGTATCTCTAGGAAGCTCTGTGGAATGTGGCTCAAAATGAGACCTGTTGACTCATCATGCCAAAAGGAGATGTAACCATAGCTCCAGCTACTTTTTGCTGAATGGTGTGTGTGTGTGTGTGGGGCGTTAAGTACATGTGTTTTTTACCCACATAAGTATGTATACGCTTGAGTTGTATCTTTATTAAGTATTGTATAATTGGAGAACGAGTTCTGAGAAAACAGAGATGGGGATGCTTTGGATTGGCTTTTAAAGTATGACTTAGGATAGGCAATTTCAATGATTAAAATAGACATGTAAATCAACAGAAGTAAAGACACAGTACTGGCCTCAGGAGGGCTTCTAGTCTTAGGTGTGCATTTGGAAGATGATCTGTGACAGCCTGAGCATCTGTTACCAGTATGGACAGCCTAAATAGCTAATAGGATCACTTCTTTGGACCAGATGATATCTTGCTCTGTGTTTTGTCTGGCTAACATTTGCTTCTTTTCTATGAAAAGAAAAACAAAACAAAGCAAAACAAAATCTGCCTTCACCTAGAATTGAACAGAACAAAGTATCCCATCACTGCCTTTTGCTTGTGAAGGTAAACTTCTGACAAGATGGTCAGCATAAGTTAGGCTAACTCATGGAAACTACAGATTGCTCACTCTCACTATTCCACACACATTATTTTACACTTCAGAATCCCAATTGGAAGTTTTGTGCAGGGTTTCATGTATACAACCCACTGAATTCTGAACGATACTTTTGGGTTCTTTCCGTTGGCATTGAATGACTAATGTGAAATGTTAATATTTTTATTTCTGTTGGCACTCTGAGGTCAGGGTAAATGTTCAGCAACCTAACGGGAAGTGTGCACTTGAGTTCTCCAATGTTTGCAAAGAACATAGCAGGAACTTTCGGAAGAAAAACCACGATCATTTCTCTTTTTGAATCATTGTTGCATAATAGTTAGTCTAAATTAAGGTGGCTCTTTTAATTCATTTTAATGACCCCAGATATATCTTTCTCCAAGTGTTGTGTCTGATTGAGGAAAAGAGTGGTCATGAACCAGGACAAGACATGTCTTATGCTAACAAGTATGCATAATGTTTTCTCCTATATTCAATGACAAGGCAGAAGACAAATCATAAGTATTTTCCTTTAATTTCATTTGAGTTGTGATGTATGCTAATAATGTAACTTTATATGGGAATTTATATTTTGCTATAGGACTTGCCAGTTTTCTGGTTCTAATCAGAAGGGTCCCTTCATTAAGAACCAGTTTACCAAGTAGTTTTTATAACACAACCCTCATAAGGTTCAAGCATCAGGAATTAACAAAGTAAAATAACGAGATCAATAAAATAGCTTCAGTAGGAAGAAAATGATTACATGTCAGACCAGCATAAACTTTGAAGTTGGTGAAGCAAATAAATTTAAAACTTTTTGGCTTGCTCGTAACCAATCATAGTGCAGCTGATGCTAACAAATCTGATAACAACAGGATTTAAATCTGGAAACTGACATTTACCAATTTCACATATAAAAGTATTTAACTTGATATCTCTAAATGAAAATAAGATAATACTATAATAAGAACCAAACGAAAATAAAATAATAGTATAATTTAATAAAGAACCAAGTGGATTAATTTGAGCAGCATGGAAACAATTCTTTCTCATTTCTCATGGGCTTTGAACACTATTTTCAAGTAGAAATTTTAACAAGTAAAAATCAGTCACTGGGCAGACAGCAATCCTAGTAATTGGGTAGGGAACTCAATAGCACAAGTGATCAAAAGCAGCTTGAAAGTGTATAATGTGATATGTTTTATCAAGTACAATTTTGAGGCGTGGGAGAGATGGCCCAGCCCTGGCTTCCAGAGGACCAGGTTCGATTCCTGACACCCACATGGCATCGCAAACTGTCCATAACTTCAGTTCTTGGGGATCTGATGCCCTCTTCTGGCCTCAATGGGCACCCAGGTACACATGAGGTGCACAGACATACATGAAAGCGGACATTTATACATATAAAATAAAATCAAGAAGTCTAATTTTGAAGCCATATGAATATATGTGTGCGTGTGTACATCTCAAACACACGAATTCTACTTTCCTACATTACAGGGGAAGAATTATTTACAGTAGACATTGCAGCTCATTTTCAATCAACTAAGAACAAGTTGACACATTTGGGGAAACCCTGAAAAAAGGCAGTCCTAAAGGATTTGTGCAAGCATTTAAACTTTTTGCCCACCATCTGAATCACCCACAGTATAGGTGCTATTTACGACTTAGAACTTTGAAAAAGATGAGTAGTCACACAGCATCTTTTCCACACTCACATGGGTACCCAAGCCTCCCAGGCAGTCATCTACACTGTAGCAGTTGCTGTTTTGCTGCTGTGACAAATACTCTGATGGAAATAACTAAAGGATAGAACGCTCTATCGTACCTCACAGTCTATGGCAGTTTGGAAGCATGGCAACAGACATGTGAAACAGCTAGTCACGTGGTTTCTGAGGTCAAGAATCAGAGAGTGATAAAATGCTTGCATGCAGGCTTCTTTATCCAATCTGAGACCCTGAGCCATGGAATGATACCATCCACGTTTAGGTTCAGTTTTCCTACCTCCATTCACCATGTGCAGATACATCCTTACAGAAATGTCCAGTGATATGTTTCCATAGTGAGTCTAAATCCCATCAACTTGACAATGAAAATGAACCATCACAACTTCATTCTTTGTCGCTTTAAAAACACATCATCTTTAAAATGTAACTTTCTATCCAACGTCTCTATAGTCTCATGACCATCTTATAATATAAAACGCATTCAGTCCAACTTCCAAATTCCTCATAATCTTGAACAATCCCAGCACTGTTTGTAAGTCCAAAGTACTCTCTCATCTGAGACTCAAGGAAATCTCTTAATGTGAGTCCTATAAAATAAAAACCAAATTACCCTTCTAATTGACAGTGGCACAGAACAGCCACCCCTATTCCAAAAACAAGAAGAGAGTATGGGCAGAGGGAGAAGCAAGCAAACCAAAGAAAGACTGACAGCCAGCGGGGAGACACATCGTTCCTGCTCCATGTCTGGTTTCTGGGGCTTGTGATGGAATCCCCCAGGCTCTGAAAGGCTTCAGAAGACTCACCTTTCCAGTTATGTCACCTGAAGCACACATATCCTCTTCGGGGCTAACTCTACTCCATGCTTGCAGCTTTCCACAACGGATATCCCATGGCCCTGGCACATATTTCCTGACCTCAGCAGCTCTCTGGTGCAAGACTCTGTGACCATGACCCACTTAATCCTGCATACTATAAAACCAGCACCATGTGACCGATGTTGCCAAGTTCTGCTGTAAGCTCAGGTGGAACCCTGGCCCTCTGCACCTACAGCTGCACTGGCCTTCTGGTACTAGCCCTGGGAAACCCCTGTCTGGGGTTGCTTTTACGCTAGAACTCCTTCAGCACAGTTCTCCATTCAGTCTCTCCCCTTTCAAATGCAATCTTCACATTTCAAATGGATCTTCTCAAGGGGGAGCCTTCTGTGAGTGAGGTCTTGTCCTCAAGGCGCCTTTCCTTTTCCTAATCCAGAGCAGGAGGCATAAAATCTCTATTTAGATATCTATAGAGATGCTTTCTCATCTGTACTGGCCTTACCTGAAGCTTTCAACTTTTTCACAAACCTTTCCTCACTAAAGTTCACATTTTTCTTAACTTCCAGCTTTACATTTTATTCCCTCACTTGCTATAGAACTGAATGAGGGCAAAGAGAAACAATCATGGCTCAGCCTGAATGCTACCCTGTCTTCAAATGTCCTCTATCAGACAAAGAGGTCCATTGATTTTTAAGTTCAGACTCTCCCAAAGTCTTAGGACACTAGCAGAATACCAGCAGATCCTTTGTTAGAATGCCACAGAAATGACCTCAGCCAGGTTCCTCCCCTCTGAGCCACAGGAGCCAAGCACCCACTGTGTACTTGATATTCTTGTCTTCCAAGCTCCAGCCAGAATGGCTTGCAACGTGCAATTGACTTTCTAGCCCTAGGTTTCAAACTTGCACATTGTTACTGCAATTTAGTTCCAGAGGCTCAAGTACTGCGTGGTCAGGTGTATCATAACAAGGGTCCTACTTCTCAGTCCTGATCTTCTGTATTAGTTACCCTAATAAAAGCTGCTTCAGAATGGAAAGGGGTTCATTATGCTAGCAGTTGGAGGAGACAGTTCATCCTAACAGGCAAGGGGTGGCAGCAGGAGCTTGAGGCTTCTGGCCACATTGCATTCACAGTTTGGAAGCAGACAGCAATGAAACGTTTGCATTCACCTTTCTCCTTTTAAGTCATTTAGAGATCCCATCCCTCCGGATGGTACACCCCACATTTAGCTTGGAACTTCCTATCTTAATTACCCTAACATAGACAATCCTTCACTGATACACCCAGCCATTTATTTCCATGGTGATTCTAAACCCTATCAATTTGACAATCAAGATTAACCGTCACTGACTCCACAGACAATGCTGAAATATTTCTCTGTTCTACAGACTGCCCTCCTTAGAACTAAGAAATTACTGGTCGTGTAGAAAAAGCTAAAAGGCCTTTTTTCTACTCATGGTAGAACTGAAGAGCTAGATGCAGAGAGAAAAGAAAGGACAGACCTGAACGTGTGCGGGCTTCGCATTCCCATCACACCATCCTCTGTCTTAGAAATACGCAACTGAAGAAAGTATAATCACCTGTGAAGCAGCAGGAAACTAAAGATGCAAGGTGCACACAGTGCTGTTTTGCCAGTTTTCATAAGTTGTGTACTTTTAGGAAGATATTTATGTGATTTTCAAATTTGGGGTTTTAACCTCTTGAACTGTTGATCTTACTCTCCTGAGTATAAAACAGTAGGTCTTGTTGAAGGGAAGGGGCTATCAAACTCTGTACATTGTATTACATATCCAATCTAAATTTGTTTAAAGCATTGCTTACTTTTGTTTTCTCGAGACAGGGTCTCATGTAACTCAGACTAGCTGAGAACTCACTATGTACCCTGGGATGACCTTGAACTTCTGAATTTTGTGCTTGAATCTCCAAAAGCTGGGATTCTAGGCATGCACTACCATACCAGGTGTATGTGGTGCTGGGGATTGAACCCAACATTTCACTCACGCTCAGCAACTAAGCCACATCCCCAGCCAATCACTGGTTATTTCTGTTCCCATTGACTTCACATTCACGTGTCACGTGAGCCACTCATGCTCTCTTCATTGTCTTGTTTACAATGACGTAAGTAAGAACTAGTGTGTAGATGTGCTCCTGGGAGAGTGACTGGACAGAAAATATGAAGTGGTTGCCACATGTCAATTTGCTCTGTAAATCTCCTTTGCTAAGAGATTGACAGAAGTTTAGGCAATTCAGATAACGAGCACTGGAATGTTCTACTGCACTTTTGAGGAGGCCTAGGCGAGGGCCCTGGAAACAGGCAGTGCCATTTTTTCTTATTAGGGTAAAAGTCTGTGCTACTAATTTGTTGCTTTTGCCCCATGATAAATACAAAACCATTAGCACTTTTTGAAGAAAAAAAAAGCTTTATGTTTTGATGAGGAATATAGCTTTTGGCAGTTGGGACTCTAAAGTATAACTTTTGAGAAAGCTATGATAATACTGGGAATCCATTAAGATGGCCAAGTGTCAGGAAATGGAATTAAAAGGGACCTTCTCTCTGTAGTAGGAAGATGGGATCCTTCAATGCTGGTGGAATTCCAGATACATACACTGTGGCCCAGCTGTTTAAGAACATTAAAAATCCCTTCACTTAAGCTGTTGAAAGCTGCAAAAGAGACCAAATGTTCTCCATCCTAAAACACATTTTACTTAGCCATGTTTTGAAAGCTGTTATCTAAACATTAAAAAAAAATCCAGTGTACTTTAGAACGATTTCTTCCTTGGGTGTAGATTGGGAGTTATAATTTAATTTAGGAAAGAGAATAAAAAAGGAGGATGGAAAATAAATCCCATTTTATTCTCCTCCCTCCTTGTTTATCTTTCCTGAAAGCTCTTGAAGGACGTAAAACAATAAAAAGCCACCAGGCTACAATTTTGTTAACTTATCTTGTGAACATTAAACATTATGCCTCAAATTTCGTATGGTACATAAAGTGTTTTGCCTTGCAAGATCGTGTATACAGCACTTCAAAAAAAGCTGGCAGGGCAGATCACTGAACATGATGGATGTATGACAGAGTCCTTTAGATCTCCTGTATTTAGCATGACAACTCTAGACTCTTAGGTACTTTAAACTTGATACCTAAAACTATATATTTTTCACTACTGATGAAAAATGTAGACTAATTGCAAACTTCTCATATTCTAAAGATGTTGAGACAGTCTGGTAGAGTGGCAACATTTAGTTGTACCAAATTTCCTCTCGTTATTGAAGTTAATCAGCTTTACTGCTTTGCTTTGTTGTTCTTAACGAGATTCCCTACTCTACTAGAATGAGCTCTTGCATTAGCAGGGTCGGAGTGTGGACTGCCCGTGGAACAATGGAGTAGTTCCGTTCTCATAACAATCTGAGAGCTGAATTATTAGGTGCTTTCCAATGCGCATCTGTCTATACACACTATCCCAGGTCTTCCCCAAATCTATGCAGCGTCAGAAGATGGTCCTCAAATGATTCTCACTTTGACATCTACTTTCTGAACCAAAGACCTTGCTGGTTGACTGTTATGTTGACAAAACTCTTTGTCAAGACATTTCTCATGGAACATGGCTAAACTAGGAATGTGATAGAAGACCACTGCCTTGTCTCCAGGTGCAGACCTCAAGCGGCTCTTCATGATAGAAGCCTTGCAAGGTTGGAAACAGTGTACATAATCAGATAAGGAAGCAGAGAGCAAGGCAGACATCTGAACAACGGAGGAAAACTCCAAATCCAATGACCTTCCCTGGGCTGTGAGACACAATTATGGTTGAAGGACAGAATGTTAAAATTAAATTTCATTGTGTGTATTACCATCCATATTTGGGCATAAATTCACAGCTGCAAGTGATTTTTTTTGCCTTTTTTATTCTTATGTGTTTTATAAAAATACAGGTGTGCAATAAGGATAAGTGATACAGATTTTAGGTGACTTATGAAAACCTTAGGAGATGAGGCTTTCACCTAAAAGAAGCACTGCTCTCCTCATTGAGCCCAGAATTTCTCTTTGTATATGTCCTTTTTAAATGCTATAATTAAAATACATTTAATCAATGAGTGAGTAATTGAAAAACTGGTGTAATGCCACAGACCAAGCTAGGGTACAAATTAGTTCTTGCTTTGATTATGACCAAGCCTTGGCAGATCCGGCATACTTACTGGCCGACATTTAATTAATAGAGCGTAGACTTTCCTCATGTCTCAGGAGTCCATTTTGGTTTTGAAAAGGCCTCTAGAAGTATTGCTTTGTTAATTTAATATATATCATTAAACTGGGGCTTGGGGTTCACCCTAAGGGTCCCTGAAGTCAGCAATTGACTCACGGTGACCAGAAATGGCAGTTTTCAGTTACCAGGATGACAACACTTTTGGCATCTTAGTAAGCCAGCCTGTCAGGTTGCTATGTCTTGATGTAGTGTAGACTTGCAGTAAAGGAAAAATAAAACAGTACATACTGTAGTAAGATTGGCCAGAGATGGTATATAAGTACACGCTAGCATTTGAGAGGTGGAGCAGGGAGATTAGATGTTTAAGGCCAGCTCTGAGTTCTTAGGAACCTCAAGGACATTCTAGGCTACAGGAGTCCCTGTTTCAAACAAACAAACAACAAACACTTCGTGTGACTTAGGACAAATTGCTTACATAGTCTTGTTGTGTTATAGTAAACACCTAATGGCCTGTCCATGAGTTATTAAACCAAATTGTACATCCGTGTTGGACATAGAGAAGGCACTGGTTAAATGCTTGCTGTCTTCTTCCTTCAGCTATTTCTCTGCTGCCTGTTTGACTGCCCAGTATCACTGGCTCTGCCTCCATACCATTACCACATTGTTGCCAGTGAAGTTTTTAAGATGAGAATTTGGCAAGGATTATATCTGATTTCCTTCTGGGATAAATGAGTACATTAGTGAAACAAACAAGACCAACTTAGGTTACAAATAAAATATTCAATTACTTTCTAAGAAAAATGAGCAGATGGCATTTGCTTATGTTTTTTTTTTCTCCTAATCACATAATTTTAAAAGGAGTTAAATACATGGGAAAAATTAGACATTTCTTTAGATATTATGCTTATGTTGTCCTGTGGTCTTTGCTTTTGTTATTATTACTGTTAAAATGAAGTAAATATAGCATATATGTAATGTTTTGAGTTAATAAACCAAATAGGAAGACCTATTATCTACAATTAATGTTTTCAGTTTGTTTACAAATTATTTTGACTGAATATGTGTGAAGTATGTTAGTAATTTTTAGAATAAAGATTAACTTCTGAATGTGCCTTATATTTCCCCCAATTATCTTTTGATATTACTTTAATTAATGTTGAGAAATTCGCCAAGGATAGGGTACAAAATCATGTGAGACTTTAGTATCTACCAGGAAATGAGTGTATCTAGAACATGCACATTAATGCACATGGATCTGCGTGCACCACTGCACTTTGCGGCTTATCAGACTCACATGGGAAAGAAAACCATGCTTAGATTTATCAAAACAATTAAACACAGAAGATACTCCAGACCTAGTCTACAGACTCTCCTTTCCTACTTTCTCCAGTTTGGAGTGAGAGCAGGGCTGACTTTGGCCCTGAAGCCTTCCCGGCCAAGCCAGCCTTTACCCATCTCTCTCCTATCTTAAATTCTGTAACCAATCGAGCCACTTAATTTAGTTCTTAATAGCACTATCTGCTGTCCCTTCTCTACTTATATCAGTCAGGTGGAGCTCAACATCGGGGGCAATGGTCTACATTCATGGTGTGATTCCCTATGGTTTCAAAACCTTCTCCTGAAACATGCTTAGTTCACTCGTTTTCAACCTGTAAGTTGAGATAAAGTGGTGGAGAGAGTAAGGCGGCTGTTGGAGAAATATCCCAGAGTTATTCCAAAGACCATGAGTCCACGTAAAATTGTGTTCATGCTTACTTGTTTCCAGGAGCATGTACAGTTGAACAGATTAGAAAAATACCTTCAAAGAATTAAGACCTTTGAATTTGTAATGTGTCTCTGATAATGTTGCATTCAAATCATGTTATCTACTCATATGGATAATATGTCTATTAGAACTCTATCTTGGTTAAAAACATTATTTGAGACAATTTATATACTCAAAGTTGCTGAGTGCAGTGTGGTTGCTTGTAAAAAAAGGGTTATGATCACCATAAGGAATGTTAGTGAATAGCTAGGTGAAATGATGTGTGGTAATCCCTGGACATATTTTCATGCAACTGTGACAACCCCTTTGAGAACCTGGGAAATAATGACAATGGTCACATTATGGCAAGTGGTTAAAGTACCAGGAGATGCCTTGCTCTCATGGGCAAGCAGCAAGGCTGCCATCTTAGGGGTATGGGAAGATGAGAAAAAGAGAAATCGCCAATATTATTTTTGTTCCTGATGTGGTTATACTGCCTTTTGTTTCCAGCTTTGGGGGGCTCCTGGTAAACAGCAAATCAGACTACATCTGTATTCCATGAGCAACATCCCAGCCATTACATATACAATGACAAAAATTAGTCTGAATTTGCAAATCAGCTTATCTCTAATTTGGCACAGTTCACAGCTCATGATCTACTACTCAGAGGTTCCCAGAAATCTTTTTATTGTGTTTTCTCTCTGAAACTTTTGGTGTATGTTTGTTTGTTTTTTGATTTTCCAAGACTGGGTTTCTCTGTGTAGCTCTGACTGACCGGGAACTTTATCCATAGACCAGGCTGACCTTGAACACAGAGTCCTACCTGCCTCTGCCTCCTGATTGCTGGGATTAAAGGTGTGCACCACCACTGCCCGGTCCACTCTGAACTTATGATCACTGTCAATTTTTTTAAATCCCACATGGCCTAATTTCCAGTTGGTGTTAGAAAGCCTTTCATATTTTGGTCTTATCAAGGCATGTTCCCTGATGTTCGAGCACCTTGTAGCTCCTGGGACGCTCTTATGAGTCTACTGAATGATGGCTTGTGAGTAGAGCCGGAGAAGTAACGATGGCTAGATGGCAGTGTAAACTCTGCTCTGAAGCGATAGCTGGCAGTCAATCCAGGCCAGACTCCTTTAGACCCAAGTCTCTTTTGCTGTGTACAAGGATGCCACAGCTTAGGGGCCATCACCATCTTAGTGGTATCTCCTCAGAAGTGGTAATGGCTCACCAACATGCTTCTTTTTTGACAATCAGTTGACTACAGGGTATAGCTTATAACAATGGATTTTTCTCTTGGACTTTGCAGTTCCTTGTAGGCAGGAGCTTAAAGGATCAATTATCAGCACCTATTCAGTGCCAAATTATTCATCAAGACATTGAAGATTCCTGGTAAATGATTATGGAACAAAGTGAACAAAGCTGGGTTACACATTGAATTCATGACGTGATCTTACTGTAACATGATGGCATCCCAACCAACAGAGCGAGTTTATACATTCAAGGCTCAGTGCCTTCTCTGGATCTCCTGGATTTACACAGTGTCACATTTTGTGTAGCCTTCTCTCCTTTTCAGTGTATCATCTTTTGTCTTGTCTTCCACTATGAAATTTTATAACTATCAGTAGTCAACATCCAATGTTGACAAAATGGAGAGCTCATATTGGTTTTCTGTTAAAGGTTTGGTTCTTAAAGCCTGTATCAATTATGGTAGAATTAGGAAGATTCCAATGTTTAATCTGTCATTGTGGCACATGTCTCTAAACCTAGCACTTGGAAATTGTAGGCAGATAGGTCAGGGGTTCAAGGTTATCCTCTTTATATAGCTAGCCTGTGCTACATGTAACCTTGTCTCCAAAGGAAGAAAATGATTACTATTTTTCTTCTTGTGTTTCATTTTACCTATTTAGAAAATTTGTTTCTAAAAGATAGTTTGCTTGTTTTTCTCCCATTGGGATAAGGATCCCTGACTTGGCTAATGGCCATTTTGGTGAATTTCCATTCTATCTCTTGTTTAAACTATTCCTTGCTGTCTTGGTGTATTTCCATTTATTTTTCTCAGAAACAAACCACTGCCTGGGTGAGCAGCAAATAAATGAGGAAGAAAAATAGTTTCTCTCGTGTGATATAAGGATGTACACATAAAATAATAAAGCATGGGGGGCATTTGTGAAGATAACTCTGTTCTCAAGGTAGCATCCTATTATAATGGATGCTCAGTAGATCCCCATGTGCTAGCCACTGAGGTCAGTCCTGTGCATAGCTTATCTCATATAATCCTCTCAACAGAAATATACGACATCTTTCAGTATTAATTTATCTTCACTTTACAGAGGAAGAAACAAACAAAACCAACATGCTATCTTTTTGCACATGCCCCTCACCTAGCACGCAATGAGGCAGATAACCATGGCAAGCCATTTTAGATTCTGTAGTGTTAGTCTCTTGTATTTGGTGTCTTTCCCTGCTTCATAGAGTCTCCTCTGGACCAGGTATTATACTGAGCATCTTATATAGATTATCTTAATTGTTTCATTACAGGAACTTCTGACGACATCGATGCATTACTACAGTGTTAGAGGTAGTGAGAAGGAGGCTCAAAATTTTTTTTTCTTAAAATCACCTAAGTAGAGGCAGACTGGGAGGCCCCAGCATCAGGAAGATGAGGCATAGCAGGACCTGGGCAAGAGGCTGATTTGTCGTGAGCCCACGGGTTTCCAGCTTCCAGAGAGGAAGTTTGTAGTCTTCAGAAGTCCAGGAGAAAGATCATCTTACCACAGTATGTGACAGCTTATCACACCCAGTCTATTTCTTTCCTGTTACAGGCCAAAGGGGGCAGGAAGTTTGTGAAAACAAACTTGTAATTACATCTAGGTGTATATGAATGACAGAGTCCAGTACCAATAGTATTCTCTGGACCATACAAAAAATGTCCCTGGTAGAGATGACAAATTAGAAAGGAGCTGATTTTCTCTAAACAGTGTGCAATGGGTGTGTTCTTTGGTGACTCGTTTCTTAAGAAACCCTCAGCTTGGATTTGTACAACTGTCTTTAAAGTGTTCTCTCTCCCCCTCTCCCCTCCCCCTTCCTCTTCTTTCTTTAACCCTAATACACATTTAAAAATCTACATTAAAACTTTTTATAGGTGCTATAGGGGTGTCTCAGCAATTAAGAATGCCTCTTACTCTTGCAGAGGACGTACGTTCGGTTCCCAGCATCCACTTGGCAGCTTAGAACTATCTGCAAGTTAAAGCAGATCTTGTCCTTTTTTCTGATCTGCCCAGGTTCATGTATGCAGATGGTACAAATACACACACACACACACACACACACACACACACACACACACACACACAAACACACACACACACGAAATAAATTTTAAAAATAGGTTCTTGGTCTGCTACATATAGTATTGATCCTAATTATTTAACTTGTCACTATTATTCAAAATTTTCAAATTGAATTCAAATTCAGATAATTACATCTTTCTGATGCATTATTTTGTGCAACGAACAAGTCTCTTTTCTTCTCTCCATTTCCATTCACAGTTTATAATAGTTAAATTTTATTAAGTTGAGTGTGTTCATGTTGTTACCCCACTGTCTTTGACAAAATATATTATATGAAGACTTTCAATAGAGTTTTGGAAATATTTTAGCATCCAGTACCAAAGATGTAAGTACAGAAAATGAATAACATTTCTGAAGAGACAACAGCATATTTTTCAAGTTATATGACTGAGGTACCTAGTGAATTATTAAAGTTTGGTTCATTAACAATCTGGGGCGATGAATGACCTCGAGCAGGATGGAGGCAGTGAGCAGGGATAGAAAACTGAGTAAGGGATGATACAATCTGACTCAAAGGCAGGAGTCACTGGAGTTTTCCCATTCTAGGCTCTTGGTTTGAGGCTTTCCATGTTACAGCCTTTCATTAGCAGATGAGTAGGTCCATATCTCATGGGGAGGGACTCATGTGAGTTGGGGTGGGGGAATTTCTTCTTTTAAGTATTTTCATACATGCCCCTGTGGCTTTCCCTTCTCAAATGGTGAAACACCAGATGGGAAAAGGCTGGGAGTTTTTGTTCTAGTCAAGAACTAGAGACAGAACACAAATGAATTTGGGCTCTTCATGATGCAACTGACCAGTATTTAATTCCGAAACTTGCAGACAGGCTACAGTCAGAGTTTATTTGACACTGAAGAATCAATGCTACGTAATTTACAGAACAATCTTTTGATGCCTGCATTTTTCAATAACACCAAGATTTCTCTGCTACTTTAAGGACTTTAGTGACAGTTTGACCTTGAACTGTATGTATCATAAAATGTCACACATTAAATAGATTATAAGCCATCCTTTCCTGACTCTATAGAGATTTTATTTAGAATGTCTGGCTGCAGCCGCAGATATGATAAAATGGAATTTTTTGGATTATCAATATAGAAGGAACACAACTATTTTATTACATCATAGAACTGAAAATATAATTGAGTCCTAACTGTTTAACAGGTATAATTGGCAGAGCAATCTCCCCCTATCTTTTGTAGCCTCAAAACTGCTACATGTCTAAGGCTAATCTTTGAAGCCTTATGTTCCTACTCCCACTCTCCATGTGCTGGGATGACAGTTGTACAGCACCCTTCCATCATCCACTTCCTCTTGCTTTAGTGCATGTCTCTGTAGTTGGAGTTCAGTATTTTCAATAGGTTATAAGTTAATCGCAGCAGTTAATGCTCTAGGCAAAGAGATTGTGTGGTCACTCATAGGGAGTTCTGATTTTCAGTGCACTGTGTTACTTCATCTTTAACCACATTAATTCATCCAGGTTTGTGGTTCATCTACAGATCAGATTCCTCTAATTTTGTGTGCCATCTGATTTAATGTCCACTTAGTTTAGTAGCTAGACAGCCACAAGTAGGCTCAACACATGACTCCAATGTCAAAAGTTCAATAGAAAGAATCTCCACATTTAATTCAGGCTTCTGTAGCTGGAGATGGTCTTGATGCTCAATCATAAAAAAAACCTAAACAATGTAAAACATTATGTGTAAATATGCTCATGGTAAAATTTATGTTTCAGAAAGACTTTTAATGGAAAATAATAGGAATGAATGATTTGATTATGAAATAATATTGTATACATTCCTTCAGAAGTTTCTCATACCATATACTCAAATACAATTCTGAGTTTGCAGGTAGAGGACTAATTGGCCAGAGTTTACAGATGATAACTTAGTTTCTTTGTGAAAGACCTTCCAAATGTTTTTAGTTAAATAAAAAATAATTGAAGCTTTATTTTGTCTTATTTATGATGTTTTGGTCAAAAGTTAGAGTCAGTTAATAGAAAAGTATGTATGGGAACATTCATGCTTTATTGAAATAGATACAAAATAATTTAAATAGTTGTTTGCAAAACCTGAGCCCACCTCAGGTGGTTCAGTGGAAAGATAAAGAGGCTTTTGTGTATGTTTAAATATATTCCATGATACACAATACAATCAAATATACTTTTAACTAAAAGACATGTATTTTTAGTCTTTCACAAAGCACTTACTATTGCTCTTCACTGGGATGCTTCAAGAAGCAGCAATGTTTACTTCAATTAACCCCAGAATGCCTGTCGTCAGTAAAGGATGCCCGTGAGTAATTACTTTTCAGGACATGCTGGTGAGAAGGATCTTTCTTGGCATCAGACAGGTTACAAAACCTGGACAATCACAGAGTACCCCTTAAGAATGTGCTTTCTGACCAGTGTGTGCTTTCATAGTGAGTACTGTAAGAATTTCAGAGAGTTTAGAAGATGCTGTGTGAGTTTGATAAACAGAGCTATTATTTCATGTACTCCATCTATTACTGTAGTTCCTGAATGCTAGGACTGTCAGAGACAAGAGAAGGGGCCATAGGAGCCCAGGTAAAGGGCCAAGGGTGGGAACCCATATGCCCAGTTGTTAGCTATAGCTGACCAGCTGTGTAGAGAAAACACAGGAAATGAGCCTGGAAGACCAACTGGATGTCAAGTTGCAGAGGACATTGCATTTGGGACCAGCTTTTACTTTCCAACAAATTGTGGTCTATTGGAGGTTTTATTTTTGTCTTTCTTTTCTTTTATCAATTTGTACCTTTTGCTTTTGGTAAAGTGGTGCATTATTATAGCTTTGTTGTTTCAGAAAGAAGAGCTATTGGTGTAAACATGCCATAGAAATTTAGGCTTGTACTGACGAGTTCCACTAGGACTATTTGCATGGTAAGGAGGAGGAAGAATTAAATACTTTAACAGGTAACAGAGCCAATGACTGGTCACTAAGGGAAAAGGGCTAGAAAGTTTGTCAAGGTCCAGCATCTGGGCCTAATGAAAAGGCAGAGGGCTAACACAGAAATGACTTTGTCAGAGAAAGTGGCAAAATGGCCAGCATATTATTCCAGAGAGGCAACACTGGAAGAAATTCTTATGTGGCTGAGTCTACAAACAATTCATTATGTATGTCAGCTGATTCCTTCAGGGCAGCAGCATCAACCAACCAAGTTTCCTTAAGTGCTAAATATTTCCCCATGGTCTATCGTAATTACGTCACTCTCACAAAGACATACAAACATGGTTTAGTTATTATGAGAAGATGCCATTGAAGGTACCAGTGTGAGTAAACCCATCCTTCAAACCCACTATAAACAGAGCTGGCTGTAATCCAGGAGAGAAGCACAGTGAAGGAGGAATGCTTTGAACCCAGCTGATGCCAGTCAGTAGGCATACAAGGAAGAAAGGCTGGTGGTGAAGGCTAGATAAAAGTTAACCTGAGGTCACCAAGGTTCCAGGCAGAGTGGCATGGAGTGACAATAATTACATCAGTGATATCAACAGTAGTAGCCATTTTTGTATGGATCAAATCTATGTTCCATGCAAAATTCTGTTGTTTACATTTGCTACTTCATATGATTCCCCCAAATTGGGATGGATTTGCATTACAAGGTACAGCAAAAGTTTGGGGAGTGGAGTCTGAACAATTAAAAGCATGGAAACTAGTGAAGGATGAGTTGGAGGCTGAAGATCTGTGAGGAAACCATTGCAGCAATTCACACTGGAGGCCCCAGGCACCCTAACTTGGCATTCAAACCCACAAATACATGTTTAGTACTTGTTTCAGCCTCAATCAAGGCAATAAGGGGTAAATTGTACCCAATCCCCATCTGCCTGGCATCTGAAGCCCACCTGAGGACATTGTAAGGGATGCCTTTTCTGACCTGAGTGTTGGCCTGAAGCGTGTGTGTGTGTGTGTGTGTGTGTGCCTTTGTGGGTCCTAGTACACCTTTGTTTATAGGCTCTCTTGCTGATTAGCAGGGAACACAGTGTGTGGGACAGCAGGAGCTCAGCTGCATGCCAGACATGAACAGATACCTTCCAGGGAAACACAGTTTGAGAGAGAAAAAACTTTTTTTTCTTAAAATTCTTCTCTTCCAAGGTTAGGGTAAGAATTGGGGCAACTGACATCAGAATGGAACAGAGGATTAAAAAATACATAATCACATTTCGTCGTTCCCCAGGGTGTGAGCCAGACTAGGCTCCGAGTTATGCATGCATGCGTGTTTACTCTAGCCTGTTACACAGACACTGTGGAACTCACTTATTTTGACCTGTTCCCATGGACTCAGAGCCACTCACACTCACATTACTCAATTTATTTTCCCAACACTCTCATTATGCTGATATTATGAAACTTGCATAGAAATCAACTCAAAGGTTAAGTGCCTTACCCAGAGGGGCACAGGGGGAGTGAGGCGAGGCATGCCTCCCAACTCACTTTCCCCACAAGATCAGGAGGCCGAGAGCACTTCTGAGTGGGTTTCTACAGCCCAAGGGAAGGCATCAACCCTGGAGTTACTGCACACTGTGCTGAACACTGCCTTGAAAGGCTGAATTAATTAAAATGAATAAAATAATGAAAAATCAAATCCTTACTGAGTTGAGGTTACTTCCAAACACATTTGCTGCTTGAGTTCTGCTCCAAAATAGAAAGAAGGAAAGACTTGGCTTTTTGAGAATAGCCATGGTTAGTTATTCTCTAGAAATTGAAGATGCTCATAAAATGTCCTGAGTGCTATAAAAAATGCCTATTTCTTATTGACACAGGTGTGTGTCATATGTGTTGCAAATCTTTGTTTCCTAGTCTTAGTGAATATATATTGGTTCATCATGTTATTTTCTTGAATGCATTCACACCAGACAGACAGAGAAGAGAAAAATAAGGCTATTTATGTGCTCCACTACAATTTTGCTATATTTTATTAAATTGTTTATCATAAAGTTTTCACGAAAATTTTAGATGAAGCCTTTTGTTGATATGTTTTAACCACTGCGCACAATAGCTCAGGAAATAGATCAAAATAGCCAGCGAAAAATATGTTAAATATGGCAGCTGGAGTTTGGGAAATAAATCTTTGAGTATAATAATTTATTCACTTGAGCTGTTGTTTCAGCAAAGCATTTCATCTTAGTTGCAAAATAGTTGCTATTCATTACTAAATATGCTTAAAAATCGAAGCAGAAAGATGGATTTCATTCTGTCAAGATATCATAGAAAAATACTCAGGTGTTAAAGTCGGGGGCTCTTTGGAGAAAACTGACCAGATAGGGACTTTGGCTGTGTGGTTAATTAATAGGAAGGGTAGTTAGGGGCCAGTTCAGGGGTAACTTTGCATCAGAGTTAAGGAGGACTTCACGCTGTAGGGACAATAACGGAGTGCTAATTCTGAACGCACACAGTACTGTCCTACAAAGACATCAAGATGTGCAGGAAATCAACCCTCCTGCAGTCCTGGCAAGCCAGACTGACCCCGGCAAATGAAAATAATCAAAAGTAATTAGAAGCGTGCTGGACGACTCCTCGGAGAGCCGAGCAGGAGAGTAAACACGCCTGAATCCTGGAGCCACTGCAAAGGCCCACGTCTGAGCTGTTAGGTGCCCTGACCTTGTCCACATAAAGATGTGATTTATGAAGTGCAGGGCACAGCAGCAGGGCTTCTGTCTTCTCCTGGAGAACCAAATTACTGAGGCGGAGATTAACATGCTTTCAGTCGGGCCCATTTCCAGACCAAGGGAAATTTTTTATTTACCTTTTTTCCCCTTTAATTTCCTTTCTTTCTTTCTTTCTTTCTTTCTTTCTTTCTTTCTTTCTTTCTTTCTTTCTTTCTTTCTTTCTTTCTTTCTTTCTTCCTTCCTTCCTTCCTTCCTTCCTTCCTTCCTTCCTTCCTTCCTTCTTTCCTTCCTTCCTTCCGAACTTCATCAATAGATTTAAGAAAAGAAAAAAATAAATAAAAAGGAAGAAAGGCAAGTGTTCCTCAGAAATGACCCAGTATCTCTCTCCCAAGCAGTGATGATAGGGGTCAGAACCTTTGTGCATACAGCTTGGCACTGGGCTGGGCAGACTTGCAAGTCTGCCTACCAGCATCTCAGAATTCAACTTCAAGTTCAAGCTTGTGACATACTTCCCTGATTAAGCAGTATAAATAATTAAAATCAAATGGAGCATTTATCACAGCCAATCCTATGGCTTTCTGATCTAGTTTTTGCACAGAGCATTATATTTTACTCAAATCTTCTCACTGAATGAAAAGATTTAAATAGAGTGAGGGTGGTGAGAACTTGGAGCACTCAGAGGGGAGAGATATTGGGTGATATATTTGTATAGGGACCAATGGGACATCCCTGGAGTCCTGAAGTCCTACTTAGATTATTCTTGTCTGTGTCTCACTTAAGCTCAAGTCTGACCGTGTCCCACATACCACTGTGCTATAGAAAAGGAAACATTGATTTTCTTTTAAACACACATCAATATCTATACACAAAGCTAATTTAATTAGCAAGCAGTTATTGTTCAGCCAAACGTCAATTTCTCAGATTATTTCATGCTTCCTGACATGAACTGTATGAAGCAGGATTTCATGGGCAGTCTGTGAATGAGACTGCATGTGAGAAACCCCCAAACCTGTATTTGCACAGTGTTAGGAGGAAAAAAAAGTCAAGCTTGGAGTTCGGTGGCTGCTTAGCCACCCCAAGAACCCAGAGCTGCAGAATTAAAAGGACTGTACTTAGGGCTAAAGCTATAAAGTGCCTTCCTCTATAAACTCAAAACATAATGTCAGGGTGAATGCGAACCTACTTTATTAACTTTATGGTATTGAAAACTGCCAGCAAGTTGTCTTGTTTTTAAATACCGTCCTCTGCAGAGTGTTACAGGGCCGTTTGTCCACAGGAAGCCATTAAAAGTGGACAGTGCAGTCATTTCATCTGGCTTTGGGGGGACTGCTTTTCTTTCTTTTAATGATGTGCTGGCATGTACCATGCCCATAGGGTCTCCATTAGCTGGACTCTTACTTCTGGGACAACCATGAAGTTTAGGGCTTAAAAGAGGCATAGGTTTACAGTCCTGTGGGGATCACTTGAATACTGGGGCACTAACTTATTACTGTTTTAACTAATATATTGACTTATTTTAAATAAACAGTTCTACAATGAAGGCAGAACCCATGGCCTTATTGGAAATCTTTGGGCTTTTTAAAGATTCTGCCATCCCTGTAGCCTGGGGAGGAAGGAAAAGGCTCGAGGAGGGTTTATACGCTTTCAAACCAGGAAGAAAACACATTAACCTCTCCCACCCCAGCCCTGCCATCAACCAAAGTGGAATCTTTATAACTCCTAGAAAATCTGCCTGCTCCTGCTCAAACCTCAGACTTTCCAATGTCGTCTTCTTGGTAAACAACAATTAAGAAGATAAAGAAGTGTGTCGTGACTCCTACTGAAAAGCATTTTAAAAGTATGATTCTTTAAAAAAAAAAGAAAAAACATTTCTGATGAACTACTTTTTTCCCAGAGCCATATATTTGTCAAAGCTCCCCCTCATTCTATCCCCTTGATATTTAGATCATATGTCCTGATACATGCTTGCAAATTAAAGCTGGTTTGAGATTATAGTAAAACCATTATTTTTAATAGCCCATTGCAAGTGCGGTGCTAAGCCCTGCAGAACACGCATGTTCCTGATTACTGCAGAGCAGAAAGCAGCTTTTGCAGTGGCTTAATTTGTACCTGGTAACTACTGTAAGCAGACTTCTCTAGAAATCCCAAGGAATAAGGGGTGTTGGTGGTGGTATTTGGCTCCTTGTATTTATTTATTGTTTTAGAAACCTCCCGACTGTAAGCGAGCTTATGGGGGAAAAAGCAAGCTCCTTGCAAAACCCTGGCCCTCTACCCTTGTCTGGGCCTGTGTTTCCTCGGATGGGGTAGATCTACTAATGGAAGAGCAACGTGCTAGAGGGCGGGGCTCATCATTATTGCAGGGTTATGTCAAGAAAAGGTAGGATGGCTATCCTAATGTGAAGTTATTTCTTTATAAGCAAAAGAAAGGTGGGGGGGAGGTTAATCATGAATCTAGTGTTTTGCCTTCTTTGCCCAGATCATTGTATTGATACCTTTAAATTCTTACAGTTTATTCAGTGTACGAGAGTGATAATGACGACAGCAATATTAATATTATTTAGTATGAAACAAATATTAAAACAATAGTGGTGATGCTAGAATGAATCCTCTCCGTCTCTAGACACATCTCGCATGGTCTCAGGGAGGAAGTTAAGGTTGTGTTTGGAGAAGGGACTTTCAGAAGTAGGAAGATCCTCCATTCAGGCAGTGTTGCAGGGCCAGTGCTCCTGTGACCTGGAGGATGCGACTAGCAGGCTGGAGCTTGGTGGGTTCACCTGGGTTGCTGAGGCTGCAGGCGCCGTGCTTTATTTCGGGATACATCGCCACCTACCGGCCTCCTGCCGTACCTGCAAGGATCCCATCCAGACCCATCGCCCTGCCTCCCACATCAGAAGCTAATACAAGGGGAAAAAACTCAAAGGGAGGCTTTTCCCCTGGAATGTGAATTTAGTCAGGACCTGTCACTGATTCCCCAGGACCTTTGTCTCATCGCCAACGTTTCCTGCTGTTCAGAGAGGCTTTGAAAAGGTTTAGTCGGTGGGTGCTGCAGGGCCGGGGCAGGGTGCGGTAGGTCAGGAATGGTCTGGGGCACTGAGCACCCAGACCCCTTATCAAGCCCAAGTGTCTGAAGCAATCAGTTCCCCAGATTACTTGTATTTAATACACAATGCATCATAAAACAAATCTCTCATCCTGACAGGAAGAAAATAGAACAGCTCATAGCTCCAGCTAGTCCAATTTATGGCTAAATTAAAAAAAAAAAAAAAAAAAAAAAAAAAGCTCCAACAATGGGCAAGTTGAGGAAGGGCTGGCGATCAATGCAGGGAGGCCAGGGCTCCTCAAGGTTCTCAGGCCAGGCTCTATGGGAAGATCTGACCGCTTCGGTTATTTACAAAGGATTTTTTCCTGTCTTACCTACCACTGCTGTGAGATTTTCCCCTCAAACAATGGCCATTATCTGAAATAACAGTTCAATGTCACAGATAACAGGCCACCCAAATGAATTAGTCACCACCTCTTGTCATTTATTGTCACCCACATCCTTGTCTTCTGTTACTATTTTTGTTTTTCGATCAGCATTTTGGGGAAAATAAAGATCTAGATTTTCACACTAACTTGCACTTGGGGAAAACAAAAAAGTGGGTGGCACTTGTGAGACCTGGTGTGTAGATAAAAGTTTAATGTTAGCACATTGTAAGCCTGCCGGCTGGCTCCACCTATCCTAGGTAATTGCCCCTAGACCTGAGCACTTTACTTAACTCTCCATTGTTGAGTTGGGAATAAATTGGATTCCGGGCTTTGGGATTTAGCTCAGGGGTAGATCTTTTGCCTAGCAAGGGTGGAGCTCTGTGTCCGCTCCTTTCTTGGTGGGTGGGGGAGCTGAATTTTTCTATTTGCTTTTATTAATGGAGTTTTCTCATCAAGCATTTATTTCCAATTAAACTGTGGTTTAACAAAATTTACCCAAATTTGTCTACAAATAAACACGTGGATTCTTACATTTTGCCATCCATTCTCCAGATTCTCTCATCCAGTGTCATGTCTGCATTGTATTGATAGAAACTGTCCAACCTTAAAAAGTTATCTAACGTGTAAAATATGAATCACTAAAAGCAAGCGCTTGTATAATTCTACTTTGGAGCAGTCGTGTAGCAAAAATAATAGCAAAAATTCGTGGGGCAGTCTTCAATCTACTAATCCCATAGCACTCTATTTGGAAGAGATACATGCAAATCATATTTTAGATTTTAAGCTTTGTTCTTATGTGGGGGGAAAAACGATATAAAAATGTAGCGCACTTTTCTGCTGACCTGACTATAAAAACTAAGGGAATAAATTTAAGTACAAAATTAAATTAAAAATTATTTTAAATATGCTTAACTGAAAACTGAAATGTCTGTCAGCTTTCACTCTTGAAGCTGCTGTCTTGAGACTTTTAGTGTGGGCCAGTGTCTCTTTATCCAAGAGTTACCCAGGCTCCCTCCAGCGCTTCCAAACTACCAGCTGCCTGGGGAGCCACCCTCACACCCCTGAAAGCAATTCTCCACCCCACCCCATCCCTCCCATCCCCCACCCAACTCTCTCTCTCTCTCTCTCTCTCTCTCTCTCTCTCTCTCTCTCTCTCTCTCTCTCTCTCTCTCTCACACACACACACACACACACACACACACACACACACACACACACGTGCTCAGGACATCAAAACCAAAGAGATTTCCTTGGGGAAACAAATCCTGCGTGGAGAAATCTCCCCATTGGTTGTTTATCCGCAGAAATCTACATGTTTCAGGGGATGGTGCATCCATAATCAGTCTGTCCCTATAGGACTTGGGTCTTGGCGACCTTTTTGTGACCTCTCCCGCCAGAGGAGGCTGCTGTCACTTTAAAAATTTACTGAAAGAGGAGCCCGTCGTCTGGCTTCCGACCACTCTGGAGATAGCTCCCTTTCTCCCTCGCCCCGGTTTCTTTCTGGATGGCCGAGCAGATCCCCTTTAAAGAGACAGTTCATGAAATAGAAACCCTGCGGCTGGGCGCGGAGTGGCTAAAGGGGACGAGCGGGTGAGGGTCTGGACCCGAGCGGGCTCTGGGAGGATCTGGGGGCCGTCCTGGCCTGGCAGGCCCCCACCTTCGCATGCTCTCCTTCTGCGGGTCTTGCCCCTGGAGCTGGGAGAGAGGAGTGGAAGAAGTTTTAGTAGGTTTCAGATAACTTTCATTACACATCGGGCTGATAAGAGCAAGAGAAAGTGAGGAAAGAGGGAGGTGGTGAGAACAGAAGGAATAGCTGCGAGCTCCTTTAGGAAGGGGGTAAAAAACCAAATACACCAAACCCGGGTCATTTCTGGTCTTAAAACACTGTTGGCGGACAATAAACCCGAAACGCGTGGTCCCGGCGAACAGCTCCCAGGGAACGACAAACTTATCAGACACCCATTTGGAAGGCGAGACACGAGGCTTTTATTTTTTTATTTTTTAATGTCTCCAAACGTTGCCGGGTGTTCTTTGAAAAGATTTTCCTACACGAGTGCCGGGTGCTGCTGATTTTATTTTGCTTAATTCTGCTGTGATTGCTTTTGATTGCTGAGTTGAGGCCGTAGAAATCGGAAGGTAAGCGAACTCACTTTAAAAAGTCTTGGCTGTGGGCAGGGTGTCGCTGGGGACGGCGTCTGCGTCCGGGTCTGCTTTGAGGTCCCCTGTCCCCGGAGCGTCGCCGCTCGCCCGGCTCCGCCGCCTCGGGTGGGTCTGCCCGGCTGGCTGCCGCCTTCTCCCTTCTCGGCTCTCGCGTCCTCCTTCCCCTCCCTCCCACGGTCTGTCGGTCAGGTTCGGGGACGCAGAAGGTGGGGTTGCCAAAAATCAGAATTCCTGGCACCAGCCAAGCGACTTTGGAAGTGGCTTTCGGCGGAGTCCCACCTTGCCAAGTAACAGCTTCGCTAGCCAACAGCGTGTGTGCTACCTCAAGAAAGTCACATTCGGTCCCTTTGGCTGCAGGCTGGGATTTTTTCCCCCTTTTCGTTGGTATTTTTTTTTCCTTTCTTTTCTTCTTCTTCTTTTTTTATTTGAAAGGGCCTTTCTCTCAAGTCTCCCTAAAGGAATTATTAAATTTTGAAGCTTAACAGCTTTTGAAAACACAGGACTGTGTTAGATGGGATGAGAGAAGATGCGTTATTTATTGTATCCAGATTTCCGAGGAGATTGAGACATTTGGGCACAAATGAAGTCCTGGTAGCAAATCAAAAGTGAATAAGTCGCCAGGGGTGAAGACAGTTAGGCGGCCTTGGGGCAGGCATACTGAGAGTAAGGAGCTCAGTATGTTGGTGAAACCTTTGAATAATCGTGTAACATTATGTTAAAAAAAAGACATTCTTTGAAAATGAATTTTAAAAAATTAGTCTCGCTGTTGACAGAGGCAGTGGCAGGGATATTAACGCTGAATAAAATTACACCTATAATTTTATGTGCACTGTATGTAATCTTTAATTCTCTACCTCTGCTGGAGCTGAGGGAGTAGATGCTTCTTGACTTATTAAAAAGTTTTCCACGTCTTTCTGCAGGATGAAATGAGACCAGTGTAGCATTTCAGTGGCTTCCCCGATTTCCTTTATTAAATATTTCTCTGGTGTGTCAGTTGACATGCCTCCCCACCCCTTTTCTTCTTAGTCAAGAAAACAAACAACACACCCTAAATCAGAATAAATTAGCAGACAAAATATAATCCCACTTAAAAAAGAAAAACAAACTTTAAAACATTATTTATCTTTTCCGTGTCTGGGAAGGGGAGAAATGTCAATGCCATTGGAGTTGTTCAGACTTGAGAGTCGAAGAAGTGCCTTAAAGTTTGTGATTTTATAAACAATGTATTTGTTAAAATTTGTCCTCCATAGAAAGGGTATTTAACTCTTTGTTACTGTAGCAAGATGGAGGGGAGGGGAAGGAGCAATTACTGTCCTTCTTTTAGGTTACCATTTCTTCTTTTTTAAATCCTGGGAGGACTTACTGCCCTTCAATGGCCCCATGGTCAAGGGCTTATTCAGAGTGCTTTAGACTGGCATGCTCAGAAGTGAGTTCTGGAAGTTTATGGTGAGTTAATGACTTGAATCTGCAAGTGAGTGATCATCGGAGTTCTATGCAAAACTGTTTTTGGTCCATATAGGAAGGGTTTGATGTTGATTTCCAGGCAGGTATAGTAGGAACAGAGTTCAAGGGCTATTTAATTCATTAATTCTCATCCTAGAATATGTTTAGTCTGGAGCAGAAGACGCCCTCACCATTTGCATTAACTGATTGATATAGCATTGCCAGCCCCTAGTTATTCACATGAGGTCAGTGACTCCATAGCTTTTAATATTGATGCTTAACAAGTTATTGAGGTTAATGACTCAGAAAAGGCTTGATCTGAGGGTATGAAACCTTAAAATTAAAAGCTTCCCATCTCAATTTAGATTTCGCAAGTGTCCTGAGTAATATTAACATTTAGTAGAGGCCAAACACAAATCTTCAGAAAATGATAAAACACAGCCATAAGGTAATTCTGGCAACATGTGATGACATCTAATAATTTTGTACCTACCTGCAAACCACCTTGTTATTTTGTTTACCAGACATAGTATGTAAACATGTATTGACATGGGTTAACTAAACCTTAGGTTGTCATACTTTGCATTTATATACATGTATATATATATATAATTTTTATTTGTGTTTTTTTTAGCTTGGTCAGAAGCATATAGAGACAATTTTTTAAACTGAGTATAATTTTATGGTGAGGAAATGCAAACTAATAAAATAAATTTAATATTATTTAGATGAAAGTTTTTAATTGAATTTAAATGAAAAAAATGTAAAGGCCCTCACCTAGATGAGGCTATGCAGACCTACAATATTGACAGCTGAATTATCCAAACCTAAATATTGAATGTTTAGTTTAGAAATAGTATATTGCACATGGTGTTCTATATGACTTTTCTGTAAAAACACAATGAATAAAATTAAGTCATTGGGTTTACTTGTGGATAAAAAAGAAGCAAGCTTGTTTTGAAAATAATTAATCAGTTTTTGTGATAAGTTAAAATTGCTTTATGTCTTTTGTAAAAGCAGCATAACTTATGTCTCCTTTAAAAAAAAGTGTGCTTTCTGACCTTTTTCTTGTAAAGACTCAAAGGAAGAATACGCATTTCCATGAAGTATTTTCAAAGGACTGACTACTTTGAGCAATGGGCCGCTATGGCAATTTATTGTTCCCATCTTCTTCCTTCCAGATCTTAGATGAGTTTTGCAATGTGAAGTTCTGCATAGATGCCAGTCAACCAGATGTAGGAAGCTGGCTCAAGTACATCAGATTCGCTGGCTGCTATGATCAGCACAACCTTGTTGCATGCCAGATAAATGATCAGGTACGTTGTAAAGATTTTCTTGTCTTTCTTTGAGAACACTAAAATATCAGTGAAGCCTAAAGAATAAAAATAACAGTGAGCTGCAAAAGACCCATGTAGCCTGATGGTTAATATAGCAGAAGCTAACATACAAACACAAGATACAGAACTAAGACATTTTTAGGATTGCCTTTTTTCACTGATGTTTTCTTTGGGTGATCTGTTCATGATGTCTTAACATTATTATCAATGCTTCAGTTATTGTAGTGTGACTGAGTGACTTCGAAAGTAGGTACTTGATACTTACTGTTACATTTTTCTTTTATCATCCTAATATGTACATTCATACAAACGATAGACAATTTGAGAATTATCCAAATTTGCAAATGATATATTTGAAATGTTATATAGTTTTATTTAAAAGAGTGGATAGATATTATGCATGTCTTTGGTGCAGGCTTGTCTGATTATGCATTATAAAGTGCATAATTATGTTGAATTTCCTAAATCAACATTAAAATGAGAATTTTTTACTCTTCGACTAATCAAAATACTCTTCTTTTATGTAAAGTAAAAGTTTGAAGTAGTCATTATTGGAGATCATTTTGTGACTTTATGGAAGACTAAGAAGTGAGACTGACGTCAAGAAAAGTGACCATGAAATAAAGGTCACAGGATTATCATGGAGCTGATTTTGCGCTTAATAAAATGAATGAGTCCTGCAACATTGTCTAAAAGTGCCTAAAGAATGAGCAGTTTATCCAGTTGACTTTTTTTTTTTCTTACAAACACCACTGGGTTAAAATTTAATTGTATCGCAGGCATATATTTCTTTTAATGCCATGATGACTTAAATGTGTTTCCAAGACCATGTTGAAATGATTGCTTGGCAGATGTACTACATCAAGAAAATGAAAAGTTAAAATTTGATGGTTCCAATTGAAAGCTGTTAAATAAAGCCAGTGCCATCAGCCTAAGACTCCCAGTCATCATTAGGAGATTATTCTTTGGCATTTCACCAGCTCCCAAATCATTTTTTTTCCTGGCTAAACTAAACATAAGGTAGTAAGTTGTAAAATTATGTTTAAATGGGAATCATTTAAATCTTTAGCATAATCAAAAATAATAAACTAATCAATTGGGTTTTCTCTTTGCTGTAAAAAAAACAAAGTGTTATTGACAAATGAAAATATTATTAAATTAGCTATTGATTTCAAGCAGAACATATCCCAAGTCTGTCCTAGGAGTTATTGTCTCCAGCAGCAGCAAACATTTTTTGAGCATCTACTGTTATAGATGGGGGAAATGAATAGGCCTTATAATGGGGTAAACAGTTTGTGTAATGCTTCCTAACAAGGAAACCCTGGGACCTCAAAAGACCCTTTCAAGATGAAATAATATAATTATATCTTAATGATTATTTGCTGTTCATATTTACTGGCAATAGACATATATCAGTATTTATCTAAAATTATTGTATGATGAGTGAAAAGATGATTCAATAATTCTTGCTGCTAATTCAAGGCCACTTGTGGCCAATTTTGCATTTAATTTTTATTTCTGATGTTTTATAACAAGTAAACCTCTTCTTGCAAAACTTGGTTGCATTTAGAGGGACAATCCTGTGGTTTCTAATTGTGTGTAAATCAGGTTGCTCATTATAGTTGGCATTTGTAATTTTTCCAATTAGTTGAAAGTACACATTTTATAGGCATTGTTTCCAGAGAAAACATATCCATCTTTTTAACAATCTTCATTATTTAACTGAATAAACAGAGAAAAGAATTTAGAAAGGCATAGAACACCATTATTAGATATGTATTTACCATTTCCTTAAATATTAATTCAAAACTTCTATATTACACTAGCCAAACTTAAGATGGTAATACAATGAACGCATATCAAATAACATAGTTTTGAAACTGATATTGTGTGGTCAAGTAGGTTCATCTATAAACTTGAGAAAAAAGTCAAAGATAAAAGATGTCTGTGGTAGGTATGTCTCTGTAGAGTAAGCATTATACTTATAGCCCGGTTAACAGGACACAAGAAGACAGACACCTTAATAGCCTGTATCTGTATGTTATAAACATATTCATCTGTAAGTTCATATTTAGTTCCAGAAAGACCATTTAGATGAGCATCTCTGGATAGCTTTGAAATGTAAATGTTGGACCAGGTGCAAAGATACAGAGCTGACAACAGAGACCCTCCAGATGTGATTTTCTATCCTCTTTTCCATGTCAGGATCTGTCAAATGGTAACTAGGCACAGCTCATCTTATTATAAACACACCCATCACTGGAGATTCCATTTACTATCTAGACACTGAGAAAATCCCTGCATTAGGGGTAATTGTTAAATTAGTGACATCAGCTTACCTGTACAGCACAAACCTGTAGTATTCTAGAATAAATCATAAACATGCTCTTCTTTGCTCTGATTCTTAGAAGGACTTTAAGCTATTAACAGAATGTTGATGGCATAACAGGTAATATGGTAGGTTCTGAAAAGAAATAATTTCAGGTAAATCTTTTAGCTGTGACCTAGTTCTGGTGATGTTTGAGTCAGCAAACAAAGAAAGCAATGATTACCCTGAACAAATGACGAATGTGTGCATCATAGTCTATTTTGCTGAAGACATATATTCAAAAACTTTCTAGTGTTTAAGTTAAAGTTTAATAAATTTAAATCAGCTTCATAACAATGTGGAAGGAGAAAAATCTACAAAATATAATAACTATGCTTGCTAAGATTCTGAAGTTTGGTAGTAGGGGCTGTCAAAACATGTGTCCTGGACAAAACCCACGTTGGCCTTGTTTGATTGGTAGATTTTGTTTTTTAAGTAATAGTAATAACTAATACAATCTGATTTATGTCATAAAATAGAGACAGGGATCACGAAATGAACCATTTCCTTCTACTTTTCTATAAGCACTTTTATCTCAGGTGATTTTCCTTGATTTAAACTTTTTAACAGCTTCACGTGTGCGTGCCTGTGTGCGTGCATGCATACATGTTTGTTTGTGTGTGTGTGTGTGTGTGTGTGTGTGTGTGCACGAGTGCGTGTGCGTTTGTGTAACTTTATTTCAGATATTTCATACCAGAATGAGCTTTGAAAATGTAGCTTTCTTTTTTGACACTATTGCCTAGAAAGACTCAGGTCTTATGACTTTAGATGTCTTTTTCATTTCATGTTCTCAAAATTATTGCTGTGATGTTGGGAGGGGGCAGAAATTCTGGGCATGCTGGCATTGCTGCTGAAACATAATTTCTAAGTAGCTCCAAGTCTGACTGATGTTGTATTCCCCAACTGAAAGTACTGAGTTAACTGTAGTAATTTATCTTTATAAAGGAAGGCCATGCCAAAGACACTAGGACTGAGACCCCAATCACAGACAAGTCATAGCATAGTACAGCCATTCAAACACCCAAACTTCCTGATCTTGGGTGTCTTGATTACTTTCCCTACATTCCTTAAAGTTTGTGTTCAATACTACATAGCTTTACTGCTGACACCCAGCACCGAGCCGGGAATTTTTCATTCCTAGCAACAGACAATACATAGATGCATTAGATAGCTTGGGTGGCTTACAAGGAGCAGCAACTGGTTCTGAGTGGTAGGGCAGGGCAGGAGCAAAGGCAGAAAGCTGGATACTGGGAGTTGTCCCAAGGGGACCAAGCATGAGCTTTATCAGCTATTCAGAGGCTTCATTTCTATCGAGAAACACCCACCCCCACATATTTAAAGTCAAATAGTCCAGACATCTGAATGATTTGCTGAGGCTTTTAAATTTTCTTGTTATTTTTATATCTTTCTTTTGAAGTCTTACATATTGTTTCCTTTTATAAACCAGTTTGATTGGTGGATGTAGCACATTTCTTTAGAACTGCTCTGACCCTACTTTTGCATCTCCCTTTGGCCCCTCTTAAGCTTACCTGTCTATATTAATTACCTCAAATCAAAGGCCAACATACCTACAGGGTGTCTATGATCCTCACGCAATGCTTGCTCACATCATTGATTATATTCACAAGTTTTGTGGACTTATGGAATAGTCTTTACTCCAAAGCATCTTTAGAGTAAAACTCTTAATTGTAACGAGGGAGTTTAAGCTCAGTTCATGTAGGTTGACCTTTGATGAAAACCAATTCCATCTTTGTATAATGGTAATCGGAATGATCTTGGTATATTTTGTGGGATAATTGATGTGTGTGTGAGTATTAATACTCGGCATCATGGAAAGGAACACAGTCATTTGAATCCTGTCCTGCCCTCATATGGTCTTTAAATGGAGGAAAGACCTCAGAAAGCCAGGACATTATTAATCTTGTCATTTACACAAAGTGATAAGTACTTTCATTTTTAAACAGGCCCCTGACAGCTGGTATTTAGTAAGTAGAACCAGGGAAGTCTACTGTTGCCTCTGAATCAAAAGAAATACTTCGATAAGAGATTACCTAATGCCTGATGTCCATTCTGAAGCAACGAGATAGAGAAGAACGTATGCGCCACAGAGAATACGAAGTCAGAATTCACTTAGGGGACCCTGCCAGCGCCCTAGTGGTTAATGAATGGCAGCAAGACTCCGCAGTGTTTTCGGTTGGAATGGGCATTGTTCTCATTTGTGCTTTACCTTATAAACTTTTAACTGCTTCCAGGACGATCATGGTTGATTTGGCACACCCGCTTCCACTCTGCTCAGGCTCATATGAGTGATGCTATCAGCTCTGTGACACCAGAACAGTGTTGTTATTGCAAGCTTATTATGGGCTCAATTATTAACTTATTTTCTTTGGCCTTTTACTGAGGAGGGGAAAAATCCACTTTCCTTCAACATTCACTTAATACATATGGTGCAAAAACAGCAAGGCAAATCAACTCTGAGCACAGAAAATGGGGAGCTCTTTAACCTCGCCCCACTTTGTAAAAAATGTTTGCCTTCACTGTCAGGTAATTTGTTAATTTCTCTTCCTTTACAAGGATTTCTGTTCGTGTTTTGTATGCCTTCTTTTGATGTTAAAGTTATTATTGGCTTTGGGCATTTTCTTTGCTCTGCTTTTAAGTCAAGTCCTACTTTTATACCAAAGTTATACTCTGCTATTTTAAGATGAATGCCAGCTGGCAGTACCTAGGGACCAGCTCTGTATGCAGTGTTCAGGCTGACTCTGGGGGATGCTATCTGTCTGATAAGTTGCTTCCTTTACACCATGATGAAACTGCCTCAGACATAGTTTGCTGTTTGATATTTGCATGAGAAAAGAAGTCCCGCCTTCCTTCCCCATGTATTATGCTTGGGACATGTTGGTGGTGTAACATATACAGATTTTTTTTTTTAGTTAACATTCTCAGACCCTGTGCCTTGAAAAGCATGACCTAAATATTACACTCACATTTAAGTTGAAAACAGTGACCTGATATATCACATGCACATTTTCAATAATCAGTGTTTGCCCATAGACATCATTTTTTATTCAGGAAGAGCTCAAAACACCATGTGCTCAGGAGATTCTAGCTATTTCTGGTATGAAGCCAGAAAGGTACTCAACAGCATGTTTCATGAGCCACCAAGGATGGTCAAGGGCAGAAGAAAAGCCTCCAACTTGGCAGTGTATCATCACCCAAAGATGATCTTTAGCTTCTTTGTAATGTGATGGTGGCACTTTTGACAAACCTTCAGAAACCACTTAGAATGATCACAAAGTTTCCATAGAATTAAACAAAATGGCCAGTTTAAGGAAAGAGGATTTGTGGACATTCCTTGTGGGCCCTGTAGGGAGATCCTGAGAGGTTATTAGACAGAGGACACAGGCCTCAAGACACACTAACTGACCCTTCAGCACCTCTCTCTCTTTTTATTTATTTATTTATTTATTTATTTATTTATTTATTTATTTATTTATTTATTTATTTATTTATTTTGAGACAGGGTTTCTCTGTGTAGTTTTGGTGCCCCTGGATCTCGCTCTGTAGACCAGGCTGGCCTCGAACTCACAGAGATCCGCCTGGCTCTGCCTCCCGAGTGCTGGGGTTAAAGGCGTGCACCACCACCACCTGGCAAGCACTTCTCTTCTTGTAGAAACTAGAACCAAAGTCAACTCTTTCCTTTAATTCAGTAAATTATATTTGTTTTCTCACATTACTAATAATGAGTTAAGAATGTATGGAAGAAAAAAACTTGGATAATGTCTTCTACTGAATTGTTTTTAGGAGGCAGGCCCCACTTTGTCTCAATTGTTTTATTTATTCATGCAATTCTTTATTTTTGGTGCATGAATGGACCTCAGAGCTTCACACATGCCAGGCAGGCTTGGGGACATAAGTCTGTGTCACTCTAGCCCAAGCCTCTCATTTTTTTTTCTTGCTTGTGACTGTAAGTAAAGCTGGAGAATACCTTCTGTTTGGAGAAACTAAAGGGCGTTTGGCTTGGGGGAAGCTTAGTCATGATAAAGCTAACTTTCTGTTGGAAGACTTTATTTCCTGGCCATCTATCTCTGTCTTCTGAATATATTTCTCTGCCTCTCGGTAAAATTAGACTTAGAATGTACATGAGGATTTTCGTCCAGAGGTTAAAAGCTTGACATCATTATTGCTTTCCCAAGCTGGGGTCTGCCACATTGCTAGAGGTAAATGAGGGGCCCAGTCTCTGTTTCCTGGGATGGTCAACTGTACACATCTGGTCTGTGGACTCATGCTGTCTTTGCAGTACAAAGACTGACAGATGTGTTCACATCAAGTGTTGACTCTGCTCAGACATGTACACTGTCACTTAGTTTCCCTTCTAGCACTTCCAAACACGCAAGTTCCACTTAGCTTTTCCTGCTTCTTCATTGTGCTTTGAATGAAGCTGCAGAAAAAAAAATCAAGCATTGAAGGCAAGCACTGGGAGTTGAGGGAGAAATCAGCTAAGACTTGCACAGAGAACACAGCAATAGTCTGAGAAAGCTGCTTCTCCATATAGATTCTGCAGGGAGTACATTTCTCTATTATTTCAATTATTAGAACTTCCTGAATAGGTTGAAGGTCACTCATAATTCACACTTCTGTCATTTTTAGACATGCCAAGTACAGTCTATTATGCATAAATAAAACTTCCAGTGTTTGACCATGGAAAATAAATGGAAAGTCATAACAATGAGGCCTTGTTCATCTTTTACAAAGTAAATGGTTTGTTTTCTTTCTTGTTTTCTCTTGTACATTGAAGTTTATCTTCTAACTCAATAGTACAAATATAGCACTTTAAAGTGATCCACTCCTGTCAGACTAACAGCAAAGCTGTTCTGAAAGATTCTTAAAACTTCTATTCTGTAGGATAATGAGCAAGAACATTTTACCTTTTGTAAGTACAAATGGAAATATCATTATTTTGATGGCAGATTTGGTTGGACAGAGGCCTTGACAAAATGAAGCTGGTTTGAGAGGCTTCTGAGGACTATTAGCTTTTCTCAGAATGCTTTTGAGTGTCTCTGCTCTCCTTACTGTGATCTCCTTCAACTTAAATAACTGATGGAAAGAAGCATTTAATGACATGTAATTAATTAAAAATTAATTAAAATTTTATCTTTGCATAAGATGTATATAGCATAATATACAGTTAAATGTAACCCATGTTACACACAAGTAGAATTAATCTGGTCACTAAGCATTAACTTCCCATTAGATACAATTAATACATAACATGAGATTGTTGATAGTTCATGTAAAATTTCAAATTCCTCAAAAATATGAACTTTGCTTCATTTAGATGTTACATGTAAAATATATAATATGTCTCAGTAACAAAATTATTTACATGTAACACTGAGTGATAGTGGATCTCTTAGAATCTGAAAATTGGCTGCTTTTGTCCACACCATTAATATATTTTTTTTAATCTCTTGTTTTGCCTTGTTTTACCTGAGTGGTCTTTCTTTTTGCGTTCAGAATTGGTTTCAGAGTTTGGTTAAAAATGAATTAACTACAATAATTATATCTACAGTAAGTGATGCCTGTTTACTAGTGCATTGTATTTTTGCCTTAAGTTACACATGTTACCAGCACCAAAAGGTAACAGTTTTGGGTTTCCTGGTATTGTTTTTCAATTATGCAAACAATTAAGAATTCTTTTTGAAACTCAGAAATTTTGCTCTCACAAAAATTGGTAGTAAAAGACTACAAAGAAGTCTGTTACTAAATCAATCATTATAGATGCTTATCTTTTTAAATTGAAGAATTCAAAAATCCAAGTGTAACATTCATGCTTATGAACATAGAAATACAACTTCTCAGAAAAGAAAAAAAAGTCTATCCAGATAATAAAAAAATTAAATTTTTATGTTATGAAAAAGTTTAACTGTATGGAAAATTAAGTCATGTTCATAACATCTATTTCTGAATTTTAGTGCCAGTTATCAAATTTAAAATCCTAGAAGAGATCCCAGAATTTAAGATATGTAATAACTTGTTTGTGAAAATAGAATTTCCATGTACCTGTTTCTCACACTGTGAGGACCCACTCTTCTGCTTTCGCACTTTGTGCTGGGATGATCTTTCATTCCAGCAGAGCACTCTTTGAGAGAGCAGCATAAGAAACTGACAACTTTTGAACTGGTTGAAACTTATTTCTGAATACTCGAGATTTCTGTACTTGTACTGAATTCATCACAAAACCCAGGACATTTTAATTTTGGACCTGGTTAAGTTTTTCCACACAACTACAATGGGAAAGGAGGACTGTTAAGTATTTTATAGAATTTAGCAGACTAATCAACTCCCATTTTTCCACAGCAAACTCCCAGAAAAGTAGTGTCTTTTCTTCTGGTGTCTAACTCAGATGACTCAGGGTTTATAGGCTTGCTGTGCAGCTGAGTCTCTGGGGATGCCCTGGTCTTAAAGACAGTGTGTCTGTAAGCATCCACATTGGTAACTGTCTGCATAGATCGCTCCTGCTGCTGTCGGATTTTTATTTACCACAAGATGTTTTTATAACATGAAAGTAGAGACACAGCATTTCCTGAAAATGGAGACACAGTATTTCCTGAAGGAGGAGGTTCATTCAGGGTTGTGTCCCATCATTTTCCCATGCAATCAGCTTGAGGCAAAAAAAAAAAAAAAAAAAAAAAAAAGAAAAGTCATTTTGTTTTGAATGCTTGCTAATATATTCCTATTGTTGTGATAAGGCATATCTGGGCTCAAGTATTCAAATTATATTTCACTGCTGTTATAATTAGAGGAGAAACACATAGTTTGACTTCAAGACTTCTATGGTCCTAGGGAAGGGCATACAGCAAGGACCACAAGAGCAGAAACACCTTGAGAGGAGGACTGGACCCATAAGGGTGTGGAGAATGGGACTTCAAGGCATGTTCTTATTGCTATATGGGGAAGCATGCCCAGAATTTGCCCTCGTTATGGCTGGCATTTGCCAGTTCTTTTCAAACCCCAGTTTCACGAGCACCATAAAAATTCAGTTAAAATTGAAAAGAACACCCTGAAGTTAAAATCCACTCTGCTCTGCCTTGCCTTTCATGGCCTGGAATGTCACCTTTTACCTCCAGTAAATAAAGCCAACGTCAACACTCTTCCATGTCTTTTATATTTTATGCACTCAATATTCTTCACATGACAATCTGGACACTTAAAGGGTAATTACACGAGTGATCTATGTCCTGGCAAAGAGAATTGTCTTCATAATATATAGTTGCAGTGTATCCATCATTTTCTTTTGTTCCTTGGACTGTTCGCATTGGATTGAGTAAGTCTAAAATGGAATTAAAAGAGACATGATTAATAGAGGACCGCAAAGAGATCACGGCATCATAATACTTTCTTAAAGCGGCCTGACGTGTGTGTTTGAGGAGTGTTGCCCAGCCGAGACAAGCTCTCTCTTCTACCATCGTGTGTGAGTTGTCTTTCTAACCTCACTGTTTCTGAGAAGCCACTGAAAAGTCCTAATATGTCACGATTTAAATGTTAACATGCTGTTGGAAAGGAAATTAATAAGTTAAACCTGCAAGAGATGCCAGAGCAGAGGTGATTCCAACTGTTGAGAGAAGTCTATTGTTTTCTAAGGGGAAACAGAACTCAAGAAGGAAGCATGGTACTAACCAGCCTGTAACTCGAAGGTGTAAGGGAAAGGCACACACATGCAGCGATATTTTAATCTGGTAACTTTCTGAGCACGGCTCTTCCTGCCTGTAAGCCTCCAGAGAGACGAGAGTGTGATGGGTTGGCTTTGGGTGCAAGGTGACCATGTTCTGCTCTGTGCTCCCTTTTAAACAGAAACTGCAGAAGGAGCCGATTTTGTGATAGTCTACATTTCACTCTGGGAAAAATGTAAGAGTTGTAGGTTACATTATAGCAGTGTTCAGCAGTGCTTCATGATTCACATTATTATTTTCTATAAAGAAACTTAAGTTGCTTTAACTACCAATGAATTTTTTAAAAACTTCATTTTGACAACAAAGAGACTAAGCAAAAAAATATTCCTCATTGGATTTTTTTTTTTTTTTTATTTAGCACAATTCCATGCTCTGGTCTTTTTTTATAGGAAAAAAAAATAATAAACAACTGGAGTTTAGAGCCACCTACTGGAAAAAAGAGGCACATGCTTCTGTGTAAAGTCTTAAGCTTTTCAAAGGATAAACAGATAGGTAAAGGTAAAAAGTGGATGGATATTTTCATTGATCTCAGAGGAAGATTTACACAGATTTTCTCAGCTTGAAGTGAGCAAACGTTCCTGGGTATCAGACTCAGAGCAAGTCCGAGGCCGGTCTCCTGTGAACAGTGTCTTCTTTATCCTGGTTTTTGGTTGATTTGTGGTCTGTACTTTCCCCATACTTTTGCTATTGGCTTTGTTTTGGCTCCTGCATGTGGCCTGGTGTTCAGAATATATTGGGGGTGGGAGTACAATCTTGCTTGTTTATGGATTATCTAACTAGTAAAAGGATTGGTGTGGGGGACAGAAAAACAGAATGCAGGTTAGTATGAGGGAGATGAACATTTAGGAAAAGACATAGGGTCGATTCACACAGGTACTTCAGAGGGCTATAATTTCTAGTGTTTGCTAGTTACAATACAACTTTCCTTTTCCCCAAAACCACCATCTGGTTATAGAATTGTTTAATAACTAACCTTAGAATGAGATGAATAATCGAAAGATTTTAATGGTAAAATAAATGCACATCTTGAAGATTTTTATGCTTAAATGCTTCCTTTATCAGTGATGAAAGCCTGGTGCCTGGACACACAGAAGGCCATGACTTGTCTGTCACTGAGCTCCTGGGAAAGATAGGCAGCTCTTGGAAATTTCAGATTGAGGTTCTCCATAAACCCCTACTCCCTCCCAATCCCTCCCAAACCACTAGTAGCAGATTTATTAAATCCTTCCTGTCCTTACCACTCAGCTAGAAAGCCAGGGCATAAGCACCTCAAACAGCCTGATTGCACAGTTACGTGAGTGGCAGAGCCTGTGTGATGGAGATGCAATCAGGAGCTGGGGCACCAGGGCAGGACCGAGGTAGGGGCTCACCTTTCTGATGGGTACCAGTAGAAAACGGTGTTTAGAAACAAAGAGGCTCTCCTGTGATTCTGTTCTCTAGAGACCATGGCAATTCAGTTGGCTGCATCCCACCTACCATTCCATTTGGATCATCTCATGGAGAAAGGGGCCTTGCTAACGTAGGGCCAACTCAAGCTCAGCTAGCCCACTGCTGGATGATCAGGAGTGGCTCAGCTCTGTGAGGGAGGGGCCGGCTAGGTGCTTTGAAGAATTCAGGCATGAGAAAGTTCTTCCTTAAGTGTTAAACAGACTATAGGTGACCATATAGCCAACTTGTTTTATGGAATTTGCTCGGTATACTAGCAAGGCTTTGGGAAAAGTTTGTAAACTGCTTGAGGGATTTTTCTTTATTTCAACAAGGAGATTTTTTTTCTTCTTAGTTTATAAAACAGAAATCACCATTTCCTTTGATAAAAAATAAAAGGGAATGTGTTTGTTAAAATATAAGAAAATGTACAGCTGCCCCGGTGTATCCTGCCCTTTGTTAACGCTTGCTCCTGTCTGTCTTTCCTGCCACCTGGGTCTGATCTTTGAAGATATTCTACCGAGTAGTCGCAGACATTGCACCAGGGGAAGAGCTCCTGTTGTTCATGAAGAGTGAAGACGATCCCCATGAGCCCATGGCGCCTGACCTCCATGGTGAGTGTGGTGCGCAGCACCCGGGGCCAGCTGCATTCCAGAGATGGCAACATGTCCAAGAGGGCTCTTCACACCTGTGGTTTTTTCATGAGCTACCTTGGCTACACAGTGTCCTTGCTGACAAATGCGTTGTCTCAGAATGGGTATTTTCTGGAGTTGACATGTGGTTATTGTGACGGAGAAGCCACAGTGAGCTAAGGTCTAACCTGACGTGCACAGAAGCGAATTTTGAAGACCTGGTCAGAACCATCCCCTTCAGTTTGGTCAATTCCTTCTGTAAGAATCCTCCCACTCTTTTAAAGAGTTTTTATTAATTGTTTGTATATTTAGTGTTCTGTCTGCATGTGTGTATGTGCATACACAGTTTGTATGTACAAACAGTGCCTACAGAAGCCAGAAGGCGGTGTCACACTTTAGAAGCTTAAGTGATAGGAAGTTGTGAGCCATCATGTGGGAACTGGAAATTGAACCCAGGTCCCATGCAAGAGTCTAAGTTGCTTCAAACCACCAAGCCTCTCTCCAGCCTTTCCTTCCACTTTTTGAGAGACTTGGAGCTTTCTTAAAACAGTCAGCTGCCTCTCCCACTTTCATTCCTATTACTGGGAAAGTGTTTTCATGGGAGCGAAACATGACCTTGTGGGAGGAGAAAGGAAGAGATCCTGGACAAAGAAGTACAGATAAGGAAATGTTACAGCCAATGGAATTATTCCATGCCAGAAGACTGTTGTATATCAAAGGATGGAGGCTCTAGACAAGTGAGAGTGAGTAGTGATCCATGTTCAAGACAACCAGGACAACCTGCTTGTGGGTCCTTGAGCTGAGGCGATGTTTCCGTTTTCCCTCCTGTTCCTGTCTCCTAATATAATGTGATTTGGTTCAACACAGTATGTTGAACCAAAAATACTTTAGAGCACCTTTCAGTTGCAAGTATCAGAGTCAGGCTCCAGTTATGCCGAGATAGGACCTGAGCTCTCGAGTCTCTGAGATGGAAGCTGCCTTCATGGCTAGTTATTGTCCCCCACAGTTGAGCTCCATCTGTCTCTTTGTAAAACATCCTGGTGGTTTAGGGGTGTCTTTGGATCATACATTTTTCTATCAGAAAGTCTGACATGAATTGCCTTTAGAAATCTAGACTTCTCAGTCAGTCTGGTGGAGTTTGTGCCTGAATGGTGGAGTCTGACCTTACTTAGACAATACAGGGTGCTTAATGATTAAAAATGTGTAGTCTGGGGCTCATTGGGTACAGTTTTCACTTGTACATGACTGTTGAGTCCTAGATGTTTTCAAGCAGTTTTTTAAAGTAGTAGCGGTGGTGGCGCACTCCTTTAATCCCAGCACTCGGGGGGCAGAGGCAGGCGGATCTCTGTGAGTTCAAGGCCAGCTTGGGCTACCAAGTGAGCTCCAGGACAGGCTCCAAAGCTACATAGAGAAACCCTGTCTCGAAAAACAAAGAAAAAAAAGTAGTAGAAATGATTAATTTACTGCTTTCAAAATACCCAAATAAAAGTAATTATTCCTTCTTAAGACTGCCACTCATTAAAGAAAGTAGTCATGGTTTAAGGTATTTTGGGGGCTAAAAAGATAGATTGCCTTGCAAGCCTGAAGACCTGGGTCTGATCTTCAGAAGCCACGTGGTAACATCCAAGAGTGATGCCATGTAGTCTCAGTGCCTATGAGGTGGAGACAAGTGAAGCTTTGGGACACTGACTGGTCTGCCAGCCAATTTAGTGAGTTCTAGGCCAGTACCTGAAAATTGTCACCCGAGGTTGTCTTCCCATCCACACATATACACGCATCTGCACACACACTTTTACACACACATATATGAACACACATACACACATACATTTTGGCACAAAACATCCTTGAGTCATTAATTGCTTGTTGTTTCAATGTATTATATTTATTTTCAAATATAACCATGTACTGATGTATAAGACTTAGAAAGTTTAAGTGGTTATTTGGGTTCTATACTTCTAGAAAAAAAATAAATTTAAAGCATTTGTGCTCGATATCTTCTTGGTGCTGTGTATAATACGCTTTGCATACATTGTTTCCTAATCTTTTACATATAGATTATAACCCCCTGAGTGAGGTATTATATTGATTCTGCAGGTTGAGGAACTGAGGCCAAGGGGAAGTAAATTCTCTTGGAAGAAAACACAGCCAACACGTAGGACAGTGTCTTTTTTGTCTAATATTAGGCTCCTTCCATGCATTTTGCAGCCTGGAAGCTCTGTTTCTTTGTGGATTCCTGGATGAGATTGGAAGCACAGATCTTGACTATGTAGACAGTGCTATAAATGTTAGAAAAATTTTTAGTTGCTATTGAGATTTCTGTCTCCAAGGCAGAGGAGATTGACTGTAGACCACATCCACACCCCCATAACTCGCTGCATACCAAGTAAAGACAGAGTTATCCACATCCTCTGCCATTGCCACCCCTCCATTACTGATGTGGTTTAAGCTAAACCTGTGTCTTCAGTGGTAGCAGGCTCTCGGTGGGTCTCTGTTAGACTTGCCCCACTGTACATGGAGAAATTCTTCTACAGACCAAGCCTGAACATATGTCCACTTCCAGCTTCCGGTGAAATTCTGTTCCCCTCTTAACATGAGCATTTAATCCTCCTGTAACATCCTTTCTCTCCTCCCCTCCGTGTGCCTTATCCACCTGGCATGCTTCACTGCAGTCTGATCCTTCTGTGAGCCGTGTGTGTGAGCACCTTCACCCTTAGTGCACACTATCCCCATCTCACCTGGCTGATTTGTACCTATTCTAAGCACTTTGTGAACCATTTTCTCCAACTTAGTTGAGGTAGGCAGTTATTTCCTTGGGTTCCTGTGTGTTCTTTTGTCACAGCATTGCACTCATGCATATCCCTCTGAGTTTCTTGCGTATTCATTCTCCAGCAAAGTGTCTGGCAATTTGGTAGGTGATTACAATGTTTTCCCCCAAACACTTAGTCAATTAATAACTGAAGAATAACGTCTTCCTTGGTTATTGGTCTAGAAAACAGCATATGTGTCATGGTTTTACTATGGATGCTTTTCAGCTTCGTGAGATATACACAATACCTCTGGGAGCATACCTGTGACCTCCACTGAGTGTGGTCTTTTGAGTGGAATCTCAGCTATTGAGTAGAAAGAGCAGGAACAGTGCTCTTTGTCCCTGACTATAAAGCACATTGTTTGTGTTTTCCACTACTGTTGCCTATTTATAAATATGTCCATTTAAAGTGTAAATTCATGTATGCTGTTTAACAAAGCCATGTCAATTATCACTGGCCCCAGAGGACAGTAAATTAACCTTGCAGGGTGCTAAAGACAGCCTGTGCTCCATGACAATTTGCTGACAATGATGGGTATAACTGTGGTTCAGACAGGGCCTCTGTGTGTCCTGTGGCTTTCAAGCAACATGCCATTGGCTTAGGGAAATGTGGAAGTGAATTCGAATCCTGACACAGTCACTTATCATTCAGCTTTGTAACTGACTGCTTAGTTTTCCTCAAGCTTTAGTACTGTTATCTGAAAATTTAGGTAAAAATTAAGTTTTAAGGAATATGAATTACTCCTGTACTGGCTTGAGAGGCTAGATTATGGTTAGTGTGTATTAATTATTGCTTCTATTATCCCTAGAACCTGCAAATGTGTTTAGGTGCTAAGTTTTACTTTCACAGATCACATTGTAGCCACAGGAAATGCATTATTTTTCCAGATTGTTATGGGGTTCTTTCCATATGTTATTTTTAATTTCTACCCTAAGCTTGGCTTGGGAGAAATAACAGTCAACAGTTCTAGGGTTGGGAAATGGCTTAGTGGGTAAAGTGCTTGCTGTCTAAGCATGAGGCCTTGAGTCTGGATCCTCAGCATCCATGGAAAAGCCAAGCACATCTGTGCACATCTGTAACCCCATCAGAGGTAGAGGCAGAATCAGGAGTATCCCCAGGGTTTGCAGCCGAGCCAGTTCATCAAAGTGGTGAGCGGTCCACTGAGAGGTTGTTTCAAAAAACAAAGTGGGGAGCAATAGAGACAGACACCCAAGAGCAGCATCTCCCCTCCACATGTGCATACATGTAAGGGTGAGTCCACTTATACACAGATAGTCTCCCCCAATCTCCGTCCCTCCCTCTTCCCATCTTTCACACACACCACACACATGCACACACACACACACACACACTCCAAAAGCAAACAATGGTTGTGTAACTCTGTAAGGTTCATGGTGGCAGTTGATTCTGGACCTACAGTGCTAGCTACTAACACCCGAACTGTCTCCACAGAAGATCGGCAGCACCGCTGTGAGGACTGTGACCAGCTCTTTGAATCCAAGGCTGAACTAACAGATCACCAGAAGTTTCCATGCAGCACACCTCACTCGGCGTTCTCCATGGTGGAAGAGGACTTGCAACAAAACCTTGAGAGTGAGAGTGATCTCCGAGAGATCCATGGCAACCAGGACTGTAAGGAATGTGACCGCGTTTTCCCCGATCTGCAAAGGTTAGCAAAGGCCTGTTGAACATGGCTGTTTGCTCTGCAGCAAAATGTTATGCTGGAGTTTGGCAGTTTTGTTCTGGGGAAGATTGGAGCTTCAAACATCTGGCCAGATTTGCTGGTGGCATGCTCAGGGATCCCTGTTTCCTTTTTTTTTTTGTCAACCAGAAAATATTCTGTCCATCCTCTTTCCCTTTCATCTCCCCCCTCCCACTCCTTCCTTTCTTCCTAAACTTAGGGATCCAACCAGAGCCTTGACTGTATTCAACAAGTGCTCAACCAGTGCACTACATCTCCAGTCTACAGATATTATATTTTAAGTTGGGTTCTTGTGAACTGAAGGCCCAACTTACAGGGAATGATGACTCTGAGGAAAAAAAATACAGGGTGAGGGAACAAATAGGTGGTGATATGCCAAGAAGAGTAAAGCTACCTCTAAATCATTTAAATGACTAAACATCTAGACCTCAGGCTCACTTTAAAAGATGCTTTTTGATAGGGCCATGTAGCTCAAGGATTTAATTCAAATTAGTCATCCAATTGTACAGCTATGAGAGAACAAGAATATGCTGTATCTTTGTGTAGGATTTTCTACGGGGAAGAATGGCAGGCCCTGTAGGAATCTAAATGAAGCAATGCTTGAATATTTACCTTTCAGAAAATGAAAATCAGATCTCAGTAGCGTATTTGCTTTGCATGGATGGCCCTTCAAATTTGATTTAAGAATGTTTTTCATTTGACTGAAGGAAACAACAACACCATGTCCTCCCCTTAAAAGACTATGTTGATAACTATGCTACAAAATGCAACGTCATGTGTAGAGACGCTAATAACTTTTCTTTTTGTTTATTTCTACCTAATGGCTTTTGCTTTTGGTTCACAAAGGATTTTAATAATTGCATTCATTATTTTGTGTTTTTAAATCTGGAAATGATCTTTGGAACACACAATTCGACTTTCAGGAGAACACATCACGCCATGTTTCCGTGGGAAAGCTGTGCATCAACTGGCCTTGTTCAAGAGTGTGGATGGCTGAGTGAGCTCTCCACACAGCTCACACCGCAGTTCACCCTTTCTTTCCCTGTCCTTCTTCACTGGCTGCTCTCCCTGTTTTTCTGTCCCTCCTCCTACTGCCCTGCACTCTCTTCTCCTGTTTTGGTCTTGCTAGGAAAGGCTTTTGTGCAAACATCATTCCGTTTAGGTATGAATGACTAACAGACATTGAGGTATAACCACTTTCTTAATGAGACTGAGTCAAATAGATGCATCTTAAGCTTTGGAAACTCAGGTCCAAGTTAGTTTGTTACTAATGAAAAGAGAAAATGGGAAATAAGAGAGATTCCCTAGCACCCTTTATATTCACTCTATGAATATGAATCTGCAGAGAATGAATCAGTAAGTTATCTATATATGGTTAGCAAAATGTGTATTTATAATAAAAAAATCACTCAGTGTCTCTCACATATCATCATGCCCCAATATTATAAAAGATAAAACCAGTAGGTGCCAGTAAGAAGAGAAAATATTCATACAAAGAAATAGTATTTCTGGTGCCAGAAATGAAGTATTTTCTTTGATTAAAAAAAAAAAAACAGACAGTATTACTGTGAAAAAAAATGAAATTCTCAGTTCCTTTGGGAGGTGAATAGCAAGTGTCCTTAGGAGGGACCTTCTGGATCTATTCAAGCTCAGACAAGAGCTCCAGGTAGGCCACTTCATGCTGAAGGCAACTGTCAGTCATTGGGTGGACTACAGTGCAGAACCTTCCAAACCTGCCTTCTGGAAGCCTGGCCAGACGCAAAGAGCATATTTTCAAGCAGTTGGGCACCATTTCACTAAGTGTTGTGGTGGATTGTTGTTGTCATGGATTATATGCTCTAGTCCGGCCCCAAATGTGCATCTTTTGGATAGTTCCCTCTTCATTGAAGGCTGCCATTATTGCTAATCTTGTCAATAGATGAGACTGCCTTCTTTAATGTAACGCATTCTTCTTTCTGCATCTCCCATCTAAAATATTTAAAATTCTTTGTTGAATTTATTTGTGTGTGTATGGGAGTGTGTGTGTGTGTGTGTGTGTGTGTGTGTGTGTGTGTGTGTATGTGGGGGGGGATACAACTTGATGGAGTTGCAGGAGTTTGTTCTCTCTTTCTACCATGTCGAATCCTAGGATAGGACTTAGGTGGTTAGCCCTAGCACATTTACACACTGAGCCATCTTTTTGTCCCTAAAATCTTTAAAACAAATCCAGAGGTGGGTGCAGGGCGGGGGCGAGAACATGGGATGCTGACAAAGCTCCACAAATGATTATTAAACTGTTGGAAAAGTAAAGAAGTCTGATAACTGGCTGGAGTGCCTCTGTTTGGGGAAGCAATGCACTTTTGCTTTTGGATAACTTGCTTCTCTCCCTCCTTTTGGGGGTGCACATGAGGGCTAAGAGGGTGTATGTGTGTATGTGTGGAGTCTGTGCATGTGCACATGTATGTGTAGCTATATGAACACATATATGCACATGCATGAGCAGGACAGAGGATAACCTTGGCTTTCATTCTCTGGAGGCTGTCCACGTTTCTTTTCTGTTTTATTTTGAGACAGGATTTCTCTTTGGCCTGAAGCTTACTGACTAGGCTAGGCCAGCTGGTGCCAGTGAGCCTACCCCAGGGCTCTTCTCTCTACCTTCTCTGCTTGGATTTCAAATGTATGCTGTCATGTCAGCCTTTTATGTGGGTGCTAGGAACTTAATTTTGTTCCCCATGCTTCCATATTACTGACTATCTACATGGTCCTTTTTATCAGAGTAGTTGACAGTGAAAACACTGTGGAACAAAATGAATCTCATGCTACTCAAGAGAAGGAACGAAGGAAACCTTGCCTTGCTTTGTCATCCCCTACTGAGTGCTATGTGCTCACAACAGTCTTTTGGAACTAGACCACATTCTTGTAGTTAGGAGAAAGAATGAGTTTTAGAGCACATAGCAGTCTTCTGCCATTGGGAGGCAGGGCTTAGGATCCACATACGCATACTGGAATATGTGTCCAAAATGGCTTACTCTCCCTGGCTACTGAAGAAAGCGAAAGCTCAGTCACTGCAGTGGTTTCCAAGGATGCTTCTGACCCAGCCCACGCTCATCGAAGTTACTGAGATCTGTCCTACCTCATTCACTAGCTTTTCAACTTCAACAAACAGAGGACTGCATGTGCAGAGAAGGATAGGGTCTTCCAGCTCCGTGTCCCCTTTCCACCCAGTACTTTGTTTCCAGCACTTGTGGTCAGACAGTAGCATTTTCAACAGGACTGACGCATAGGGCCTCACAACGAGTTCCTATGCCAATACGAATAGGAAGGAAACTATAGAGGAAAGTAAATGTTGGAAAGGTATTTTTAGTTTATGAGGATAGGAGAGTGAGTGCCTTATTCAGTTACCAACCCCACTCATAACTGCTGAGGAATGCATTCTTAATACACGTCTTAATTGACATTCAAATACAGGATATTCATCCCACAGGAAAATGAGACAGAAAATTAAACACTCATTCTTGCCAGTTTTAATAGATTTTTATTGTGGAATGCTTCAAATCGCACACACCAGAGAGGATGATGAATTTAAAAACACCAGTGTGTTCAGTTTCAACAATTGTCACAAAGGCCAGTTTTGTTTAGAGTATTTGAAACAAACTTCGGATATTATATTTTTCTTTATATGTATTCTCATTGTATATATATTTAACACACATTTTATATGTAAGTCAGGATGTGTCTGTAGAAACTTAAGACTTTTGAAACAGTTTGGTAGTGTACTTTAAAAATAATAAGTTTGGCATACTGATAGTTAGGGCTTTTAGGATTATTATGAACAGAAGGTCTATGTATTACAGTTGATTGACAGAATTAGGCCTACTTTAATCTAGTAAATATTCCTCTTGTCAAATTCTCCCTCTCAGTCTATCTCTCTCCAGCTACTTTTCTCAGTACACCGTTTTCCTTGCAAATTCTGCTGTGTATATGTCCTTGGTGGTTTGTGTATATGTCCTCTCTCTTTCCTGCTTTTGCCCATAAAGGCATCATTGCATCCTCAGCCTTGGCTGGGCTTTAGATGCAGTGGTTTAACAGCATGCATTGTTGATATTGTCATTTATATATATCAGGTAATTAATTAATGACAAATGAAGAATTCCAGTTTCATCATCCCTTCATCATTTATTATGAGGATTAATTAACTATGTGTAGAAAAACCACCCCTTGTTGTCCATTTTGCCACCCTAAAATAGAGTCTCCATCATAGGGAAAGCATGAAACGTATTTGTATTTCCCCTTCATTGTCTGGCTTTCACAATAATCACCCCATTAGGGTGACTGGCAAAGTTTTGTTTTGTTTAAAGACTCATGGTTATTGGTGCTTAACTTTGACTACCTTTGGACAACAAGCAGATTTTCAAATTGGCATCCTGATTTCTTTTGAGATTATCTACCACTTTCTTGCTCTTTGTAATAACAAACTGTTCAGAACCTAGCTTGTATGCTTTATCAGAATGGAGCTCCTAGTACTGTACGTGAGTGTAGTATGCTAGTGTGCCATGGACGATGTGGTCAATGAACAAAATGTTGCAGATGCCTGCTAACTACAGACATTATCTATACTTGCTTCTCATTGTATTTGTGCAGGGTCACGTACCAAATTAGGAAAGGAAGCCAAAAAATCTCAAGAAATCAAAGCATTCTAAACTTTAAAATGTAGATAGACTATCTTGTGAGAAACTTCTAATCATGTTTTTCTCAATACTGTATTTACTTAAATTCCATATGCTTTCTCTTATAATTCATGTTATCTATCTATCCTTAATTTATCTATCTATTTGCCTATCTATCTATCTATCTATCTATCTATCTATCTATCTATCTATCTATCATCTATTATATTTATCCATCATTCATCTATCTTCTATCTATCATCTATCATCTATCTATCTATCTATCTATCTATCCATCTGTCTATCGATCTTTCACATATCTTCTTTTTCATACTCATCATTGCAGTCGCCAGTGTTATTGCCATCATCTATTATCTATCCCCATGTATCCCCATGTATCTATCTGCACATCCACACACCTATATCAGGGCCATAATCAAAAGTTAACTTTCAGTTCTCTTTTCTATATGACTAGAAATATAAATACTTTCATATCTAGAGGTTACATAGAGAAAATACTTACCTCATATCCTTAAGCATTTTATTAATATGTTTTATATTGGAATGAAGTAGATAGCAGCAATCAATGTTGCTATTAAGATTATGTCACAAATCTATAATAGATAGATAACTGTCTATCATAGTCCTAATCCTCGATAGCTGTGTCAGATTTATTCCTAACAGGGCTAGAGCTGATGGGAAATGTAGTCTAGGGGACCTAACAGGTACTGCTGTCCATCAAAAGCCCATTTCTCCCTTTCCTTCCTCTCACGCCAACTTCTTTCCTTCTCAGTTCTTTCCTTGCCAGATGGATTAGTAACGAAGTAGAATTCTGTTTTTGAATGTTTTCCTTGTCACCACATCTTATTAAATCCATTGTTCTCTTAACAGCTTGGAGAAGCACATGTTGTCGCATACCGAGGAGAGGGAGTATAAGTGTGATCAGTGTCCCAAGGCATTTAACTGGAAGTCCAATTTAATTCGCCACCAGATGTCACATGACAGTGGAAAGCACTATGAATGTGAAAACTGTGCCAAGGTACAGTGAATTTGTGGGCTACTCACCTCTCTCTCCTCCTCTCTCTTCGTCCATCACCTGCCTTGAGATGGGGAACTGTAAATACCTTCAGAAAAGTAGACTGGGTGTTGTGTGCTGAAAAGCTTTAGTAGAGCACATAGAGACACTTAGTGGGAGGAGGTGAGGCTTAATGGTGAGTTACAGAACTGGGTGTGAGGCATCCCTGGTTCCGCTACTGACTTGCCAGCATGGGGTTGTTTCATTCCTCGTGGGGAAGGAAAATTGTACCCTGTGTTCATTACTTTTAATAGCTATTTGTGAGAAAAAAATCATATAACACACGGAATGCTCATTCAGAAAGAGTGGGAGACTCCAACTTTTTTCAAGTTTTCCATCTAATCCCTCTTATAAATCATCATTTGGTTCTCATCAAACAGTGCAGGGCTCTGTCTTAGTGGTTAGTGCTACACAACATTCAGGTGAAGTGATGGTCCTCCATTTGGACCACAGAGTGAGCTCCAGTAACAGCCATCCACAACAAACACAGAGATGTCCTGAAAGGTCGCTTTCTGTTTCTATAGCTTTCATGGCAGTAGAAAATGAGACATTTGAAATAGTTCAAGGATATTTTATTCCTGAATGTGTTACTGGGTTTTTCATTTTTATTTAGTGAAATATCCAAAGGAAAAGCTCCAGATTCCTGGAAACATGCAGAAGAAACACTGTGTTTGAGTTTAACTTCTTAGGGACATTATTTAAATTGATTTGGGGTACTTTCATCAAAATCTTCCAAATCATGTGTGCAATGTGTCTTTATTTAAAGTGTAGTTTTAATGATGGCCTGGATAGAATTGATCTTTACCCTCAGTTACTAAAAAGGCCTTGACTATGTCCTGATAGTCCATTCATTACATGGTCCAATAACTGATACTAATAGATACACTCCTATAAATGCAGAGGACAGAATAATTTCTGGGTTCTTCCTTAAAGGAGTTTCTTGTACTGTGGAAATACAGCTTTCTCTTGGTCTTTGGTGAAAACAAATAAAAACAAGACAAAGAAAGTTTCTCCTTGGGCTGTTGCTGGTCTTCTTTCTTGTATCTGAGCGAAGTTTCTGGATTAATCAGTACTCGTTTCCTAGCAGGTTTTCACGGACCCTAGCAACCTTCAGCGACATATTCGGTCTCAACATGTCGGCGCCCGGGCGCACGCTTGCCCGGAGTGTGGTAAAACGTTTGCTACTTCATCAGGCCTCAAACAACACAAGCACATCCACAGCAGTGTGAAGCCCTTCATCTGTAAGTGTGAACACACCAGCCTCCTCTGCATCTACCTCTCCGTCAAATGGCTCTGTGCTCAGGAGCATGGCCACCCACGGCCCTTGTGGGTGGGAGGAGGTTGCCTTCTTAGCTTTTTTTGGTCAAAAGTAGAAAGGTTATTTTATATTATAAGAAATTATTTTATAAGCAGATCCATGGCATTTTGTCTATAGTCCATGGGGTGTTTTCTTTTACATGGAATCAGTATCAGGCAAAGAAAAAGAGAAGTCATTAAATAATGAATGGAGAGAGCCTCCCTAGGCTGGAGGACTTAGTCAAGACAATCAGGTTTATCTCATATTGTAAATGTTCCTGGCTTTGTAAAACAACCAATAGCAGATATCACTAAATAGTTAAAAACCTGTTCTGGATCTCAAGAAGCTGGAAGAATCCCACCTGACAAGAAGGCTTATGTTATTGTGTGTGTACTGGAGTGTATGTGTGGAGGCGTAAATGCTGGAGTGTATGTGTGGAGGGGTAAATGCTGGAGTGTATGTGTGGAGGGGTAAATGCTGGAGTGTATGTGTGGAGGGGTAAAGGCTGGAGTGTATGTGTGGAGGGGTAAAGGCTGGAGTGTATGTGTGGAGGGGTAAAGGCTGGAGTGTATGTGTGGAGGGGTAAAGGCTGGAGTGTATGTATGAAGGGGAAAAGGCTGGAGTGTATGTGTGGAGGGGTACAGGCTGGAGTGTATGTGTGGAGGGGTACAGGCTGGAGTGTATGTGTGGAGGGGTAAAGGTTGGAGTGTATGTGTGGAGGGGGTAAAATGCTCTTACTCCTCCTCTGCCTGCTGATTCCATTGCAGATCGGTAGTTCTGGGCCAGTTGAAAAAGCAGACTATTTTCTCTTTGATGCTACACAGGCTCTTTCTCCCATCCACTGCACTCAAACAGATTTACAAGCTGCATGCTTTCAGGGGATGTTCCTCCTGCCCACCTACTTGGCACACCCCTGGACTGAGCACTTTAGTAACACACTTCAAGAAAAAAAAACTCAGCTCATTTTCTTTTGTTCATCATTGTGGGTCTGTTTCTGGGTTGTGCTGCACTAATTCAGAAGGTAAACTATTTGTTCCCAGTTCATCCAGGCAACAGCTCTGGGGCTCTTTGCTCCCTTACTCTGCTGGGTGTGTAAATACAGGGAAGAAGTGAGCTGCGCTACCAACTTCTAAACTGATTTTGGATCCAGATCTGGGTGGGATGGTTTGAATCATTACCAGCATCTGGCAGCATCTCTGATTTTTTGCTTTGGGAACTCCATAAAAACTAGTTCCATCTCCTTCTGGTTTGTTTGTTTGTTTATTTATTTTGACAAGCACTGATGGTTTGCAGTAGGTATCCGAGGCACCACTACAGAACCTGCTGGCAAAATACCTAATTTTCAGTGCCAGTGTGGAGTTGCCAGAGACTAACTGTCCTGTTCTTTGCCTTGACACAGCCTTCTTTTGTGCTTCCAAGTGCCAAAAAAGTTCTTGTCTTTCCTTTTCCAGTGTACAAGAGAGTCCTGTTTTGCTTAGATGTTCTGTTCCCTGGGTGGAGCGAAGACAACCAGCAGATAAACAAAGGGTGCCCTGAGCTCCCTGGGGAAGCTCTGTTGAAACCATGGGAAATTACATATACAATAGGAGTTTGAGATTTCTTGTCTTAAAAAAGAAAAAAAATAAAGGAAGAAAGAAAGAGAGCGTTCATAACTCTAGGTCACAATTCCTGGCACACCTGCTTGGAAGTGCTATAGGCATGTTATATTAGTTAATTTATTTCAGACTCATCAGAGATAAATGTTGGTAAGTTTTATGTTTTGGTGAGAAGAGCAGAATAAATCTCAAGGAACTCTGATCACCTCTTGCATGCTTTATCTATTTTTAAAAACAAAAGTCGGGAAGCATAGACTCCATTGTTCAACACTCTTGTCTGCACTATAAACCATGTTAAAGTCAACCTTTCCACTTTCAAGTATCACAGATTGTCCTTTATTATTCAGGCTGCATCCAGTATTTCCCTTGAATGCATTCTCAGCAATTATTGGTAAATTTAAATAACAGATGACTTTCTTCAAATATCAAATCTGACAGTGAACTGTGGAGTAATTACAAATAATAGCCATGTAATTTCAGAACAAAGGGGTTTGGACGTAGGAGTTGCTGTGAGGCTGAAAGGGTGGGGGGTCACCTATGGCTGCTATCTGTTTCCTCCTCCAAGGCCACACACCATGATTTGCCCCCAGTAGTGTGTTTATGACAACTGTCTCTTATTACAGTGGGCACAGGGTCCCTAGCGCTTGGTAATTACTCATCGCCTTTACAGCAATCCCCAGCCTTCCCAAATAGAAACCACATGCTCTAATAGACAGAATATATTCAAAATACCTCTTAATTTGTTTAAGAAGGAGAAAGATGCAATGTTAACTGCAGGCTAATTCCTTGTTCCTGAGAAAACTACAGTTGAGAGTAGACTTCAACATCAGTTGAACCATTGACCTGGAGCCTGGTTATTGATGTCTCAGTCCAAATCTTCAAGGGTGGTAAACAAACTCCTGACTAAGGAAACACCCCAGATTCTATGTTTTGAGACCAGACACAGACTCTACTCATCCTGTAACAAAAAGCTCCAGACAGACAAGTCAAGTAAATCTTCTGTTATTTCCAACACAGAAACTGTAGAATTTCTTAAAGCCATCCTGCTATAGGAAAGAAAATGAGAAAGCAGCATTTTTTTTTTTTTACAAAACATTGCAACTTCTGCCTTTAAGATTGGTTGACTACCCATTAAGACATTTTTCATAGTACTTTAATGCCCAAAGGATAGATTTTTTTTAAAAAAGTGTATTTCATAATTAAAAGTGTATATATATATATATATATATATATATATATATATATATATATATATGAGTTTTGCTTGACTGAGTTTGATAAAGTAATATGTCGATAATTTATTGGAATTGTCCATAACTGAATCACAATAATACAATTATGTGGAAGTCTTACCCCCCAGGTGATTTTATTTAGTGTATCAAGTAGTGTAAATAGTACATGTGTTGATTGAGTCTAAATGCTGTTGGAACAGATTGGGGAATATATTCTGGTAGAAATTTGAAATGAAAGCGCCTCCATCTTCTTTTCCTGCTTACATCCCTGTGACAGTGTGGCAGAGGCTCTGTTCATATTAACGAGCACACTGATGTGCAGCAGTACAGTTTAGACTCTATCAGCAAAAACGAAACAAAACAAAACAAAAAAACAAAAAACAAAACAGAAATGCAATCACTTAGCACTTCCTGTTTGTGCAGTGGGGAGGACAGAGCTCCAGTGAGTTTTGCTTGACTGTGTGACTGTGTTCTATAAAACCTCCTTTGCATGAACTGTCTAAAAAATCATCATTGCTTTGACTCAAGTGTTGGACTCCACCATTCTGCACCCACAGTCAGCCATCACTTGAAAGCAGTAACTGGCGAATTTGGTGTTTATTTTCCTGAAATCAATTTGTTTCAACAATTACCAGTAAAGTATATCATATTTCCACATGTATAAAACATGCACAGAGGCATTAAATTAAGCTCACACATAAAGTAACTCATCAACAGCAAAGTTAAAAAACAAAAGTATGATGCTTAGCAATTTGATATTATAATCCCGCAAGACTCAAACTGAGTAAAGTCTTACATAAAAGGCTGAAAGGTCACAAAGGTTGGCCTTAAAATATACTTAGAAATATTGGCACATCTGTGAGAAGGGACATGCTGCTTTATGGACAAATTCTTGGTTCAGGAGGATAGTATAGGAGCACACCAGCTGCGGGCTTCTTTCAGAAGCAGACTTTTCACAGCCTCTCCTCTGCTTCCCATACTTGGCCAGGACATGCAGAAGTCAAGCCCTGAGATAACTGAGGAAGATACAACAACAAGTGAGCAGGTTTCCCAAGGATGGGGGTTTCATGTGCAGGAAGGCTAGCACAGCCACTGGTGTGAGGGGAAGTCAGAGGACGTGCTCATGGTTCATGGGAACCAGCAATGCAGGATGGGCTACATTCAATTGAGTTTCCTTTGCAGGCTTAAAATAGAGCCATTGTAAATTATGTCAGTCTTTCTCAAATCATGAAAATGATTGTTAAAAAGGTCTCCCAATACACAATGTGCATTGTTGTGTGGCTTTGATGTGTGAATGATGAGAGTGCATGATATAATACTAATGAAATGGTGGGGGAGAAGCCGCAGCCTTTCCCCACACAGGGAGTTGGTAAAGGTGAAGTCTGTGGATGAGGGAAGGCTGTTAACTCTGTCTTCATGCCTCCGATCTAGGGTGTTTTAAGTGCTCTGAAGTTTTCCTGCTTAATATATCTTTAATTTTTCAGATCCTACTAGTGTTAGTAATCAGGTGGAGGATGTAATGTATTTTGGACCATGACTTCTCCATAAATATTTAAACATACCAATATTATGCAAAATATTGTGCAGGGGGTGGTGGTGGAAAACATTTACATTCTCTGTGTGAAGTATTTGTGCTGCTTTGCAGACATTTGTCAGTTGGATGCCTTGCTTTGGAATCTAGTAAAATGGAAATTTTTATGTTCAGAGCATCCAGATTGGGGACTCCCAACTTCTATTCCTGGCTTCCTAATTGAAACTACTCTGGGTAAACCACTTGTGATACTTGCTGAATTCAGAAGCAATTGCCATAAAGCCTGAGACTCTTTTTTGTTGTTTGCACACAGGTGAGGTCTGCCATAAATCCTATACTCAGTTTTCAAACCTTTGTCGTCATAAGCGCATGCATGCTGATTGCAGAACCCAAATCAAGTGCAAAGACTGTGGACAAATGTTCAGCACTACGTCTTCCTTAAATAAACACAGGAGGTTTTGTGAGGGCAAGAACCATTTTGCGGCAGGTGGATTTTTTGGCCAAGGCATTTCACTTCCTGGAACCCCAGCTATGGATAAAACGTCCATGGTTAATATGAGTCATGCCAACCCGGGCCTGGCTGACTATTTTGGCACCAATAGGCATCCTGCTGGTCTTACCTTTCCAACAGCTCCTGGATTTTCCTTTAGCTTTCCTGGTCTGTTTCCTTCAGGCTTGTACCACAGGCCTCCTCTGATACCTGCTAGTCCTCCTGTTAAAGGACTATCAAGTACTGAACAGTCAAACAAATGTCAAAGTCCCCTCTTGACACATCCTCAGATACTGCCAGCTACACAGGATATTTTGAAGGCACTATCTAAACACCCACCTGTAGGGGACAATAAGCCAGTGGAACTGCTACCCGAGAGGTCCTCTGAAGAGAGGCCCCTTGAGAAAATCAGTGACCAGTCAGAGAGTAGTGACCTTGATGATGTCAGTACACCAAGTGGCAGTGACCTGGAAACAACCTCGGGCTCTGATCTGGAAAGTGACCTTGAAAGTGATAAAGAGAAATGTAAAGAAAATGGTAAAATGTTCAAAGACAAAGTAAGCCCTCTGCAGAATCTGGCTTCAATAAATAATAAGAAAGAATACAGCAATCATTCCGTTTTCTCAGCATCTGTAGAGGAGCAAACCGCGGTGTCAGGAGCTGTGAATGATTCTATAAAGGCTATTGCGTCTATTGCTGAAAAATACTTTGGTTCCACAGGACTGGTGGGGCTGCAAGACAAAAAAGTCGGAGCGTTACCTTACCCTTCCATGTTTCCCCTCCCATTTTTTCCAGCATTCTCTCAATCAATGTACCCATTTCCTGATAGAGACTTGAGGTCGTTACCTTTGAAAATGGAACCCCAATCACCAAGTGAAGTAAAGAAACTGCAGAAGGGAAGCTCTGAGTCCCCTTTTGACCTCACCACTAAGCGAAAGGATGAGAAGCCCTTGACTTCAGTCCCCTCGAAGCCTCCAGCAACATCCGCCACTAGTCAAGACCAGCCCCTGGATCTAAGTATGGGAAGTAGGAGTAGAGCAGGTGGGACAAAGTTGACTGAGCCTCGAAAAAACCATGTATTTGGAGAAAAGAAAGGAAGCAATATGGAAACAAGACCGACTTCAGATGGCTCCTTGCAGCATGCAAGACCCACTCCCTTCTTCATGGACCCCATTTATAGGTAAGGATGATGGGAGAGAATGGTGGATGAAACAAATGTATGAAACAGAGATTGTATACTATATCAATATTTCTTTTTCCAGATCATTTATTGTAATTATTATCATTATCATTAACAGTGGATGAAGTTTAATCTTGAGAAATCAACTTTTGTTCAGAGGTTGACAGGTTAAGTTTGGACCTATTTTTGGATGTCTCTGAAATTGAGGTTTTAGAATAGGCCCACAGAATTTTTTTAATCCTGACAATAAACTTATTTTTAACATTATTTGGGGAATGGAAAATATGAGAAAGCCATCTTTAAAGCAAGCTGTCAAGCAGCAGAAGAATGAGGCTCCCGAAGGATTAGCACACATAGGCATGGGCATGTAAACAGATTGCTTATTTAGAATAACACAAGACCTAGAGCAGCCTGAGTCTCCTCTTTGCTAACTCACTGACATGTCTTAAGTATGTGCTGCTGAATTCTCTTTCTGAATAAATCTCTTAGGACCCCAAGGAAGTGAAATATTAATCACAAAAATGGCTTTGCATATAGAATGATTCAATTGCTTAAAATATGTTTCTATTTGATCTTATTATCCAGTTTCCTTCAAAATGTGTAAGAATTCTATAGGTAAAGCATATATGTTTAATAAAATGTGTTTCAGTAGTATACTGTAACAATCACCATTAAAATGATTTGGTTTTTGAATATTAATTTTTTTAGCCATTATATTTATTACAACTTTTACATATTATGAGAATTTTCAATTTACTTCCTAATTAAAAGTTGAATATTCTCAAGATTTCATGGAACATGTGGACTTTTTATTGAACTTATTTAAGATAGGATTATTTTCATATTGTACCCAGTATTTCTGAATGAAGAGATTTAGTGTTGTTCTTTCATTCAGTAATACTGATGTATGTCCTCCGATTTAGTAAGTGCTAGAACTGAAAGTCCTCATCAGTCAGTGCCTTTGACCCAGATTATCTACAAAGTATTTGGAGAGTTTGCTAGTATATGAAAGGCTGTCCCCATCTCAACAAGAGAAAGAGAATAACACAATAAAAAGGATACATGTATTCAAGAGGCTGAGGCAGGAGGATCACAGGTTTGAGGCCGGCATGAGGCTGTGTAACAAGACCATATCTGGGGAAAAAGAAGGCAGTCTAAAATGTCCTTGTGCTACCAATTTTAAGTTTCAACACTGAGAAAGTATCTATTGCATCATCGTCATTACCTGTCACTGTTCTCAGCCCATGTTTGCTGCCTTCAATTTCAAGACACCAGACCTTTCATTTTATGAAAGGGAAAGTTCTTAAGAAAAGCTTTCAACTCCAATTAGTGCCAGTCTGGGTTGGAGCTCAGTTTTGTAGACCCCTTCAGTTTTGCAGTGTTTCACCTGGAAGTGGACCTTTTAATGCCTACTTCAATAAGTAAAGTAATACATGTGAAACATAATATAAATTAAGTTTTTAAAGGATAATTGACAATAGCTGGTAAAAATTAATCCATCTTATTTCACTTCTCTGTATACCTAACTGCAAATAGGATGTGGAGCATGTTTAAGGTTTCTCCTTTTCTCCAAACCTATTTCCTACCTACCTTAGAGAGAGAGAGAGAGAGAGAGAGAGAGAGAGAGAGAGAGAGAGAGAGAGAGAGAGAGAGAGAATATTTGTATATTTATATATCTATCTCACACATATGTTACATATAAATGTATATAACTGAGCATATCTTGAATATCTGCTACAGTGGCTTGCTAACTTAGAAGTCCCCTTATTTCCAACAGGCAGTTTCAGGAGAACTAGAGGGGATATTTGGAGTTATAATTTTTGGTAGAAAATGGCTTAAATTAAATTTTCCTACTTCTTCCCAACCATTTCAAATTCTTCAAACATTCTTGCCACATCTGAAACAGAAGAATCCTAAAGTTGTACAGATGCCTGTAACTCAGCAACTCTGCAGGTTTCTAACTCCTCTACCACCCGAGTCATTGAGTAGGGTTTTCTGTTGTCAAGGGAACTTTCTCCCACTGAGCATCCAGAAGTGGCTGCTTCCCCAGCAGACGTCTTCTTGTGTGTCCCAAAGAAAACGTCCATGGCTTTGCTGTGTTGAGAGATGGTGACTGTGCTGTGACTGACTCACCTCCTAAATCTCATTTTAACCTTTCAGAGTAGAGAAAAGAAAGCTCACCGACCCACTTGAAGCTTTGAAAGAAAAATACTTGAGACCTTCTCCGGGCTTCTTATTTCATCCACAAGTAAGTATTTTGGATTTGAGATTTCAAGCTTGTAAACTAACTTGTTGATCCCAAAAAGCAGGTGCAATGGAATGAAAGAAACTTTAAGAACACTAGGATTTCCTATGACGCTGCTGTGGAAGAACACAGGAAATTCTAGCAGGACTAAAACCTAAGCTTTTAAAAGAAAAAGGCATCAGTATATGTGTAAAAATAACATAGTTTGGGTGTTAAATTATTATGTGCCTTAACTATTTATTGAGCTAAAGTGCATGTTGGAGTGAGTAGAACTCAGTTAAGGAAATAAATATTGAAGTTATCTTTTGTGTTTAAAGTTTCCTGATACAAAGATACGGATCGCACAGCAACTTGTCCCAGCTTCATGAAGGTCACTCTTGTCCTTTTAGTGCTTAGATAAAAACAGGAAATGAGTCTACCTGACAAGTTGTTACCATAGAGGGTGAAGGAATTTATCTAGACACCACTGGGCATTCCAATGAAGGTCTGTAATTGCACAAGAATTCACCACAATACACAGAGCTATTTACTGAATGGAGCCAGGCCCATTTATCAAAATACATACAGTTTCTCTTTGCAAAGGGGCATGCTGAACAGCTCTATCTCCCTGCTCCATCTCTGCATTGCCACCCATTTAATTATGTTTTTGAAAACTGGTTTACATATCAACCCACAGCTAGAGAGTTGTATTGCAGGTGCAACCATGATGTCTGGAATCTGACGTTTAACTCACATTTCATTTTGTTTTGTTTTGTGTTTAAATGATAAACGCTCTGATCTTTAAAGATATCAAAGATTTTTATGAAAATTCCTGACAATTTAGTAAATAAATTTGTTCTGTTGTAGTGTGTTCAAACCATAAATAATAGTCCTCTAATTAAACTAATGAAAAGCTCTTCAATTTATATGTAAATACATTAATTTGTCTTGGGATAGGAATCTTGTCTACTGTCTTGTGTCCTTACTGTTTCAATTGTCTTCTTTAATACCCAAACAAGAGTATGACAACAAAGATACAAACATCTGTTTTAGCTATAAAAATCTATTTTTTCCTCCAAATTCTCATTCTAATTAAAATTGAGAAAATACATGTTTTGTTATCAAAAGTTTCAGAAACATTCCATCATGGATTTTTATATAGGAAGGCTAAGGACTGATACTGTTTACATAACCCCTGCATGGAAAAGACCCAAGTGCTGAGGCAGTAAATGTTTATCAGTAAATATTTGATATTTATACTGACCTAAATAACACTTGCAAGGGTTCATGGGCTAATAAGCCTAAAGACGATATGCTCTGTGTTTCAGATATTATGTTAAAAATACGACTCTCTTGATATTTTCTTTCCTAGTTATAAATAAAGCCTATATGAGTCTATATTATTATTGTATACATTCAATAATAGTGACCAAATTGCTTGCATATTTTGATAATATAAAAACTCTAGTAATTAAGTACTTCAAAAAAGAGTGCTGTAGATCATGATAGAATGAGGGAAAAGGGACTGGGGTTTAGTGTCCTTGAGCAATTTGGTCTTCCTGGCTGTTAGTTTTCTTCTCTATAAAAACTCTCTGGAAGTTGATTTCAAGATGCCCATGTCATCTAAAAACTATGGCTAGCCTAGGTTAATGAGCCACTTGATAAAGTGGGTATGTTCATTTACCAATAATTGCATATGTACAGGACTGTGTTACAAATATGGAATTCTCATATACTTAATAAGTTAATATGAAGGAATGTGTTATATTTTAATATTCTCAAAGGCAACAAAGAATAAAACAGATAAGGGATGTGCCCAGTGCTCAGAGCACAGTGATGCCCCCTTCTGCAGACTCACTCAGGCATACTTGTGGGACCGCAGAGGAAGTGTATTTCTTTCCACCTTCTGAAATCGGTCGCTGTGTAATGCAAATACTGTATATGATGGGCAGGGATGCTACAGGGGACTTTGGAGGAGGAAAGGAGGTAGATATTCAGGGTACTTAATTCACAAGTTATTGTTAAACTATGGTGGGGAATTGAGCAGTTTTAGTAAGCAATATTTAGTAGGGAATTTCCTGGGGTACATGCAAGAGGAGCTCAGCTCTTCCTCCAAGTCTATGGTCTTTGGAGAGGTCAGTTTTCTTAAAGAAAACTACTCATGTCCTGGGGTGTTTGATTTTGTTTTGGTACTCTATCAATTCTATTCTAGCCTCAACTAATAAAAACAAGGTTTTGAGATTAGAAGAATTGAGGCACAAGGTGTTATTACTACTTGTAATTAGCAAAAGTGCTTTGGTTTGAGGAAGATTGTTCATCTCTTTATGTATAATAGGAGACCCCTTGGCCTAACAGGGTAACTAATTGCAAGATTTACAGAGCGGATATACTTGACTCGGTGCATGGTTTCTGAAAGGACTGAATGAAGACCCTTATGAATGAATGCACATGGCGAGCATAAAGTCATTGTAGTAAAATACCCTCTTCTTATGCCCTGATCTTACTTTCTAAGCCATGGTTTTCTAAGCATGGATGCTCCATGTACCTAGGGCTATTTGGAAAGATGATTATTGTGCCTTTGGCATGACCTTACTGTGTAGATGTCATGAGCCAACATAAAGGACTGGCCTCTGCTATCAGGGTTTTCCATGATTTTACAGCTAAACAAATGCTTGGGTAAGACCTTTGGTTCTTTACTTCACAGCTAAAATATTTTGAAACATGCATAGGAGCTGCTGACACCTGCTGTCTATTTCTTGAGCTATCATACAACAAAGAGGATACTACATTCTTAATTGCTTTAGAAAACTATGAACACATACATATACCAAGTTTGGATAGTAACATGCCATGGAGAAGCCTAGTTTTGCATTTTTTGAAAAACACAATCACTCCCCATGACACAAACTCTTGACAATAATAAGTGAACAAACCAATAGATAATTATTTAATTTTACCAAAAGATTGTTAGGCTATTTTACTTCTTAGAGAATTACAATGTTTTAAATTATGTCGAAGCATTTGGAAGATATATGCTCACATATGTCCAAATTAAGAGATAAATCCTTGGAGTCTGTGTCTCCTCATTCATTGCTTGGAGAAGAAATTTGTGGGATGAGGCTATTAGAAGACTCTGCAGCCTTCATTTATTTTCATCTGGTGAATAAGTTACTTGATTAATGGAAACACTGAGCACTATAGAAGTTACCCTGGATGCATAGTTAAAAACTATCCATGGTGCTTTCTTTTACATTATAATTTTGAAGAAGAAAGAATGACGACACAGAGATAAGATGGAGAGAATGCACCACAGAGTGATGGCACAGACTGTCCACTTCTGTAATTCCTTGTTAGAGCTTTCCTCTTCACATTACAGCTCATCTGAACTGACATAAAAATCATCTGGCAATTATACCCCTGTAAAAGTGACTAGTATCCATGGTTGGGTTTTCCTGCACTTTTAATATTATCCTCGGTTTTGTCACATTTTATTTTCACAGATTTGACCTTTCTTATCTATATCAAGGACCCCATTACTTAAGTTTTCTCTCTTATTCACTTACTTACATTATGTGAGTGTGCTTTTACTGCATTCTGAGGAGCTGAGAATAAGTTAAACATACTCAAAGTTATTGTTTATTCACTGCTGTAGAAATCCCACATGCCCTTTGTATTCATATTCTATTTTGCTTGCAACAAGTATTTCCTATTGTCACATTTCTTACTTGTCACCACACTTATGGAAACACGTAATGGATCTCCTAACTAAGTGATCTTTTCAAGGGTAAAAACTTCAGGCTCATGGAAGCGCATCTAAGCCACTGAGGCTTTCCCCAAAGACTGTGACCATAAATGTCACAAGTAACATCTTTGTTTCTTCTTCCATATTTTTGTGGTCCAAGTACCAATCTGTCAAGCACAGAATTCCCAACAACATTATCTTTTGTTATGCAATTATTCCAATTTTAGTACATGATATATTTTCTGTATTAATGACATGATAGAGACACCGTAGACTGGATTATGACAGGGAATTGCCTGATGCTCAGAAATAAAAGCAGAACTTGGGGCCATAGTCTTGCAATGAATAAGAAGAAAAGGAGAATATTCTGCCTTATTATGGATTCCGTGGCACACAGTAGGTGGCTTTCTTAGAGTGATGGTCATTCTGGTTTCTAATCAAGCTTTATTTCTATTATTAATTTTAGGAAATAGAGGAAACTCAACAGTGTTATACATAGATTTACTTTTCATTTCTAAAACTTTTACTCAGATAGAATTACATGATAAGTAAACACCAGATTAGTATAAATGCTCATTTCTCAAAGGATAGATTGTAGTAAAGATCCAACACAGAAGTAATTTTCTGTTTCTGTTTCAATTTTGCTACCAGTTCCCACTACCTGACCAGAGAACGTGGGTAAGTTCATTACATTTTTTGACTAAAGTAATGTAGCATTGAAAAGAAAAGAGATTAATCTGAATGCAGAGCAGATGAGAATCTGGAGCTTTGGATTGATAAGCCTGGAGCACACAAGTTCCCTGCTCATCCAACAATACTCTCAATATAATAGGGCATTTAATAAGCTAAAAATAACTCATGGAATGATTTTATTTGCTAAAACACACTAATTACACATAATCATACTTTGATAAGAGTGTTCTTATATAGACTTTATATGGGAATCTTTGAGATGAATCAAGTAGAAACTATTATTATTTGGGGATAACATATTAAAGGTTTTTTTTTGATAACGCCCTATGTAAGGTAAAACTTGAACTGATATTCAGGGCCGACACTGGGATTCACATTCCTCTGTGTCAAGACAGAAATGTCCCCTACATTTTGGAGACAGACAGAAAGCTTTAAGCTTTTGTACCTAAGGACTGAAAGGACTTTTTAGAATTAGGTCTCATTTCTGTAACTTTTGTTACAATGTATAAGTAAATCTAATTTTAGCTCATGATGCTAGGGATATGTTTATTTTTTGTATACAGAAAGATATACATGGAGGGAAGAATCCTCATTTTATATTGTATCTCTAAATAGAACTTGATGGATAGGAGTAACACATATCTCAACTTTTCCTTTAAGTCTTCATGTGTTTACATTACCAATCAAAGTGACCTGTTTCATGGGGACACGGACAATCTTGGGAAAGTTAAGGTGTCCCAAAGTCACACTTGTTTCCAAGTAAACTTAATTAAATAGAATATGGCAGCACTTATTTATTTCCTTTATCTGATGTTATTCTTTACCAGGAGTTCCTCCATTTTCTCTGTTGTAGAATACATGATGAATTGGGAAATTTTCTCACTGTTATCGCACATTTAATAATTAAGTACATGTATTTAAAAAGCATGATAGAGGAAAAGAAAGTCAGTGAGAGAATGTGCAAGCCACTACTCTAATTATGCTAAGTTATACAACTAGTGAATATTCTTAAGAATATTCTTAGAATATTCTGTCCTGCATTTTCAGGATTCCTCCTCTGTCTTCTCCAGTAGAGGTCTGTTCTAAGCTTCATGTCTCAGTTTCCTTATCTTTCCTAAGGTACAATGTGACTTTGGCGTTGCCACATTGTTAACTGCTTGAAGCTTATGATGTTGATCCCTATACTTATGACTGATCATTGCACTCACTGGCAAAGCCGATTCAAAGTCCAAGCGAGACCCCCTTTTTACCAGCGTAGTGTCTGGAAATGCTGCTTTCCATCCAGTCAGTCTTCAAGGCTGTAACTTACACTGCAGTTATGAAATAGGTACTTGTGATAGACACTGGAGACACCAGCTTTATAATTCTTGATGGTAAATAAACTCAGTGATTTTGTAATCATGACTGTTGAACTTGCTCCATGAAGTGAGATAAACATAAAATATGAGTATTTATTTCTCCCTCAAATGACCATGGTTTTGAGGTTTCTCAAGATTATCAGGCGAACAAATATAGAAATCTATTGACTCTGCAAACTTTCCCATCCTGTTGTTTATGAATAGTTAGTTATGTTATGATAAAGTCATGTGTAATCTAATTGGGAATCATTCGTCCTCATAATTTATGGTGTGCTTGGACGGACAGAGCATTTCACATAGTCAGGTTGTCACTTTAATAGTCTTGATGAGAAACTTTTTCAGGTCCTCAATGATTGGCACTCCAATAATAAACATTAAGCTAAGCGCTTAGATCCATGTTGGTGATATCTTGCCTGAAGAAATATTTTTTAAAAAATATTAACTATTTGACTGGGGGTATAGCTACATCTTGGGGGAGGGGCTAGGGAACTGCATCTGAATAGTCTACGTCAGTATAAAGTTAATAGCCTCTTGGGGACTGGAAGGGAGAGAAATAACTTCCTTTTCCAGACATCTGGCTCTAGATACTATCAACAACTATTATATATGTGCAAATAAAAATTACTGCTCCATTGGAAAAAATCTGTCATTTGAAGATCTTAGATTAGTCTAAGATATTAATGGGTCATGTGGCATTATATTGCTAAAATATACAGTGGGTGTTTTCTTTCCTGTAGTTTCCCTAAATCTTTATTTATTGCTTTACAATTTTTATTGGATTTTTTTCTAATTAAATAATACAAACTATATCTAGCCATATTCTAGTATATTAATCCTATTTCTTCTCAACTTTTAGAAATACTAGTTAGGTTTTAAAATGAATATCAAAATGTTTTATCTCTATATAAGATATGTTTCTTCTGGAGGAACATCACATAAGTCAGACCAAATAGAAGGAGAAATCTGAGACTTTGGCCCATATATTAAATAACCCAATATCAATCTAAGGTATAGGCTAGATCAGCATTGGTCACAAAATTGCTAAACTATGAACTGGATGGTGTCTAAATTGCTTCTGTCTCATCAAATAGGGACCCTTAGTCATTCTAATTAAGAATGAGTGGTGTAAGAGCAAATCCTAGGGAGAGGAAAGAAAGGATGCAGTGAAAGCGTTTATGTCTCCTCAGTGATATCCAGCTCAGGAGAGAGAGAGAGAGAGAGAGAGAGAGAGAGAGAGAGAGAGAGAGAGAGAGAGAGAGAGAGAGAGAGAGAGAGAGAAAGAGAGAGAGAGAGAATAGATATGTGTATGAATATGTGTGAGCATATGTGTGTGCATGTCTATACATATGTTTGTTTGTTTTGTTTTTTTCGAGACAGGGTTTCTCTGTGTAGCTTTGCGCCTTTCCTGGAGCTCACTTGGTAGTCCAGGCTGGCCTCGAACTCACAGAGATCTGCCTGGCTCTGCCTCCCGAGTGCTGGAATTAAAGGCGTGCACCACCACCGCCTGGCTTATACATATGTTTACATGTGTGTTTAATGCTCAACTTCCATAGACCTTCTTTCCCCTTCTCTGTCCCAATTTTATCCTCTTTTTATTTGACAGCAGAAGTCAAAGCTGTGTGCAGCTTTTAAGAGAAGCCCATGGGTATTCGCTATTCTTTACTCACTGTTTTGTTGTCAGATGGCTATTGAGTCCACAGTATGTTTTCTCATCTCTTAATGCCTTTCCCACGCTGAAACCATTGGAGTTGGAGTAAGCACACTAACCTTCCTTTAAAGGGATCTAGCAATTAGCAGTTCCTAAAGCAAGACACATTTCTCAACAGCCAATTGCTCCCGAATAGCTCAAATGACTTGTAGTTTTTGTGTGCTAGACATAAAAGCTCAGACTAATGACAGTCATGAGTAGGCTGCTTTCCATAAAAGAGGAAATGTGCTTTTCTTCAAGATGCATTGCTGCAGGAATTGGAGTGTGATCAAGATGAACACTTAGATTATTTACAGTTACTTGATAATGAGACATTACCCAAATATTAATTGTACATAAATAAAATATTTATAACCACCAGCCATTCGCCTATTTCTCTACTTTCTAAATGCATGAGAACATTGCGACCCTTACCTTGCTCATTATCACTAATCAGATTGTAAACCAGAGGTTATTTTTCAGTCAGTAATTTATTCTGTGGTAGATAGATTATCAAAATGATTTTCTGCAAGGAACAATTAGAAGGAATAAATGCAGATAAAATAGTATCATAAACTATTCCTGAATTGATTTTTAATAAATAAAGTCAACATGCTAACACTGGCTGGAACAGGGTAATGACTGCGTTCGTCAGGGGCAGACTTTCCTCCAACCTCTCTGAGCAGCGTCATCATTCCATATCTGTGCCCTGTGATCAGTATGTGTCAAAATCCTTCATAGTGACAAATGTGCTGTCCACTTGCATCTGTGGAGAATGTTTTAGCAGCTGAGTGATTATGAATCAAACCCTTGAGCTTAGAGCCCTTACTGCCTCCCAATGCGTTCACATTTGTCGCCTGACAAGTAAATGTATCTTGACTTTCCTCTGAGTTTTTTTTTTTATGTGCTGTGTTTGATGAAAGACATTTGGCAAATTGGCAGTGGTACCCTGTACGTTGCAATTTGTAGCCAGCGTTAGGAGTCGAGGCATGAAATGAAAGGGCAGGTTCCAGTATAAAGAAGAAAGGGAGAGAGCGCTAACTAGAACATGAATAGTCATTTGAAGAATCAAACATACAATATACCGTTTGTGAAAAGAAAATAATGTTTGAGATTTGGCTTTAGGTTATGACATTCATGGTATTCTGTCTAGCTATGCATCCAGAAAGTGCACACATTGTTACTTTTCCTTTGGAGCTAGACATGTTAGCTTTGCCTTTTAACTTGATCTTGGAAAATACATATCTGTCTCTGTCTCAATGTCTCATCAGAAAAAAAAATAGGCTTTTTATTAGCCAAATGCTTGAATCTGCAGTTGCTCTCTAGATCCTGTGTCTGCCACTGCACCTCTTTGAGACATATGTGGGATGCATATGAAGTACTTTTTTGGTTTTTCTGAGACAGGATTTCTCTGTGTAGCTTTGGTGTTTGTCCTGGATCTCGCTCTGCAGACCAGGCTGGCCTTGAACTCACAGAGATCTGCCTGGCTCTGCCTCCCAAGTGCTGGGATTAAAGGCCTGTGCCACCACCGCCCAGCTATTGAAGTACTTTTAATTGCTGTTTCCATGGCCATATAGCACTCTGAGAACCAAATGAATTAATTTAACAAGATGACTCAAGAGTTAGCTGTCTGTTTAAATTTTTGTAGTTAGAGTTTCCAAATAAAACATGAGCACCCAAGAAACAACATTTTGGGAAAGTTGAAGGAAAAGGAGAATCTATGTAACCATAAACAATAAAAATCAAACTAAGCTGAAAAGAAAACACCATTCTCTAAAAGTGAGTCCTGAAGGTATGCCAGTGGGTAGATGATAAGCAAAATCTGTGAGATTGTTTGAGGCAGGTAAGGGTATGTGTCTGGAAGAATGGGAGGGACTCTTTCCCTTGTATGATAATATCTATTCTGTGTGAAATTATCTTAACATATCATAAACTCTTTTAAGCTAAATCTGCTTGGAACAAATGAACTTTCCATCAAAATTCCTTGTATATGATCCCACTTGAAATTTTGGATTATCCTGATATTAATCTAACATTATCTTAGTCAATTCTTACACATTGAACCGTTTCTCTTTGGATTACATACATTTTGCTTAAACTGTGCCCTTTGAAGACTTGATGTTCTTTCTTGCTGTCCATTCTTCTCATGTGACACCACGGCTCTTTTATTCTTAATTACTCTGGCATGGTGGGTAGCACTGTTTCCTAAAATTTTCAATTTCCCTTTGATATCTTTAATTCAGTGCTGCCAATGAGATAAAATCTATTTGGTTTTATTGTCTCTTTGGGGTATTCTACAGCTCTATCATATCACTAGGATGTGGCCTAACCAGGGTCCTGTGGAAGCAGTCCAGCTAGATTTGTCTCCGATATCCATCAGTTTCTCATTGGTTAGCACTGAACCTCTACAGCCTCCTTCAGAACCTATTGCATGTAGAAGATTTGAAGTCTTTCTGGAGATTGTGTTCTTGGTTAGCAAGAGATGGCTGCAGAAGCAAAGATATCAAGCCCTCATTGCATCTGTGCCTTTCAGATGTCAGCTATTGAGAACATGGCAGAAAAGCTAGAGAGCTTCAGTGCCCTGAAGCCTGAGGCCAGTGAGCTCCTCCAGTCTGTGCCCTCTATGTTCAGCTTTAGAGCGCCTCCCAACACCCTGCCCGAGAACCTGCTGCGGAAAGGAAAAGAGCGCTACACCTGCAGGTATGCGGAGCTGATCACAGCTGACTCATCCAAAATTGCCCCTTTGTTGCAAAACAGCCTGTTGTTTGTTTTACAAATTATTCTTGATAATAGCAGCCATGATCGATTCTAGGTACTTTAAAGTGCTCTTATTTAGTGATATATAAAAATAGTGGTTTAAAGAATTATCATTAAAAATGAATTTTAACACAGACCATTTGGTTGGGATATACGGAAACAATCCTGATACCACCTGCTTGTCTCACTTTGATAGTTATGCATTTTCTTCCACAGTTAATTATTTTCATTGAAATACAGACTACCGCTGCCTTCAATCATATATTTGTTAATTGTCATGGCCCTAATTTTGAATAAAGCTATTCCAAAGGACAAATAAGGTCTCTAAGTGGGGACACTGGTTATAAATGTCTTAGTACTCATCAAGGAAAGAGCAAGCTCCTTTGATGTGTCTATTGTTTTTCCTAATAAATTGTACTTGATTTCTCAATTATTTTCAAATATTTGTGCTATCTGTTTCAAGCACATCAATTTCTCTACTCTTTGGACATACTGTTCCTTTCTTTCCAGTTGAAATATCTATCTATCAACCCAAAATTACAAATTCTTTTCATTTTTTGTCTTCTTTCTGCTCCAGTTTTGTGGGTATAAAGATATGTAGTCAATAAAGTAGGTTTATGGGGGTCATCCGGGCTAATGCCTATTTTCATAAACTACTCACTTATGAGTGAGCATATTCAACAGGCCTCCTAATGCAGCCTTTATTTGTAGAGTTATTTATAACTTTAGAACGGCTTTGCTGCAAATCATAAATGATAGAGACGTGAGTTGCATGCAGGATTAATTAAGTGAAGAATATGCATGCGGCCGCTGTCTGCTGTGGTGAAAAGGCGACTGTGCTGACTCTCTTGTAAATATTTTTTCCTCAAAGATACTGTGGCAAGATTTTTCCAAGGTCTGCGAACCTAACACGGCACTTGAGAACCCACACAGGAGAACAACCTTACAGGTTTGACAATGGTTTCTCTAAATATCTTGAAATATATTGTCATAGTCAATGTTTATTATATCACAATGTAATAAGAACTAGTTTGGTGCATATTTGAATGTAAACTAAATTTTGAGTCCAAGTAGAAATGTGTATCTGCTAGAACCAAAATTAGGAATGTCTTTTCTTCATCAAATAAGATTTCTTAGTTTTTAACCTAAGAGATCTAGTGTAATTTCTAGTCGTGTATATATGTTTAGAAGATGTTAGCAACCTTAGAAATGTTTTTTATTTTGGTTCTCTCTTCTCAATAACCAGTATCATTTTAATTGACCAAAATCTTAACACTGAAGTTCCTCTCATCCAAGCCTCACAGTTGTTGCTAGGAGGTAACCATCCAAATATATCTGCTTCCGTAGTTTAATTAAATCATCATCCACAGATCCCAACAGGAGGCTTAAGAAACAAACATCTTAAACCTTAGAAGTAGTAGAAAAAAAGTATAGACTTAGAGATTCAACAGATAGAGTATTCTAGGAAAAGGGCCAATTCTATCAAAAGCTTCTTAGTCTATCAAATGCTAAAATTAACCAAATGATAAACAGACCATATGTAACTTCAATACCTTTGCATACAACACAATGAAATTAGTAATATGGCTACTTTAAAATGCAACTCATTATTTAAAGTGTGATATTTGCCCTCAGTATTAGAATCCAAGTTAGAATTTCTCCAAGAATGAATAGAATTTCTCTTAAGCAGCATTATAGTTTGTTTTTCCTTTGAAGTGTATACTATAATTATTTTGGAGTGTATGCTATAATTATTTTGGATTGAACACTATTATTTTTATTACAATAAATGAATTGCCTTATTTCAAAGTTACTGTTTGTAAACATGATAATGAACTAAGTGGATATGGCTCAGCAAGCTTGCTGTAATTTCATTTCAGGGGTAATCTGGACTCCACAGCCATTTTAACTCAGATGCACATATCTACCCACCCATGCTATATATAATGAAAAAAATGTAAATCTTAAAAAGAAAAAAATGAGAAGACTATATGCTCACTCAAAAATAATAGAAGTTTTAGGAGAAACTCAGAAAATTAGCATTTTTCTTAAGTCCCTTGGTTCCTATTAATAAATGTCACTTCACTTTGTATGTGACAGGATGAACTTTATACAGTAGATCTTTAAGAGATAGAACAATGGAAAACTTTAGGGAAACTCCCCTTTAGAGAATATTCCATCACCCAGGAATTTTGCTTGAATGGAAAGGTTTCTATATTCACAGTTTGTTATGGCTGAATGTTGTCCCAGTCTGCAGCTGGGTGTAGCTGGAGTTTTCTCCAGTCTTGTCTGTCCCACGGTCAGGACAAATCTCTCTCACCTGCCAGTCCCACAGCCACTCAGACCCAACCGAGTAAACACACAGAGACTTATATTGCTTACAAACTGTATGGCCACAACAGGCTTCTTGTTATCTAGTTCTTATATCTTAAATTAACACATATCTATTAGTCTATAAGTTGCCACGTGGCTCGTGGCTTACTGCTACCTTACATCTCGCTTTTTATGGCAGCGTCTGGCAACGTCTCTCTGACTCAGAACTTTCCAGAATTCTCCTCTCTCCTTATCCCACCTATACTTCCTACCTGGCTACTGGCCAATCAGTGTTTTATTTATTAACCAATCAGAGCAACACACTTAACATACAGAACATCCCACAGCAGCTAGGTCATCACGCTCCTTTAATTCTGTGCTGAATGAAATAGTTTTATTCTGCTTCTTCCATATTGTTGTTGTTATACATGTGTTTAAAAATACACAAACTAGTATTTGCATAGCTGGAAATCTTGAATGATTTGTCCAGATTTTCTATTTTATAAATGGAGAAAAATATGAAATCAGATCTTTAGATGCCAACTGCTTTCTATGAAATTTGGTACCCAGGCTGGACTTTTCATTTTGGAGCTTTTATCTTATATCAGATTACAAAGCTTTTTTTTTTTTTTTAGCTCACATATCTTATATTGTCATGAAGGCTCACAATTAGGTTATGTATGCATCTTGAGAATTCTTGAAACAAAAGCTTAATTTGAGCTGTCATTTAAATACCAACTAATATACTGGAATAGAATAAATTTACTTTAAAACTTAGAGTATTTGCCTTTCTATTCAAGATGTTAGCAGAAAATACAATAGAAATGCAAGTTGATCATGGGTAGACATATCCTTCCTTATTGGTCAACTTTATTCAGATCAGAGAGCATGATGCTGAGTATATTTGGAAAAGACTTTTTCACACAGACAGAAAGATGGGGCACGTCCAATTCTCTTTCTCCATTGTGATCCATGTAGACTGTGTCATGAGCAGAATATCAGACCTTTGATTAGAGTGTGCATTTTCTCCTAGGCTTGCTTTACTTGGTACAACATGGTTGTGCTAAACACACCAGATTCATCACTGCACTGTGCCTTTGAGATAAAAGTATTGCAGGAAAGGCCACTATTCCATATCCATAAGTATTTTCATATGATGACAACAAAATTGAACAACTCCCATCATAGTGAATGTTCACTCCATTTTTATTACTATTATAAGCTGGGAATGTCAGAGAACGTCCTGATACAGAAGTTGTCTCCCCCACCCCATGGACTCTTGAGCTGACATATTGACACTATGCCAAAGTAACTACTTCAACAGATTTCTTTCCCAATGACCTGACTGGATTTCTGACATCAAGAGGGAAGCAGGAAGGGCTGAATACTTGGGGTGTGATAAATGGGCTGACTTCAAATGTGGAGTTCTTGAGCTAAAGTCTGCATTGTGACACAGGGGAAGGACCCATCACACAAGGAAGTACAACTAAAGGATTTTCTGACCTTGAAATTGAATACTTTAATTTACAAGCCATTCAGAAAAGCCAGATTTTTTCTTTAATGTAACACAGACACAGATACACACACACAAATGCATGACAGAGTCTCCCTTCAAGTGATTTGAAGTAACCCCATTAATTACAAAACCACTTCCATTCTCACAGGAAAGACCTGGGGTAGCCAGGGTCTCCATGTTTTATATTTTCATTTTATGGACAAAGGAAAATTTTAAAACAACTTAAGATTTTTAATCATATTGAATGCAGAAACAGTTAACTAACCCAGAATGAACCATTTCCAAGGAAACTGACCTTGTTCAGAGTTGTGGCTGACTTTTTAATAGACATCAAAATGGAAAATTGGGGAAAGTTGAGAGCAGGTGGTTAGTGAAGACCTTTGCTTTCATCCAGGAGGACTTAGTGGTACCATCACTTGCTTTTGTAACAGCTCAAATATTAAGGGAGGCTCTGGGATTCCTAATCACTGAAGGTTAAGAAAAACTGTCTTTGGCACCAAACACATTTTTCACATTGATTCATTTAAAAAAAAATATGGGTTATTTTGCATCACTTTGGAAAACCAATGGAATTTTCTTTATAGTTACCACCAGGAGAGGTAAATGTGCTAAGAAATTGGTTAGACTTTTAATAATCACTTAGTAAGTCTTTAATTGTGTTGTGTTAAACACAACATGAGGCAATGCTATCACTTTGTAATTACTTAGCTTAGTGAGATTTATTTAAAACATTGAAACTCAGTATCCAAATAAACCAAAGAGCAATGAAACAACCCCAAATGAAACAAAACAAAACAAGTCTACTGGAATTGCAGTATTCCTACATGGATAGTATTTTTCAAATGTGAAGTGTTATTTTAGCTTTCATGTCCACAAGCCTTGTGAAATATCTTCTAATGTGTTTGCAATGCTGTGTCTGTATTTACTTCCCAGATGCAAATACTGTGATAGATCATTCAGCATTTCCTCCAACCTGCAGCGACATGTCCGCAACATCCACAACAAGGAGAAACCGTTCAAGTGTCACTTATGTGACAGATGTTTTGGTCAACAAACCAATCTTGACAGACACCTGAAGAAACATGAGAATGGAAACATGTCTGGTGGGTCCCCCGTGGTGTTATGGGGAAAAGATGACTTACATTTTGCATTGTGGAATATAATTATGCTCTTTCGTCTTCCATCCCATTTCAACACTAAGATCTGATAGCACTCTCGACATTCATACCACATTTCCCTTGAGTTTTTGAACCATGTGAATGAGGCAATCACTGATGAATGAGAATGTGAGAGTCCATGGTCTTGTTTAGGTTATATTTCCATCCAGCTGGATTTATCTCAACAAGCAATCTCAAGCAAAGACAGCCATGACCCAGACTGCACAGATATGAGTCAGAATTTCCTAAATTGCAAAGAATTCTCTTTCCATCTATTCACAGGATATGTATTCTAAGTGTGGCAAAATCCCTGAGTGTTAACCTAGAAATCATGGTCTCTGGGGTAACTTTTATATAAGACTAGGAATCGGAAATGAATATGATCAGAGCAACATGCAAAGAATGCACAGATCTTCTGGTTTTGTTCCAAATTGTCCTCTAAAATTAAGTAACTGGCAACCCCACCTGAGTCCCTAGCCTTCTGTGATGGCAAACTTGTCAACATATACTTAACAGAAGAGATTCTAGACCTTTCCTTTGCTTTTAACAGTTAGACAACCAGCCAGGAGCTGGAATTTGTCTGCTGGTGTCTCTGGACAGAGACAACCTGTGCAATTAGGAGGATGGTGGGTATGTACTGAGTTCAAGAAAGAGGGCTTCAGAGAAGGAAAAAGAAACATTTGACAGCCAAATCATTTTTCTTGAATAGATTACTTTGTTCATCCTTTTAGGTTGTAAGCAACATTGTGTATGATCTTGAATGGTAACAATGTATACTATTCCTCTTTCTCACACCCAAAGATTCAATCCTTGTTTTTAAGTGTTGGATTTTAGACTAGTCCAATGAGGACACCATAGAAAAATATTCTATGTGCCAAATATTCTATATTATGTATTCAATGTTGTTTCAGAGAAAATAGAAAGTTAGAAAATGTGACTAGTCCAGGCATATGGCTCAATGGTAGAATGGGTACTTGGCATGTGCTGGGTTCTTAGTTTGATCCCTAATATTGGAAAAAAATACTTGTCAAAGTTGAATGTTTGGTTTTTAACCAGATGATTTCTTTAATGTGAGGCAAAGTGCTAACCCCTGGTTTTTATTATAGAAATGGTAATAATGAATAATAACAAATAATAATAATAATAATAAAATTACAGATACATCATGGGAATACATAAGCAGCATAAAGTCTGTTTGCGTAAGACATGGCCATACATTATGTATTTCCAATGGTGTGAATTTATGTAAACCAATACAGCAGTTCTATGACACAGGCATCATGACTTTAATTTTGCAAAGAAGCTGAGGACCATCCTATAAAAGTCAGATTCATTACTGGCGTCTTCATGTTATACCAGCCTCTGGGTTGTTTCTGAGTCTACTCATAACTCCTTATAAGAAATCAAAGTATAAAATGCTAGGTGTGGTTTCATCCTTCACTTCGTCACATACATTAATACAGCAACAATAGGCATGTGCTGATTACAACCAGGAGTTGTGTGTTATGGCAGAATCTGTATATAGGATTTCTATAATTCCTTAACCTCTCTTCTTATTTGAATAAAAACAGTCCCATGCTCCAGAGAGATGAGAACAAGCAGGTTGAGAGAAATGACAACTTTGATAGGTCTTGGTGTACCAGAATGCTCTCAAGGGACTCTCATGAATATGTACCCTAAGTTGGAATTGCTTGTACTCCCATTGAAAAGGGCAAGTTCTGAAACATAGTACTCCTCTGGTTCATAAGGAATGAAGTTCTAAGTAAGTTGCCAGATAACTAGTGATCTTCTCATAAAGGCTTTCTCTCCTACCCAGGTACAGCAACGTCATCACCTCATTCAGAACTAGAAAGCACAGGTGCAATCCTGGATGACAAAGAGGATGCTTACTTCACAGAGATCCGGAATTTCATTGGGAATAGCAACCATGGTAGCCAGTCTCCTCGGAACATGGATGAGAGGTAAAGTAACTCTTGCACACTCTTCTGATCTCATGTGCCCAGGACTAATTAATGCTGATGCTGGTGGCTGGTGTTTATTTGAATGTACAGCAAATAGTTATGTAATATTTTATGTGTAATGGTTAATTACTATTTTTCTTCATCGTGTGTGTGTGTGTGTGGTGTGCATGTGTGTACTTTTAAAGGTGCAGTGGTACCCATGCACATGTGTGCACAGGCTGTGGAAGCCTGAGGTTGAAGTCAAGCACCTTCCCCAATCATTTGTCCACCTTATTCTTTGAGGCAAGGTCTCTCAGTCAAACCTAGAGTTCACTGATACTGCTAGTTTTGCTAGCTTGCTCCCAGTATCCTTTGTCTCTGTCTTCTGAGGATGGAATTATAGGTGGGCCACCATATCCACCCAGCATTCATGAAGGTTTTGGGGACCCTGTCTTCTTGCTTGGGCAGCAAGTGCTTAGCCATCTCTTCAGCTCCGTATTAGTTAATTTAATTTTCATATGACCTCATGAAAGTGACTGCAACTTTACCAGTAAAAGAATGGGGACATCAAAGGTTAATGACTTGCCAGAAGCCATATAAATAATTGATGAGATGAAACCTGGCCTATTTGGTTTGCAGCCCATTTCACTAGCAGGCAGTTCTGCTTATCTTGACATCTAAATAAAATATTTTATCAAAATTTCAAAAGCCAGCAGGAAACTCACCATAAAGATTCAACTGAATCAATCACTGGTCATTGTTGGCTATTACTATATGCAGTACAGTGTTAACAGATAATTCATGGCACTTTTCCTTCTGCATCTCCATCTTGTCTCTCTCTCTTTTTGTATCAGTATCAATTTGTATATGGATTGCATATTGATTATTAGTTCAATATATTTGCACAGAATTTATTTGAGAACTTTCCAATTAAGAGCCAATTGCTCCTCTTATACTTTCAAACAGGCAGGGATGTTGGCTTTAGTGGACACAGCTGCTCTTGAGTTAGTATCATCACCAGTGTCAAGCACATCAACACAGAAGTGAATGCTGCCGATAATCACTCATTCACCTGTGCTTGGCCTTGTACATGAAGTTAACAAAACAGTAGTTTGACAAAACTTTCCTTGTAGTTAAATTTCCTTACCACTAAGTTATAACTAAGTATTTGGTATTGAAGAACTACCCTTCTCTGACCATAGCCACCCTGGAGAATATGAGAATATTTTAAAATATCGTATAAACCTAATTGATGAAGACTACGTTACTTTATTGTGTCACTGTCCTTCATTTCTTATGTTGGTAAAAGCCAAGACAAGTCATTTTAGATAGTTCTCTGAGGAAGCACACTTCAGATAATAAATGTTCTAACCAAACAGCAAAACACACAACTGCTCTTGTTCTTTATTTTGTGTAACGTAGTTAGGGAAAGGAGAAAGAATGACTCTTTTCAGCCTCTAAGAAGTCATAAGAACTACAGCATCTCCTGGTTGAATGTATCGTTCCTTCCACTTGCTTCTTTGTGTGTGTGTATGTGTGTGTGTGTGTGTGTGTGTGTGTGTGTGTGAGAGAGAGAGAGAGAGAGAGAGAGAGAGAGACAGAGAGAGAGACAGAGAGAGAGACAGAGAGACAGAGAGACAGAGAGAGAGAGGAAGATGAGTTCATTGCTCGGCAGTACAAAACAGAGCTAATAATAGACATTATATACATTTTGAAGCCTGATTGTGTAATACAAACAAGAAAGGCTAAAAATCACCATTGGTTCCGAAAAGTGCATTCAAACTTGATGGCTCTGAACTTGTGATTCTGAGGCTGCAAAGCTGCAACATCTGGCTTCAACATGTCTAAACACAGAAGTAGAAGTTGAATCATTTGGCTTTTCCTCGCTCTGCACCCATCAGGCTACTTTTGATGAATAATTTATCCCTATAAATTGCCACATTTGAAAGCCTAATTAATAAATACATTTTCTTAATCATGTTGGCTTTTGTTGCTTTTGGTTTTCATCCATGGACTCTTTTGTTCTTTTACTTTCATTTTTTAAAATAATAACAATTTTCATCCGTTCAAGCTAGCAAGTTGGCAGTGTATCTGAAAACTAATAGTTTATGTCTGTGAAAAATATGTTTTCATCATTCTTTTTGGTAAAGAGGTTAAGAGGTTGTATAAAATGTTCAATAATGATGTTACTTTTTCTGGTCAAATGCATTTGTACTTTGCTTCCATCATCTCCAAGGTTGGTTCATGTATGTATTGCTTTAATTCTCAGAAATCTAAACATTAAGTTCTACATATTTTTATATGGGAATTGTTATGTATGCTTTCTGTCTTCCATGGACTGAAAAATCATTTCATTTCATGTAGAAGTATACTTGCCTACAACAGTAACTGAAGATTCTGTGAGTTTCTAATATAATAACTAGATAAAGGAACATGATAAGAAAAAAGATTATCGATGACTTAGGGATTAGGATGCATGGGTGCCTACAATAGCTGATATCATTGCATACTTTCTGAGCCTGATCAACCTCTCTGACTATGTATCTTTCAAAGGCAACTCCCTCTTTTATAGTTATGTTGTAGTTATTAATATTTTAGTCTTAAAACAAAACTTACATCCAAGTTTCCCTCATGCTGATGGTCATTTTGAAAGCCTCCTTCAGCTTCACGCATACCTTCAAATTCCCTAAGCGGAATTTGTATAGTAAGTTACACTTGAATCATCTATTGCAATTCTTTCAAATGTAAACAGAAATATTACAAAGGACATTAAAGTCGAAAAAATGATTGTTTTGCATTGTTAGCTGTGCTTGCTAAGTCAGTTTTAAAAGATGTTAGTTTACTTAAATTCCTAGTTGACTTACCGTCTCTGTGTTTTCTTGGAAAACAAAGAACTCTTTTGTTGTTAGACAATTTAGGATCATTTAGAAAGAGTCAAGATAAGTGGGCTCTCAATAATGTCCAAGCTTGAGTATTGTATCCAAGTACAGAATATCACAACTGTCACTTAGGAACAGTAAATATCAATTGCTCCTTGGCAGCTTTGTTCACATTGTCTTTGGTTTTCCAGATTCAGTGTGTGTGTGTGTGTGTGTGTGTGTGTGTGTGTGTGTGTGTGTGTGTGTGTGTGTAAGCTATTGTCTGCATTGCTCGGTGATATATTTTCCAGAAATCAATTACTTTAAATGGGGGGTACTTAAATGGTAATTATGTACATTATGCAGAGAAAACATTCATGTGCTTTTATATAGCACACACCATATCATTTATCAGGAATGATAAGAAATCAGAGACTGGGGTTGCTTTTCCTGTTCTGCCAGAGGCTGCATTTGTAGCCTGAATAATCATCCAGTTATTTTTGTCCTTGTTTGTGCCTCTGTGAAATCACATTATTTTCCCAAGATTGCAATGAGGCACACACAATACAAATTTCTTTTGTAAGTGCTGAATATTTGAACTATTGTTAGGGAGATGATAAGAAAACTAACTGCATGTCTAAAAATCAAACCAGCAATTGATCCTTTTTCTGTTTGTGTCTTTGAAAGGATGAATGGCAGTCACTTTAAGGATGACAAGACTTTGGTAACCAGCCAGAATTCTGATTTACTGGATGATGAAGAAGTAGAAGATGAAGTGTTGTTGGATGAGGAGGATGAAGACAACGATATTCCTGGAAAATCCAGAAAGGAGCTGGTGACAACTAATTTAGATGAAGAAATCCCTGAGGATGACTTTGAGGAAGCTGGTGCCCTGGAGATGAGTTGTAAGACATCGCCAGTGAGGTGAGTGCTTCGCAACTTTGCAAGCCAAGCAGCAGTGGTACTAAGCTTGGTGGACTGTGGTGCAAATTCTTCCTGCTCTGCTTGGCTACTGGAAGAATGTGTTAGAGTATGAGGAATTTGTGTGTAACAAATCATTTACATTCAATTTGACCTGCAAAAGGCACACACAGTGCATCAATTGGACAGAGAGGAAAGTGAGGTGGTAAGGAACACAAGCATGTAAACACGTTAGTGTTTGTGGAACACTGATGGCCCCAAAGCAGGAAGGATGTACAAGAATTACACAAGTGCTTAATTTTAAATTCTACTTATGAAGCCTAAAGAAAAATAGACATTTCATCATGATTGAATCCATTCAATAATTGACTATAATTGTAACTCAGATGTTTAACATAAATTTCATAGATGATAGATTTTTAATTGGAAAAAATTAACTAATAGTTAAGGTGAAGGTAATATATTTTTGTGATGATAAGGTGTACTGACTGAATATTTTTCTAACTGACTTTACGTTGAAAGAAGTTTTCAAATGTCTGACTTCTGTTCCCACATATTGTTGGCTTAATTTGTCAATGACTTTACTTCAAATATATGCTTGAGTTCAGTCATTAAATATTAAAGAAATATATTAAGATATGGTATTTGTAAATATTTTTTAAAATAGCAATTTTTGCATGTTGCTTTACACAACAATACATTATGAAGTTTGACAGCTATTAAGATAAAAATGAAAATAACTTGATGAGACAAGAAACTGCAAAAGAAAACCCAATTTCTGTGCTTTTCCATTGGTTCATTTTAGGTATAAAGAGGAAGACTATAAATCTGGCCTTTCTGCTCTAGATCACATAAGGCACTTCACAGATAGCCTCAAAATGAGGGAAATGGAAGAGAATCAATACACTGATGCTGAGCTGTCTTCCTTTAGTCCTTCTCATGTGCCAGAGGAGCTTAAACAGCCGTTACACAGAAAGTCCAAATCCCAGGTACTGACCCTGCTGCAGTCCACATCACGGAACACTGTGCATGCAAGCGTACAATTCTTTGATGAACAGAAGCAGATATTGTCACTCTGTAGTATTCTAGAATCCAAGCAGATTTGGTTGCTTTGTTAATGATGTTTCTGGTTTGACTCTGTAGGTGATCAATGATAAAGTTAACTAATGCAGCCATTAACATGTAAAACTGCATTCTGCACCCCCGAAACTTCCACGGCAAACCTGACATGCCTTGCAGTTCCTTGAGTTTGCCTTTAGTTCTTTCCCTTATGTTTAGAGAACACACACACAGCTTAGTTCTCTTGTTAGCTCCAGGTTATTCTCTGATCATTCTTATATCTATAACTTCTGTTAACATACTTCTGTTCTAAAATTATTTATTTATTTTTCTTTACTATATGTAGTGAATTCTGGTGTATGACTCATTCATTATCCATCAGATAATTAAGTCCAGAGCTTAGAGCTAAAGTGAAGACCAGAAATAAAATGAGCTACCAAAGATCTGCACCAACGTAGTGACAGACTGAAAATAAAGCCTGTCAGTATGTACTGAGTGAATGAATTGTCTCCCGATTCATAACCTATCAGCACATGGTAACAGAAAATTATTCCAAAAAAGGATTCACAAACACCAGTTAAAAGAGCTTCAGGTTTTTATTAAAAGATAAAGGGAGCCAGTAATTGTTTTATGACTTCTACACTCAACTGAATGTTCATTCAGACCATTTTTAAAAAGACAACTTATATTTTTGTCATGTTGGTTGAGCTGTTTAGTTCACTTAGAACATTTTGGAGGTGGCAAGACATATCAAAACAAGGGACCATATTAGCATATCCATTTCATTATGATTTCCTATTCCTTGAGATGTATTGGGCTGGTCTTAATAGTGATATAGTAAAATCTCAACTAAGATGTGATGATTGCTGATTAGGGACATTATGTCTGCAGGATAATGTAAATTGTTTGTAATCCTGTAATTCAATAAAAAGTTTATGATATGATGTATGGAAATAGAAAAATAAATATTCTTTCTGAATTGGATATAGACAGCCTCTATACAGTGGGCTTCTACAGCCAATGCCATCTTGGCAGAAGCATGTAGGTTATTGACAGACACCATTTCCTCATTGTAAGAGAAGGTCAGAGAAGCTATCTTTTTTTCTCTGACTCCATTGCAGATCTAAGCTTCCCTCTTTTCTTTCCTTTTCTTTATTTCTTTTTTTGTTTTTGTTTTTTGAGACAGGGTTTCTCTGCGTAGCTTTGTGCCTTTCCTGGAACTCACTCTGTAGCCCAGGTAGCCCAGTCTGGCCTTGAACTTGCAGAGATCCACCTGGCTCTGCCTCCCTAGTGCTGGGATTAAAGGCATGAGCCACCACCACCCGGCTTCTAAGCTTCCTTTCTTTTACTTCAATATGCATACTTATGTGTGTACATGGGTATTCTATCAAATGCTTGTGCAGACTGACTTTATCATGAGGCACCTTATTCATTAACTTGTCATTAGTTCCCTCATTCTGTGCTTTAGCAGCTGTCCCTTTGGTGTGGAAGAACTGGGCAGTGATCCCTGTATTTCAGTTGCCATTTGATTTCTGAAGAGCACATGCTTTTTGTCATATTTTTTTTATAATACGAAATTTATAGTGCTATTCTCAAGCATTTGTATATCAACTCTTTAATTTTTATAATGATTGAATCCAAAATCATTGATCAGTAAAATAGTGACTTTATTTTGCCATGGGCATTTCCTTGAGGGAAACCACATTCTACAAAACTATCTTCCTAATAGGTATCAGTTTGTATGAAGCATACTAAGCTGAGTACTGTGTTTACTCTACAACCGTTGTAGACAAGCGCTATTATATTTTATGGTTGTCCCTACTTTGTATATGAAAATTTAAACTCTAGAGATAGTGTGACCTCCGTAATGTCACTATAAAGGACCAGGACTCAGTATTATTTGTCCTTAATTCTTCAGTACTTATCACAGTGCCTGGTATAGAGGAATGCTTAAGGAATATTAGTTGAATAGACACTGGGATTTTTGTGCAAATCCAGAAGGCAACTCTCATACATAAAAATCAAATGTGGCTCAGTAACTAAAGCACTTGCTATACAAGCATAAGGACATGAGTTTGAACCCCAGAACTCATATAAAGAAAGCCAAATATGGTGGCAGAAGGGTCCCTGGTACTCACTGGTGAGTTCCAGACCAGGGAGAGACCATATTTCAAAACACAAAGTGTACTGTACCTGATGAGCAATATCTAATGCTGACCTTTGGTTTCCACACAAACACATGCACATACATGTACATGTAGCTCCCATGTGCAAGCATGTGTACATGCATGTACACACACAAATGCACACAAATAGGAAAGCCAAGTGTGTGCATCGAGAGCAATGACCCAGCAAATTAAAATCAGCCTGTAATCTAAGCAAATGCCATGGTGAGGGAAGAAACCACAGGCTGGCCACATGTCTCAGCATGACTCCCCAAGATGAAGTTCTACTGAACAACAGAGGCATTTGTCTTTGTTTACAGACACTGGAATGTCTTTGGCAGGACTTTAATGATTCCACTTCAACAGCATTTTGACAAGCAAGTTTAGCAATGGATGAGACCCACAATAGCAAATCAACAGTGAAAAGTTCACTCACAAGTCAAGACCAAACACTTCATTTGAATATTTTCCTTGGCAGTGGGTGAGGGAATCTCTGAACAGTTATTTAGAACTTGGCATGATCACAGGGAAGAAAGAGTTGCTCCTGACAGAGAACCTCTGTGCACCTTCCACCCAGTGGACTCACGAGTAATGGTTGCTTAGGATGTTGTTGGGTTTCATACTTGTTTTTTTTTTTTTTTCCCCCTTGGTGGAATTTACTTGAGCTCTCTCATTCTCGAGGGTGTTAGATGTCTACAGTAGGTATTTCAAACAGAAAGGGGAACTTGAGAAAGGATACTAGATTCAAAGTTGGGCAGGAATAAGGTCTAGTTTTGTATAGTTGAAAGACTGTGGGGTTCTCATTCACTTTCAGGAGTTTGGGTTACAAGGTTCAAGAGTCAGACCATCTCCTCTGTGGTCTGGCTAAGGTGAGCACTTATGTCATTTTGATAGAAAGAATAAAGTCCCTCTATCAAACATACTCATGAAGGGTGCTTCTGTCCAGTCTCTTGTGTTTTCTTAATACTCATGTTTTCTTAATAGTCTTCGAGTTAGATTTGCTGTTTTTGTTTAAATGTCATTCACTGAATCTCTCCTTTTCACTCCAGGCATATGCTATGATGTTGTCACTGTCCGACAAGGATTCCCTTCACCCCACCTCCCACAGTTCCTCCAATGTGTGGCACAACATGGCAAGGGCTGCAGCAGAATCCAGTGCCATCCAGTCCATAAGCCATGTATGACATTGTCGAGGTTGACCAGCGTGGGACCAAGTCCAACAGTAGCATGGCTCTTTCACATAGAACTATTCACAAGACTGCTGAGCAGAATGCCTTATCAACCTAAAGGGTCACTCATTTAAAGTCTGGTGACCTTAAACTGAATGATTAAAGAAAAAGAGAGGGAAAAAAGGAAGCTATTTATTCTCGATATTTTGTTTTGCACAGCAAGGCAGCTGCTGACTTCTGGAGGATCAATTAATCTAAAATGATTGGAGATGAATGAAAACCTCACTGGGGAAGGCACCTTCCATTCTCCTGTCCTAGGGCATGGGTGGATGAGAGGGGCAGTTGAGATGGCAGCATTGATGATACAAATGAACACTCCATAGAAATCAAGTTCTGCTTTTTACGAAATCACCTGATGGGATTGGGAACAGTTGCTTTTAATTACCAGATTTATTTTTTTCTTTTATGTAATTTAACCCTTTGAAGATGGAAGTAGTCAGAAGAAATGCACAATGATTATAGGAAATAATAGCAGGAGTTTTTGTCACGCCCCCCCTTTATCTTTTGCCTTCTTAAGTACATTGTTTAAAATTAGGGAAAAAGGGTATGTGTATATTGTAAACTATGGATGCTCATGCTCAGAGAGGACAAGTCAGTGATGTAACCTGTTCATCACCTGTACCTCTGTACCACTAATACAACGTTTGCCAAATCTTTGTAATAACATCTTAATTTTAGACAATCATGTCACTGTTTTTAATGTTTAAATTTTTTGTGTGTTGCGTGTATCATGTATTTATTTGTTGGCAAACTATTGTTTGTTGATTTAAAGAGCACTGTTCCTGTCAGCCACTATTTTATGATGTCTGAGGCACACCCCTTTCTGAATTTCAAGGACCAAGGTGACATGACCTGTGTGTGGGAGTGCCCAATAAGTGTTTGGCTTTTCTTAACATTCCTTCCTTTTTGTTGTGTTGTTGTTTTGTTTTCCTTTTTAATGAACTAAATACAAATAGATGCAACTTAGTTTTTGTAATACTGAAATCAATTCAATTGTATAAATGATTATAATTTCTTTCATGAAAGCATGATTCTTCTGATTAAGAACTGTACCCCATATTTTATGCTGGTCGTCTGCAAGCTTGTGCGATGATGTTATGTTCATGTTAATCCTATTTGTAAAATGAAGTGTTCCTGACCTTATGTTAAAAAGAGAGAAGTAAATAACAGACATTATTCAGTTATTTTGTTCTTTATTGATAAACCAGATTTTTTTTTCTTTTTTGTTTGTAATCTCATTTGGAAATAATTGGCAAGTTAAGGTACTTTCTTCCAATGCTTTGTACAATATAAACTGTTATGCCTTTCAGTGCGTTACTGTGGGAGGAGCAACTAAAAAAATAAAGACTTCTAAAAACGATGAAAAATAATGACCCCCCGCCTCGTGTGCTGTTTTCTTTGCTCATGCAATTTTAGTTTCCTCTGGCAGCCAAATGATCTAAAGATATGGTGTTGAAGACCCTGATGCCCTCACAGATTTGGGAATGTAAGCATGTTTGCCTGGTTTTGAGATGACACAGCGATAGATCTTCGCCAGCAGTGAGGTCTGCTGCTTGTGGTGAACTTTCTTCATGGTGCGAAATCAAGACCCATAGTCCACGCTTCCCAGCCCTGGCATCACTCCAGGTCTGCAGTACACATCAAATCAGGACAGAGAGCAGCCTACAATAGTGTGTGTCACAGGGAGCTTCCCTGGTGTTTGCTTCTTTATTCCTGCTGGTGTGTGTGTTCCTGGTGATCGAATCCAGGGACTTGATACTCACAGTAAGCAACACTAAAGCACTGAGCTATATCTTTTACCCTTGACTTTGCTTATAGTAATATACTTACTGTTAAACTTTGTAAGTACAGAAGCAGCATTTATTTTTCCTTATGTTCCCTTTCAGATTATGTTATTTTTCATATATGTGTAAGTACTTGCATGTATGCATCATGTACATGTCTGCTGCCCAAGATGGCCAGAAGATGGCATCAGATAACATAGAACTGGAGTTATAAGTGGTTGCAAGCCTTCTGTTGTGGGTGCTTGGAACCAACCCCAGGTCTCCTGCATATATTAATGGTCTATGTCATTGTGATATAAGTGTACATTCAGAAATAGATAAATTAATTAACATGCACTTTATGACAAGAGTAATCTATTCTTTAAATTTCAAATCTGCAATATACCATTATTTTTACTACTGCATGTATTAAATAATTGTCACTATTAAGTGTACTAAGTAAAGCTCCTGAAATTTATTCAAATATAATTTTTGAAAACTCCCCAAAAGTTCAAGAACAATTAAGGAAATATATTCATTCTTAACTTTATTTTAAGATGGCTGTTATCTACAATCTTATTTCAGAAAAAAATAAAAGTAGTTATTCTTGCAATTACTTATGCAAATGTGCTAAAGATATATATATATAGCCATTGCTCAGTTAATCTGCATAACAGGAAGACAGGCAGTTGCCTCCTGCTTTGCAGATGAGGGAACTGGAGTTCAGGGTTGACTCACTCCATGCCATTAGCTGGGTGAGAAGTGTGGGCTATGGAGGTCACAGGGTCTTAGACCCCATATTTCATGCAGAGCAGAAGAAATGAAGTATTCCAAAGGTGAAGAAATGTATCCCATCAAAAGTGCAGGCTTGCCTCCCTGAAAATGTGCCCAGGAGACACTGAGGCGGCTGAATCTTGGCTACAAAGAGTTTGAAAGGTGTCTGCCAAGTACTTGTTTCCGGGTTTAAAAAAAATTAGTTCATTAAGGCTGCCATGTTTTATTGATACTCATGGGAGACCTGCCCTTTCTTAAACAGAAATGGACAGGAGAGGACTGGGGGGTTGAAAACAGAGGGGGAAGGGGAGGAACTGGGAGGAGAAGAGGGAGGGGAAACTGCAGCCTGGATGTAAAAAAGATAAATAAATTTATTTAAAATAAATTCAGGTTATCCCAAGTCAGAACTGACAGTGTTTTTGAAAGACCCTTGATGCTTTGTTAACAAGTCCTGACCATCTTTTCTCCATCTCCTAAGCTGGTGGTTTGACAGGCCTTGGTTTTTCTAAAATGAAAGATTCCTCACAAGCTTACATTTTGAATTGATTAACATGCAATGATTTAAGCACTTTCAGAAAAGCTTAGCAAACTCTAGAGAAAGCAAACATGTGAGCAAGAGCAGATAAGAATTGTCCTTATTCATTCTCCATGGGCTTAAAGGGCTTGTCAATGAGAGGAATGGGGGAGGGGAGAGAAGAATGTAGGAGGAAACTTAAGCAGATTCAGCACTTCCCCAAGAGATATGTGTTAGTGTTTAATTGTCCTTTTAAAAAAGTATTTTCACGATATATGCAAGATACTGTTCTTGAAGGTCTGTGTATTTTAAAAAAGAAAAGCACCTTGTACTCATTAGGATGTAGGATGGATCCTATTCAAAACACAAAATAATAATTGCTGGCAAGAATATAGAGAAAATGTACTGTAAAATGGAATAGCCACTTTGGAAGACTAAATGAAGATTCCTAAGAAAATTGCGAATTCACTTCAGGTTATATACTCAAAATGACTGCAATCAAAGTCTTTAGGCAATATTTGCATACCCATATTCACAGCATAATTTTTATGAACACAAAAGTTGGTCATCAATATATAGACAAAATCAGTAGATATGTGAAATTTATATATACAGACATACAGATATATATGCATGAATATATATGCAATGAGTTATTATTTGGTCTTCAAAAGAAAGGGCATTCTGACGCAGACAGTAACATAGATAAACGTCAAGAGTATTTCACCAAGTGAAATAAACCAATCACAAAAGGAAAGTACTGTAGGATTCTGCTTATACGGGGTACCTAGGGTAGTCACTTCATAGAAGGAATGGTGGTTGCCATGGGCCTGAAGGACTAAGGCATGACGAGTTGTTTACTGGGAATGGGATTTCAGTCTTGCAAGATGAAAAGAGTTCTGGATGTTGCTGCACACAATAGGAATGGATTTGTCATGCATGAACCATACACTTAAAGTGAGGGTTATGATATTTTATGGAATATATATTGTACTAAAGAGAAGAAAAATACCTCTCTTTATGGTTCTTCCAAAGGATTAAAATATGTTTATCCTAAGAAGAAAAGCAATTACCAGGTGGCTATGTGAGAATTTATACAACTGGGGAAAGCTTAGGATCCAATCCAGAATCAGGGAATAGCCAGTGGAACTTCTTGTGCTGGTACTCAATTCCTGTCATTCATTTTTCACCAGATTTGGGTCACTCTAGGTCCAGATTATAACATGGGGGCACATCATAAAATCATCCCCTGTAGAAATCAGGAAATAGCTGAGAGCCTTGGTTGCTGTGTTTTCTGGAGTGCTGTTGTAACCCAGATACTGTACCTACTACCAATTACCTGCCGTAACCTGTTACAGTTTCTGATGTAACTGTTCTTTCTCAAGCCTTCTCCCCCCAACCCCATCGCATTTTACTAGGAACTAGAAAGTAGGAGAGAAAATGAAGAGTAAGGTTTTAAAACACCAGACTCTTGTGATCCGAAGGGACAGTAATGGGTACCAGTAGGCCATAGCTGGCACTACATGGATTCCAGAGCCATGGGGAAAGCCTTCAGCAACTCCATTGAAAGTGTTCCTTGAATGGATACCATCAAGTCAATATGGCCTCAGATCTCCTGGTTCTTCACTGCCCTCTACTAGCAATTTGTCTCAAACTTGCAGGATTCCTACCAATCTCCAAGTTCAACTACACTTTTGAAGACCTTTTACATTATAGTGATCTTGGTGTGCTCCCTCTCTACTCCCACCTGATCTTGTCCCTTTCTGTAGCCTCCACTCTGTCCCTCATTTGGTAGGTAACTCAGTTTGGAGATTGTAACTCCTATGTTACCTTATCTGCTAACCCCCTTCTGTCCTTACCTACTAGTGTGGATTGATTAGTCTTTCATAAAACAATTTATTACAATTTAATGTATTTATAATAACTTACAATTATATATGCATATGCTATTTTAAGTTTATTTATGATCTCTTTCCCTGAAATGCTAAGGTTTGTCTGACTAACTATATCCAATTTTATTAAGGCTGCTGCTAGTGACTGCCTCAAAGGATGACATATTCTGGCTATTCTATAAAACTTATTAAGCCAATTAATAACTTAATTTCCTCAAAGGACACACACCATGCTGTTACCTATAGTTACCTCTAGGAGATAGGGAGGGCAACTATTTATATCTTATACTTTTTATTATTTCAAGGTTTTTAACAGGAAATGATTCTTTCTTACTTTTAAAAAACATGTGCTTTTAAAAATGAATATTAGTCAACACAAAGAAATTCTGTTCAGGAGATCATTCTGAGAAATTAGTTAGAATTACATATTAGGATTTGTATATGTGGAATTTCATGAAATGTTGATAGTTGTTCATTTACATTTTATACTGTATACAAATAAAAATGTGTTGACTTTTTCATGTAGGGTTGAGTTCAGGGTATTATATACATTAGACAAATTCTCTCCCCATGAGATGTATCCCACTCTTCTATTTTATTTTGAGACAGAGCCTCACTCAGTTGTCCAGGCCTTGAATACCCTATACATCTCAGACAGTCCTTAAACTTAGCCTCAGTCTCCTGAAGAGTGGGACTACACTTATGAACTGCTACTCTCTGCTGTGTCTTACTTTTCAAGGAAAAACAAAAAACACCATTAATATAACACATTATTGCTCCCTTTAAATCAGCTAAACAACACAGAGGATAAAAAAGAATCTTGTATGAGGGCAGGAGTAAGTGCTGTCTGTTCCCATCACAATACAGGCAACCCAGTGAGATCCAAAGTGTGGAATGGTTGTTTTGTTCAACGTTCAAGATCATTGGCAAATGCCAAGTCCCAACATATACTCTCACTTTCTTCAGAGCTTGCAGTGAGATGTGAGGTAATAGCATGATGGGTTAAAATACTGTTATTGTACAAGGGCATTCAAGCCAAAGGCATCATGAGTGAAGCCTTAGGTTAATGGTTCAGAACATTCCTAATGCTGTGATCCTTTGATACAGTTCCTCCTGTTGTGGTGACCACCAACCAAAAAATTATTTCATTCCTACTTCATAACTGTAATTTTGCTACTGTTATGAATCATAATGCAAATATCTGATATATAAGCTATCTGATATATGAGCCCAAAGGGGTCATGACCCACAGGTTGAGAACCATTGTCTTAGAGGCCATTCTTTTTTTCCATTGTTTGGGTTCCAATGGTCTAATTCAGGTCATAAGACTTGGCAATAGGTGCCTTTACCCCATTGACTCCCGTTATGATTTTAAATGTGTTTTTTCTGTTATTCTCCAGCAGGATAAAGTATTGGCTTCTTTCAATCATTTCTGTTGGTTAAAAAGACAACATGGGAGAAAATAGAGAACAAGGATTAGTAATTCTCCTGAGAAGCAAAATATATGAGGTGCACTGGACCTTGTTGATATCTGAGCTACAACCAGAGGTATCACTTCGCTTGGTTTCAAGTTATACCACAGAGTCATAGTAATACAAACAGCATGGTCATGGCCCAAAACCTGACAGATTTATAGACCAGAAGAGAGTAATAAGAAACAAATGTGGCTGTAACTATCTGGTTCTCAGAAAGATTATACAAATACACCTCGGAGAAAAGATATCTCAGTCAACAAATAGCACTGGCAAAATTGGATATCCACACAAAGAAGAAAGAAACTGGATACCTATCTTTCACCCTGTATTAAAATCAACTCTGAATGGACCAACAACCTTAATGTAAGACCTGAAATCAAACTAAGGAAGGAAAAAGTAGAGAAGATACATGAAGATATCAGTATAGTCAAGAAATTTCAGAACAGGACTCCAGTTGGGCAGGAAATAGTACTGGCAATTGACAAACGAGATCACATGATTAGCAAGCTTCTGCACAACAAAGGAAACAATTAATCAGAGTGAGGAAAGGTTCTACACAGTGGGAGAAAGTCTTGGCTAGCTATATTAGAAAAAAACATTAATGCACAAAGAACTGAAAAATCTGAATAACAAAAATCAAACAAGCTAATCAATAAATGGGGCAACTGAATAAGATAGTTCTCAGAAGATAAATTACAAATGGCCAATAAGCATAAAAAATTCAAGTTCACTGACCAATACAGTGATAAATGCAAATAATAAAAATATATGTATTGAGATTTCTTTTTCCCATTTAGAATGAGAGTTCTTAAAAAAGACAATAACAACAAATGCTGGCAGACAAAAAAGAACCCCTAAACAATGCTGTTGGGAGTGTAAACTAGTTCAAATACCATGGAGTCAGGATGGAAAAAAGATAAAAATAGATGTACATATGACACATCACTGCAATTTTAGTGTTTTTATCCCTAAGACTGGAAACAGCAGAGCACAGAGATATTTATATGTTATGTTTACTAACATTATTCGCAGTAGGTGACTTACAACCACCCTAGGTATCCAAACTCAGAATGACAGAGACAATGGTTTAGATACAAAATGAGGGTTTTTTTTTCCATAAAGAGGAATGAAGTTATGTTATTTGTAGGAAGATGGATTAATTGGAGATAATCATATAGACTGAATTATGTCAGTCCCAGAAAGACAAATATCACAAGGTTTCTCTCACTTTTGTGTCTGGACATTATAGATACATAATATCATTTATGTACTGATGACATCTAAATAAAAATGAAACTATCTGGCCATAAGGAGACAAATGAGGGGGAGAGGAAGAAGGGGGACAGCAATGGTGACTTGGGGGGTCATGCTCCAAGTGTACTGTAAAAATTACATGCAAGTAGCTTTAAATAACTCTGTATAATTAAGAATAGGTAAAAATGAGTGTAATTGAGAGGCCAGGCTGACTTTCTGAATGAGTAAGTCTGGGTTTGTGAAGCAGGGGTCGGAGTGTTCTGTTTCCTCGGCTGGAAGATCATGCCATAAGGAGAAGTCAGGTTTTTATTTGACTGTGTTATGTTCTTTCATCAAAATCCACTTGGTAAAGATGAAAGGAAGACAGATTAAAGAGACAGAGAAAGATAAATTAGAAATTTGTGAAGAAGTTTTGGTAAATGAATCTATTGTCAGGATGTGAATCTGAAGGTTCAAACAGCTTTGGGTTTAATCAACATCTTTCAAGCCACAAAACAACAACAAAAACTTAACCAACCAAACAAACAAGAAAAAATGCCATTCAAAGGCAAGAACTGCAGTTTGGATCCCAACACACATGTACAAGCTTGGCAGGGTTAGCAATGACTTGTAATCCCAGTACATAGAAACAGGAGGTTGTCATGGGCAAGCCAGGTAGTTAGACTAGCTGGATTCTGTGAGCTGTGTGTGTTCAACAAGAGACCCTGCCTCAAGTAATAGAGTGGAGAGCATAGAGGATAACACCTGATGTCATTGCTGCACCTGCCTTCACACACGTTTGAATACACATGCATTCACACCATGTGCAGCCACATACAAAAACAAAACAAACAAAAACATTAAAAAAAGAATGATCTGATGGATGATAATGATTTAGGCTTGGTGTAGTGAAACTCCAGTTTCTCTAGAGGCTGAGGCAGGATGACCACAAATTATGAATTTAAGGCCAGCCTGGGCAACATGGGAAGACAGTGTCCCAAAAACACTGTTTTTGGATGTTAGCTTTTGGCTTTCTTTATAGAAAGAGGAACAAGGAATGTGTAGGAAGGCAATTCTGTTAGTTTCAGTAATCTAGTATTCACTGTTATTTGATTGTGTAAATTTGTGATTTTTTAAAACTATTCTCTCATGCACTTAAAAATCTATTTCTGTCTCTTTTAGTTCAATAAATATTATATGGTCAGCTACAAAGTAGGTGTGTAATCTTTTTAGTTTCCCCTAAATGGTCATCCAAAAAGTACAAAAAATAAGAAATAAAGTCTAATTACAAGTAAAAACAGCCAATTTTTCTCACTCCTGTCACCATTCAGAAGTTATTTAGCACTATTACACAGATGGCAGAAAACTAGAAAAGAATAGACATGGTCAAGGAAGTCAGTCTTGTTGTGCGTTAACTACAACTATATAATCTTATCATACATAGTGAGACTTTGCCCTGTCTGCACATCACCAGCATTGCTAAGACACATTTTGAAACTCTGGTACATTGTGAATACAGTCTAAGGTTTTGAAAGGCAAATGTGTATTCAGCATTCTAGGCTCTAGGCTTACAAGGAGCAGAGGACATGTCTCAGTTGAGTCAATTCTCTCTGTGCTGGTGGCAACCAAGTGGAGCCTTGAATGTTGGGTAAAAGTCCTCCATGAAAGATCTGGGTAGGAGATGTGTCAGGAAAAGGAGAAAGGTGGGTAAAGTTTTTTTGGATACAGAACCAGGTTGTAAAAGTGGAGAGAGAGCAGAGATAAGTATCTCATTGAGATGTGTGTGTGTGTGTGTGTGTGTGTGTGTGTGTGTGTGTGTGTGAGAGAGAGAGAGAGAGAGAGAGAGAGAGAGAGAGAGAGAGAGAGAGAGAGAGAGAGAGAGAGAGAAAACCTGAAAGTTTTCTTGTGTCTTGCCCAGTCCCCAACCACTCAGACCCAGGTAAACACACAGAGGTTTATATTAATTAAAACATTTTGGCCATTAGCTCAGGCTAACTACTGACTAGCTCTTACACTTAAACTCAGCCCATTTCTGTTAATCTATGTGTTGCCACATGTTCCATGGCTTTACCTGTGTGCCATTGCATGCTGCTCCCTGGACGGCAGGCTGGTGTCTCCTGACTCAGTCTTCCTCTTCCCAGAATTCTCCTTGTTTGCTTATCCCACCTATACTTCCTGCCTGGCTTCTGGCCAATCATCTTTTTATTTATCAACCAATCAGAGCAACACATTCACAGCATACTGAACATCCCACAGCACGCCCCTCTTTACTTTCTAATCAAAAAGGAAGATTTTAACTTTAACATAGCAAAATTACATATAATAGAACAGTAATCAAGCAAGAATCACAGTTACAATATCCAGTCCACTTATATTTGGCAAATTTAAAGAAAAAAATATTCCATTTATCCTATATTTGTGAGTCCAAGGTTTCATATCTAACTTACCTCTTATCATAACCAGGGAAAATCATAATTTAACTATCTAGTCTTCAACTACATCAAAGACCTCAGAAGGATACACTATTACCTAAGTAAACAGGAAATGCATTGTAAGCAACTTCCAAAATTCTGGAAGTGACAGAGACAGCTGTCTGCATGGACAGTTACCCAAAGTTCCTCTGTAAAGTTCAACCCATAGAACTGGTCTCATTTTGCGTGTGCGTGCATGCGTGCGTGCGTGCGTGCGTGTGTGCGTGCGTGTGTGTGTGTGTGTGTGTATGTATGTATGTGTCCTGTAGAATGTCTGTCAGTTTCTTCTGTGAAGCAGGAACCAGAAGGACCATTCTGCCTTGTAAAATTTAGTAGTCATCTTCCTATGGGTCCTGCATGTCCAGTTGATACAACATTTTGTCAAGCAGTCCAGGCAAGAACAGTTTCTTTCCCAAATGGCTATTTTGCCAAGCAGAATATATGGAGTGTCTTTGATGCCCATTTTTCTCTTTGAAGTAAATTGGTGCTGCTAGGAGCAGATGTGTCTTATTGTCCAGAAAGCCTAAGTTTTTAAAACATTTTAAATGCCATATTCTATAGGTAGTTGAAGTGTTTGAAGATCATCCACCTAATTGAAATATATCTATGTATACCTAGAAAACTTAACAAACTATGTGTGTGATTATCATAGATGACTAATTATTAATCTGTGTTTCTTAATTATTCATTACAATTTAAATGAGTTACATAAATATAATACATTAAGCAAGAGTAGACATATACATACAGTATAACAAAATTAACTTCAAATTTGTATCAGTAAACTAAATTTCACAGCATGTAAAACATTTTTAAGCAATGTTGCTCTTTAAAAGTAAATTCAATAAGCTACCCTTTTATCCTATCATATCTATATATCCTATATTTCTATGTCATATCCTCCTTACTTCTTTTAGAAAGAGATTGAATTTGACAAATAGCAATTTGTAACCAACAACCTAAACAAAGACAAACATCCATAATCCATTTTTTGGGAATGTGGGCATAGTGTTCTAAGCTACTTCCTGCTGATTGGGGTCTCTGGTAGTCTTATGGAGATCCTGAGAAAATTTGAGATAATGGTCAAATCCTGGGAAGACCAAGTATAACCTTTGTTGATAGGTAATATCTGTTAAGGTTCAGGAGGTCTGGTTTGATCAAATCTGATCCATCTTAACCTGACAAATCCATAGCCTCTTGCTTCTTGTGGAAACAAAAACAGAGCCTCCTTTTCAAAGCAACATATTCTTAGATCCAAAATTTGAAGTCAAGATACCTTTAAAATATACATATTGTTTTAACTGAGCAGCCTTTCCAATCAAATGTCTTTCTGCAGTTAAAAATATCAAAGACAACACAACCCAGATTCTACGTCTAATATTCATCTTTACATGGCTTATTTTTATATTACATTTACTGTTCCTTTAAAAGACTTTATTTTTAAAACTATATTTTATATAACTGTCTATATTTATTTACTTCTCTCTTCCAAGCCTATGTATAGTTTTACACACATTGTAAACCATTTAAAGTCTTATTTCATCTGAATCTTTCTTATTGTGAATCTATTGCTTTAAGCTGCAGTGGTTAGTACTGAAGCAGTCTATCTCAGCTTTTCAACATGGTGGAGATAATTCACTGCCTGCTCTGTGAGCCTTGCTGACCACTGACTCTGGGAGGAAGTGAGTCTATGCTTCTATTAAAGCAGTGTGTAGCCCAGAAACCTCTTTTTTTTTTTTTTTTTTTTTTTTTTTTTTTTTTTTTTTTTTTTTTTTGGTCTGTACTAGCAAAGGCTATATCTACCACACAGCAGCGTGCTATGCAGCTTGGAGACGCCGCTGTGTAATGTGGCATAGGTCAAGCCCGCATGCCAGGAACCCGCCATAGAGTAGCTCAAGCCCGCATGCTGCAGCATCACTTAGTGAGACCTTATTTAAAATCAGAAAAAAAAAAGAAAGAAAGAAAGAAAATGGACTTGGGCTCAATAGTCCATGGCTTGGCTGGCATGTTCATGGCCTTTAGTTCAGCCCCACCACTGCACGGTAAATAAATAGAAGAAGCAGAGATGCTGGGGTTGCTGTCATCAATGTGGGGATCCAAAGGCTGCACCTCAAATTCCACCTTCATCCTGATGCTAAGCCTGAGCAATGCTGTTCTGATCCCACTGATAACTGCGGCCATGTTTTCTGCATCAGCTGTGTCCTGCGATTTGCTTCTTGACCGTTTGGAATTTGGTCATGAAGACAGCCTGCCATACAGCCATGTGCTGAGAATTTGCCTGTGTAAAAAAAACACTTTGAGGAGGAATTTACAGGCCGAGGGTTGCAAACGCAGCTCAACTATCAACCATCCTGCATAGTAGGATGGTGCCACTTAACTTTGACCAATTACTCGCATATGTCCTGAACATGAAAACCATTTGTTAGCTTTCTCCAATTATCCAGGGAACCGTGGAAGGCTCTGGGTCACTGCAGAGTAGGTGGTTGCTTTCCAAACAAAGTCATTTCTGCTTGTATGAGAGTCTGTGTGAGGTTAGGAGGTAGATGGGGGATATGGAAAGGCACATGAAATGGTAGATTGCTAGAAGTTGCCCAGTGGGCTGTGACATCATCAGGCTGGCCTTAGGAGAGTTTCAGTAAAACATGCTGTATCAAGAGAGATAGCAGTACAAAAGCATAAGATGTAAGTCAAACACACTCAGGTCAAGACTGCAGCCTTGCTAACAGGCACATGACACTAGGCAATTTATCTTACCTTTCCTCACCCCATTTCTTTAACTGTGAAATGAAGGTAGCTGGCATACAGGCGTGGAGAAGATAATGCACTGGTGCATGTGGTACATGATCAAGATCACTAAATCACACCAAACAATCAGCATGTGTTTTTTTGTAATTTCTACTGACATTAATTTTTATTGTTATTTCATTTATCTTAAGTAGGTATCTGCATGGGAATTACAAGGCAGTGCAAGAATAAAAGGAGCCACACTGAAATAATGCTCCTCTCTCCCTCCTTCTCTCTCTCTCTCTCTCCCTCCCTATCTTCCCCTAGATCCTGGAAAAATCTGGTTTTCCCTTTAAACATGTGCATTTTTAATATTCTTGAGCATTTTCCTGTATATCTTTTCTTCTATTGATTGCTATCATACCATAAAACTCTGGAATTTTTCTACACCATCTATTTTGGAAATCAATGTGTATGGTTTTAAATGCAGTCCCCCCCATTTCCTGTTTATCCTGTTCATATTTTTAAGTATCTAATAGTTCATTGTTGGATGGGCTTTTGATAAATAACACTTTTGGCATTTGGGTACTGTGAACAGTCTGATGAGTATTACAGTAAGGAGTCATAGAAGTTAGGGGTGATGGGCTTAAGGAAGACTCATCAACATGCATTGTCACTGTCAGAACAATACTACTTATTTCCCATACCAATTAGTACAATTTTCTTTTTTTTTAAATCTTTTCAGTCTAGGATGATATAACATGTAGCAATACATTTCTTTCATTGTGAGGCTGTGTGAATATCTTCATATATTTTAAGACATTGCATCTTCATATATTTAAAGATATTGCATGTCTTTGTTCTCTCTCTCTCTCTCTCTCTCTCTCTCTCTCTCTCTCTCTCTCCTGATAAAGCATTTGCTTATGTATTATTTTCTAATTTGTGTGTGTTTTACCATGGTTATTAGCTTTGATTTCTGGAGAGCCCCTCACTTAAGTCAATAGGCTCTTGTCACATTGCTTAATGGTTTTAGCTGATCCTTTGCTGACTTCTCTATTGTAGAAATTATTTATTTTTATTTATTTTTTTGTTATACTTGTATTTTATTTTATTTATTTTTTTTATTTTATAATTTCATTGAATTTTATATATCAGCCACGGATTCCCTTGTTCTCCCCCCTCCCGCTCTCCTCTCCGCCTTCCCCCCAGCCCACCTCCCATTCCTATCTCCTTCAGGGCAAAGACTCCCCTGAGGATTGAGTTCAACCTGGTAGATTCAGTTCAGACAGGTCCAGTCCCTTCCTCCCAGGCTGAGCCAAGTGTCCCTGTATAAGCCTCAGGTTTCAAACAGCCAACTCATGCACTCAGTACAGGACCCAGTCCCACTGCCTGGGGGTCTTCATCAACCCCACATCTGACAGAGAACTGATATCCAGAATATATAAAGAACTCAAGAAATTCGACATCAAAAATGCCCAACAGTCCAATTAAGAAATGGGCTATAGAACTAAACAGAGAATTCTCAACAGAGGAAACTCAAATGGCTGAAAGACATTTAAGGAATTGCTCAACACCCCTAATTATCAGGGAAATGCAAATCAAAATGACTCTGAGATACCACCTTACGCCTGTCAGAATGGCTAAGATAAAAAACACTGAAGACACCTTATACTGGAGAGGATGTGGAGCTAGGGGAACTCTCCTCCACTGCTGGTGGAAATGCAAGCTAGTACAACCACTTTGGAAATGAATATGGCACTTTCTTAGGAAATTGGGAATCAATTTTTTTCCAAGATCTAGCTATACCACTCTTGGGCATATACCAAAGGAATGTTCAATCATACCACAAGTGCACTTGCTCAGCTATGTTCATATCAGCATTGTTTGTAATAGCCAGAACCTGGAAACAACCTAGATGCCCTTCAACTTAAGAATGGATAAATAAAATGTGGTACATATACACAATGGAATACTACTTAGCAGAGAAAAACAATGATATCATGAGGTTTGTAGGCAAATGGATGAATCTAGAAAAATTCATCCTGAGTGAGGTAACCCAGACTCAAAAGGCAAACATAGTATGAACTCACTCACAGAAGGATACTAGATGTAAAACAAAGATGACTAGACTGCTACTCACAACTTCAGGGAGGCTACCTAGAAAACGGGACCCCAAGAAAGACACAGGGATAGCCCAATGACAGAGAAATGGATGAAATCTACATGAACAACATGGATGTGACTGGGGTAATGAAGGGCAAGGGTCAAGGGAAAGAGAGCTTAGGGGAGTGGGAGATCCCAGCTGGATCAAGAACAGAGAGGGAGAACAAGGAATAGGAGACCATGGTAAATGAAGACCACATGAGGATAGGAAGAAGCAAAGTGCTAGAGAGGTCCACAGAAATCCACAAAGATACCCCTGTGGTGGTATTGTGTTCCCCAAAATATTGTGTACTCTAATAAATTTATCTGGGGTCAGAGAACAGACAGCCACTAGACACAAAGGCTAGAAAATGGTGGCACTCACACCTTTAATCCTAGCATTCCAGAGATAGAAATCCCTCTGGATCTCTGTGAGTTCAAGGCCACATTGGAAACGGCCAGGCATGGTGACACATGCCTTTAATCCCAGAAAGCCAGCCTTTAATCCCAGGGAGTGGTGGTAGAAAGCAGAAAGATATATAAGGCGTGAGGACCAAAAACTAGGAGGTTTTGGCTGGTTAAGCATTCAGGCTTTTGAGCAGTAATTCAACTGAGACCCATTCCGGATGAGGACTCAGAGGCCTCCAGTCTGAGGAGACAAGACCAGATGAGGATCCAGTGAGGTGAGATAGCTGTGGCTTGTTCTATCTCTCTGATCTACCAGCATTGACCCCAATAACTGGCCTCAGGTTTGATTTTATTAATAAGAACTTTTAAGATTCCTGCTACATCTGGCGCCCAACGTTCATGTTACGAATTCATCAAAAAGCTGTTTGCCTGAGGCCTTGTGAGCCCCAGCTCAGGCCCAAGCTACACTCAGTTGGTTGTGGTGGCACACGCCGGTAGGATTTGCTGAAGGAGACAGAGGCAGGAGGATCCCGAGTTTGAGGCCAGCCTAGGAGGCTTGGGAGAAGCTTTTGCCTGGACTGAGCCACAAACAGTGGTGGGACCATGGAAGCAGTGGCTACTGCTCCACATTGCCAGCTCCTTTTCATCATGTTGGTGACTGCGGTGATGCTGCTACCTGGGACGAAGGGTTTACTGCTGCTGGTTCAGAGAAGAATTGCCAGGACCATCGTGTTACAAGAAAGCATTGGCAAAGGTCAGTTTGGAAAAGTTTGGCAAGACAAATGGTGGGGAAAAACTGCTGTGAAGATTTTTTGTTCTAGGGAAGAATGTTCATGGTTCTGAGAGACAGATATTTATCAGACTGTGATTGCTCCAAACCACAGAGGAGGCAAAAAAAAAAAAAAAAAAAAAAAAAAAAAAACCTGCAGGAAACCATGACCATGCCTAACAGTGAATTTGAAATCTTCAAAAAGATGACAGGATCCTACAATGATGATTCCACATGGACTATGATAAAGTCATTAAGCCGATTAACACCATGGAAAAATCTACTTTGGACTACAAACTGGTCAGAACAATTTCGAGAGGACTAGTTGAGATGATCCAGCCTGACAGACTACTCAAACAAGGACTTGAAACAAGCCCTGAACTTTCCTATTATGCAGAGACTGGACAAATGATACAGGACTTGATGATTAACCCCAAAATTTTCTTTTCAAGATTCCCTAAAGATATCTTTACCCCTAGAAAGCAAAAAGAAAAAGAGAATATAGATATGAGATAGATCATTGAATCTACTCTGAGAAAAAAGATAAAGAAATAATAGGATAAATAGGTAGATCACTGAATCTACACTGAAGAAAAAGGGGAAGATATAAAAATGACAAAAGGTAGACTACTGAATCTATTATGAAAAGAAAAGAGAGATAATATGGATATGATAAGATAAAAAGGGAGATTATGGAATCTACTTTTAAAAAGGAACTACTTGTTTTAAATAAGATAAGTAATGAAAATTTTTTGGTCTGAGTTTATCAAATGTTAATGGACTAGACATCATTAATGTAATTTTTGGCTGTATATATTGTATATGTTTATTGGATAGTTTTTCTTGTATTAGTTATAAGCTTTTTTAATTTTAGACAAAAAGAGAGGAGATGTGGTGGTATTGTGTTCCCCAAAATATTGTGTACTCTAATAAATTTATCTGGGATCAGAGAACAGACAGCCACTAGACACAAAGGCTAGAAAATGGTGGCACTCACACCTTTAATCCTAGCATTCCAGAGATAGAAATCCCTCTGGATCTCTGTGAGTTCAAGGCCACATTGGAAACGGCCAGGCATGGTGACACATGCCTTTAATCCCAGAAAGCCAGCCTTTAATCCCAGGGAGTGGTGGTAGAAAGCAGAAAGATATATAAGGCGTGAGGACCAAAAACTAGGAGGTTTTGGCTGGTTAAGCATTCAGGCTTTTGAGCAGTAATTCAACTGAGACCCATTCCGGATGAGGACTCAGAGGCCTCCAGTCTGAGGAGACAAGACCAGATGAGGATCCAGTGAGGTGAGATAGCTGTGGCTTGTTCTATCTCTCTGATCTACCAGCATTGACCCCAATAACTGGCCTCAGGTTTGATTTTATTAATAAGAACTTTTAAGATTCCTGCTACAGACCCCCACAAGAGACTAGTAGCAGTGGTCGAGAGACAGTCCGAACTGACCTACTCTGGTGATAGGATGGCCGAACACCCTAATTGTCGTGCTAGAAACCCCATCCAATGACCAAGGGAACCGGATGCAGAGATCCACGGCCAGGCCCCAGGTGGAGCTCCAGGAGTGCAATTGGCGAGAAAGAGGAGGGTTTATATGAGCAAGAACTGTTGAGACCAAGGTTGGATAAAGCACAGGGACAAACAGACAAACGAATGGAAACACATGAATTATGAACCAATTGCTGAGGAGCCCCCAACTGGATCAGGCCCTCTGGATAAGTGAGACAGTTGATTAGCTTGATTTGTTTGGGAAATTATTTATTTTTATGCTTAAATTCATCCATCTTTTCTTTAGATTTTTCTTGTAGTCAGTTGGAAGTTTTGCCTATTATTATTTTTGTTATGTTTTGGTCCATTTACAGCTTGTTTCATTGCAAGATACAAGCTAGTCTGTTTAGTTCCCCCTGCCACCACAAAAAATTGATAACCTTAGCATTTTACTACTAATTTGAAGTACTCCCTTTACATATTTTCTGTCTGTCTCCCTGTCTGTTTGTCTGCTTCTGCCTCTGCCTCTGCCTCTCTCTGTCTCTGTCTCTGTCTCTCTGTCTGTGTGTGTGTGTGTGTGTGTGTGTGTGTGGTGCATGATTTCACTCTTTCCTGTAACACTGTATTAACAGTGCACCTGTTTGGAATCAGCTTCACAGTCAAGGCAGAGTTGTTCTGTACAACCATATATGTACTTCACTTTCCAGGATCATTAGAAGGTGATGATTTTTTTTTTCAACCAGGACTTCTTAAACTCACAAATTAATTTAGGGAGAATTGATCCCAACCTCATTCCATACCAAAACATAAAATCAATTCCAGGTGAGTTTATAAATAAAGGCAATGCTAAGGAACAAATATTTGAGATAATGTAGAGTTATCTTCAAGACAGCATTGTAGAACTTTAAAAAATGGGGTTCAAATGCTTCTACCAAAAGGATACCTTGATGAACAGTTGGGTTCAGAACTTCTGTTCTTAATCAGTAGGGATAAGATAGACACCTTCATCAGAAAGATAAACAGGCACGTCACAACAGAGGGCATCTGTGTATTCAGGTTCATCAATGATCAGTGGGTACTGAGTGAAGCCACAGTAAGATAACCCTTTCACACACTCTACATGTACTAAGACTAAAGATTGACAACACTAAGTGTTAGCAAAATGTGGGTAAAGCATCGACAACTCTCACACAGTGCCAGTGGGAGCAGGAATGCATGAGCCTACTTTAGAAAATGTTTTAAACCTTATCTGCCAAAATGCAATGTGTTATCCAGAGGTCCCATGCAGACACAGCTTATAATTCATGTGCAAAAATGTTCACAGCAGTATTATTCCTAATATCTCTGAACTGAACATAATTAAAGTCTTCTGCACAACAGAACAAATAAATGTAAAAGTGAATGTGCTATTTGTATGTAGGAAATATTATTTAGCATGAAAATTCATAACAAAATGCAACAGAATAGGTTGTGCAATAGTATTTTATGTTCAAGAACTAAGATGCAAAGGATATATTCCATGTTATTAAATTTATTCATGTAAAGGAAACAGTAAGGCTTAGTGTATAATAATGTCAAGATCGTGTTTATTTGCATAAAGGAGAAGAAACAATGATTCAAAAAATAGAATCAGTTTTTGGTCATGAATTTCACTGTATTTATTACTGTGTGATGGTCACATGGATGTGCTCCTTTTACAATGGTCCTCCAAGCTGGCACTTAGGATATGTGCCCCTTTCTTACTGTGCTTTCAAATACGTTAACATATGTTGAAATAGTTTTTCCTTCCTCTTCTTCCTTGTTCATGGGTGTGATGGTAGTGGTGGTGTGTGTGTTTGTGTGTGTGTGATATGTGTATGTGGTACATGCATGTAAGTATGTAGGTGTTTGCACCCATGTGTGTCATGCAAAAGCCAGAACATCACATAGGGCATCTTCCTGCATGCTGTTTCCCTGAGACCAGGTCTCTGACTGAACTGGATACTGAGAACTTGCTCTTTCTGCCAAGGCTGACTAGACAGGGAGTTCTCAGGATCCTCCTGCCTCTGCTCCTCTCTCTTTTTTTTTCCCCTGTAGCGAAGATAAAATTCCATGACAAAGGCCACTTAGGGAAAAAGGGTTTATTCTTGCTTCAAGTTCCAGGAACTATGGACAGGGAGTCACAGTGGCAGGAGCCAGAGACACTGTATCTTTAGACCAGAGGCAGAGAGCAATGGATGATGCTACTGCTCATTTCCCCTCTGCTTATACAGTTAGGTTACCCTACACAGGGAATGGCCCTGCCCACAATTAAAAAACTGTGTTTCATAGTTTTTAAAATCCTAAGCAAGCTACAAAACAATTAGACAGGTAAATAAGAAATATTGGTAATGATTATATTGTATGTGGTTATATAAATATCCACAGCTCATTGCCTCATTATATTATAGTTTTATAATTTTATTTATTTATTTATTTATTTATACGTTGGTGTGTATTGGCTAGTTTTATGTCAACTTGACACAAGCTGGGGTCATCAGAGAGGAAGGAGACTCAGTTGAGAAAATGCCTCCATAAGATTGGGCTGTAGGCAAACTTGTAGGGTATTTTCTTAATTAGTTATTGATGGGGGAGGGCACATTCCACCATGGGTGGTCCTCTCCCTGAGCTGGTGGTCCTGGGTTCTATAAGAAAGCAGGCTCAGCAAGCCAGTAAGCAGCGCTCCTCTATGGCCTCTGCATCAGCTCCTGCCTTCACGTGCCTGCCCTAATTTCCTTTGATGATGCACAGTGATGTGGAAGCAGAAGCTGAACAAACCTTTTCCTCTCCAGGTTGTTTTGGTCATGGTGTTTCATCAAAGCAGTTGCAACCCTAACAAGGTACATGGTTATGTACACATGGAGGTCAGAAGACAACTTGGGTGAGCTGGTTATCTTCTGTCACCATGTAGGCTCTGGAAATCAAACTCAGGTCACTGAGCTTGGTGCCCAGAGCCTTTTACTTGCTCAACTATTTGGCCAGTCCATATTTTACTTTGCATTAACAACTGTTGTCTGATAAGGCTGCTAAATCAGCCCTAAATTTATGATCTTCCTTGCTGGTTGCTGTTGATATTGGTGTGTGCATTTTGCACATTTCCTTCGGCTTGCTCTCTGTAGTCGTGAAACAGAGTCAGCTGGCTATTGTTTGCATGTTGAACAACAACCAACCCCCAACTGTTGCACTGGTGCACCACTGGATTCTCTGTTTTCTGTTAAACTGCCCTTTGTGACATCTCTGCATCTGTTCCATTAATGGAAACCTTGCCTTCGCCTCTCCCTCATAGGCAGCACGGAATCCTTCACGGACACCTGCCAGGTCCCTCACAAAATTCTCTTATGTTTATTCCTTTGCCTTTTTCCCCTTCTTTTCTTCAGTGCCATTCATGGTTCTAGGATTAGTTGCTTGCCTGTCTCATGAAGTAAATTTCTGTCTAGTTTCTCTGGTTGAGTCTATTTCCATTCCCATCAGCCTTTATAACCATTAGCATTTAATTTTCAAATCACAAGCCTGATCATGTCCTGTTCCTCATAAAAATATTCCAGTAGTATATTTTAAAGGCATTTGTAATGTTGTACTATAAAAACAATGGAATACATGAAAATTCTCTTGATACTATGTAAAAGTAAAATCTTGAAAACAGAACCACCTATAAACCATCATTGAAGTTTTATGAAAGTTACCATAGACATTGAACAGAAATACATAAAGTATTCATTGTATGTAGAGTCTGGCGGGCTTTGGGGTTTGTTTTTCCCCCACAAAGGGGAAAAGTGTGAAGCTTTTAGTGACCATCATGAAATTGTGGAAACACAAAATGATATGTAAGTTAGTCTCAGAGGCTAACCAGATATCAATAAGATGAACAGTAAAGGATGCTGTGGTCTAGTGAGGCAATGGAAGAAGGCACATTCTGGACCACATAAATAGATGGGGGAAGAGCCCAGAACATGAGAAGGAATTCTAGATGTAGGAGCTGTGGTTCAGAGAGAAAGCTAGAGGCATTAGAGAAGGGAGTAGCAGGTGAAAGCTGGAGATGCCAGATGATCACACATTCCCAATTTATGAACAATAAAGCACAAGTTTATCCTGCAGGTAGGGGCAACAGAAAGATACTATAATGGAGGAATAGTTAGCATCAGATTTAGAATCTAGAAAGCTAAGGTTTGAAGTATAGAAACAGAGTAATTAGCTCAGTGGTTCTCAAGTGTGCAGCTCCCATTTGTACTAAGTAGCAATAATTTTTCAGTTGCCACCAAAATGTACACTGTATATCTGTCTGCACACAGGAAGTTGCTCACATTTGTAAGTATAAGCAGGTCAAAAGTCTAATGCGTAGCATTTCTCTGGGACACATGCCCTCATTTTGAAGCCTTCTGTTCGTATCCACATTCCACTTTTTAATGAGTACCTACTCTGACTTCCCATAGTGACTTTATAACAACCCCCAAAGTGTTACAGACATTTGCAAGAATCCATCAGAGAATTGATAAATGTGAGTTTAAACAGAACATTTCCTAAAAGTTGACTATGCAAATGGAGAGCAATGGAGGAGGGCTCCTCAAGAGCAAACACAGGTGCCTGCACAGGCCACAACACTTACCACACACTCAGAACTAGTTGTAAAAGAGTATAGAGGAAGGTCGATCCTTTTGTTTTCTGTCTTAGTCTGAGCTACTGTAATAGAATACGCCCACTGTGTAAATGAGAATTAACCCATATTTGTTCCTTATGATTGTAGAGTAGAAGAAATCTAAGAGAGGGAATGAGCATCTAGTGAGCCTTCTTAGTACATCATCTCATGGGTGTAGGAAGGGAAAGAGAGGGAAAGGAGACAACACAAAACTCACTCTGGAAAAAATGCCCAAGTCCAGAGAAGTTGACAGGAGCCTACTCATTGTGGGAGAACCTTCATGGGTAATGTCTCAGATTGTCCCATCTTCCAACAATGTTGAGTAGGGCACTTTCAAGGTACAGTACCACCCATAAAGGTATAAAACACCATTACAAACAGCCAGAAGGCCAAGACTGAATCAAAATCACATGTCACTCAAAGTTCTCCTCCAGTGTATTATAGCTTGGAAAGGACTTTTCTAGTTCCCTACATTCTAACACAAGCTCTTCCATTATTTCTCCCAGCTCCGCAACCTTCTTGCTGTTGGAGCTTCACACATGTACTATATATGTGGTACCCAGGCTACAATCCATACTTGATTTTCTGCCAATATCTACTCTAGATGTCTTAGGTAGTTTTCCAGGCCCCTGGGCTATGCTCTTTGGCAGTGAGCTCTGTTCTCGCCAGATGGTTGGAGGAGTGCTCTCTAAAACAGGTGAGAAAAGCATGTTTGTGGTAGGGAAGGTTTTATTTTATTTCTAGATTCAAGATCTGGTCATTTATTTGTTACTCCTAATAACTTAGTTTTCATTAGAGTCTGACTTAGAAGCAGAAGCTCTCAAAGAGAATAGCCTGTCTTTTGGTGATCTGTTCCTGGTAGTTTTCTTTGGATTCCTTTCTCTCTTTGTCAAAGTTTAGCCTTATTCTTCAGCCATATTCTCCTCATTTTGTTTAGTGCATTGATTCTTCAGAACAATATGGCATTTGTGCTGCAGGACACGTGGAGTAACAAGATGATGAACTTTGTTTCGTCAGTGCTTTGGTCCCGAACTTCTTACCTTTGTTTAAGGGCTTCCTGACAACACTTTGTCAGACATTAGAGAAACTGAAAGCTTTAATATTCTGCTAGCTCTTTTGGACCCTAACCACTGAGGAACAGTACTATGTATCAGTCCAGGAATATACTCTCCTTTAAAAACACAATATCAAATTTGAGAACATTTAGATTCACATCCAAATGCACCCAGAACAGACTTGCATTTCCTCTCTTCAGTTTTCCTTTATCTGTAGCAAGAAGGCCCCTTACTCAACAGCAGATGCACTATGTCATTAGTCAAGACACTCTGTTTCATGGGAAAACTTTGTTATTCACACCAATGATTCAAACCATATAAGCCATCCACTCTTCATCCAGAGCATCAGCGGTGCTCCTGTGGCCACATGCTTCTCTAGAAAGTATGGAACTTGCAATCATCTTGTACTTTAATGGCTTTCTAACAGTGGAGAAGGAGATACTCAGCTGCATCTTGACAAAGATGACTGCTTAGGAGTTGCCCCAAAAGATCTTGGGCATCTTTTTGGTAGTTCTTCCCAACAGTAGGGGCAGGAAGAGGACTTTGACTTCTGCAGAGAAGGTGAGAAGTCACAGATCAGTTTGTGAATATGAGAGAGTCTGACCCATTTGTCCTTGCAGTTTTCCTTCATCTATAAACTGAGACACCATCTCTGTTGAGAGAGAAGGACAGAATGAGGCTGGTGGTAGGGTAGTGAGTTACGTTGCTCAGCAGAAACTTCTAAGTGGTAAGGAGACATTCTCAGAGACAAGTGAGACCAAGTGACCTCCAGGGATCATATTGAGTTTGAGTGAAAAATAATCCCTGGTTGGGAGATGTCTATGACATTGTGGAGTTTGTCTTGGCTGTGAAGGAACACAGCACATAATACTCACTATGATGAGGTAAAGGCAAGAACACACTCAAAGGCAGTTTGGGGAATAGTTAGTGGGTAATTATAGGATTATTTTTGAGCCTTTAATATTAAGTCATAGAAATCAAAATGGAAAAAAAAAAACTTCTTCCATGCTTGAAGCAAAATTGCCCCTTCCAAGGGGGGGCTCCAAGCAATCACACCTCACTTCCAGAGTCCTGGGTAAGAAGAGGCTCTGCTGCCTGGAGGGATTATCTCAGACCCTAGCAGTTTTCATAGCCGGGATGTTTATTCTTTCTCCTCTTGATATTTATTCCAAATCATATTCTTCTTGGTTTCAACCTGTTATTATTAGTCTTTTCCTCAGGGTTAGCTTAGGAATATCTATCCCTTCCTGGGATTAACACCTTCCAAATATTATGCTGACTTATCACCTGACCTGGCATTAAGTGTTTGAAGGCACACACTTTTGGTTTATATGTGGAATGATGGTTTTACATCCTATAAAATTTTTACATGGATGTTGAGAGTCCTGAGAAAAATATACTTTGTGAGTTAAAATATATAAATTCCATATTTACCTGATCTATGTAATTATAATCTTCAAAATCATTCATTTTGGATTTGCCAAATGGCACATGTGGAAATGTTCAATTTGTAATGTGATTATAGCTCAAAAAAAGTGTATTTGATACCTGTGGCTTGGTACAGAAAATGCAAACAAAAAAAAAACTGTGTTATATTTCCTATTCTGAGCCAAGTCAAACTCTGAAAGTAGTTCTATAATTCTTGGGGAATCTCTTTAAGCAGACTTGTGTCAAGGCCAATTATAGTCCAGCAGCCTTTCTCTAACTGGGGTGAGGTAAGCAGCTGAATACATCTGTCATTAAGCAACCCCCTTCCAAAGGTTGAGCTCCAGGACTGGCTAAACATGGGAGGGCAGGAGGGTAGCATTCCTGTACGAGCACCTTCGCCCCAGTAGCCCTGGGAGGGGTTTGCGTTGTTCTCTATGTGATTGCCACCCACCCTTTGCTCCATCCTTGCCATTTCTCATGTATGACGAAGACATTATAGAATTCAGGGGTAATAGCTTTCCATTCATTTTTGCCTTGCCAAGAAGCAGTGTGTGTGTGTGTGTGTGTGTGTGTGTGTGTGTGTGTGTGTGTGTGTGTGCGTGTAGAACTTTCTGGCAGTGGTTCAGGTACATATGTGTGTAAGTATGTAAATTCATATGTGCTATGGCCCTCATAGCTAATCCTAACCTGAATTTTGCCATCTTCTTCATTCCCCCCACAGCCCTGTTCTCATGTCCTCGACATATAGTTTTCATTCAGGTACTATAGTGGTATTTTATTTGTACTGAAATGTGATTTTATTTGTATGTTAATAAATAAAGTTGCCTGGGAGTCAGAGCTAATAGCAAGCCATAGTAGAAGCTGGGTGGTGGTGGTGCACGCCTTTAATCCCAGCACTTGGGAGGCAGAGCTAGGCGGATCTCTGTGTGTTCAAGGATACAGCCAGCATGGAGACACACACCTTTAATCTCAATACCAACCATAGAAGACCTGGAGGTCTGTATAGATGGGCAGTGACGAGGAGGTCATGTTGTTGGTTGGGTTTACAAACAATGAGAAGACAGAATAGAAAGTCAATAAAAAGGACAAACACACAGGATGTGGGTCTCTTGCTGAGGAGGACAGCAGTGGCAGTTAAGGGTAAGGTTTTTAGCTCTTTGCTATTGTTCTGACCTCTTGGGCTTTCATCTCTGCATTGGCTCTGTGTTTCTTATTTAATAAGACGGTTACATCTACAACCTACAGTTCTTCATGGAGTATTCTGTGCTAACCCTACCCATAATCTTTGTCTCTTTTTTTCTTATCTATTGTATATCTCTTATTTATCTTTTTTCTATCTGTAACTTATCTATTTATCTATCTATTGTCTCTCATTTTCTTATTCTATCATCTATCTGTCTGTCTATCTGTCTTTCTATCTATCTATCTATCTATCTATCTATCTATCTATCTATCCATCCATCCATCCATCCATCCATCCATCCATCCATCCATCCATCCATCCATCCATCCATCTATCTATCTATCTATCTATCTATCTATCTATCTATCTATCTATCTATCTATCTTCTATGTACTTTCTATCAATCATTTATCTACTATCCTACCCACCTATATATCTGTTTGTATGATTTCACCTGACAGAATAATTAGTCACTCATGTATCACAAAGTAGCTCACATCCAGAGTCTACCAATAAGGCATCACGTTTCTCTAAGCCTCAGTTTCCCTGAATATACTGAGAGTATTTTAATAGTAATGCCAGAATTTACTTGGAAAGGGTTTGGTAGAGTGGAATTAACATATGCCAAATGCCTAATAATAATGTTTAATACTGGGGTGTAGACTGGAATCTAAGAGAAAGGCATTTTGAAATGATGACTTGTGTGTACAAAGTTTATTGGGGAATACCCTTGAAATCAATGCCTTAGGGTGAAAGAAATATAATACAATCACAACAAATACCCCAGCACATCCTGTGAGAACTTTAGAGTGGTTCCATAAAATAGCAGGGGAGAAGATCTACACCCTAGCATCTTCTAATCATTGTATGAAGGCTGGTTTGGGGCTGGAGGAATTCTCTAGGGTACAGAGGCCATCTTCTTCTGACAGCAATTTCCAGCAACTAAAGGACTTAGTACTTAATATTTAGTAGAGATTTTCCTTGGCATTGCTTGGCTTCACTTTTAAGAACATGTGTCTTCAGGAGTCTGATGGTCATATTTTGCTAGAGAGACTCAAAAGAACATTAGTGGGATAAGCTTCAGCCACTACTATTGTGTCTATTCCTTAGACCACAACAGGAATCTTTCATATTCCACCTCTGTAACATCTATTCTTAAAACTTTTGGTTAGACTATTTGATGGAGATGGATGGGTGATTTATCTTGTGATGATGGCCCAGATTCTTATCCCCAAGACATCTGATCCCAGACTCTCCATGCCTTTTCATTTATTCCTCTGGTTTATTTAATTCCTCTGTCATAAAATTTGGCAAGAGAATTTCAAGAAATAAGAGCCTTAACTAATGTGTCTTCTGACTTCTGGGATCAAGGTTAATAATTATGGTTGAGGCAGTTGGTTTGTTATGCAGAATCCAAGGTGATCATGCAGTATCTACACTTTCATATTTACTATAATGCTGATGAAAGCACGCCAGTCTTAGCCTCAAAGCCTCTAGACCTGCAAGTATGGGAAGCACAAATGCCCCAAGTCAATGGGAGCGAGAGACGTAAGATCACGTTTATTTCCACTCATTCCATATTGGACTTGAGGACTCTGTGTATTGAGGACAGACAACCATACCCCAGGGTTGACATAGGCTCCATACTGTACCATGAAACATAGCCATTTTCCTTGTGCTTCATCAACTTCATGGGACTCTTCCATCATCTTCCCAGGTCAGCTGATTAGGGTGGCCTGTGATAATAACAAGTGAATCCCAAGTCTGCATATTCACAGCATATTTCTTTTACTGGACAGGGTCCATTGGTCCTATGTGAGGATCCATGTTGGTGATCAAGCTCAGTACACCCTTGACTAATGGTACTGGTAGAGGACCTGTAGGTGAGAAAAGCACATCCATATTTAGAATTCACTTTCATTGCACTGAAGGTGAATTGCTGTCCCTTTAAAGGTAGAAGGGGCCAATTGTCAACTTACTCTCCTTGGTAATGTATGTACCTGGTGACACACACAGGGCACAGTATTGATCTCTACTGCTGGCATATAGACCATCTGACCGTGGCAGTAACTAGATGGCATTCATTGAGAAGAGTTCAGGTTTCTGTTTCATGCAGATATACTATTCCTTTTGTCAGGCGACTCCATTCCTAAGTCTTTTGTGTAAGAACTAGAGCTACCAATGAGCAGAGTCTGCCACGTCAATAATCAAGTCTTCCACTGTTTTTGTTGAAGCTCAATGGAAACATAAGCAACAATAAATTATGTATATATAAGGTATCCAGAGTAATGATTGTATATATGAAAACTGATCACAATTTGACTTACTGATATATGTTCAGATGACAGCATGCCTTTGGTGTGTGTAGTCTTCAGAACATTTACAATTAGTCCATTCTTAGAAAACTTTAAATATACCATGTACCATTATTAACCATATTCATTGTGATGTATATCAGAACTTTGGGACTTAGCCATCTTACAACTGGGCGTTTCTACTCTCTGGTCAATATCCTTCTATCTTATCCACCCCAGTCCTGGGCAAATACCATTCTACTCAGTTTCTATGATGTTTTTTTTTGTCTTTTGATTTTGTTTCTTTAAGATGTCTTCAATGACAAATAATATCTTGGGAGTGACATAATGCATATAAATTTACACTGCCTGGCTTGAATGAACCCATAGATTCTTGTTCCCTAACCGTCTTGTTTCCTTGCTGCTGACTTTCAAATACTTCTTGAGTTTCCAAACAATCAGAGAATTTTGAGATGCATGTTGTCCTTGTTTTTCCACAGTGAAGAGTCACATGGAGACAAGGATGTCTATGTTTGCTGTTTTATGACTTTTTGTGTTGCTGTGACAAATGCCAAGCAGGCTAACTTAAAGAAGGAAGGATTTGTTTTCTCTTAAAGTTTCCGGGAAGCTTCAGAGCAGACATGGCAGAGCTGCCTGTTGGTGACACAAATTTGCAACAGAATTCCTCACATACTGGCTGGATCTGCAAGCAGAGGTTAGGATCAGAAGCTGGGTGGAACTTTAACCTTCAAAGGTCCAACCTTAGTGCCAAGCTCTACCAGACAGGTCCCAGTTCCCAGAGGTTGTGTAATCTCCCCACACAGGTCAACCAGCTGAGGGTCTCATGTTCAAACACAAAGCTGATGTGGGAACTTTCTGGGGTCATACTATACCACTGCCCAAAGTTCTTCCAGTTAGGAGCATTTCCAAACACTGCTATTTTTCAGAATTACTCATGAGTGATGCTGTCATGCAATTGCATTATAACTCAGGCCAACCTATGTATGAATTCAGCCTAATACCTTCCTATTTTGTGTCTAGTTGTTTACTCTTACAGTTGATCATGACTATGACCTGACAAAGAGATGCTTGTACAATAGCATTGGAGTGTGTGGGCAGCTAATCAGTGTCTCAATTAGTATTTAGTGCCACATGGACCTGCTCATCACAGTTCTATAGGTAACTCTTACATGTTAGGATGGATTACTACTGGGATTCATCCAGATGTATGACTTGTGACTAGAATGATGTAGTTCATAATAGGTAGTTGTGGTTATACAGATGCTTGATAGCATCAGGTTCTTGATATTGATCATAATCTCAACTAGGCAACCCAGAAGCTAGTGGCCAAGAGTTCTGTAATTCTCATTTTCAAATGATCCAACTTTGCTTTAGAACCGTAATGACCCATTCTCTGATATTTCTATTAGTGCCTCCCATAGTTCCCTGTAGTTGTGGAGCTTCACAGGTATTCTCACACAGTTACAGTGGTATCTGCTTCTGTGTGGCCTCGTAAGCAGAGAACTTCACTTCTACTTATAGAATATGCTCTCCTCACAATCCAGAGAGCCTATTAGAAACCTGTTGATTCCTTCTCAGTGATGGGAGGTGTGCAATGCAGTGATACTTACTTCATGTTGAATGGGAAATTCTCACACAGCCAGAACACTACATCCAAGGATTTTGAATGGTACAGGTGGTTTCTTGACTTTTGTTAGATCTGTCTCCAAGCCTCAAGAATATGTATGTGTGTGTTACTAAAATTTCCAACACTCTTATCACTTCTTAGTCACTCAGTCTAACTACCATGTTCTCATCAATATAGGGGCAAGACAATTTCTGAAGAGCGTGAGGGTTATTAATGTGGTTCAAACCCTTTGTACTGAAATGTGATGAGGAGAGGGAAGTTAACATAGACATGAAGACAAGATTATACACACATATTCTTATCCAAATGAAAAGAATGTGGACTATGCCTGATCTTAATTTTTAGTAAAATTACAAAAGAATACAATTACCAGATCAAGGACCATACATAATAATATAAGCCTTTATTAATCAGCTCTAACAAAAACACCATCACTGGCCTTACTGTTACATTTGAGGTGACTTCCTGGTTGCATTTATAACAGTATGCAGTCATACATAGTCTTTTCCTGACTTGATTTTCAAGCCAGGACTTTGAGCATCCACTTGGAAGAAGCTAACAAAGGAACATACCAAAATAACTAAAAGTCTCCTCAGCTGTGACCCCTACAAGTCAGTGTTTTGCAACAATTATTCCCACCTTTCTTCTGTTATTTCACTTTCTGTCTCCAATTACTATCGTCAATTAGAAGTCTGCAGAACATCTCTATCATGCGACCTTGCCTCTGCACAGACACCTCTGAGCTCCTCAGTGATCCTGACTCTTCTGACAGGCATAATTATTATCTTGAGAAACTGTCTTTTGGACTCCCTACAGACGTGCCCATGAACCTTCCAGTCTTCCAAAATGTAAGCATGGTTAGTGTGCCCCTTTCTTGTAGGACTTTAAAAAAATTATTTTTCCTCTCCTTTCAGAATATCCAGGTGAATCTATTTCATTTTTCATGGACCATGCTTCTAGGAAATGTCCAAAGGCTATCTTAAAATGTGGTGATTCTGTCCTCTAAGGTTCTTTGTTGGATAGGTAATTAAATCCTGTGCAATGCTGTTCTTTTATTAACTGTTTCTTTTCAACTTTGTAGTCCAGCCTCTCTGATTCAGCAAGCTCAGGATCCAGGTCTTGTGTATATGATTTTGGTGTCTATTGGTTCAGAATTAGAGGCCCAACCATTACTTTGGAATGCAGACCACTTTCTTCCTTAGCAGATTCTGGCCCTTCCCAGACTGGGTTGTGTGGAGACTTAATTCAGTTACTGGCTTGGAAAATATTATTTAGACAGTGAGGAAGGATGTTTCTTTACTTCCACATCACATTCAGACAAAGAGTGATGTTGACTTTGAACAGGGGAAAACTTAGCTGTAAAGATCCAGAGCTCAGGAAATGATAGGGAGATTCATGGTGTTTCGATGCATCGGATCTGCTGTTCTCAGTCCAAGCAGAAGCCCTGGTGTAGCACAGCTGCCATGGTGACACTTGCTTTAAAGGTTTGAGTCTCATGTCAGCCTCAGGGACTGGGCACAGCTTTCTCTGCCCTCAGGCCATAGAAGCTCTGAGTCTTTTATAGTTGTCAAAGTGGCACACTTACCCTTTAAATGGTAAATAATTATTAAAAGCCTTTTCTTTCTTCCTTTTAAACCATCCAATGCCTAACCTTTGACCATAAATTTTAATATTATTTGTGTTTGTTTGTTTTATAGAGTGTCTCAGTAGATAAATCCAGCTGCTCTTTAACTTCCTACATAGTCCAGGGCCATATTTAAAGTTTGATCCTCTTGTCTCAATCTCCGAAGTGCTAAGGTTGTAGTTGTGTGTATCACACCAAGGAATCAATATGGTAGCCCTAATAGTTTTTCTGCAGTAGTTGGTGTACACACAATAGTGCTTTCCATTAATACTTGTATTGTTAATCTCATACTCTGTAACAAGCCACCTTCTAATTTTAGTGTCTTTAAAAATGTTAACAAACATCTGTTATCTCCCATAACTTCCTGAGTTTCTGCCTCAGCATGTCAGTGGCTGGTCATGTGTCCTCCAGAACTGCACTCTTAGGAAGTTTGACCAATGAAGGAATATTTCAAAGGGTTGCTGTATGTTGAGTTAGAATGCATCATCTTGCTTTAAGATCTGCTTAACCACCCTCTTGATATGGTAGAAGGCTTCTGGAAGACAAATTAACCAAAAATTCCAAGGTGGGAATTTCAGTGTGTTGATAATATAGTCTCAGAAGTAACTCAGTGTTCCTTTAGCAGTGTTTTGTTAAGTATTTAGAGCACTGACTCAGCTTGGGAAGGAATTACTGGAAGGCGTGTATGCCAGGAAGAAGGCTTACTGTCTGTTTCAGTGATACCTGCTTCAGCACAGCTTTGGAATTTTTACTACCAATGAAAATGTCCACAGTTATAGCACTGCTGCAGGTCATGACTGTCCATTCTTCTGAAGCAACCTTAATGGAGTCTTTATTAACAACTGATGGTTAGCAAGTTGGCTCAAAAATTATATTTTGAGTTTGTATGCTTGGACCAGTCCTGGTGCTGGGAGGTAGTCTCAAAATTGACACTAAGTAGATTAGGGACACAGGAAGAAAAATCAAATAGGACAACTGAGCTTCTATGTCATTTCATCAGTGATATCGACTGATTCAAGAGGAAGCAACTTTTAGCTGTGCCAAATTAAGGCAAGGGAGCAGGACACTTGTAGTACACTATTGAGCAGTAATTAAGTAGACAGATACATGGAATTCCATCTATCTATCATCTATTTACCACTTATCTATTTGTCATCTACCTATCATCTATCAATCTATTTATCATCTATCTATCGATTGATGATCGATCAATCTATCATCTATCTTTCTTTCATATATCATCTACCTATTTATCTATTTATCATCTATCTATCTATCATCTATCTATATATCTTTCATCTATTTATCTATCTATCTATCTTTCATCTATCTATCTTTCATCTATCTATCTATCTATCTATCATCTATCTATCTATCTATCTATCTATCTATCTATCTATCTATCTATCTATCTATCTATCTTTCATCTATCACCTATATGTTTATTATCTTCCTATCTACTTTTCTACCAAATATCTATCATCTAACTAGCTCTTATTGGTGGACTGATTGATTTATGAATCCATTCATCTAACCATTTCCAGAATTTCTCTAACTTTCAGCACCTCTTTTTATTCTCTCCCAAGCTGTAACTTAACCTTGTCCTAGCACCTTTGTGATCTGAACTGCAGCTACCTCTCCAAATGCCTCTCACATTCACACAGATGTCACCTAAGGAGATAACCCACATCTTCCCACACCATCTTCAGACCTTTTATTTTCTATTACTGCTGTATCATCATTCCTAACTCTCCTTATCAGGATATCACAATAGACATATATTAAGTTGCCCCATTTTTATCTTCCATAGTGCACGATACTTTATGTACTGTAAGTTTTTTTCTAATTCTAAAATTTATCCCCAGTGCCTAGAACTGTGCCTTATATACAGAATAGACACAGAAAGTATTTGTGAAATAAATTGGTAAATTTATTATCTATAGATTCATAGTATTAGCAGACATTGCACTGATACTCTTTGTTAGAGATGTTTGTGGGTTCTGATTTAATAATAAGCAAGAAGCCACGGAACACTTTACATCTTCTCTGAGTTAAATTTAGCTCTAATATTAAGACAAGGCAAGCATTCTGTTTCCTAAGTGGCCTATTTCCTTCTGCATTGACATCCACTTTGGAATACCTATTGTGCTGTGAACTTTGCTCTTGTGGAAGCCATTCTTTGGCAGTACATCAACATAGAATCCCTTACAGATAAACAAAAGGACTAAAAAGGATATGGATAACTGCATTTCTTTTCAACACTTGGCAACAAGATTCCCATGACTTATCTGACCTCAAGATTCTCAGTACATGTGTTCTCCCCTCACCCAATGAAGCCAGTGGCTTGTACATGTTGCTTGGCAAACACCATACCACTGTACCATGAAGCTGTTACCCACAGACCCAGTTTGTTCTCGCCATGACCACTTTGACAGTCAGCCTTGTCTCGGCTGTTCTCTTTGAATAGTGAATGCCAGAGGAAATGAAGATAGGCAAAGTTACTAAAAATCACATACTCTTGGTCACTATCGTCTTTGTGATCGTTTGGTGTATGATACATGGTCAATCCCGCTGTTCCTGTCGAGGCAAATTCAGTGTTGTGACCTCAGTGTCTGCCTCAACTACCATCCAAAGTCACAAGCTATCATCATTCTTTAACATCTAAGGGATACCCTAGGGAATCGATTAACAAAGAAAATACTAGTGTTTGCTAGGTTAAATAGTTAAGAGTTCTCAGAATTTGCTATTTTCAACTTTTGCATATTTCTGTATCTAACCAGTTAAACTGTGTTACTAGATGGTAATCTCCATGAAGGATGGATTCACTTCTGTTTTTTCACTTTTTTTCCTGAAACATCTGGAACTTTCCCTGGGTGTGTTGACCCTTGATATATGTCTTTTTCTATATGTGAGACAGAATCTTTTTTGCTTCCTAAGTGCTGGGACCACATGTGTGAGCATCATGTTTCTTAAAAGAATTAAAAGGTCTATGTCTCCTGCTCCTGCATACTTGGCTTCTCTTACAACTATCTAGTTAGAATGTTGTTGGTTTTCCTTTCTACAGAGAAATAATATAAAACTTGTATTCCTGATTTCAGAGGCTATCAAAAGGTATCTTACTGAACTGAGGAGAAACCTCAGTTAGTAAAACACTCATCTGGCAAGCATGAGGACCCCAGCTTGATTCTCAGAAGCCATGTGAAAACGCTGGGCACCGTGGCCTGCTTATAACCCCATTGCTGTGAAAATGGAGGCAGACGGATACGTCAGTGGGCCTTTCTGTCCAGCCTGTTTAGCCTACTTTACAAGTCTCAGGCCAGTAAGAAACTCTCCCTCTCAAAAACTTGGTGTATAGTGCCTGGTGCCTGAGGAACAACACATGATGTTGTCCTCTGCCCTCCCCCACACATGTGTACACACACACACACACACACACACACACACACACACACACACGTCTTACTTTCCTCAACCATGATTTGAGATTTCAAGAAACATGAGGTTTTCATCATTTCTGAAGCTCTAGGGAAATCTGATTTTGTGTCTTCAGTATGCCTGGTATTTGACTTTTTTTTTTTACCATTAGTTCATTCTCTCTATAAATGTTTGTGGAGATATATTTTATATCAAGGATTAATTTACTTAATTAAACTTTCCAGTAAAATTTTCCCATTATTCTCGCAGTTCTGTTGAGATGGTTTTGGCAATGGACTAGTGAATTCACCCACTGACTATTACAGCTAAGGCAGTGAAGGTGTTTCTGAGATCAGTCAGTCAACAGAGGTGACCTGTGGAGGAAATCCAGCTGACCCTAAGGAGTGAAGGATGAATTGGGGTTCTCCAGCAGAGCAAAGTGTCCTTGGTAAAGTTCAAAGGTTTCAATTACATGAGAAATTTGGTATAATTTTGTTTTGAAAGTCAACTGTGAGGCAACAACTCTGATAACAACAAACAACAGAAGGTGTTTCAAAGCTAGAGACTGGCAAGATCCAAGCTACATAGATCTGAGTTTAAACTTGGACATAACTAAGTACCCACTAAATAAAGGAGAAGAGAAGATCAGAACTGACTGGAAAAGTTGCATAAGCTTGCTGGCTTCAATGAGAAGGACCAGGGATAGTTTAGGAGCCTATTGAAATTGTTCTTGTGAGCAGCCATGGTGAGCCAGGGCTACTGTGGTATCTGTTAAGAGAAGGAAGTCTGAGCAACATGGGGTCTAAGAGATAGAATTCCAGAACTTGCTGAAGAGTTGACTTTGGAATATAAAGGAGAGGATGCAGTCAAGAACCACTTCTGCATTTGGGTTAATGCAATGGGGACCAATGGAGGGCACACACAGCAAGGAGCACACAGCTGGCCGAGAGAGGCAGCCACCTGCTTGGTGAGATCCCAGAACTGTGAGTATTCCCATATGCTTAGTGAAATCTTTAGGATTTGAATCTAAAGGAGACTAAAGGAGATCATCTTCCCAGGCCATGTCTTCACAAAAAGTGCAGAAGCATGGTGATTCAGTCCCGGTCTGTTTCTAGAAGGAAGTTGCTAGCTCTTACCCTGTAGAGCTCCTTATGGACATCTCCCCATTCTCCTAACATAATCTGCTTCCTATCCCAAGACTGGCTGAAAGTTCTCAGAATATTGATATTTATTAGAACTGACACTGAGCTTAGAAAATGAGAGCAAACACATCATTGGAGGAAATTCTGGGAAAATCTGCAGTACATGATTGAGAAATAGACAAGAAATGCTGTTGGGTCTTAGAACACTAAGGAAATAGAGAGTTGGATAACAACAGAATTGCTGCTGTGCAGGGCAGAGATGCATGCAAGGTGAAAATATCAGGGGCACAGACAACTGAAATTCCAAGGAGTAATGCCTTCTTTAAAGATGTGTAGGTAGCAGATGTCATGATAAGGAGGGAGAAAAGAGCCCCTTTTCCTGGTAAGAAAGGGAGGGGGAGAGTAGATATAGGGCAGCACTTTGCTTTACATTTATGTCCACTAAGTATATTTGAGTTCCGCACATTTCTTTTGTCTTTCTTAGATACAGACTATATTGGATTCTACACTAGACAAAAGCTTATAAAAAATGCTCACTCTTCTATGTTCTTTGATCACAGAATAAAGCATTTCTCCCAGTTTCTTCCTCTTTGAAATCAGTTCTGAGTGAGGTTGTGTTCAGTGGACCCATTTAACGTCAGTCTCTGATACTCTCACAAAGACAATTTTCATTAGGTGATCTGATGAATACAGTTTTCTAATATACATTGAACAGAACTTTGTGAAATTATGTGTCATTGATTTTTCAGACCATGCTGGATAATCCTATCTACTGTATCTCTAGCCATTAAATAGTCTTGTCTTATCCACAAATTATATTAAATATTACTAGCATTTTTCAGATAACCCATCAGCTCTGCCACACTCATCTGTATCGTTTAAGATTTTGCTGTTCTCCTAAAATAAATATCTGTGAATTAAATGCCACACTTCACATATGATTTGATGAGCTCAAAGCTCCGTAAGGCTACAACTCTGTTACAGCTAAAGCACTTTCCAGAAAGTTCTTGAAATTATGTTTCTATATATTCTGAAATAAACAGTTTCTTAGAAAAATATAGCATACAACATTTTTCTTTGAAATAAAGTATTATCACTCAGTGAAGTGAAAACATACAGTAATATGAGTAACGATACTAAATTACCTCTAGCTACTTGTACCTTAGTTTTTATGTGTTTCTAATAGCTTAGCTACAAGATATTAGTTCTTTATTGAAATGTTAAGTATTGGAATTTTGAGAGAAGTGTAGGGTGGCAGAGCTGGAAAGTGCAGCAGTACTTGGAGGTGGAGTGAGGGCTGCGTTTCTGAGTCAATGAGAAGACTGGGTGGGTTGTCTAGGTTGTGGGGAGATTAGTATCAGCAAGAACAGTAAATGCAAGATGAACAGCTCTGGAAAATGATTAGTTTGTAGGTGCCTCTCTGTGCTGAGAGGACATCTGCCAGGGATGCTCAGATACTGTCTAGGATTACTGTAGGGAGTGGAGAGTGCAGAACGTGCCATTGCTGCTCATCTGGTCATAGGGGACTACAATGACCAGTGAAGATAAAAATGCGACAAAAACATTAAAACTCCCAGTGATGAGTCATGGTCTTCTGGCCAAGAACTGCTCTAGCACCTTCATATATCAGATGAGGGGAGAGGTTAGTATCTGATGGCCTTGCTTCTTAAACAGGAGCACTAATGATTTATTATGACATTTCATTTTCTTCTTTGTGTGGGAAATGGAGAAGCAGAACTGAGAAGTTTTTTTAAAACAGTTCTAGATGACTCCAGCAGAAAAGCCTGACATGCACACCCCTTTCTACAGATCTCCATTTCCAGCTATGCTGAGCCCTGCCAGTTCCCAGCAGATCCGCCCTGGCCTGGCAATCAGTGCATGTGGTAAGTGATCGTGAGCCATGCTTTGTACAGAAAAGCATTAGCTTTGGCAGATGGTAAAAGTCAGTTCTGCCAGGACAAGAGTCTGCCCAGCTGTGCTAGCATGAAGGCATTCATCATTTTCTCACTGGGTCTCTGGGGCAACCCTCTCTAGGGAGCAAAGCTCTAAGCCAAAAGAAGAAAAGAATGTAAGGCACCTTGTACCTTTGCTGGTTTGTCTTAGAGATAGTCTCAAAGGCTGCAGGTTTGGGTTAGCTTTCACAAAATCACAATGCTTAATCTCATTAGGGTTATCAAAACTGTTATGCATTATAAACCCTCCAATCAAGGCAGTGGGAACCAGGGTTTCTATTTAATACGAAGAGAAATGGTGGAAGTGAGCGATTGATATTAACACAATGATGGGAAAAAGTGTCCAGAGGTGCTGCTCACATATCTCATTTTACAGCATCTTAAAAATTCAATAGAAAAGACTCTACTAACAATACCACTCCACACTGCTCATTATTGTTCTCAGGCATTCCTAAAGTTCTAAATGCAAACTTCACAATAAAAATGCTCTATAAATACAGACCAGCAGTGCACACAACTGTTTTTCTCCTTTAAAAAACAAAAGCATACAGTGTTAGTCATGAGTCATATAATATCACTTAAGCAATTTCTTTGAAATGTACATATTCATGTTTAAAAGATTAAGCCTAAGTAAATGAAATATTATTTGGCATTGGAAAATGTTCGCAGTTAAGTGAGAAGAGGATGTGAGTACTGCTCCTTGAAGAGCCACTGCCTTTGTGATATGCGATCTTTACAACTGCTGTGTTGTGCTCAACATGTGTTCTGTCTTATTTGTAAAAGCATTTTGGGGGAAACAGTATTTTCTTCCAAAGATCACGTAAAGTTCTAAATTTTCTGATACATATTTGTCTCTTATTTTTTATTTTATCACTGGCAATTTTGGCATAAGTACATTTAGAAATGACTTTAAATGGTAGGAAGTCACTACCATATCCTCTCCCCACTGCCGACCATACCAAATGAACAGACAGATAAAACTCAAACATACAAAATATGGGCAGCCAGGCCTTGAAGAAAGATTTCAAACTAGTTTAGAAAAAATATTTCTTTTCTGTTTCACTTATACGGGAATGAGAACCAATCTATAATATTAAAAAAAAAAGACTTTTACATTGTTTCCCTAAGACTATATCATTATTGTGCTATAGAAAGACATAATGAATGAATAGTTTTTTGCTTAATGATTTGATGCTAAAATACTTCATCATTACCCTTCTAGTTTAACAGTCTGAATTTTAAATGATTCAAATGTTAGTGATGAAATTGGAGGAGAAAGGATGTTGTTAAGGGGCTGAGGGGTGGCTTTGCCGGTAAAAGTGCTTGCTGCTCTTCCAGAGGACACGAGTTCGAGTCCCAGCTCACAGCTACCTGCAGATCCAGCTTCCGGGCACCTTCTGCCTGTGCAGGCTTCCTAAGCATCCACACATACATTGCATACATATGTGCAGGCAGACACACGTACACATAAAGAAAAAATTTAAAAAGAACATTGTTAGTGTTATTTTTAAAACTATTTGTGAAAAGTCTGACTTTTCAAAAATTATGCTTCGATAAAATTCATTTTTCAAGATGTTACACAGAATTCCTTAAAACTTCTTGAGACATAAAAATTGAAACTTTAAAAGTTTCAATTTAAAAATTGAAAAAATTAAAGGGCAGCATGATCTATAGCGTGAGTTCCAGGAGAGCCAGGACTACACAGTGAAACCTTGTTTAGAAAACCTGAAACAAACAACAGACAGACAAAAAATTGAAACTCAAACTAAAATATTGATAGTGGCAAGTTAAAATACAATTTATATATTCTATTTTTACAAGGCTGCAAAATGTTTTCTTATTACATGTTGTTAATTTTCATTATTATAAAAACTGGTGCAGTATTATTAATATGTACTGAGGCAATCATAGCTGAACCATAAAGGATAGATTTTTTAAAGTTGGTTTTTTTTTATGCAGAATCTGCAAAGACATGAGCTTACATTTTCTTTCAATTCTTTAAGATGATTGTTGAATTGACTCTCCTAGATGATAACGCTGCATTCTTTCAGATCTGTTCCCACTAAACAATATTCACCAGAGAAAGAAAGAACAATTAGAAAAGAAAGACTTAACTTTTCAAGTATAGTAAAATGGTCAAATGCTTGGAACAGAAACAAATTATAAAAATGTGTCTTCACTGAGACAGTCTCTGCCCAACAGCCAAGGCTTTATGTTTGATGATGACTCTTTCATAAACCTTAGTTTACTTTTAAAAACTCTCCGTTTTAATGTAAGAATGCTGACGGAGAAAGGACTTATCTTACGAGTTTTCCCACTAGACACTATAAAATTCCATCATACACCTTACAGTTTAGGAACGCACACTTGAAGCTCACAGCTAAACATTGCTGGATTTTGTTTTGAAAAGCAGTCTGTATCTATAGGGTGCAAGCCACCTGCATGTGAATTCAAGTCCCACAGAAAAAGTCTACTCCTAGAAGCTTCATTTGGTTGGAACAGTACAAACGTCAAAGTTTCAGGGGCACATAGAGCACATCACGGGGAACAAAAGCAAGAAAGGGCGGGAAAAGCAAGCATCGAAGAGGAAAGAAGCCAGCTGAAGTCTGCTGTGCTCCCGGGTGCCTTTCCACCGAGTGGTGCCTCCTTCCCAGTCCTGAAAAAACCTATCTGTAAAGGAGATTCTGTGGAGAAATCTTACTGGAAATAGTTGATAGTTGATTAAATTATTTATTTTGCCTTGGATGGTTAGTGACTTTTTAATACCCCATTTCTTGGCTGAATAAATAAAGAATATCTTGCTATAAATTCAATAAGTATTATCTTCGTAAATAAAAGGATGAGCCGTTTTGAAAGTGAGACTGTAATAACACGTGTCTGTTTGAAGAGTAGAGTTGACAAACATTTGGGAGAGCTGATTCATCCCTCATGCTTATTGCTTAGAAACAATCTGAAGACTTTTGTTTGCATTCTATATATAATTCCTACAAGACAAAAACTATTCTTTACTGTTTCCATTTTACAGTGGCTTATTTTAATAAACCCCTAATGGAGCCTGGGGATGTCGCTGCTGCTCTGTGGTATCAAGTTTTCCTTAATTGTGTAAAGTTCTGGTTCTTTACATAATTCCCAACACACACACACACACACACACACACACACACACACACACACACACACACACACGGGGCGGGGGGGGGGGGAGACACCAGAACAACAACAAAACCCCAATCAACTAAGAACCTTCATTGAACAATAGAATCCTTAATGAACAACCTTGTAAAGTTGTGGCGTTTGCAGAGAAGTCTATTTATGCAGCTATGTGGGGCATAATATGCTCCCCCCACCTCAGGACAATGGTTTAAAATCAGTGCTTTAAACCGCAGGGGCAAAGGAGTCCTCAACTAGGGAGTTCTACATAATTCATGGATGTGCTCAGAAATAGCATTTCCACACTGAAGTCAGAAGCAGCTGCTGAGAAAAATGGCTTTTCAAATGGAGCCAACGCAACAACCCTATTGTTGCAGGTCCATTCTGACCATTGTGCACAATGACAATGCAACATTTGTATATGTATGTTGGTCTGGGAGGGAAAATTGGGAAGACTTACAGCATATACCACCACAAATATAGAGACACTTTCTAGAATCTTAGGCAGAGATTCCCTAATCCACAAAGAAGGACGACATAAAAAGATTATTGCCTCACCCCCACCCCATTTTAATTTCACAAATGGCATATCTAGACGTATTATCAGGAAAATAGTTCTTAAGGACTCTTGGGAATAAATATGAACCTCATTAGAGTCCAGGAAGGTTGCTCGGCTTCCTTGAATTAAACCGTGATGCAGAAGTGAGTTACTTGTTGCTTGAAGGTCTATGCTAGAAGTGTGAAATTGAAAATGGAAGTCCTAAAAGCCCTACTAGTAAAACACTCAAATGAAAAAAGTTGTTCTCAAATCACTTTGGAAAACAATAACTGAATAAGTAATTGCATTCATTTGACTTCACACTGGCACGTTGTCTTGGCAAGAATGGCCCACTCACTCCCCGGGCCATGGAGAAATAACATGAAGACACTGCTCACATTTACATTAACACTGGATTTAGGCACAAAACAACAACAACAACAACAAAACCCAACAAAACAAAACTAAATTTTCTTTCTATTTATAAAAAAACAATAACACTAAACTAAATGTTTTTAAAATAATTTAATAACATCTTAGGTTAAGTAATTTTTTTTTGAGACAGGGTTTCTTTAACTTTCTATTATTTTTAGAAGTAAAAACATGGAACACTTCACAAATTTGAATGTCATCCTTGTGCAGGGAGACAGGTTTTCTCTGTGCATGGTCCTGGAAGTCCCTTTGTAGACCAGACTGGCCTTCAATTGAGATCCACCCTAACCTCCCCACCCCACCCTAGAATGCTGGGATTAAAGGCATGTGCCACCACTGATTGGTTTAAGTAATATATTCTTAAAAGTACCTTTACACTAAACTTTTAAGGTTATTTAAATTAACTTAATTTGATCCATAGTTAATTAATTCTGCATAAGTTAGAAAAATAACTGTTTTTAAACATTAAGTAAAATTAGCTTCCTATTTCAAAAAGCTCTGTGGAAATTTCCAAATTTGCAAATCAATCTTCCTATTCAAACATGAAGGTAGATAAAGTACATGCTAAAGATGTTTTTAGATGTTGAGAAACCTAAAATATTTTATATTATTGAATGATAATGCAGACTATGTAGCAAGTATTTCTAATCAGGTTTAAGATAAGCTTCTTTTATTTAATCAACAGTACATTTTAAAATGTACATACAGTGATGACAGATATATCACAGATGAATCATAATATTATCTTAGTAACAAAGTTCCTTAAATGAAAACTCTTAACCTATATTTTTATTAATATCAACTACAGACTTTGAAATTTTGTGGAATAGCATTTTCTGTAACAATCCCTTAATTCTTCATTTCTGTGACTTCTAGCTGAATTTTATTAATAAAAATTCATTTACTTGCATGTCTAGTGGATACTATGTTTTGTCCTATACTCTGGATGAACACAATAAAACAAAAGTCCCCTTTTCCATTAATTGCATCATCTTTCTCTTAGGTCAAGATTTTTATGGTTTGAATGATTTTCTTTCAGCATATGGGTTGGAGAGAGAACAATTTTTACCAGTGAATTTTATTAAATAAATTTTCTTCCATGCTCTCCCAAACAAAAAGATTTAAGCTTACCATGGTCGGTCCATCAAAAAGCTTTTCAAAACAGATGTTTGTGTATACGTCTGTGTGGATATGTGCCTGTGAGTGCAGGTGCCTAAGAGGCCAGAAGGGGGCATCAAATTCCCTGAAATTGAAGTTGCAGACTGAGCGGCCTAGAATGCATGCTGAGAACTGAACTGAGGTTGTCTACAAGAGCAGCAGAGTTCTGAATCATAGAGCTGCCTCTCAAGCCCCAGGGACCTTCTCATTTTTAATTTATTTTTTTTTCTTTGAGGAATGAATACTAGACAGACTTACATGAATACTTGACATGAATACTTGACTTCTTAATTCACAATGAGAGTTAATTCCCAATACCACTTCCTCTAACTTGTATCTATGTGTATACAAAAATTGCAAATTAATAATATTCAAGGGGACTCGACCTGCCTTGACTGAATCTACCAGGCTGAGCTGAATCCCCAGGGGAGTCATTGCCCTGGAGGAGATGGGAATGGGGGGTGGATTGGAGGAAGGGTGGGGGGCTCGAGGAGGGAGGACAGGGGAATCCGTGGCTGATATGTAAAATTAAATTAAAGTATAAAATTAAAAAAATAATAAAATAAAAAAGAAATAAATGTAACTGCTCAAAAGTTAAAAAAAAAAGAAAAGAGAACTTTTAAAACATCCTTTAAAAATTGTGATTTTTCTTCTTCCTTTTTTCCCTATAATTATCAAAGGTATTGCTTTCTGTTTTTGTTGCTGTTTAATTTGGTATTACTACACTACTCTAAAAGAACCTTTGTGTTGTTGATTCAAAGTAAGTCTTCCATAAAGTTATCATTTTAAGCCATGCTAAACCATGCCTTTCAATGAGTTGCAGTTCTTGGGTAAAAGCCACCATGTACTGGCTGAGTATACGTGAGCTTCAGGGATGCATTCGGATCTCGTTTTACCTGAGCATGTTATCTTTCTATTCTGACGGTGGCCTCCACTCACTCTGCATAGATGAGTTTCTTATGTTTGGCACACCAGAGTCCCTTACTCTTCGTCCTGACCACTGAGTATTGGCTTCCAATGACATTCTTAGAAGCTCTCTTCAGTTACTGACAAAGTGTGACATGAAAGAGAAGTTCTTTCAAGTTTCTTCTCCTTAACTTACTTCCCCCCCCCCCCCCGAAACAGTGATGCTGCTTTCTCCTGTGTGGCCTCATTCAAGGATCCGAGACAGGATGGGCTGTGATCAGCTGGAGGTGCCCACCATCAGCCACAGGAACAGAAAGTTGGGTATCTCAGGTAGATGCAAAATTCAGTGAGTGGCCTGCTATGATTCGCCAAAATCAGAAAATGGTTTTGGGGTTTTTTTTGTATGCCAATTTTAACTATCTTTGGTTTAACTCTAGAAAAATAAACATATAAAATTTTATTTTAATGGTTTTAAAAGCCAGAGATCGGCAAAGGAACAGACCCTATCTCGGGCAGGTATCAACTTTCCTTTGCCAAAAACATGAAGAGTGTTGATTTTGTTCTGCACCTTAGAAACACTGGTTGATAACTGGCAGCATCTTAAGCCTGAGCTCAGCTCTCTGCCATGAGTAGTATTCTGACTTTGGGTTTTAAGTTACTATTGACAAGAGAGCAAGAGCATACTGAATTAGAAATAAGTCACTACATTCAATAGCGAGCGATTCCCTGTGGACTCAGTGACGGTGAAGCTGACTCTGTCTGTTGTTTGTTGGTTATGACCCTTTTCACCCTTCAGCTTAGGCACTTTTTTCCTAAGATTCTCACGGGGGAGATGTTGTCCTCTTCATTTCCACATATTGACTTTTTACCCATGCTAGGACCTAAGGAATCATCCAAATGTTCCATAACCTTTAATGTTAGGAATATTTTCTACTCTAGGGAAAGGTGACAGCTACTTCTCAGTGAAGACAAGACAGCAATTAAATTCAGTCAGCCCTGCCGTGGAATTGCTGCCTTGTCTTCACTGAGAAGCACTGGTGAGAACATCGCCTTTGGAAAGCAGCCTGTCATTTAATTATATCCACACAGCTCAGGGGAGATGGGCAGTGGACTTCACAAATCCTTTCATATGCACATAGTTCACCGTTTCTCATCAATAGCACATGTTCAGATGCACTGGCCCACAAATGTGTCTGATTATTGGCCCATCAATTTCACTCATACCAAATAAAGTAGTTTAACTTTATTATTTACATGATTCTTAAAGTATGCAGGCCATTGACCACACAAATAAACATGTGCCTTTGGATCTGTATAAAGCCTAATGTTTATGAACAGGGATCTTTGTGTTTTTAACAATATCTGGCACATTGAAAGAAAACTCTTTGTTAAAACATGGAGCCAGGGTAATTGTGTGCTTTGTGATCTGTGGTGGGCAGGAACCCCAACTTTTACTCTTCAGGCAGAAGAGTAAAAATATCTGTTGCTGAAGTTTGACGTTTTCTTTGAATGATTGGGTCAGTTGCTGTATCTATACCTCAAAGTTCTTAGAATCCCAGATTCCCTGTTACAAAGCAATGTGGTTCTGATTACATTGCTGAAATCTAGGCATAATCCTGTGCTCTGTAAGTACATCTACATCTCATTTCCCCTTTTAACAAGCAGTATTACCCCCTACCCATCTCATTTACCTGAAGTGGCAGGGAAGATTGACAGTCCTATGAGTTTTGGTGAAGGATCATTCCTTCAGGTACAATGTTCTGAAGTTGGGAGAAAAATCAGGGTGTGTAGAAATGAAGAAAGAGCTTTTTTAATGCAGGTCTGTGACTCTTCTGTTTCAGGCTTTAAATTTGTCACCAGCAAGTTTAGTTTGAAAGACAATATAATGCACACCACAGAAGAGAATTTGACACAACACAGTTTCTGTCCTGCTTGATATCATGCATGAGCTGACTCTGATCCCTAAACTGTCTTTGCCCAGCCTACTTCCAACACAGCTTCCAACAGCTTTCTCCCACTCCAGCACTCTCCCTTGATTATTTATCCACAGACACACCTTAAAGGTGACTGTAGACGATAGAGTTTATTCTATTTCTCGTTCTAGCTCCTTCTAGAATCCCCAAATGCTTCTCACTACATTCTAATCAGCTCCTTTTTGTGACATTAAAAGCCTGACATGATCTAGGCTGTGCCATTTTGACTCAGGTCAATCCTCATTACTCCTCCTGTTTCATATTGCATTCTATCCAGAATGGCTTCTTCCTGGAACAGTCTGAAAAAAACTTGAGTTGGCTTTTTATCTCTTCCTGAAATACATGTTCCATGTCTCATCACATTAGCTACTTCTCACCTGACCGTTGAGTCCTAGCTGGCCCGTTGTGTCATCTCAGAAAATCCTTCCTGGTACTTAAAGAAATCCTTTAGACTTTTCTACTACTCTACTTCATTTTTGTTCTTCATGGCATTTATGATTCCTGACATTGCCCAGTTCCTTCATCAGCTTATTTTTATATTTTTTTATTTCTATACAAAATTATGTTCTTCCCAAGAATTTTGTGAGCCATAGCTTGTATGGCATAGCCAGCCAGCAGCCAGATTAGAAACCAAACCATGAAGTTTATCTAAGTTTTTCTAGTGACCAGAAAAGGCCTATAATTTTTTTCCAGAGTCTCCATTGATCACAACTAATTCAGGGTCTGTCATCTTCATTCACTTATATTCATAACTGCCTTAATTACTGCCAGAGGCCTGAATTTATTTAATTTATCTTATAGCCTAGAGAGAGAACCTGAAACATGTTAGATATTTAATCAGTGTTGATAAAAATAATAGTCGTTTGATATTTTATTTTCAATACATTGCAAGTCTTATGCTTATATAACTAGTAACTCTGCTAAAAGGAAAAAAAAAACAGGTTTCTTAAGGGATTAAGAGAAGAGTTAGCAAAGACACTTATCTCAATGTAGCAAGCACGTTAGCTTTGTGTTTGGATATGAGGGGCTTTCAAACGAAGAGATTGAAACCATCCTGGGTGTGTTCCCAGAAGCCTCCTCCAAAGAAGAGATTTAAGGACATATTCATACACTTCGTTTGCAAGGCAGAGTTCACTTTAGGTGACGGTGCAAAGGAGGGAAGATGTCACATTCCCAACTCTCATCCCACCCACACCTTCCCTCTTCCTCCTCTGCACCTTTACCTTCCTGCCTATGGGATGTTTGCATGCCTGTGCTCCTTTTAGTTTCTCTTAGCCTCCCTCCCTCCCTCCCTCCCTCCCTCCCTTTCTCTCTTTCTTGCTCCCTCCCTCCCTCCCTTTCTCTCTTTCTTGCTCCCTCCTTCCCTCCCACTCTCTCTTTCTCGCTCCCTCCCTCCCTGTCTTCCTTTCCTTCCTTCCTTCCTTTCTTCTAACTAATTTATTTGTTAATAATGTCATATATGTATGTAATAATTCTGGCCTCACTCCCCTCCTCCCATTCTCCTCCCACTCTTCTCTTCCTGTTAAGTCTCCATCTTATTTTCATGCCTTTTTGTTTTTCTTTGTGATGTACTAGAATTAACTATGGCAGCCAGTGTGGGCGTTGGTGTGGAGCTGTCCACAGGAACATGTGTAACTCCTCAGTCGCTACATCTCTGAAGACAATGACTTCCTCTACCCCAGCAGCCCTCCACTTCCAAGAGTTTCCCTGGGTGTGTACGTGTGGAGATGTGTGTGCACGTGCGCAGGTTCATGTATGGGCAATAGGACAAACTGATACCTTTCCTCACATTTTTAGGAAAGTACGGCAAACTCTTGCCTAGAGATTGATAAGGAGGTGAGACTGATTGGCCATTAAGCTCCAGGGATTCACCTGTCTCTGCTTTCTTATAAGTGGGTTTGCTGACTTTTCTTCTGGGGTGGATTCTGGACCTCAAACTCGGGTTGTCAGGCTCGCAAATTAAGACCTTAACTGACGGAGCCCTTTCTGGTCCTTCCTTTCAGAGTTTCTGGGAGTTCAAATTTAATTCTAGTTTTCCTCATATTGTATAAAAGTACAAAAAAAAAAAAAACTGTGTACAGAGCAAAAACTGTGAAATTCAGGAAACAGAAAGGACAGATGGGCAGAGATTGTGTTAAGAACCAGGAGATCCTCAGAAGTTCCGAAAAGCTTTTTACCAAGAAGAGCAAAGGTCGTTGTCGGGAGAAGTAATAAAAGAAGAATAATTTCTTTTATACGCTGGAAGGAGGACTGAAGATGACGACTGCATTTGCTCAGATGTGACAGCACTGCTCCCCCTCTTTCCTGTCTCCAGGACAGCCTAGAGCCCACAACGAGAAGACGTGAAGGCTATGGCTACCAAATAACATTGAAGTGGCAGCTTAAAACTACATTTTCAGTTGTGACGGATAAAACAGTGGCGTTTATTTCCTTGCCTGGTCTCACGTCTCCATGACACCATTGCTTTTTCCTGAGACAGAACCCCAGTTTGTTCACTTCATCTGGGGGAAGCAGAGGAGAAGGCTCCCAACTGGCCTACTGGTCTACCCTGCCTTGTACCCACCATCATAGTCTGATTCTCATTCCCTAAAATTTTAAGCAGGAAGAAAATAATATTTTTTCCTTTCTAGGAGGGTTCCCCAATATAAGGAAATTCACCCCAATTTTTTATTAATTGAAGGAGAGTGTCTCTTCCAAGGAAACATGAATTGCTATAGGAGCAATAGAGTTCACTCACGGGATACTTTCTATCTTCACTACAGTCATAATAGACAAAGGATTGGGCTTGCTATGATTAGTTTAATATCATAAATTGGACGTAATAATATGTATCTTGCAGTGTGGGCTTAAATATGATATATTAGTGGCTTTATAGGAAATATGTGATAATTCATGATTTTAAAAAATTGTAGAGGTAATTCAAACTTGGTCAAAAATAATAATTGCTCATGTGTTGAGAAGCATACTTTTCCAAAATATGAAATGATTTGCCTTTCTCTAAATTCTGACTCATGATGAGGGAAGCTATCCTCAGCCAGACAGAGGCCACATTAAGTAAAGTCCCTTTCAAAATGTGTTTCATTATATTAATAACAGGTTAAATATAGAACTGAAAATTCATGGGCATACAGTCAGTTAAAACATCTAGAAAATAATGAAATGGGTTAACTGCCAGGTTACTGGCTTGTTCATGAATATAATGGTAACGAACAGCTTGTTGCTTTTGAAAACAAAAGCTTTTACATTTAAAAGTATAAAAATCTATTTGAACTGATTTAAAAAATAGCCTACATCTGTATGTTGACTGTAGATATCATCCATAGCTACTCTGGAAAATTCTCAATACGCATTTTTCTTTTGTAATATTAAGAAACTGTAAATTACATGTGCTGTATTTTATTAATATGTTTTTACTGTCACTTGATATGTGGAGATCAAATTTCAACCTTTTCCTGAATTTGCCAAACTAACTTTTAAGATCCTCTGAGGATAGAAATAGATTTTTTTGTGTTTTTACTGAAATTGAAAGTAACATTGTTTTAAAACCAAAGCAAGCAAGGAAACAAAAATCTTAACTTCTATGAAAAAGTGGAAAAGAGCAAGCACACGCGCACACACATACACACACACACACACACAGAGAGAGAGAGAGAGAGAGAGAGAGAGAGAGAGAGAGAGAGAGAGAGAGAGAGAGAGAGAAATCAATTTTAAGGTTCATACCCAGGAGTAATTGCTACTTTGAAAATGATATACAGATATTTTCCTATGCAACCAGCCACAGGTTCTTCCTCTATGTTGAATTACTTAGGATGTTTTCAAACTTGCTATGAATTAAAATTCATCCCACATTTTCAGTGACAGCACATATATGTTTATAATATTTTCAATGTCTTTCATCAAAGTCCAGCTTCATCTCTATACCTTTATTTTTACTGCCTTTTTTCTTTTAGATATAGTTTTTACTTTTCTAATTCTCTCTTATATTGAATCCTCTAAATTTAGTTTGTCTGATTGTTTCCATAGCATTAATTCCCAGGGAGAAAGTGACTAAGTTAAAGGAAATTCACATTGTAAAGCTGGTTGTCCTATATTCCTTTTCTAACTGTCCTTTGGATGAGTTCTCTGCGTGTTGTGTGCCATCTTTCTGTTAACACAGAGCATCATGGTTGTTTCCAGTCTGTGCTTATTTACTCACATGAAATTTGCCATCTTAACCTGCCTTTTGCTGTTTAGTGTTTAAGCATGACCAATTCTCACTTGCACATTGACTGTGATTCTGCTTTAGGTGAGCTTGGAGTAACTTCATTTTCTTTTTTGACAGTTGTTAGTCTTTTGTTGAACTCACTCATAGAAGCATCTCAAATACTAATGCTGTGACCAGTCATTTGTGGATTCGTGTTTTTTAAATTCACTTTTAAAATTCATGATGTCCAATATACTTTGTCAAAAATGGCAAAGTTAGTGTGAGCAAAGAGGGCAGAGTATATAGAAATTAGGAAAGGGATTTAAGAAATATCCACAATCTCCTCATATACCACTTTATACAATAGTTAAACTACAAGAAGAAAGAGTAGAATTAGAACTTTAAAATGCTCCTGGTTGCTGACATTCTTAAATACTGGTCATGCTCTAACAGATGCCCACATCTCCCATGTGACTGTGTAGTGTCCACATACCTTTCTGTCTTGCATGTTCCACAGGGGGAGGCCAGTAACTTCTTAAGATGCCTCTGTGCTCTAGGTGAGAATATTTTTCCATTTCACACTAAACTTGAGTTTCTTGGGAGCTCTAATTCAAGGTTCTTTCCTGGAAATTAACTTATTGTGTCAACATTGCCTTCTTGACTAAATAGCTTTAAAGTAAAAGAATGGAGTCCTGGATCGTCTCTCTACGTCTATGAACAAGATCAGTCAATCTGGCTTTCAAATTTTCCTAATAGCAAAAAGTCCACATCAATGTGACTATGAGTCACTGACTGAGCTTTAATTTCTTACTGCTCTCTTGTGGCCATTTAAATGAACTGTCCAAAGGTTTAAAAAATCCTATAATATTAATAGGACAATTATTTTCCAGGCAGTCATCATTTTGTAATGGAAGAAATTTATTGTCTTGACATTTGCACATCAAAGCCACAAAATAATTTCTTTCTTCTTAGGCATTGTGATGGGGTTGCAAAATTCAAAAGAAGGTTGGGGGTTCCTCTTTCTTTCTTTCTGCCTCCCTCCCTCCCTCCCTCCCTCCCTCCCTTCCTCCCTTCCTCTCTCCCACACTCCCTCTTTTTTCTAATATCTTAATTTCTCTTCTCTTTCTCTTTTATAAAGTCAACCACATTGTATTTCTCCATGAAGCCATCAAAAGAGTAAAGATTGAAACATTTCTGGCCATTCTGAAGATAAAATAATGCAGTTCCCAGCTTGTTCTCTTACTGTGGTTTTGGGAAGTATCTGTAGTCTGTATTTAGTCATTATAATTTGAAACAGCCACTTCTTGGGGGAAGAAAGCATTCAAATACAAACTCTATATTACAGCATAAATGCTGCACAGTTAATAAAAGTCACCCTGTCATGTTGGTGTCCTACCACGTTGATGTGTGAGTATAGAGAGCCAAGACACTGCAGTTTGAGAAATCTTGTGAGGAGAGAATATTCTGAAGTGCTTTTTTTCCTGCGGTTGTGTCAGTCAAGTGATTAATTCTCTAACAAATCTCTAATTCATTTGAATTCAAATTCTGTGGCCATGCCTACTCAAGCATACTAGGGTTTAATTGGAGTTATTAGCAACTCTGCTGTAACTAGCTTGTACATATCACACAGGTAACTCTCCTACAAAATGAGGCCCCTGCTGACCCAGACATTATTCTATAGACACAGAGCTGGGCTCGGAGGACTTAAGGGTGAAGTTCATTCACCCTGTGGCTATGGAAACACCTATTGGTGAAATCCTGGTTGCAGCACTGTCTCCTGAAGGTACAGTCTCACTGAATTTGTAGTTTATTATGAGACAGACATAATCAAAGAATGCCATGAAGAGATATAAAAGCATAACCATGTTAAGCATAAACAAGAGGGATATAAAACATGTGTGGTCATGAAGATCAGTTGACACTTTCCTGTGTGATGCCACAGTCAAGAAGCCACAGATGCGCCATGTACACAGGCCCAGAAGTGAGACTGAATGATTTTCATACTATAAAACAGTGGCCAATGCAAGCAAAAGAGCATGAGGTAACTGAAAACTGAGACCTGTGTGTCTTCAGACTTCAGCCAAGGTGTTAGCCCATATTTACTATGAAAGAGTCAAGAAGACATCAGGATTCTCTAAGCATAAGACCTCCTCATCTTTGAAAAGTGTGTTCTCCCAGATGCATAGACAATGGAATTAAAGAGGTCAGAGTGCTGAGAAGCAAGTCCTTTGAAAGCTACAATAGTGCACATGGCAGGTGACAACCATTCACAAGCTCTAAATATAGCTATAAAGGGAGATGGGATGTTGAATTCTCAGGGCTCAGTATCAGTGCTAACATCACAGAAGGTTATTCTCAGCATTCTAGTTTAAGCATCATATGAGATACTTGTGCTTCCTAGTGCAGAGGTGACCAATTGGGAGGTTAAAGTTGAGCTTAAGAGGTATATGAGCCATCAAAGTGGACACATAAAGAAGGAAGTTGTACATGATGACCAAGATTTTAAAGAAAGGACCTGTGATGGAGAGGTGTGAATGGAGTTGATTTTTAAGTTCAGCAGGAACCACAGATATCAAAGAAAAGATTGTGATTAAAGAAGAAAAAATTAGTAGTATACTAACTAATCTAATATGTTAGCTATTTCCTCAAGTCTTTGCTTATATTAAGTCATCAAATATTCCCACATATTATATGATGCAGATACTACTGTTATCTCTTCTTTCTTTTTCCTGTGACTACCTTCATGTGTGTAGATCGACAGCTGTGGAAGGACGTGCAGGCACACGTGTGTGCAGTGAAAGCTGCAGGCTGATGTCAGCAGTCTTCTTCAATCATTCTTTCTCTTATGCATCCATGCAGGGTTCCTCAATTAAACCCAGGGCCTGGATTTGCCATCTTTGTCTCCAGAGCGCTGGAAGTACAGACAGGCTAGTACCACCACTGGCACTGATGTGGGTCCACGGGGATGTGGAGTCTGGTCATTAGGCTGCTGCTTACAGGACAAGTGCTCTAGTTGCTGAGCCAGCTCTTGTCCCCTACTAGTGTCATCCTTATCTTGTGGATGAAGCACGAAGTTACACCTTGCCTGAATGCACATGGAATGAATCAGGAGTGTGAGCTTTCCATTCCAGACTCACACAATCCTTTTCATGCGTCATGTGTCATGGGCCATAACTTACAGCAGCCCACTAGACCCAGCTCCTAACTCTGCCACTCTGGAATCACGGCTCTGATACATGAGTCTTAGAGGATACCCAGGCTCCAAACCACAGCATCACATAATCTGACTTCACTTCCAGGCTTTGTTTATCACTATATTGTTCTATTTCCTGAGGATTCAAAGACAAAGAGGATTTTTTTTTTAAAGATTCATTCAAATAGTATTTTCGAAACTTTCAGCAGGCGTGGGGTACAGTTTAGTCACAGAGTTCTTTCCTAAGACACTTGGTTTACTATTTATTTTTTTAAGTTCTTTGAGAGTTTCATACAACGTACTTTGATCATATTGACCCCCTCTCCTACCTCTTCTCAGATCCACCCCTCTTCCTTACCCATCCAACTTTGTGTCTTTTTTTGTTCCTTCAAGGCTAATTTGTGCTTTCTAAATGTTCTTGCGGGTCTGATCTACACCGGAGTGTGATTGACATGCCAGAACCTACAGTCTTTGAGAGAACTCCCTCTCCCTCTGCTAGCAGCTAACAATTGCCAATAGCTCCATGGCTGGGGCTAGGATTGTGCTCACCTTCCCCCTCCACACTGAGGCTTGTTCTCTATTGGACTTGTACAGATTTGTGCGTGCTGCAGCAACCTCTGTGAATTGACACATGCAGTTGCCCTGCTGTGTGCAGAGAACAATGTTTTCTTACAGTCATTTGCAGTCACAGGCCCTTAACACTCTTTCTACTGCCTCTTCTCCAATGATCCCTGAGCCTTAGGTAGAGGGCACCGTATCTTTGATTTTAGTGACATGAAAGTCAGTCATGAATTGGGTGGAATGGCAGGGCCACAGCCATACTGCAATAAAAAGAAGAGCCAAAGAGATGAACAGTGGGTATTGTCTCAGAATACAGCAAAGCACACAGGCTCGGAAAGCCATGAATCTAATCAGGCCCGCACAGACTTGTACTAGGGCAATTCCTGTGAGATAAGGAGAACTGAAGAAAACGCTAAAGTTTGGGTGACCACTCCAGGAATAGGAGCAAGGACTCAGAAATGCACCAGGCTCCAAACTCAGCTTTAGAATGAGATGAAAGCAGAAAATAGGAAAATTTGAAGGAAAAATATTTTACTTCTTATCATAACAAAACTTATTTTTAAAACAAAATCTTCCTGCCTGCCATTTTGTTTTGTGTTTTATCTTTTATCTCTCTGTGTAGTCCTGGCTGTCCTGGAACTCTCTCTGTAAACCAGGCTGCCTTTGAACTCAGAGATCCACCTGCCTCTGACTTCTGAGTGCTGGAATTAAGACATGTGCCACCACACTCAGCTCTTCTTTCCTTCTTCCCTTTCCTTTTTCCTTCCTTCCTTCCTTTCTTTCCCTTTGTTCTTTGAGACAGAGTCTCATGTAGCTCAGACTGGCCTTGAACTTGTTAGGTAGGTGAGGATGATCTTGAACTCCTAATCCTCCTACTTCTACATCCCAAGTATTGAAATTACAGGCATACACCATCATACCTAGTTTTATGCAATGCTAAGATCAAACCCAGGCCATTGTATATGTGTTACCCAGGCACTCTACACACTGACAACATTCTCAGTCCCTTTATAGTAGGACAGAGAAGTATGGTCCTTCAGCTATAAAATGGGAAATCCATTAGTGTCTTTAGTAATATTACAAATTAAAATACTTTATTAGACACACAGTTTTATAAAAATGTGAGGTATTAATATAATTTGTTATTGAAAGAGCAGAAGTGTGTACAAGATGGAAAGAGAGCCTGAGCATGGCAGCACCTGTCTGTAACCAGTCAGAGAAGGCTGGTTATGAATGGTTTGAGGCTGGTCTGAGTTGCAAGCAAGACTATGTTTTCAAAGTCCAAAGCAAAGGGAGGAATAAAAGAAGAAGATGAATAATGAAAGTTGATTTATTGATTCAATAGACCAGAAGATGCATATGCATACCTACAATATAAGTGCTTATTGGTGGATTAATTGGTATCTATTTAGAAAGAGCCAGAAGCAGTAGGATGCAATCACTGTGGTCAGCCAAGGGGCTTCCTGACATTGTCTGAACAGCACATTGGCCAATGCAAAAGGGTGTGTTAATCTAGCAGGATTGATAATTCTAGTCTTTCCATAAACATTTACTGATCAATTGATTGAACTTGACATACCATCAACATTCAGCTAATGCATTTCCACAAGCAATCCTGTGAGACTTTAGAGGAAGAGAGCCACCAGCACTACAGCTGCCAGACATTTCCTGAGCAGCCATACTGCAGTGCCCCCAGTGATTTGCCCAGCAGTGTCAATGAACAGTATTTGTAGTTAAACCTTCAGGGAAGTAAACAACATGATTGTCAGGACAGCATAGGATTCACTGGGAAGTCACTAATCTACAATATCATAGTTTCATACATATTTTGAGGGAGAATTAGAGACAGATCTGAGCTTCTCTTTGATGTTGATGCAGACCAGACATTATTCCTTCATAGCAAGACAGAACTGTTACAGTTTTCATGAACAGTGTGATTTGTGGGTCTTTCAGACATTATATTATATTCTCCAAACTTTTTTCCTTTGGGTATACAAAACTTAGTAAGATAGCTTGTAGATTAATTGACTTTGTAAACAAAGTTCACAAAAGTAGCATGACTAATAATGGAGTAAGTGAACTAAAAGGACAAAAGTGTTTGAGTCTGCATCCTGACCCTGTTCATGTGAAACCAGAAAAAACATTGAGAGCTTTCTCCATCCCATCCCTAGAAAAGTCAGCCATCAACTCACACACTTCTACACCCATGAGCATCAGCAGACATCCCCAGGCTCCTTCCTGATGTCTACAAGCACAATACCAGAGGGATGCCTGCTGAGATCAAGGTCAAATGTAAGTTTTCTGTGCAGTTGCTGATGAGACAGCCTAAAAGAGTGCTTTATCTTTTTATTTTGTGTATGCCCATATGTTGTCATTGTCGGCTCTAGGTTAGAACACATCATTTCTTATTTTAAAACATTTTTAACATTTGAGCACATTGCTTATAAAGGATCTTGCTATGTTGCTCAAACTGGTCTTGAACACATGAGCTTAAATGACATTCCTTCTACAGCATTCCATATAGCTGTTGTTATAGGTATGGACCCCCTGTACAACTTCATCATGTCATTTTTACAAAAATGTATCAAAGTGGAAATGCTAATAAAGCAGTGTGAATGGTTTTATTATATAGAAGGTGTTGGGTCTACTGGAGTAGAAATAAGGAATGATAATAAGTCATGACAAGTGACAGTGTTAGAATGACTCATTGTTGTAGGAATACTACTTCCTAAGACCTGAGACAGGTTTGACATGAAATGAAGAATAAAACCAGCTGACAGATTAATGTATTTGTGCTCACCATTTTCTCATAACTCCTACCACAAAGGCCTCCATGAGGGAAACTGCAGGACTCTGGCCAGAGCACATTGTGCAAATGGTCTACGGCAACAGAGAGAGCCCAGAAGGCAAGCAGACACTGATGTTTCCATATCCTTGCCAATTTTGACATATGATGTTTAATCCATTACTCTGAATCTGCTCTTAGGTTATTTTTCTAAATGAAAAACTATTCTAGTAAATGCAATTGATGTGCTTGTCCTAATTTTAACTGTGTAAGAACTCTACAATTGTAACTTGTGGTTCTTTTGATCTCAGTCCTAATCATTCAGGCATCCAAATCTTAATAACTTTGTTGAGCACCTACTGTATTCTAAAATCCATCCTCATTTTTCAGACACAACATAGAACAAAAGAGTCTTTATCCTCCGATGGTGTACATTCTTCGTGATGAAATAAATAATGAATTCAATTATAACAAAAGTCTAGAGGGAAAGCAAAAGTTGCTAAAAAGGCTTATAAAATTGTAAAATGCATCTAATCCCAGACATAAGTGTGGGTCCTATGATTGCCTGGAGGGCAGGACAGGAAGTCTCTCTGAGGCTTGGCTAGGGATTATATAAAATGTCTGCTTAGGGAGCAGATTACAGTCAAATAGAAGCAATCTGTTCAGGACTTTACATAGAGAAGCATAATACATGAGGAAAGTCAGGCTAAGTGATTTGGGGATCAGCAGTCTTGAGGCAGGAGAGGCAAGAAAAACCATAACACATGACATTCCTGATCTCTATAGTTCACGAGGTAGTGTGGTGACTCTACATTTGTGCTTCGGAGGAGAAATCTATTGACTTTGCATTGGGAGTACAGCTGACCCTTCTCTACAAACACTTATTATGTAAATTTTCTCTCATATTGATGCAGTACATCCTACAGGGAAGCTCCTTAAGCAGGAAGGTAAACAACTCAAAATAGCTTCAGGAAATCCCTGAAAGAGACCAGATTTATTATGCTCCTCCCTGCCAGAGTAAGCAATAAAGGCTGAGAGTCCCTCTCAGACTAAGCTTAGCTGCAAAGAAGACTCTTGAGATCAGTCCGCTGCCTGGAAGAGGTTTAGATCAATGGAGTCACACGGAACAGACACTCTATAACCTGTTGACACAGCCTTTGCCATGTTCTCCAGGTTCCCAGATTTGGTGAGCTGTCACCCATGCTAGGTTGGGCTTTGGTGAGGCAGCTATTTCTGAGTATTTCTACTCGTGGAAGTAACTTCTGCCCATATTCCTGTAAGTAACCCCAATACAAGCCATGGAGTTGGACTTTGATGGACTGTTGTGTGCTCCCTATCTGGGGTGAGAAGACATGCGTGTTGCATGTCCCCTGTAAAGGTTTTATCATACAACAGTACCCAATAGGAAGAATTCTTCGAGTTTCAATCAAGAGTGAAGTGGCTCAATTAAACTTTTAGATACCCTCCCTGTAATCTCTCTTGTGATACCAGGTAGATTTAGATAACTGTCTTGTCCTATCTATGTGCTTCTATTCAAAACCAAGGAGTGAGAGTCATAGAATAAGGAATGTTTGTAAGTTTGCTTGGGATAATTGTAGTCCAAAGACATAATGAAGGCCATCCAATGTCAGAGGCCTGAGGTTTAGAGAGTGATGAGGATTGAGAGCGATGAGAAGAAGGATTTGAGAGGAGCCATCAGGGAGAAACCATTGTAGCATCTCCTATATGCATGAATGAAGAGGGTTGGAGGCACGGGGTCAACGATGGATACCATGACTTGTAGTATTGTGATAAGAAACTAGAGAATAAGAGCTGTTTGGGGAGAACTAGTATATGTGGACCATAGCACATAAAGTAACAACAAGTGTTAGTGAGGGTGCGGAGAAAACGGAAAGGCATACTGCTGGTGGGACTATAAGTTAACATAGACACTATGGAATCAGTATGGAGGGCCTTCACAGAACTACACCTATGATATGATTCAGGTGTGCACATCATGGATACTTGCACATTGATGCTTAATATAGCACTATTCATAATCACTAACTCACAGTATCACCTTAGGTGCCCATCAATGGAGGAATGGTAAAAGAAAATGCAATATGTGCACACCATGGAATTTGATGTAGCCATAAAGAAGAACAAAATGATTTCATTTGCAGAAAAATGAATGAAACTGGAGATTATATTAAAGAAGTCAAGAAAAATTCAGAAAGACATTGCTATGGATATCGTTCTAAAGTTCTATATAAATAAAACACTGATGGCCAGTGACCAGACAGGAAGTATAGGCGGGACAAGTAGAGAGGAGAATTGGGGAAACAGGAAGAAGGAGGGAGAGAGACACTGCAGCCACCGCCAGGACAAGCAGCATGTGAAGACGCCGGTAAGCCACCAGCCACGTGGCAAGATATAGATTTATAAAAAATGGGTTAATTTAAGATAAAAGAACAGTTAGCAAGAAGCCTGCCACGGCCATACAGTTTATAAGTGATATAAGCATCTGAGTGATTATTTTATAAGTGGATTGTGGGACTGCGGGGCTTGGGGAACCTGGAGAGAAGCTCTCCAGCAACAAGACATTGTATGTATTCTCTGAGTTGTGGGTAGTTGATTTTATATAGATACATAAAATAATGTGTTCACATATGATATGAACATAGAAGCAAAGCTCTCTAGGGGAGCAGGGGGCTCTAAAGGTATGATTAAGGAAGAGAAAGGAGATGGGAATGAGCATTGGGAGGAACATGGATGCAGATATTATACACTTGGGTGAGAACAACCTGTGAAATCAGGTACAGTGTGTCATGAATATAGTATGTAATGAATGTACTCCAACAGAGGTAATAAATGCTATTCAGAACACCCAACTTAAAGTGTAAGAGGGGGAGATCCATGTGAGAATGTCCAGGAAGCAGTTGTGTGTATAAGCTTGAAGGTAAAATGAATGATCAGAATCTCTGTGACTTAAGATTGTGTGACAGAGACTGCTGATTGTCCACTAAAATCCATCCTTTCCCTCTTCTGATGAAATGCCTAAACAAAGGCCATATCTCCCAGGCATCCTGGTGGAGCTATGTTGTTATTTAGCTGCACCCTTACCAATGGGCTCAGTCGGTAGAGCATGAGACTCTTAATCTCAGGGTCGTGGGTTCATGCCCCACGTTGGGCGCCATTTGTTGCTGGAGGGCTTCTCTCCAGGTTCCCCAAGCCCCGCAGTCCCACAATCCACGTATAAAATAATCACTCAGACGCTTATATCACTTATAAACTGTATGGCCGTGGCAGGCTTCTTGTTAACTGTTCTTATATCTTCAATTAACCCATTTTTATAAATCTATACCTTGCCACGTGGCTGGTGGCTTACCAGAGTCTTTACATGTTGCTTGTCCTGGTGGTGGCTGCAGTGTCTCCTCCCTCATCCTTCCGCTTCCCAGAATTCTCCTCTCTCCTTGTCCCACCTAATTCCTGCCCGGTCACTGGCCATCAGTGTTTTATTTATATAGAACAATATCCACAGCAGGAGTAAGAGAAAGTCTAGGAGATTTTGTTTTAAGGTCATTAATGTCTTTGGAGAGAACTGGTTGAATGGAGTTATAGAGGAAGATAAAGCAAAGAAAAGAACACAAAGAAACTGCAAACCTAGGAGCATTGTGAGGAAGGTTAGTGTTGGAGAGATAGAGACAAAAATGAGATCTGCAACTAACATCTAAGTGCTTGTGGGTACTAGATACTATTGCAGATATTTCACATATACTGCCCTGTTTAATCCTTCCAACTGTGCTCAATTAGCATAAGTAGGCACACATCACAAATAGAAAACCAAGGCAAAATGACGTGAAATAATTATGTCAAGTCCTGCAGGGTTTACCAGTCTCCTGATCACTTGGGCTACAGCTTCTCCTCAGGCCCCCAAGGAAGGTTATCCATGCATGTTTTTCTGTATGCACAGCTTTAAATGTTGCTGCTGAATAGCAGTTCAGGTTAATGACCCCAAAATGTTTGGCTCCCTGGCAAAATAGATTCATTCAATCCAACAGAGGCCAGGAACCTCTGCATTTGCCTCCTTCCCTGAGTTCTGAATAAATACAGAAGAATGAGCATCGTCTGTCAGCCCCACCATGCTACAGTGAATTCACCTGTGGGACTATTTGAAGCTAGCTGCTTTTGGGTGCCAACATTGTCAGACATGCTTGTTTGTTTGCAGTGGTACCAAACAGTGCTGTGAAAGGCTCCAGAAAAGGTAGAAAAATGGATTACCAGGAAATGATGAGGACGCATTTGTGTCTGTGGAAACCATGGGTTATTGTGGTGTCTACATACATACTTGGGAGATTGATTTCAAATTATTTTCATTTCCTGAGGTGAATATGGTGAGAGAAGAGTGGCTTGGTTCCTTCGGGCATGAAGTGTGCCAGTATAGTGATTAGGGAAGTTAGGATATTGAAACAAGGACAGTAGAAGGAACCAGTGAGGGACTTGAAGCCATTGACCAATATAACTGTTATCTTCTATTGTCAAGAACATAAGGATAAGTTTAATGAAGATGGCATCTTTACTACATGCTTTGTTCCAGGAATCAATTATCCAGTGCAACAAAAGACCCTACAGAGCAACAGAAGACTCTGCAAGGCTCTGCATGATATGTCTTCAAACAGCTAAGTGGCTGACATTAATGCAATAGGCAGAGAATAAGAATTGGGGGTCAAATAATCATAATGTCTGAGTTTGCATCTTTGAAACTGGAACAATATCAGGTAATACCCAAGTGCCTAATTTACAACTTGCTTATGGATATCCAAGGGCACCTGTCAGGAAGCTAAAAGGCACTGGGCAAGTATCCAATATGCTGAGAGCCTTGGTTGGTTTGAGTTGAACACAGACCTTTCAAAGCACTCACTATGATAATGAGAACCCTGGACGAGAAATGTATAGGCCTGTTAAGGCAATCCGAGGTGACAGACAAGCACCAGGATTAGAAGTCTGTAGTGAAGTCAGAGGATGGTCTAACCAAATGGCATGGAAGTCACAGTTGTTACCACTGGCCTCACTCCATGGCCTTAATGTTTAATGTGGTTCATTTACCAGCCTAACAACTGAATGACTATGGGAGCCTTATAGTCTGGTATACTCATTTTCATTATTCAAAATGGAATGTCAGTTGTCTGTCTAGAAAATTCTTTTATCCTGTACCATATGACATGAATATTACTTCTCTTTTCTGTGTGTCAATAGTGGGTAAATCTATAATGATAATATCTTAGATGGTAATATCAATAACAGCAAAGGACATTTAAGATAGTTTAAGTTTCTATTATTTCTCTAATAATGACTCCACAAATTCTTATTATTTGTGTTTCTTTCTTGTTGACAACTTGTATACTCTTTATTATCTTTGTGTGACTCAGCTCCACATGTCAAACAACTTATATTGGCAAGGCCTTTATTTTTATTTTGTGTATCATTTTTAATGTTCTAGTTTAACACTTAGAGCAATCAAATTGTCATTTTCTTGTTGTTTATGTGTGTTTGTGTGCACATGTTCATATGTCTGAAGTCATACATGTGTGCATATGTATATTTGTTTGCACATGCTTATGGAGCCAGAGGTTGATCCAGTATTTCCTCTATCCATTTCCAGTTTGTTAATGGATGCAGGAGCTCTTGTTGACCTGGAGCTTGCCGAATACAGCTATGCTAACCAGACAGCTTGACTCATAGATCCAGTTTGTGAACAAAATGCTGTAACACTAGACACCTGCCCTGTCTTCCCAGCTTTTATGTGGGTTCTGTGGATCCTACTTTTGGTTCTCCTGTTTGTATAGTAAACAGTATCTTTTGAGCCACACCCTCAGTTCTACAATCAAATTTGATTTGCAAAATTTTCCTTTGTAAATGATCACTTTTTGATATTATGCTGTCCTGCTTTTCTATTTCTGGGATAAGACATAATGACCAAACCAACTTATAAAAGGAAGAGTTTATTTGGAGCTTACAATTTCAGAGGGTTAGAGTCCATGACCATCATGGTGGGGATCATGACAGCAGGCAGACAGACATGGTGCTGGAGCAGTAGCTGAGAGCTCACATCTTGAGTCATAAGCATGAGCAAAGAGAGAGGAGTCTATTGTAACCTCAAAGTCCACTCCAATGATAAACCATCTCTAACAAGCCATGCTTAATCATTCCCAAATAGTTCTACCAAGTAGAGACCAAGTATTCAAACACATGAACCTACAGGGGTCATTCTTATTCACCACCACATATGTAGAATGTTCAATATTTTATTTTTTAAGAACAAAATCATCTAATTTTTTATAATGCTTGGAAACAAACAGAAGTAGTTTGTGTCTTTGTTTTAAACCTGGCAAAGAGAACTGAATATTGAGACAATCATGTTGATAATCAGTGTGTGTGTGTGTGTGTGTGTGTGTGTGTGTGTGTGTGTGTGTGTGTGAAAGACACATGGCTGTTTTATTAAAATACTTCTTCAGTTGAAGAATCTGAATAATTTTAAATTCTTCCTCCCACTCTGTCTGAATGGGACACTAAAGGAAAATGTTCTGAGTTCCCAGGTAAAGGGTGAGTGGAAATGTCTACGCTTACTGTATAGAACATCTCACAGACATAGATCACTTGCTCACTGTCCTGCACTATTCTTTTTCCTCTCACTATTTCAACTATGCTAGTCAAATGAGTTTCCATGGCGCTGTCCCCAAAAGTTGTACAGGGCATGATGGATTGTTTTGTTTGGCAAAATCCTCTAAAACGTGATTCATTGTCTGCAGGTGATTCATGGTTAGGAAATTAATTCTGAACTGTGCCAGTGATTGTGGCTGATTAAGGTCCAGAAGTCCCCGCTGCTGGCTCACTAGCACTCATTGTCAACTGGAATATTTCTAAAATTAAAAGAGCTGAAAGTGGATGTGCTTGATGCATGGAATTTACATGCATGTTTGCATCTTTTGAAGCGGCTCCCCAGCCTACACAATTTTAACTGTTGGCATGAAAATCATTCTCCAAGTGTCTGCCTGAATGAATCACATTTTACAAATAAATACCTGTCAAATGGTGCAATTACTTCAGATCCAGTCATTAAGCAATAAAATAAAGAGTCAATAGGATACATCTGCTGCAAAGTGCTAGAGAAATGCGAGTTTCCTTCTCAAGTTACTTGTCTTTAATATTTTAGCCTAATTGGGAAAGTGATTCACTAGAAACATGTTCCGCTCAGTCTATTCATGGCACCCAAAAATGGAGGGGACGGGCTCCCTATACCTTCCCTTAGAAAATGAAAGAAACATTTGTCTGTGAGAGAAGAAGGAGAAAATCAGGGAGGGAAGACAGGACAGTATTCCTGTCATGTGCCACAGGCAGAACTCCCATCAGAGAAGAAAGGGCAAATCTTAGGATGTGAGCCACTTTTCTCCTACTCCTTAGCATTTAGGTGAGCATATACATGTAAAAGTAAAATTCAGGATATCTGCTGCTGCAAATAAAATGTCATTGTTTGAATATGTAGGTTTTCCTTAATGAAGTAACTTTTCATTGTGATAGGATCTTAGAAGAAGTATGGTTTCATTGTTAAAGCACTAAGAGAAAAAGAACAGGAAAAAACAGAAAGTTACAGTAAATATTACTATTGAGACAACTAATGCTACCACCTATAAATCTTAGGGCCTTTCTCAATTTCAATAATCACAAACTAAGACATAAGGAAGCTTCCCTGTGACAGCTGTCTCCAGTGTCTCCCTGTGTCCATTGTCTCCAGTGTCTCCCCTGTGTCCACTGACTCTAGTGTCTCCAGTGTCCACTATCTCCAGTGTCCCCATGTCCACTGTCTCCAGTACCTCCCCTGTGTCCACTGTCTCCAGTGTCTCCCCTGTGTCCACTGTCTTCAGTGCCTCCCATGTGTCCACTGTCTCCAGTGTCTTCCCTGTGTCCACTGTCTCCAGTGTCTCCCCTGTGTCCACTGTCTCCAGTATCTCCCCTGTGTCCACTATCTCCAGTATCTCCCCTGTCTCCAATGTCTCCAGTATCTCCCCTGTCTCCAGTGTCTCCAGTATCTCCCCTGTGTCCACTGTCTCCAGTATCTGCCCTGTCTCCAGTATCTCCCCTGTGTCCACTGTCTCCAGTATCTCCCCTGTCTCCAATGTCTCCAGTATCTCCCCTGTCTCCAGTATCTCCCCTGTGTCCACTGTCTCCAGTGTCTCCCCTGTGTCCACTGTCTCCAGTGTCTCCCCTGTTTCCATTGCCTCTTGTTTCTCCAAAATCACCATGAAATTACATACTCAAGTTAACTTGTTGCTTCAAGGAGAATGAGCAAGATTTGGAACATACAGAGTAGAGGTATTCCAGCTAATCATCATTATATAGTGATACATAAGTGATTGTTGTTTGGGACTCATTTGTCACATAGCAATAAATAGCAAATACAAGGCATGTTTGGAAAGTACAATATTTTCATCTTGTTGTTTGGTTCAGTTAACATTTAACAATATATCATAATTCAAATAAATATTTCTATTTCCTCTTCCTGCTAGACTGTGAGGTTAATGAAAGCAGATATACTTGTATGATATTACCAGAGTTCAATCTGGTGTACTGCTAGAAAGGTAAGATTATTTACAGTAAAATTATTTCAAAGATACCATTTAATTGCTGCATTTTTCTACTATATATATGAGTTATATAATATAATATAATATAATATAATATAATATAATATAATATAATATAATATAATATAATATAATATATAAATATAATATATAAACAACATATATTTCATTGTATATAATGGAATAAAATGCACTTATTAGATATCTCTATACATATACACACAGTAATATATTAGATAAATGCTTTATTTTATCTTGTTCAAACACATTATACAACTTTAGGCAAGTCTGTTCTGGACTGATTATTTTCTTGGGAAAAATTCCTGTACATAGAATTTTAGAGCTGACATTTAAATATAAATTTTATATCTGGATTTTTGTGATTGTAATTTGCCAAGTGGCTTTTATTTCTCTTCTAACATGTTTAGTTCAAAGATGGTCTTTCTAGGTTAAAGTAATGAGTGGTCTCAGATTGCTTCCAAGAACAAGGGAGTTTTCCCCCCTTAAAATTGAGAAATTAAACTGTAGCTACATCTTGTTTGATCATTTTCTCTGTTTCTTTAAAATGTTATTTATGTTTTTACTGAAAAACAGATATATAGAAAGAGATAGAGTTAAATCAATAGATAGATTATGGAGAGGTAGGTAGACTGATATATAAATATATAGATAGATGATACAGATAGATGATAGATGATAGATAGATAGAAGATAAATATATGGACAGACGGACAGACAGACAGATAGACAGCTATCACCTTTCCATAAAGGGGCAGCTACCCAGGCCCACATGTACAAGTTAGAGGATAGCACTGTGGAGCTGGTTCCCTCCTTCCATCATCACAGGGGCCCAGGGATCTAGTTTAGGTAGCTCATCAGGTTTGCATGGCAACTGACTTTTCCTGCTAACTTTCTCACTGGCTCTATCTCTCATACTTTGTTCATGTCTAGTCAATGAAACTCTTCTTAGGTTATGTATGGACTCCTTATCTCCTGAGTCTCCACTGTAGAAATTCCAACCTCCAGCCTTACACACTGAAGAGATCCATTTAGTAAGAGAGTATAGAAACTCTGCAGTGCACACACTGAAAATTCCAAAGATGGGACCAGTAAAAGCCAAGGCAGAACAATGTCATGTTTTTCTATATATCCATATTGTGTAACTTGAAGGAACATTTGATACTTTCAGATAAACCAGACTTGAAATCAAGAGGCAGGAAGTTGACTAGAGGAGCTGAGAACTTATTATCACCCAGAACAGAGGGAATTTGCAAGTATGGCTCTTGGCTGGGCACAGTCTTTCAAGGAGGCCATAATTGTGTCTGTGTCTCTTCCTTCCTCGTCTCTGTGGACCATTGTATACACAGACTCGATGGTGAACAAAGACACTTTCATTACTGCTTTCTGTGCAGAACCTGCTCAAAGCACAATAGACTTGTCAATCCATGGTAATGTTATTCCCACCTTGTGCTCTGTGCTGTGCTTATTATAAAGCATAAATGACAGTGGGCTGACAGATTTTGTTAGCACAGACACTGGGTTTTTAACTACACTTAATCTGTCTTAATTAATGTATATTTCTATAGTTTCAAAAACTTTAGTGGGTTGTTTTCCAAACCTGGTCAATGTCTATTTTAATGTTGATATCATGTGCAGTTTGGGGCTGTAGCTGAGGCATATAAAATCAGAACTTAATTCCTTCTTGAAATAGGTAAATGGTTTGTAAAGATCAGAAAAAAAGAAGGGGTGGATTTCTCCTAGTCTTAAGTTACTGTAATTTTAACCCTCTCCTGATATCAGCCTTGTCCTGGGTTGATTTGAATATAACACCTTTTAGCAGAGGTGAAACATTTAATCCAAGATCAGAATTCAACTCTATAAATAGAATAAAAGCTGAAAGGATTTGAAAAAAAGAACCATGTTCTTAAGTGTCCCCCATTCTCACTACTGTCCCCAAAGAAGGCCATGTCTTTGCACATGATGTTGTGCTTATATGAAGTTGTACTTGTGAGCAGCCAATTTCAAACCAAAATTACAGTGGGAAGTCCCATATTTCAGTAAAGATTTTCCCATTTATCCATAAACTTTCAATTTAATAAAAACAAGGCCACTGGATTTTGAAACAAATTAGAAGGGGAAAATGAAAACTGATACTCTCTATTTATGTTGGAAAATTGGAGACATAACTCAGGGCCTGCCCTCATCCCTGTCCCACAAAAAGACCAGATTTATACATATATTCAAAATGATATGAATAATTGGTGCAATTATTCAGATATTTGGCTGAATATATTCAGACATCAACATAAAAGTGTTTTGATATTTTGGGGGCTTGAATTATTGAGGTAATTGGACCAATTCACTATTTCACATTGCCTGAAAGTTTAGGAGTGCCTAATTACAGTATAATTTGCAGGATTTCTGTGCTTGCACAGACACTTTAAGAGGACTAGATTTTAAATCAGGAGGCTGGGACTCTATTTTCCTTCACACTTCTTGGGCATGTGACCTTGGGCACAAGCCATTTTTTTGTTAGTGGCCCTGCACCCTGACCTAGATACAGATTATAATGTAGACCCACCACATTTTAAGAAGCTGAGGAAAGGTAGCTGACACAGAGGAAGAGCTTCTACTCTTTAGTCCCCAAGTGCTTTGGACACTTAATTTCATCATCATCACAATGGTGTCGTCCTGGCGTGCACAGAGACGAAGATGGACAGCAAGAATTTCACAAAACCCAGACAAGAGTCTGTGTCTTCTAATGAGACAAACCCACACAAACACAATACCCCCCCACTCCAGCTAACTTGGTCAGTTCAATGAACCCAAAATCTTACACAGAGCTGAGAAATATTCTAGTGAATATTTGAACTTGACAAAAACTTCACCTATTCTTTACTGATTTCTCGGAGACACTTGAACAAATGACTCTGAACTGTGTCACTGCTGGACTCCTGCCCAACATGATGGGCATGGGAAACTGTTAGCTTTCTGGCACCATCATCAATAATATGTTTACTGTTTACCCCAGCTTGGAAAGCAGTCCCTAGGGTTGAGTTAGCAACATGAGCAGGAAGATCCTTATCTGATCAGAATTAGATCTAGTCATAATTCAGAGTATTAGACAAGCAATGATGTAACGGTCCTCGCTGACATTTGAATGTCCCTCAGTAATATGGTTCTCGAATGACTGATGGTATGTTTAGGAAGACTGTAGTTCAAAACAGAGCAACAGCTTTATGCTGAAGCTTTGCTCACTCCTGTGCTTCCCAACCACACGTATGTATATGTTGACACACATACATTGTCATCCATGACATAATAATGATATGCCCATGAAAATAGCCAGATTGCGTCTGTTTTAGACATGGAGAAGTCTTCATTTTCTCCACACTCAAGCTTTCCCACACATGGAAGAAAAAAATTTAAAAAGATTTTCTATTTGGATTCCAGAGGGAAGATATTTTCCACCTGTTCATCACCTGCTTACTCTTCAGATACTGTGATGGTTACAAAATAGCAAATTCCATTTCCCATACATTTACACCAAACATACTATACAATGGATAGAGGATAGTTGAAAAGGGGAAATTGTAGTGAATAAAGGGAATGTACCTTTCTAGAAATATTGGGTAAGACAACAGATGGCCCAGCTACACAAAATATGAAAATACTACATATAGACTAATTTTATATTAAACCCTTGCTAGTAAAACTGCAAATGCAAGTCAATCTTTGACAGATCTAAAAATACAGCCATGTGTTTTCAGATTTTGCAGTCAGAGTTTCGTCTCTGTAGATTTCTTTGCCTTTTTGCTTTAATGTGTAGAGCTGATTGGGCTGTCTATGTTAGCACTGAGCAGTGAGTTTCTGAGAATGCACTTTAACCAGCAACAACACAGTCCATTTGCTGTGGGCTCTTTAATCTGTCCAACACCTGCCTTGTATATCCTGCATTTCATATTTGACAATTTGCCTTCAGCATGAAGTGTCTTGTAGTGGCAGCTGCTTGGGTTTTCACAAAAAATAAGTACTCCTTTTGAGAGCTCCTCTAAAAGAGCCATGTCATTGGAATGTGCAATTTTGAAGCCTTCTCTAAGGGTTAACGTATATTTCTATGTACTGCTCACATGGACTGTTGGCTTCTGCCTCAGTGAAATGGGATGATAATACACATTATCACTTCAGCATATGCATTTCAGAATGTTTGGGGTAGATGATGAAACAACTATTAGAATAATTTATAAATACGTCTCAAAGAAAATCACCTTATGATGGGATCAGACACAACTAAAGTCCTTTCATTTTCTATGCCTCTTAACTACTGCTTGGTGAATCAATTACCTGCTAATACTAAGATACTAAAGGCATTGAATAGAACATATTGAAGTCATCAGACAGTAGCTGTGGGATGTCTTTCTGTATGCTGTGAATATGTGTGGCTCCAATTGGATAAAAAAAAAAAAAGCTGTTTTGGCCTATGGAAAGAAAGCTTACAGCCAGGTGGGAAAACCAAGAAGAGAGACAGGAACGAGAAAGGAGGAGTCAGGGGAGACACCAGCCCACTGCCCAAGGAGCAACATGCCAACAGACTGGTTATGCCACAGCCATGTAGCAATATATAGATTAATAGAAATGGGTTAATTTAAGATGATAGAGCTAGCTAGCAAGAAACTTAAGCCATAAGCCCTACAGTTTGTATATAATATTAAGTCTCTAAGTGGTTATTTTATAAGTGACTGCAGGACTGTGGAGCCAGGTGGGACCTGAGAAACTTCCAGGGACATTTAGCTGCCCAACGCGTTGGCCCAACTTTCCACCTAAAACTTGAGAGAACATTAAAAAATGATTTTAAAATGGAGCTAAAAACAGCTTCCTAGTTGTGTTTCTCAGGCAAGCCATGAGCTATAGTATGGCTGATTCCCAACTTGTGGACTTGACCTATGGCATGGTGGATTCCCCCTACAAAGAGACACCTACAAAGAGATGTCTCCAAGCCATGCAGTACACTGTGTGGCAGATTTAGCTTTTGTTAGTACAGATAGAAAGAGAAAGGTTTCTGGGCTACATGCTCTTTGATGGAGGCATAGGCCCACTGCTTCCCAGAGTTGGTTGTGAGCAAGGCTCCCAGAGCTGGCAGTAAAGGTACCACTGCTGTGATGGGAAGCTGAGGTGGGCAGAGCCAGGTTCCAGGGCTGTTGCTTTCGTCCTAGCCACACTTCAATTTAAATAAATTGTCAAAAACTGATTACAGATTCACAATAAGACAGATTCAGATGGAATAAAACTCTGAACAGCTTATAGTGTATGTAAAAATGTATGTAGGCTTGGAAGAGAGAGGAAATGTAGTATATGCAGTTATATAAAGAAATAGTTTAAAAAATAAAGTCTTTACAGAGACAGTAAAAGTAATATAAAAGTTAAGCCACAAAAAGGTGGAAATTACACAGTCTAGATTGTATTGTTTTGGGGATTTTTTTTCCTTTTATTTTATTTTACAATACCATTCAGATTTACATATCAGCCACGGATTCGCTTTTTCTCCCCCCTCCTGCCCCCTTCCCTTCCCCCTAGTCCACCCCCCATTCTCACCTCCTCCAGGGCAAAGCCTCCCCCGAGGACTGAGATAGACCTGGTAGACTCAGTCCATGCAGGTCCAGTCCCCTCCTCCCAGACTGAGCCAAGCGTCCCTGCATAAGCCCCAGGTTTCAAACAGCCAACTCATGCAATGAGCCCAGGACCCGGTACCACTGCCTAGATGCCTCCCAAACAGATCAAGCCAATCAACTGTCTCATTTATTCAGTGGGCCTGATTGAGTTGGGGGCCCCTCAATTTTGGTTCATAGTTCATGTGTTTCCATTCGTTTGGCTATTTGTCCCTGTGCTTTATCCAATCTTGGTTTCAACAATTCTCGCTCATATAAACCCTCCTCTTTCTCACTAATTAGAATCCTGGAGCTCCACCTAACTGCAGAGAGACATTTGATTACAAAGGCTACTCAGTTAAACCAATATATATATTTTAAAGGTATCATGACTTTAAAAATTGTGTCTAAGGATATGTTGCTTTGGCAAAGAGGTTCTGCTTTTGTTTCCACAGATGATAAGAACCTGTGGATTGCTTCCAGGCTAATATGATTTGATCAACCAAGACCCCCTGAAAGGTCTCTGATGACACCATGGCCCAAACGATCAGCTTCAAAGCAACTGGAAGAGATGATCCAGCTTTCACAAACTACTACAGCCAAGGTTTAACTATAATTCTTAATTTTCTCAGGATCACCATAAGATTGCCAGTGTCCCCAATCAGCAAGAAGTAGTAGGAGAAGCTATGCCCAAATGCCCAAAATATTGTTTATGTTTTTTTATTTAAAGGAGGTTGATTATAATTGCAATATCTTTCTATAAAAGAAAAAAGGATAGATAGTATAGATATGATGGAATAAAAGCCTAAATTATTGAATCTACTTTTAAAAAGCAACAACTTGTTTGAAATGTTTTACATTGCTATGGATTTAAGTTAATTGATCAAATTTAAAGTTAATTTTGTTATACTGTATTTATATTTCTACTGTGTTTAAGGTATTATGTTTATGCAACTCATTTAAACTGTAGTGTATAATTAAGAAAAACAGATTAATTATTAGTTGTCTATGATAATCAAACTTATAGTCATGTTAGTTAAGTTTTCTAGGTATACAGAGATATATTTCAGATAGACATGTAATCTTCAAGCACTTCAAAGACCTGTAGAATATGGGATTTAAAATGTTTTAAACTTGGACTTTCTAGACAGTGAGACACATCTGCTCCTGGCAGCATTAATTTACTTCAAAGAGGAGGATGGGCATTGAAGAATCCCTATATGGAGTTTACTTTCTTTTTGGCAAAACGAGACATTTGGGCAAGAAACTGTTCTTGCCTGGACTGATTAATAATATGTTGTATAAACTGGACATACAGGACCCATAGGAAAATGAGCACTGAACTCTGCCAAAATAAAGTGAGATGGTCCTTCAGGTTCCTGCTTCACAGAGGAGACTGCTAGACATTCTGCAGGACACAGGGAGAAGCTACTTAGAAACTCTAGGCCTATCACCTGAAGATGGATACACCAACGTTGCAGAGGAACTTTGGGTTACTGTCCAGGCAGCCAACTGTCTCTGTCATTCTAGGTTTTTGTAAGTTGCTTATAGTGCTCTTCCTGTTTACTTAGGTACTTATTTTCTTTAATTTTGCCAAATATAAATAGACTAGATATTGTAACTGTAATTCTTGCTTGATAACTTGATAATTGTTATATACAATTTTGCTATGTTAAACTTAAAACCTTCCTTTTGATTAGACAGAAAATGGCAAATGCTGTGGGATGTCTTTCTGTATGCTGTGAATATATGTGGCTCCAATTGGATAAAAATAAAGCTGTTTTGGCCTATGGAAAGAAAGCTTACAGTCAGGTGGGAAATCCAAGAAGAGAGACAGAAAAGAGAAAGACAGTGTCAGGGTAGACACCAGCCCACTGCCTGAGGAGCAGCATGCCAACAGACTGGTAATGCCAAAGTCATGTGGCAATACATAGATTAATAGAAATGGGTTAATTTAAGATGATAGAGCTAGTTAGCAAGAAACTTAAGCCATAGGCTATACAGTTTGTAAATAATATTAAGCCTTTGAGTGATTATAAGTGACTGTGGGATCATAGGACCAGGTGGAACCAGAGTAAATTTACAGCTACAGACAATGGCTGCCCCAAATAAATACAACTAGGTAGTTGAAGTTCATTTCATAAACACTCAATTTGTATGTCTTTGTTTTGTATTTGTTCCCATGCAGATACATGTGTATACATATGGCCTGAAATCAATAGTGTGTGTCTTTCTTAATTGCTTTTCCCTATTTTTTGAGTCATATTCTCTCACTGAAGCTAGAGTTTGCACATTCAGCTAAACTGGCTGGCCAGTCAATCACTGTCTCCCCACCACAGGTGGTGTTGGCATGCCCAGCCTTTATGTGAGTGCTGAGAATCTGAACTCAGGATTACATGCCTCTACAGAACTGATTTCACTAACTGAAACACATACCCAGCCCTGTACACTCAAAATTTGCATTTAAATTTATACTTATTTTAGTAGAGTTTTCTTTGAAATATGCCTTATAGCAAACTGTATCATTTTGGTCTAAGACAATTGGAATTCAAATGCAGTTATCACTAGCTGTAGTGCCTTTGTGTTCTGCAAAGTCTGGGCTGGAAGTGCTCTAATATCCCAGTTGGTCCTCAGTGACCATTTGCACTCAGTGTAAACATTTTCTCCTGAATATGTTATGTCATGCTTAGACACTTGGCTTACCTTGGGCTTTTTAAAATATTGTTTTCAAATATGAGTAAACCAAGGGACAGTCCCTTAAATTTTGAGCCCTCAGAACCACTGAATGTAATGGTCAGCTACTGGAGAACTTTGGTCATATGTATTACCCACTAGGTTGAGCAAGTCACTTGCAATAGGAGAAAATAATTGATAGGTACCAAAGTGGAAAGAAAGATTAAGATTGTGAGAGATTCTTTTTTCTGCTTATGTCTGAGGCTCAGCTATTGCCACAACTTTTAGGGGGTAGAGATATAGCCTTCTGGTATGTTTCCTTCATTGTTGAAGTGGAGCCCTGTCAGCTTAATGTCGTGTACAATTAAAGAACCCTTAGGACATTACTGGCTACCTACATTATCCACAGCATACTACTGAACTTTCTTCATAGGACAGATTACACTTACATAGAAACCTCAATCAAAGACACCATCAATACACATTGGAGAATAGACAGACACTTCACAAATGCTGGTCAAACTGAATAGCTGCATAGAGAAGAATGAAACCCAATTATTTCTTTGCTGTCTTGTATGAAACTCAATTCCAAATGGATCAAGGACCTCAACATAAGACCCAACCCCTCGAATTGGACAGAGGAGAAAGTGGGGAATACCTTTGACTCAGTGGCACAGGAAAAGACTCTCTGAATAGGTTCTAGGGGTGCAGGCATTAAGAAAACCATTGGATTCTATCCTAGGTCTCTGGGGTATCCTGCTTCTGGGTTCTGGCCCTCAGGGGGTGAGCACCCTCTCAGTATACGAGTCTCCAGCTGGGCCAGTCATTAGTCACTCCCACAATCTCTGCATCATCTTTACCTCAATACATCTTGTAGGCAGGGTAAATTTTAGGTCAAAGGGTTTGAGGGTGGGTTGGTGTTCTAGTCCCTCGAGTGGAAGTCTTGCCTGGTTACAGGAGATGGTCACTTGAGGCTCTGTATCCTCTACTGCTTGGAATCTTCATTAAGATAGAACCAAACACAACTGGCAAAAAAAAAAGTCAATGATATGATTCTTAATGATATTCTTTTATACTCATAGATTGGTGCCTAGCCCAACTGTCATCAGAGAGGCTGCACTCGGCAACTGATGGAAATAGATGCAGAGACCCGCAGCTGTTGTGGAATATTGGTTTAACTATGTAAAGATGTGCCGCATTTCTTTAACTATGTAAAGATGTACTGCATTTGTTTATGATGTGGAATATGTGTTTAACTATGTAAATATGTATTGCATTTGTTTATATTGCAGAATATGTTTAACTATGAAATATATATAGTATTTGTTTAATAATGTAAAGGTAGTTGCTGTTTTACCTTGTATAATAAAAAGCTGATTGTCTAATAGCAAGCAAGGAAGTATAGGAAGGACTTCAGGGCAGGAAGAGTAAGTAGGAGAGGAATTTAGGCTCTAGGGAAGAAAGCAAAAGAGCCACCAGGGAGATGCCAGGAGCCAGCCAGTCAGACACGGAGGAAGCAGGAAAGTAGGATGTACAGAATGAAAGGTAAAGAGCCCTGAGGCAAAACATAGATGAACAGAAACAGGTTAAATCAAAAGGACTAGTGGGACAATCCTAAGCTAAGGTCAAACTGAATAGCTGCATAGAGAAGAACATTCATAATTAATAATAAGTATTGTGGAATATTAGTTTAAAATATGTCACATTAATTTATGCTGTGTAATATCTGTTTAAGGACGCAAAGATGTGTTGCATTCTTCTATGTTGCATTTGTTTAACTCTGTAAAGCTGTGTTACCTTGCCTGCCTAAAACACCTGATTGGTCTAATAGAGAGCTGAACAGCCAATAGCTACAAAGGAGAAAGGATAAGAAGGGCTGGCAAGCAGAGAGAATAAATGGGAGGAGAAATCTAGAGAAGTGAAGGAGAAGGACTGAGAAAAGGAGGAGAGGAGGATGCCAGGGGCCAGCCACCCAGCAACACAACCAGCCATGAAGTAAGAAGCAAAGAAAAGATATACAGAATAAAGAAAGGTAAAAGCCCAGAGGGAAAACATAGTTAGAGAGAAATGGGATGATAAGTTAGAAAAGCTGGCTAGTAACAAGCCAAGCTAATGCCAGGCATTCAAAAGCAAGAATAAGTCTCCATTGGATTTATTTGGGAGGTGGGTGCTGGGGCCCCAATGAGAAAAAAAACTACAAATAAGTCTCTGTTTTTTGGGTGATCAGGTTGATAGCCCAAGGAAAATTCCAACTACACACAGCCAAATACTATGTGGAGCTCAGAGAATACTGTGGAAGAGAAGGAGGAAGGATTGTAGGAGCCAGAGGGGTCAAGGATACCACAAGAAAACCCACAGAACCAACTAATCTGGACTCATAGGGGCTCACAGAGTCTGAAATGACAACCAAGAAGCCTGCATAGGACCAACCAAGGCCCTCTGCATATATATTACAGTTGTGTAGCTTGGTCTTCTTGTGGGACTTCTAATAGTGAGAGCCGGGGCTGTCTGTGATTCTGTTACCTGCTTTTGGGACCCTTTCTTCCTACTGGATTGCCTCAGACTAGAAGAGGGGATGCCTAGTCTCACTGCAACTTCATATACCATGGCTGGCTGATATCCATGGGAGGCCGGCCTGATCTGAAGTGAAACAGAGGAGGAGTGGATGGGGGCAAGAGGGGAGGTAGGGGGAGGAACTGGGAGGAGAGGATGGAGGGAAAACTTTGGTTGTGATGTAGAAACAAAAAATAAACAAAAAACAAAAGATAACGATTTCACAACATAGACCTCATGAAACTTAAAAGCTTTGGTAAGCAAAGGGCACCATCATTATTTGAAACAGGAGGCAGCCTATGGAATGGAAAAACAATCTCTACCAGCTACACATCTGACAGCGTGTTAGTGTCCAGACTGTACTCAAAGAAGTAGAAAAAGAACCCTTAACATCAAGAAAACAAGCGATCCACTTAAAAATTGAGCATGGAGTTTAAAGAAGTTTCAAATGATGAAATACAAATGGCTCAGAAATGTATTTTTTTTTTAATGTTCAGGATCCATAGCTGTCAGGGAAATGAAAAGTAATTCTACTTTGAGATTTCATCATACCACAATCAGTGTAGCTAAGGCTAAAAACAGAAAAGAAAAGCAACTCATAAACGCCCCCTCAACAAATGCAAACAAATGCTGGAGGGGGTCTAAGGAAAGGGAACACCTGTCTATGCTGGCGGCAGTATAGACTGGTGCAACCTCTGTGAAAATCAGTGTGGAGATTCATTCAAAAGCTAGAAATTGATCTATGGCATGATGCAACTGTACCAGTCTTGAACAGATACCTACTGCAGAGACACCTACTTATCCATGGTCATTGCTGCTCTACTCACAATAGCTAGGAAATGGAAAAATCCTGGATGACCACGATTGGATGAATGGATAATAAAAATATGGTACATTTATACAACAGAATGTTATTCAGCTGTTAAGGAAAATATGAAATTTGAGGGCAAATAGATAGAGCTGGAAAAAATCATTCTGAGTGAGGTAACCAGACCCAGAAAGAGAACAACAGCACACATTTCCTCTCACCTATGGACATTAGCTTCAACTCTTCAGATATGTGTGTTTAATTAGGAATACCCATTAATGTCAAGAACTTTGGAAAGGACAAAAGATGGTGAGATTTCCTGTAAGGGACAGTAGAACACAGTGATATAAAGAGAGAAGAAATACTAGAATAGGAAGAGTTTAGGGGAGAGGCTATTTCCATCTTCCTGTGGTATTCCAGTTTATCACATGGTTTTAATTATAACAGTCATAAATATAAAAGTAAATAATATATATAAGCATAAATATAAGTACTTACTTAGCATGCTTAGAATATTAGATTTCTTTTTTTTTTTTTTTTTTTTGGTTTTTCGAGACAGGGTTTCTCTGTGTAGCTTTGCGCCTTTCCTGGAACTCACTTGGTAGCCCAGGCTGGCCTCGAACTCACAGAGATCCGCCTGGCTCTGCCTCCCGAGTGCTGGGATTAAAGGCGTGCGCCACCACCGCCCGGCTAAATATTAGATTTCTTTTAGAATTGAAGTTGTTATTATTTACTTCCATTCTTGGTCTATATTTTTCTGCCTTTATAATATTTTTATCTGTGTTATTTGCAAATACTGTATCTGAGTAGAAATGGTCCAATTCTTTTGATAGCTTTTAATCTCATCATCTCTGGAAACTGAAAAGCTCTATATGAGCTCCTCTCTCTCTCCTTTGTTAAGTGTCAAATCATTTAAGACTTTTAGGACAATTTCCAATATGAGAAATTAAGTTTTAAGGAAATAGTTTCCGTAAGAGGCCCCTCTCAAGTCTGACAATTCATGAGAAGTTTCCCATAACTTAACGGTGACTAAGACATTACAGGTTCTTGCATGGGAAGGCACAGGTTAAAACTGAGGAAGGGAAGAACTATGTGGGGCTGAGTATCAGGCACAGCTGCTGCCCTCTTCCTGTGGAGTCCTCTACATACTCTGCCTCGGCATTGATGTCTGACAGTGTGTGGGGAAAATAAGTAAGCAGGGAAGCTCACCCTGGCCTTTGTGTTTAAGGCTTCTCCTAAAATTCGGTGGCATTCTGCCTCATAGTTTTCATCCTCTTTATAGGTCAGACTGATCTCTGCAGCCATGGCTTTTATAAAGACCGAGCTGCTACAGCAAGGTCCAAAGCCATTATCAAGAACCACATCATTAGACTGTCTGGTGGCTGTAACTCCAAGATAAACAGTTGCTGCTGTCAGCCACAGCATTCCACACAGTCCAGCGATCACAAGTGAGCAGTTGAAGACACAGGTCAGAGCTTCCTCTGACTAATGTTTACTTCTTACTCTAGCTCGGGACAGTAGGTTTATCTATTTCATTTCTAACTCCTTAAAGGAAAAAGACATTTTGTTTTACAGTGATGTTTGCAGAATGTTGGTGCCACCCCAAGTTCACATGTTGAAATTATAGTCCCCAGTATGATGATATTTGGGGTAGAACCTATAGGCAGTTACTGAATCATAAGGGTGGAGAGCTTAATGCATAACATTAGTGCCCCATAAGAAGAAAGCCAGGGACAGATTTCTTCCAGCCATCTGAGGCCACCAGATGCAGCCTGTCTGCAGAGTAGATGAGCCCTCGCTAGAGGGCCATGTGTTGATTTTTACTTCTGGCTCCCACAACTCACAGAAATAAACACTTGCTTAAGGTGCCCACTGTGTGATATTCTGCTAATGCATTTTGAAGTGTGGTATCACCATTGTTCTCCGCAAAATGTGGCACACATAGATGCTGAGTAAATATGATTGTTAGCACAAATTTATTTGGCTTGACTAGGCTCTCACTTGCTTCCTAAACTCAGCTGTGATCACTCACATCCACACTTTCAGCAGAGCTCACATATCCTTTCTTCAATGGAATTTACAGTTGGCTCCCAGCTCAGTGTCGATACAAAAATAAATCCAGATTCTCCCTTCTCTTCATTAAAAATTATAAATGGGTTGTAATGTTAAAAAGAATAGTTTTAAAGTTTAAAGTTTAAAGTAAAACAAGTTGAAGAAACTATAAATGAAAAAGTATCATTTCTTAGTAGAAAATCAATAGAAGAAAGTAATCAAAAACAAAAATGCTGATAAATTCAAATACACAAAAAATGAAAACCTTAGTGGGTTTGGGCTTATGCCTTTAATACCATCACCGAGGATGATGGGGCAAGAATATTGAGTTCAAAGACAGCCTTATATACTATAATAATAACCTATTTCCAAAAACCAGCAAGTAGATAAATACATAAGTGAAAATCTTATTTATTCTCATAGTACTTTAAAATAATCAAGCACAAGTTAGTAAAAATAATTGAAAATATCACATAGCTGTTGCTTTTAGAATTGTAAATGAAAACCTGTAGGCAGCAAGATAGGGCAGCAGATAAAGGAGTTTATGCCAGGCAGACCAGGCCACAGGATTTCCATTGTTGGGATCTTCCAAGGAAAAGGAGAGTAGTCTCCAGCCAGATGCAGAGGGAACAGGAGGTGAACATGCCATGCTAACAAAGGTACCACCATGTGGCAGAGTGTAAATAAGGAACATGGGTTAACTTAAAATGTAAGAGCTAGTTAGTAATAGGCCTGAGCTATCGGCCAAGCATTTACAATTAATATAAGCCTTTGTGTGGTAATTTGGGAAGTGGATGTAGGGTATTTAGGAACAGGCAGACAGGACAGGAAACATCCATTTACATATAGCATACCAACATGTGGCCAAAATTTCCACATAAAACTTGACAAAGCTTAAAAAAGGATTCTAGACAAAGAAGAACAGAGTCAAGCATGGCTTGTTGGTAGCTGCCTTTTCTTGGGTGGGCTCTGTTTGCTGGTGGTGAGCAGAAGCATGACTCCTTTAAAAGATGGCTTTCTGGCACATTACTAGCAGCAAAAATGGGCTGCTCTTTTAAGAGGCCCTACTATTATATATAATACATATATATATATATATATATATATATATATATATATATATATATATATTACCTTAAATGAGAGTAGAAATATATATACAGTATAACAAAATCAACTTTAAATTTGTATCAATAAACTAAACTTCGAAGAAGGCTAGAATCCAGTAAACCTCCCAGGGATGTGGACATGTTTCTTTCTCTTTTGCAAGAAATGAGTGCTTTGCAAGAAAAGCTAGAAGACACATATACTGACCACCTGAGTGACATGACTTCTCTGAAGGACCACTTTGCAGCTTGGGAAGATACATTTCAGAAGGAGATCAAGGCTCTGCACACTGCCACTGAAAACTTTCCAAAGAGAACGAGTCCTTAAGAAGCAAGCTTGACTATGCAAACAAGGAAAATTCAGATGTGATAGCTCTGTGGAAGTCTAAGCTGGAGACTGCCATCAGATCCTACCAGTAAGCAATGGAGGAACTGATGGTATCTTTCAGTAAAGGAATTAGAACAGACTCAGGCAAATTTGCTGAGTTAAAGATCCAAATAGAGAGAGTGAGACTAGATTATTAGCATGAAATAGAAGCTTTACAGAATAAACAGGACTCTGAACAGTCTGCTCACTCAAAAGAGATGGAGACCCTGAAGACCAAGCTGATACAAGTCATTAAAGAGATGAGGACAGCCTTGAGGCTATTAAAGTGAGACTGGACAGTGCAGAAGACCAGCATCTAGTGGAAATGGAGGACATGTTAAACAAAATTCAGGAGGCTGAAATAAAGGTAAAGGAGCTAGAGGTTCTGCAAGCCAAGTACAATGAACAAACCAAGGTCATTGGTAATTTTGCATTACAGCTCAAGGTTGTCAAAGAAAAACTCTTGGATCTTGATGCTCTTCAGAAAGCCAATTCCAACGGTAAATTGGAAATCGAGACACTTAGACATCAGCTTGAGGGAGCTGAAAAGCAGATTAAAAATTTAGAGATGGAAAGGAACACTGAAAGTGGCAAGGCTAATAGCATTACCAAAGGGCTCCAGGGGAAAGAGCTAATGCTCGGTAGCCTGTGGGACACTTTGAGTGAAGTCTGTCAAGTGAAGGAGACTTTGGAAAACGAACTACAGACTTTCTTAAACCTCCTCCCACTAAGCCCACAAGCACTACTGCCCTCCAGGAGGTTGAAGGAGAAGCAGCAGCACATTGAACAGCTCCTGGCTGAGCAGGACCAGTGGGTAAGTGAGATTGTTTTCTGACTGTGGGCCAGGCAGGACACAGGAAAACTCTGACTACAAATGGCGCCAAAACATGGGGCAAGAGTTTCCACCTAAAACCTGAGATAGCTTTAAAGTAAAAAATAAAAAATAAAATAAAAAAAAGATTCTAAAACGGAGCAAAAAACAGCTTCCCAGTTGTCTGCAGCATGGCAGATTTCCACCGAATTATACAAAGGCATCTCCGAGCCATACATTATACTGTGTGGTGGATTTAGCCTTTGTTAGTACAGACAAAAAAAAAAAGAGGTTTTGGGACTACATGCTGCTTTGATAGAAGCATAGACCCACTACCTCCCATAGTCAGCAGACAACATGGCCCCCAGAGGTGGTGGTGAATTATCTCCACTATGTTGAAAGCTGAGATGAGCAGAGTCAGCAGCCAAGGCTACTGCTTCAGTATTAACCACTGCAGCTTAAAGCAATAGATTCACAGTAAGACAGATTCAGATGGAATAAGACTTTAAGTGGTTTACAGTGTGTTTAAAAAATGTACATAGGCTGGAAAGAGAGAAGAAAATGAATATACAGTTATATAAAGAAATAGTTTTAAAAAATAAAGTCTTTAAATATATAGTAAAGGTAATATTTTTTAAAAAAAGCCATGTAAAGATGGAACTCACACGAGTATGGATTATATTATATTTGGGATTTTTAACTGCAGAAAGACATTTGATTGTAAAAACTGTTGAGTTAAATCAATATGCATATTTTAAAGGTATCTCAATTTCAAAATTTATGTCTTAAGGATACGTTGCTTTGGAAAAGAAGTTCTGTTTTTGTTTCCACAGAAGATGAGAACCTGTGGATTGCTTCTAGGCTCATAAGGTTTGACCAGCCAAGACCCCCTGAAAGGTCTCTGATGACACCATGGCCCAGATGCTCCAACATCCAAAATTAGCTTCAAGGCAACTGGATCAGAGAATGCAGCCTCACAAACTACTCCAGTCAGGACTTGACTATAATCCTAAAATCCTAAAATGTCCCCATAAGATTACCAGCACCCTCTATCAACAGGAAGTAGCCTAAAAAAATCTATGCCAACATTCCCCCAAAATGAATTATGGGTATTTGTCTTTGTGTAGGTTGTTAGATACAAATTGTTAATCTCCTTTTAAAAGAAAAAAGGATAGGGTATAGATATGATAGGATGAAAGAGTAGATTATTGAATCTATTTTTAAAGAACAACTTGTTTAAAAATGTTTTACATTGCTATGGATTTTAGTTTATTCATACAAATTTAAAGTAGATTTTGCTATACTATCTAAATATATTTCTACTCTCATTTAAGATATTATTTTTACATAACTCATTTAAATTGTAATGGATAATTAAGAAAAACAGATTAATAATTAGTCTTCTATGATAATCAAACTTATAGTCATGTTACATTTTCTAGGTATACATAGATATAATTCAATTAGGTAGATAATCTTCAAATACTTCAAAGATCTACAGAATATGGGATTTAAAATGTTTTAAAAACTTGGAATTTCTGGACAATGAAACATGTCTGCTCCTGGCAGGACCGATTTACTTCAGAGAGGAGGATGGGCATTGAGGACACTCCATGTGGAGCTTCTTCTTGGCAATGACAGCCATTTGGGCAGGAAACTGTTCATGCCTGGACTACTTGACAAAATGTTGTGTTGACTGGACATGCAGGATCCATGGGAAGGTGACCACTGAACTTTGTAAGGTGAGATGGTCCTTCAGGTTCCTGCTTCACAGAAGAAACTGCCAGACATTCTACAGGACATACAGAGAAGTGACTGAGAGACTCTAGGCCTGTAGGCTGAAGAATGGATGCCCAGACATTGCAGAAGAACTTTGGATGACTGTCCAGGTAGCCAGCTGTCTCTGTCATTCTAGATTTTTGGAAATCGTTTACCATGCTCTTCCTGTTGGCTTGGGTAATATTATATCCTTTTGAGGTCTTGATGTAGTTGAAAACTAAATAGTTATAATTATGGTTTTCCTTGGTTATGATAAGAGATAAGTTAGATATGAAATCTTGTAATCATAAATATAGGATAGGGAGGATATCTTCTTTAATTTTTCCAAATACTAATAGACTAGATATTGTAACTGTAATTCTTGCTTGATAACTGTTTTGTTATATATAATTTTACTATGTTGAAGTTAAAACCTTCCTTTTGTTTAGAAAGAAGAGGGGAAATGATGGGGGAATGTCTTTTATATGCTGTGAAAATATGTTGCTCTGATTGGTTGATAAGTAAATCCATTTGTCCTATGGCACAGCAGCTTAGAGGCAGGCAAAAAATCAAAACAGATAGAGAGGAAATAGAAAAAGTGATCAGGGGAGATGCTGCAAGCTGCTGGCATAAGAAGCAGGATGTAAAAAGTACTAAAAGCCACAAGCCATGTGGCAAAGTATAGATTTATAGAAATGGGTTAATTTAAGATACAAGAACTAGATAACAAGGAGGCTGCCCTGGCCATAGTTTAAAAATAACACTAGCCTTTGTGTGTTTACTTGGATCTGAGCAGCTGCAGGACCAGTGGGTGAGAGAGATTTGTCCTGATTGCAGGCCAGGCGGGACACAGGAAAACTTCTGGCTACACCCATGAAAAATCTACAAAGGGAACAGATGACCCAGATGAGTCAATGTTTCAGAGTACCTCTGTTGCAGTTTCCTCTGAGTTCTACATCCAGAAGAGCTTCAAGGCTGAGATGATCCAGCCTCACAGAATATTCCAGTCAGGACTTGTCCATAATCCTACATTTTCTTAGGGTCCCTCAAAGATTACCAGTGTCTTTAACCAACAGGAAGTAGTCTAGAAAACTATGCTCACATTCCCCCAAAATGGATAATGGCTATTTATTATCATTTAAGGGGGATTGGTTACAAGTTGTTATTGGTTATGCTTAGGAAAAAAGCTGAACAAAGGAGATTAGATTTAGGGATCTCATTCTAAAAAGAAAAAAAGGGGATATGATATAGAAATGATAGGATAAAATAATAGACTATTAAATCTACTTTGATCTAAAAAATAATTATTAATCTTAAATAGTTTACATTAGTATAGATGTTTGTTTATTGATTCAAATTTAAAGTCAACTTTGTTACACAGTATGTATATTTCTACTCTTGTTGGGGTATTACGCTTATGAAGTTCATTTAAAAATGTAATGTATAATTAAGAAATACAGATTAATAGTCATCTAGAATACTCAAACTTGTAGTCATGTTAGGCATGTTTTCAAGATCAAACAGATATATTTTAGGTAGACAAGTGGATTTCAAACACTTCAGAAATACAGAACATGGCATTTAAGATGCTTTAATTACATAAGGTTCTTCTTTTTATGACCACAAAACATGTCTTCTGGCAGCACCAATGTATTTCAGAGAAGATGTTGGGCACCAAAGAAACTCCATGTGGAGTTTATTTCCTTTGTGGCAAAAGTTAGCCCCTGGGCAAGAAAGTGTTCTTGCCTTAGCTGCTGACAGTATGCTGTCCAAATTAGACAACAGGACACAAAAGAAAGGCGACTTCTAAGCTCTGCAAGACAAGGTAGGACAGTCCTTCAGAATTCCCTGCTTCTCAGGAAACTCTGTCAGATATGCTAGGCCTGTAGGCCAGAGCTGAATGTCCCAATGTTACAGAGGAACTTTAGGTTACTGTCTAGGCAGCCTGATACCACTGTTGTTAGGTAACATTTCACCCTTTTGGGGTCTTTAATAGAGTTGAAGACTAGATAGTTATAATTGTTTTTCTTAGTTATGATAAAAAGGTGACTTAGATGTAAAACTTTAAACTTGCCAAGACAAGATAGATAATAGAGCATTTTCTCTAATTTTGCAAATATAAATGGACTGGATATTGTAACTGTAATTCTTACCTAATAAGTGTTCTGTTGAATATGATCTTATTATGTAAAAGTTAAAATATTCCATTTTAATTGACAAAAGGAGGGTTCTGTGGAATAATTATTTTGTATACTGTAAAGATGTGTTGCTGTGATTGGTTTAATAAAGAATCTGACTAGCCAATACCAATAGCTGAGCAGGATAAGGTTAGACAAGAAAGCCAAACTGAGAATGCTGGGAAGGAGAAGGGCAGAGTCAGAGGACTCACCAGCAAGATGCAGAGGAAGCAGGAGATGAACATGTCATGATAATAAAGGTACAACCATGTGGCAGAGTATAAATAAGGAATATGGGTTAATTTAAAATGTAAGAGCTAGTTAGTAATAAGCCTGAGCTATCAACCAAGCATTTGTAATTAATAGAAACCTCTGAGTGATTATTTGAGACCAGGGGTAGGGACAGGAAACATCTGTTTACAGTATTGTAAGCTACATTTTTATGAAATATGTATAATTGTATATTTGTAAAAATAGAAGTTACTAGAATTAAATATGTGAAGTAATCACAGTAATGGGTAGATTTTTATTTTAATACGTTTTTACTGTGAATGTATATGTCTTTATGCTGTATTTGTATTTATGTACAGGTGTGTAATGTCTGTGTATGCACATGCATGCATATGTGCAGAGGCCAGAGACTTCAAGTACCATTCATGTAAACTTTCACCTCTCTTTTTTAGAGAGAAGGACATAAACTCAGGTCCCAAAGCTTAAACAGCAAGTATTCTTACTCACAAAGTCATTGTCCAAGCCTACTCAATATATGATTTTAAAAATAATGGTATTACTAACCAAAGCTTCTTGATAGAGGGGCAAGCAAACAGTCTTAGGTAATTGCTTAAGATTTGCCTGGATGTCTCATATAAAGCACTTCATCTAGCTTCCTGTACATGATTTCTGGTTTGAGCATCTGTCAGTTAACTCAGAATTAAGTTTTTGTACTCTGGATGTTCGTAACAAATATCAGTCCTTTAATCTCTTTGAGATTTGCTGCATATGACATTTAAAATGTTTAAGTTTTCTGCAGTGAACCAAGACAATGCCTAACAGCAATCTTTGAAGTCTCCAAAAAGGAGGATGGGGCCCCACAATGATGATTCCATTAGGACTATGATAATGCCACTAAGCTGAAAAGCACCACCCAAAGATCAGCTTTGTACAACAAACTGCTCAGGACAATTTTGAGGTCAGCTGAGATGACCCAGCTTTACAGACTACTCTAGCCACGACTTGAGACAAGCCCTGCATTTTCTCATTATGCAGAGACTGGATAACGTGATACAGCTACTTCTCCCAGGACTTGACAATTAGCCCAAATTTTTCTTTTCAGGATCCCCAAAAATGTCATCACCCCTAGACATCAGGAAGTAATATTAAGAACATGATGCTCACATTACCAAGAGGTGGGGTGAGTAGTTTTTGGTTGTTCAGTGGGTTATGGATATTTTAATTGTTTAGGGTGGTTTATTACAAGTTGTTATTGGTAATGGTCAGGAAAAATGCTGAACAAAGGAGATTAGATTCAGGGATATCATTCTAAAAAGAAAAAGGGGGGTATAGAAATAGGATAAAAGAGTAGATTATTTAATCTACTCTGAAAAGAAAGAAGGGGGAGATACATATGATAGGACAAAAAGGTAGATTATTGATTCTACTTTTAAACCAAAACAGCAACTACTAGTTTTAAGTATTTTATATTAATAAGAATCTTTGCATATTGATACAAATTTGAGATTATTTTTGTTAAAACATACTGCACATATATTTCTAGTCTTGTTCAAGGTATTGTACATATACAACTCATTTAATAATATAATGCAAATTTCTAGTCCTTGAAAGTTATTATTAAAAAATACTTAGGATAATAAGAAAATGCTGGTTAGTAGTCACGTATTATAATCAACTTGTAGTCATGTTAGGTATATTTTCAAAGTCAAACAGATAGATATGTGGTCTTCAAACACTTCAGAGATCTACAGAATATGGCAATTAAGATGTTTTAATAACATAAGTTTTTGTTTGTTTGTTTTTATGACAATGAGACATGTCTGTTCCTGGCAGCACCAATATACTTTGAAGAAGATGATGGAAATCGAAGAAACTCCACTTGGAATTTACTTTCTTTGTGGCAAAAATTAGCCACTGGGCAAGAAAGTGCTCTTGCCTCAACTGCTGACAATATGATGTCCAACCTGGACAAGCAGGACACAAAAGAAAATGAATGCTGAACTTTACCAAGACAAAGTAGGACAGCCCTTTAGAATATCCTGCTCCAGAGAAAAGTCTGTCAGATATGCCAGGCCTATAGGCCAAAGATGGATGCCCCAACATTACAGAGGAACTTCGGGTGACTGTCCAGGCCGCCAGCTGTTTCTGTCATTTCTCACATTTTTTGGAAGTCATTTGCTTGCACTTCCTGCTTACTCGGGTAGTATTATTTCCTTCTTGGGTCTCTGATGGAATTGAAAACTTTACAGTTATAGTTTTCCTTGTGACCAGATTCAGAAAAGAAATTCACTAAAGAGCTGTAAAGTGTATAGGTTGAGAGACATTAAAAGATAATTTTGGTAATGCAAGTCAGAATAGAAAGTGAATTAGGTACAACACTTTGGACTCACCAAAATAGGATAGATTATAGAGTATTTTCTCTGAATTTATCATGTTTATGAACTATACATTGTTGATGTATTTATTGTCTGTATATATTGTATATAGTTATTGTACTTATTGCATATAGTTTTTCTTATATTAGTTATAACTTTTTTATTTTAGATAAAAAGGGGGAAATGTGGTATTATTTTGTTTGTGCTTTACCAAATAAAGCTTGCCTGAAGATCAGATGGTGGAGCTAGACATTAGTTAACCATAGAGGACTGGAGGTCTTTATAGACTGGAAACAGGAAGTGATAGGGTTGGGCAAAGAGAGGGATATAAGGTGGGTGAAGACAGGGGCTTGCCTACTTTTCGATCTGAGAGTAATGGAGGTAAGAGGTGACTTTGGCTGCTCCTTTACTTCTATGATTTTTCAGCATTTACCCTGATATCTGACTCTGGGTTTTATTATTAAGCTCAATTGGAATTCATGCTACAGAAGCACAGACCATGGAGACATTAATTACTGACTTGTCCCCCTGGATCACTCACCTTTCTTTTTTTTTTGTATAAATCAAGACTACCTATCCCAGAATGGAGCCACCCACAGTGGCATGGGCCCTCCTACACACAAATGAAAGCAAAAACTGAATCTACCATGTGAGTTGGTTATGCCACTACTTGGCTCACATACATTCAAAGGATTTGACATCACATTCCACAGATACTTGTTCAACCATATTTGTTGCTGTTTTATCCACAATTGTTATAAAATAGAGACAACCTAAATGTCCTTTAACTGACTAATGGAAAATGAAAATGTGGTACATATACACTATGGAATACTTTTCGGCTGTGAAGAAAAATGAAATAAGGAACTTTGCAGATAAATGGATTGGAATTAGAAAATAATACATTAAGTGAGGTAATCCAGGCCCATTAAGACAAACACTGTAAGCACCTGTGTTTACTTTCAGGGCCAAAGTCACCTGTTATGGCCACAGGGAATTAAACCAGGCTGGTTGGAGAGACCACAGCAAGACTGTGACAATTCTATTGAGAGCAATCAGACTTTTTATACTTTTATCAGACACAGAAGATAATGGTAATTTCCAGGATCAATACAATTGTAGATGCCAGGATACAATGAAGTTTACAAGCTGTAAAGAGTACAGGAGATTAATGTCTAAGACCAATTGTCATGCCACGCTTCCATGTTTCCTTGACTACTAAGGGAACATACAGAGAAACACGATGTGTCCTGAACACTTCTCCTGGGGGAGTACATCCATCTCTAAGGAACTAGAAGGCACATTGTGCCCCAGGAGCCATGGCCTCTAACTTGACAAACCTATGACACATATCCCTCAAAGCATCTAGACCAGGCCAACTCCATGATTACCTACAAAACGCCCCATGTTCTTTCATATCTGTGGATACAAACCTTCAGATTTGAGTATATAGCCTGAAGTAACCATAGAAACAGGGATAAGCAAGGGTCTTATGTGAGCAGGCAGTGCTAGAGAAGGGGATAAGGGTGCAAGTGATATAAAAGGCTAAATGGGAGGGGGCTTTAATTCAGAAGGAGGGAGAGAATTCAATACAGAAGCAGAGGGATGGTAGAGGAAAAAAACAGTAAGAATGGTGAAAATGCCATAAGGAATCACATTATTTTTCATTCACCTGAAAGTAAATATAAATGCATATGTATACATACATAGTTTAAACCAAGTTAAGCCACTTGGGCTGACAATGTTCCTCCAAGATTCATAGATCATCTTATAAAAACCCAGAACCAAGAAGGAGAAATCTTCTTTCAAGTTGCTCGTCAAAGTTGTCCAAGTGACTCCCAAGTGACTCTTGCTTGCTTCCCACAGCATGACAGTAAGTCCCTATTGCTGAAGACACCATTCCCTTCAGACACAGGTCTCAGGTGATCTCATTTTGGTCTGACCTGAAAGCCTCTTCCCTGAGGACTAGCTTTCATAGAACCCAAGGGAAGCAACTGTTAATACTTCCTGTCTGTGAAGCCTATGAGCCAAAATAATGGTTATCGTGGCAAGATACCTCTATAAATGCACTCTTGACTGGTAACCAACAATTCTCTAATTGACTTATGCATTGCACCAGAGAAGGGAAATCATGACTGGTATTGGAAACCTAGCCAAATAACCAGGACTAGTTACATAATGGATCATAGAGGAGAGTCTACAGCTGTTGTTTACTAAACCAGCATAATTTCTAACTGCATTCTAAACACTGATCCCTATATTCACAGCGAAGTGCAGCTCCAGTCCTCACCAAAGAAGTTTCTCTTCGCAACACACAGAGACTGTTATAGAACACCACAACTGTTCAAAACGCAGAGAACAACTGTTTGTGGGGTGCCCAGCCTCAATGGATGGCACAATGCCTGCACCTAAGGTGTCAGGAGCACACCAGAAGGATGGAAAGATGGTGAGAAAGGGACCAGAAATCTGTTGTAAGGTTATGCTTCCTAGAAACACCAGGGAAGTGTCACACATCCCACCTCAACAATATGGCTTTCTAAACAAGACCTGAACAAGGATAACACTAATAGGCATCCTTTCATGGAAGAGGGAAATCTCACGGGCCTCACCCTTAAAAAAGAACTAGGCAACTAAAGAATGCTGAGAACTGAGAACAGGAGTAGTCGCCCTTTCCCACATTGAGTATCTCCCTAATTCTTTATCAAGGGTCAACTTTGAAATCATGTACAATCAATACTGAGTGAACTCAGCAGGTTTCATCTATCTATCTATCTATCTATCTATCTATCTATCTATCTATCTATCTATCTATCTATCTATCTATCTATCTATCTATCTATCCATCCATCCATCCATCCATCCATCCATCCATCCATCCATCTATCTATCTATCTATCTATCTATCTATCCATCTATCTACCTATCTATCTATCGTGTGTGTGTGTGTGTGTGTGTGTGTGTGTGTGTGTGTGTGTGTGTGCATGTGTGAGCTTGTAACAGTAACAATTAGGGAGGAGGAATTTTAAGGGAAGTAGGGAAGGCATGGGGAAATTGGAGAAAGGAAAGGGGATGGAGAGGAATGATGTAATTGTGTTTTACTTTTAAAAATTAGTTTAAAAGGTTCAACAGACTTGCCTCCAGGATAATCTGATGAAAACATTTCTTCAGTTGAGGTTCCCTCTTCCCAGATGACCATAACTTGTATTAAGTTGACAAAATCTGCCTGGCACGACTGCTGTAAACTTTCAAACACAACACTGTAGGTTGTAGCTAGAGTTTTCCTGCCTTGCCCACAGTCAGGACAAATCTCTGTCACCCGCCAGTCCCACAGCCGCTCAGACCCAACCAAGCAAACACAGAGACTTATATTGCTTACAAACTGTATGGCCGTGGCAGGCCTCCTGTTAACTGTTCCTATATCTTAAAGTAACGCATTTCTACAAATCTATACCTTGCCACGCGGCTCGTGGCTTACCAGCATCTTCACATGCTGCTTGTCCTGGCAGTGGCTGGCCATGACTCCTTCTGCCTTCCTGTTCTTTTATTTCTCCTCTCTGTTAGTCCCGCCTATACTTCCTGCCTAGCCACGACCAATCAGGTTTTATTTATCGACCAATCAGAGCAACTTGACATACAGACCATCCCCCAGTACAGCCAAGTGCAGACCATCTCAGACACCTGCACTCAGGCCCATGGTCCTAATCATCCTCTATGCAAACCTGCTGGGTAACACCACAAGGAACCCAAGAAGGGCTCCCACAGGACATACATTAACATCCCACAGCAGTAGGTGGATATGGTTTTGTTTCTCCCAAGGGAACAAAAAAGAATGCTACAGTTTGTCAGAAACCACCAGTGTTTCTCCTTGAGAAAGCATTTCAAGTGGCTGCTGATAACATGTAAATATTCTGAATGTTCCACATCCTTCCCAGCTTCTTATGCTACCAACTCTGCAACATTTAGTACCTGCAGTCTGTGATGGTTTGCTGGGGTTTAAATTGATTTTCCCTAATGACTATTAATCTTAACTAACTTTTTGGGTGTGGACTTTTCTTTTTACTACTTGTAATTCACCCCAGAAAATCTGAAGTTTCTTCTCAAACTTTTTTCTATTTCCATTTTCTTTCCCTTTCTGTTTTCCCCCACCTCCCCCACACATACCCAGCTCTCCCTCCTTTTCAGTCTTCCATGTTGTCCATAATTCTTTTATACATTCTTAGTCCTTCCTTAGTTTTTTCTGGTATACTGTCTCATATTGCATGGCTTGGGTTCAAAGGAGACTTTTGGTGTACAAATACAAAATTTGGACCAAATCAGACGTGGTTTTCTTTGACAGTTACCACAAGCTTTGTCTCATCTGAGAAATGTTTTCCTGATGTGGATTTTGGTTTTGTCTACTGTGACAACTGTTCTATCATTCATGTTTGCATTTGTGTGGACCATCTCTTCCTTCCATTTCCTATGTATTTAATTTACTTATCCATTTTCAGTTTCTCAAAGTATGTAAGCTCAGTTCATTGTTTCAGCCCTGTAGTGGTTGATCGTCCTTGTGAACTTGACTGGATCTGGGGTCAAGTGACAGACAAGCTGTCAGCACACCTGGGAGGGATTTCTTTGACAGGTGGAACTGAAGTGGGACAACTGCCCTAATGCAGGCAGCATCTCCAGGTGGCAGCATGGATCGGAAGTCCCAGAAACAGAAGTTTGGCTTTTGCCTGCTGACCTTCACATTGCACGGGTTCCAGTTCATCTGCCTTATTGATATCTTGTTGTTGGGGCTGCTGACATTTTTCTCTTTTACTAGGACTCAGCTTCTCCCACTTTCCACTGTGGACTGAGAACCAACTGTTCTCTAGGAATCCCTAGGTGCTCAGGGGAAGACTAGGGCTGCTCCGGCATCTAGCTTATGGACTAAGCAGCTACCACGTCCTCAGCCTTTTCAGTGTGGAACCAGCTGCTGTTGGACTGCCTAGGTCATTTTACATGAGCCAATTGGATAAATCCCCCCTTAATATGCATTCATTCCTGTAATTCTGATTCTATAGCAAGCCCTAGCTAACACTGGATCTATGTTTCTAGAATAAGTATTTAAAATTTTGAACTTCCCCATGCATGTTGCCTTAAGTACATTGCCTGAGGTTCATTGCATTAAAATGTTTCAAATTATTCTTAGAAGCATGGGATTACTTCCTTTGTTTTCCTTTTCTGTGTTATTTTCTGTATGATCAAACTTACTCTGCATGATTTTAATTCTCTTAAATTACTTACACTTATTTTTAAAAGTCTAGAATATACCATGTCTTGGTGAATTTTGCATGAATATGTAATTCTGCTGGCTTAGAGTGATATAGTCTATAAACTTAGTTTTATTGAAAGTGGTATTTAAATATTCGCTACTATTAATTGTTTATTCTATTCATTACAAGGGGCTGGAGTCAGGATATATTGAAAACAAAAATATAAGAAAAGAATGAAAGAAAGGAAAAAAAGAACATGAATAGCAGCATTCCAATGCATATACAAATCAAATTATGCAAAAGAGTGATAAAACTTTCAAAGCTCTTGGAAGGGAAACCTATTATACATTAATGTATACATATAAATATTCATTCAGTAGCTGTGCACACATCTTTAATCTCAGGACTTGGGAGGCAGAGGAAGGCAGATCTCTGTGAATTCAAAGCCAGCCTGAATAGCATAGTAAGTTCTAGGACATCCAGGCCTACATACTAAGATCCTGTCTTGAAAAAAAAAAATAAAATAAAAACAACAACAAGAAAAGAATTACAGCAGATGTTTGATCAGAAACTATGCAAGCCAATTGACAATGGAGTGACACCTGTTCAGTGTTAAGGAACGAAGAGATAAAGAAAGAAAAGAAGGAAGCTAGGAAGGAAGGTGGGAAGGAGAGAATACTGATATTGCTGAAAACAAACGGCCATTCTAGGCTTGGGGTACAGAGCACTTGCCTAGTATGCAGGAATCCTTGGTTCAATACCCAATACACACACCGAGTATGGTGGCACAGTCCTGTCGTCCCAACACTTGGGAGATGGAGGAGGAAGATCAAAAATTCAAGGTCATCATCAGCCATATATAAAATCTGAGGGAAGCCTAGACTTTGTGAGACTTTGTCTCAAAAAGGAGCTTTCCAAATTACACTTTATAAGCAAGAACAATTATGTTCTTGCTACAGAAAACACATTTTACATTTTGGATATTTTGTAGTAAAAACACAGTCCTAAAAATAGGTACATAGATAGAGAGAGACAGGGGGAAGGAAGGAGGGAGAAGACATGTATATGGCTATGATGTTATTAAGAATATATTCATATGATATAGGAGACTGGGAAGAGCCAATCTGCCCTTCAAACTGAAACCCACATAATCGAGTAGAGACACCCCCTCTGAGCACCTGAGAACAAGGAGCTCTGATGATGGAAATTGAAGTCCAAATGCTAAGTGGACCAGTGTCCCTTCTTCACAAGAGTCCTGCAGAGATAGGTCCTTTCTCCTTCTATTCATTCTGTTCAGAAATCAGATGACTGGCTTTGATGACGGACACCTTGGGGAAAACAGTGGGCCTTGCTCTGTTAACCCCAGTGTTAACCCCAAACAATCTTGCAAACCTCCCCAGAGTAGTATTTAACAAAATATTTAGTCTAAGGCAAGTTGACACAAAATTAACCATAACATATATAAACACAACAACAAGTTAAAAGGAAAAGGATGAGAATAGCACACCAGGAAAACTCAAATTTAAGATATCTAAAATATAGATAAGAAATAAAAATGTAGAATACTACAGAACTCAGAACAAGTCTCCTGCTAGGGAAGAAAATTGCTTCATAATGACATGATGTATATTCATCAAGAGTGCTAAGATTTAGCCTTGAATAGTGTGTTTCTCTAATAACAGAACTGTAGCAAAAATTCAATGAAGAGCTGGCAAGATGACTCTGTGGGTAAAGGTGCTTATCACCACGCAGGAATTCAATTCCTGTGACCCAAATGATGGAGGGAGAGAACTGACTCTCGAAAGTTGTCCTTAAGCTACCAATGTGTGCCATGTCATGTGCCCACAAATAAATAGAAAAAATAAATAAAAATAAAAATTCAAAAAACATACTTGAAAAGGTATAGAGCAAAACTAGCAATTACTATCTCCAACACACCTTTCTTGTGAAGAATAGGATAAACAATCAGTAATAGCATAGATTTAAATACCACTTTCAATAAAATTGACTATAACATTTATAGTTATCCAACTCTAAACCAGCAGAATTACATGTCCATGAAAAATTCACCAAGACAAGTTATATTCTGGACTTTTAAAAGTTTTAATTACATTGCCCGAGTTTCATTCCATTAAAATATTTTCAAATTATTCTTAGAACCATGGATTACTTACTTTGCTTTTCATTCATATTTTATTTTATTTATGGTCAGAAAAGTTATTCTCCCCAGATCCACTCCTCCTCCTGTTTCCCTTCAGAAAAGAGCAGGCTTCCCAGGGATATCATCTGAACAAGGCATAACAAGTTACAATAAGACTGGACACAAACCCTCATTATCAAGGCTGGGTGAGACAACCCAGTAGGAGGAGAAGGGTCCCAAGAGCAGGTGAAAGAGTTCTTCATGTTCTTCCTTTTTGAGATTCTTTGTAAACTGGTAACTTGGATAAAATTTGGGGGAGGAATTAGTGTTACTTTTTGTATAGTATTATTTTTTGTTTGCCCATGCTCCTTACTCTTCTCTCTTTAGATTAAATTGCTGTAGTATCATGCCACTCTGTGTTATCTCATAGATTAATAGTATTTCATTTATATTTTCAGTCTTTCTTAAGCTGTTGCATTTTGACTAGATTCACCTGCAATGCATTTCTATTTCTAGTGTCATGTTTTCTTCTGCAAAACCTGAAAGGTGGCTTACATTATCCAAATTACTTTTTAAATGCACACATTGTCTTATAATTATTATTTTAACCTTTACAGTGCTAGGAATCAAATCCAGGTTCCCCAGGCATCCTAAGCAAGAGCCAAGTAAATAGAATATTACCTTTTCCTGCTCAAAGTGATTGATTCAAAAAAAGAGGTAACAGCAACCCTCAAGAAAAGACCCAGAATTCTTAGTTGTACCTTGGCTCCTATAAACTCTACTTTTCATTATTAGTGGTTCTCTTTTGATTATCTTTTATTTTTTTATTTTTCTTTATTAAGAAATTTTCTACTCACTCCACATGCTATCCACAGATACCCCCCTCTTCCCTCCTCCCACCCCCTAGCCCTCTTTCCCAAGCCACACCGCATCCCTATATCTCCCAAATTGAGGTCTCCCATGGGGAGTCAGCATAGCAGAGTATACTGAGCCTAGGCAGATGCAAGCTCCTTCCCAGTGCACCAAGGCTGTGCAAGGTGTCACACCACAGGCACCGGATTCCCAAAAGCCTGTCCACGCACCAGGGACATATCCCAATCCCCCTACCTGGGTGCCCCACAAACAGTTCAAGCCAAACAACCATCTTCTGTGTCCAGAGGGCCTAGTCCAGTCCCATGGGGGCTCCACCTCCACCAGTCCACAGTTCATGGGTTTCCACTAGTGTGGCCAGTCATCTCTATACATCCTCCCATCATGATCTTGACATCCCTTGCCTGTAGTATCTCTCCTCTCTCTCATCAATTGGATTCCCTGGAAACAACCTAGATGTCCCTCAACTGAAGAATGGATAAAGAAAATATGGCACATATACACAATAGAGTACTACTCAGTGGTAAAAAAAAAAAATGATATCATGAAATTTGCAGGCAAATGGATGGATCTAGAAAATATCATCTTGAGTGAGGTAAGCCAGACTCAGAAGGACAAACATAGTATGTACTCACTCATAAGTGGATACTAAATGGGAGGGAAGGGATGGCCAGACTGCAACCCACAACTCCAGAAAGGCTAGCTAACAAGAAAAAATCCTAGGAGGGACACATGAAAGACCATGTGAAGGAGAACTAGATGAGATCTACATGAGTGAACTGGGTGTGTGGGGGGTGGCAGAGGGCGAGGAATGGGGGATGAAAACATAGGGAAATAGGAGGGTCAAACTGGAACAGGGACAGAGTGGGAGGGCAGGGAATAAGATACCATGATAGATGAGGACATCATGGGAATAGGAAGAGGCAGGGTGCTGGGGAGGCTCTCAGGAATCCACAAGGTTGACCCCACCTTGGTCTGCTGGCAGTGGTTCAGAGGGTGCCTGGACTGGTCTACTCTGGTGACCAGCCTAGCAAATAACCTAGCTGTCATCATAGAGCCTTTGTTCAGTGACAGATGGAGGCAGATACAGAGATCCACGGCCAGGCACCAATTCCAGGTTCCAGGAATCCAATTGATTATCTTTTCTATCTTCATTTTTCTTTCCACAGTGCTCTTCCTATCTCCATGAATATGTGGAATGTTTTTGTAGCTTGTCCTCTTGACTTTGTTAATACTTTCCTTATCTCTATCATATTGAGGATTATTGCTATTCATGGTTCTACTAAATACAAGTGACAATTTACTTTTTATTAAAACCATACCTAGCAAATTTCAATAGATGCTGGACATTATAAATTCTGTTATTATGTGCCTTAATCATATTATTGTAGGTGCTATAATCATATTGATGACTAGTTAAAGTTATAATTTGCTTTGGCAACAATTGGGTCATTATGAGAATTGCAAATTCGTTAGGATTTTAGCAGGCAGGACTCTCCCCTAAGGTTTGTTGCAGCCCACTCCCAGCAAATGACCCTTTGGAGGATTTCATCCTTTTACAAAAATAAGGTATTTCTATTCTGGCTAAAGGGACCACCGACTTTTTTCTGATTGGTGTGAGAATCCAAAGCTGTTCTTCCTTCCTAGGTGCTCATGCCTAGGACCCTGTTTGCTGAATTTGGGTTATTTCCACCAGCCTGAATGCAGTCACCAGCTTGAGTCTCTCTAGATTCAGGGCTTTGTGAGCAGCCTCTGTAGCTCCCTCCTTTTGGGGTACTCTCCTTAAATTCTAGTTGCCTTGCTATCCCTAGACTGTATTTTCAATATCCTCAAGTATAACACACCTTTTCTATTTTTTTTCTGAAATTTTGCCTGGAAACTGTCTTCAGGTATTAAGTAGGCACAATTTTGTTATACCTTCTTTGTTCCATGTTCCTGTAACTATAATCCCATTATAAGTTCTCCTCTCTCTCTCTCTCTCTCTCTCTCTCTCTCTCTCTCTCTCTCTCTCTCTGTCTCTCTCTGTCTCTCTCTCTGTCTCTCTCTCTGTCTCTCTCTCTCTCTCTCTCTCTCTCCCCGCCCCCCATCCATATGAATTTACCAGGTGTTTAAGATGAGAGGGTAAATCTGTCTCTTAGTCTGTCCCTGTTATGGGTATTTTTTTTTAATATCAGTTCGGGTTTTAGGAACACATTTACTACACCAATTAATCTTAAGTGCTCTAAAACTTATTTTTGTAAATAAAATATTAGTAACAATGACATATCTTTTTTGATACTGACAGTTAAGATCCAATGCGACAGTGAAAATCCCTTTGTGAACTGTGAAGCCTTACATGAGAGCCAGTGTTAGGAATTGTGTTGACGGCGGGGTTGATGGTAACAATGACAACTCTGCTTCCATAAGTGTGCAAATATAACTGTGCTCCAGAATGACTGACAACGAGAGCTGCAGCGGGGACTCCAGCAATGGTCATCGACTCTTGCTCCGAGTATGTGTGTGTGGTGTGTGTGTCTGCATGTGTGTATATGCATGTATGGTATGATATGTGGTGTGTATGTGTGTGAGAGTGTGTGCATGTGTGTGGTATGATATGTGGTGTGTTTGTATGTGTGTATATGTGAATGTGTGTATGCGTGTGGTGTGGTGTGTGGTGTGTGTGTGTTTTCTGAACTAATCACTGAGAGCAGGAGAGAGTGATTTTCTAAAGAGCCAGGTCTCTGAAATGCCAACATTGGATGAGATATAATGGGGTTTAAAGTGCAGATTGGATGTGAGATCTGGTCTCTGACTGGGTGAGTTCATTATGCTACATAGTGAGTCACAGAAGAAGGGGTAGCCAGTTTCATCCAGTAAGCAATCTAGAGAAGGAAGTTAACAGCATATTTTGATACAAGAGTACAATGTGCTGCTTCACCAAGTGGCTTACAACAACAGCCAAGCAAACTAATGCAAAATAGACTCTTATAGTAACAGAGAAATACAGAACAACTGTACATTAGAAGGACATAGGGAAAAACAACACTGACTCATATCTAAGTTCCCTCTTTTATATGTAATATGCTTAAGTGAAAAGTTCCAAAATTGACAACGCAGATAATTTTGCTCGTGAGTGTTCTGAGATTAACCAGTTACCTTCTCAAAGACAGAAAAAAAAATGTGCCTTTTGGTCTTTGTAGCTCTCTCAGGCCAAGGATAGTGTCTTACCCAAATGAGATTTTCAAGGAAGTGCCTGTTGAACAAATAGCAAGTCTTCTGCATCTGTTTGTTGTGAGGTCACCTATGGTGTCTTTCTACAAAGCTCACAAGATACATTCTACTTTTTCCTCATTTGGCAAATGTACAAGTTCATGACAGAGACTTGTCACTTGCCCATAATCTCATAAAAGAGAACCGGATTTCAAACCCAGGTCACTTAAACCCACAATACTCCAAGATGCAGTTTAAAAAACAAATCTGTGGAAAGGCTTTATTGGATAATGTCAAAGCTCGAGAGTGAACACTGTACATGTTAAGAGCCCACAGCAAGGGCTCACTGTGAAGGAAATAAGAAGACTGAGATTGCTCAGTAATTGTACAAACATGAGGGAATTATACATTAATCGATGAGTCAATGATGGTGCACACAAGAAAGTCTTCCCCGGTGAGCTCCACCAGTCACCTGAGTGATGAGGGCATTGTTAAAGGTAGCAGTGCTGGTCTCTTTGTTCTGAGGTGTCCATGCAGAAAGGAACAAGATCAACTGGCAGCTTCAATGGTTGGTGGTACAAAGAAACCACATTCTGTTTTCAAGGCAGCAAATTAGTTGACTCATACAATAAAGGTTTACAGCCTCAACTACTGTAGTGGAAGTCCGAGCACTGCTCAAGGGCACCAGAGCAGCAGCCCAGGACTTCAGAGTGCAATTGTGTGAGGAGGCCATTGTCCCTGGTTAATAGCTTTGATTTGATTCACTGCTGTTGATTTTAATGCCTGCATTTAAATTACTTGAGTTGAAATTATCAATAATCTTGGCTGGTTCCGGGAAAAAGTGAAAACATAGTGACGTCTCTGTTGTTTCTTACTCTCCTTTGCTTTGAGTATTGTTTTGTCTTCAAGTAACCTGAAACATGCTTAAGCTAGCTGAAATAATAATGAAGGTAAAGTTGACTTTGTTATCTTAGATGTTCAGAATCAGGGAGGTGTGGAGGGGACTAATGTGCTCATGATGTTAGCACAGCCCTGGACAGTTTTAAATTCTTTGCACACATAGATGCATTGTAAGGAAGTTCCTGGGCGGGTCTCTGCTTGGTCACAAGCTCCACTGCTGTTTCTATGCATCTGATTCACAGAGAAGAGCAAGAGTTGGGTGGTCACATCCTGAGAAAGTGAAAGAACACATCAGGGAAAAATAATTGACTATAAGTCACAAAGTGCTCAATACAATAAGCAATAAAATATAATTAAATTCTTAGACCATAAATTATAAAAATCACCTAATTAAAATCTCTTGGGAAGGAGTTACTGACAGACACCCTCCCCAATACAGGGCACTGAATTAGCCATTAGTCTTCCTCTGGGAGAGAGAAGGAGAATAATCAGGAGGCTGAAGCAGGAGGATTGCCAGTCAGCCTAGACTGTATGATGAGATTTTGCCAACAGTAAAAAAATTAAATTCTGTGTACTTATTGCCATAAAATTCAGCTTATATCAATAGCTAATCTGTTTACAGTTATAAATTTTTCAGTTTATTTTGAGTTAAAAATAATGTCCTGGGATGGTCAAAGTTTTACTTCAATATTTATCTTCTAGCTCCTGTTGACTTGGATTATGTAGATATTGGTTGAACTTGTTGTAGAGTACTGCTCATGTTCTCTAAAACTCTTTTTTTTTTTTTACTGTGTACTCTGTTTACCAACCTCATGGCACAGAATGACCACACTATTCTTTTTTTTTACATTTAAGAGTATTTACTAGAACAAAATGACAAAGTATCATTCATCAGCAGAAGCCTGTGACTGAGAAAAGTAGAAAGATAACTGTCCCTTTTGTAGTGAAGCTTGTGCTTTAGGGAAGAGAGGCAAGCTTACATCCTGGAGCTTCTCAGGAAGCAGCCCTAGAATGAGAGAACCTCCAAATATCACCTCTTTTGGGAAAAGGGTCTCACATACCATGGCAGGTATCAAACTCATGATGTAGTCAACAGTACACTCAACTCCTGATCTTCCTGCCTCCACTTCCCAAGTGCTGGAATTACATGACCACACTATTCTATGACAAGTAGTATGGAAGAGCTGGATGATTTTCTGTGGAGTGGGGAACATATATATATATATATATATATATATATATATATATATATATATATATATTTTTTTTTTTTTTTTTCTGAGACAGGGTTTCTCTGTGTAGCTTTGCGCCTTTCCTGGAACTCACTTGGTAGCCCAGGCTGGCCTCAAACTCACAGAGATCCACCTGGCTCTGCCTCCCGAGTGCTGGGATTAAAGGCGTGCGCCACCACTGCCCGGCGAGTGGGAACATATTTAAAAACTTTTCTCATCATAAGAAGAATGTTCAGAGAATAACCACATTAATGACTATTAACAGATTCATTGAAAAACACAGGCAGGCGGTGGTGGCACACGCCTTTAATTCCAGCACTTGGGAGGCAGGGGCAGGCGGATCTCTGTGAGTTCATGGCTAGTCTGGTCTCCAAAGCGAGTTCCAGGAAAGATGCAAAGCTACACAGAGAAGCCCTGTCTCGAAAAGCAACAACGAAGAAGAAGAAGAAGAAGAAGAAGAAGAAGAAGAAGAAGAAGAAGAAGAAGAAGAAGAAGAAGAAGAAAATGAAAATCTCTGGTTCTGAACCTACAGGTGTTCAGCATATATTATTATTTAAATACACATACTCACACATATACACACACAAGAATGCACACACAGAATTATGAGCATAGGCACCCAAATACACATACATATATATATATATATACACATACATACATATATACACATACATACATATATACACACAGACACTCATGTGTTTGCCTGTGTACATGTACACAGGCAAACACAATTTTATTAGTGTAATATCATAACTTTGTTTAATTTTTTTGATCAGCTACATTCATTCTGTTAAAACTTTGGCTGAATGGAATTGCTTTCAGCACATGTTAAATGCCACGTATCATGTGTAATGATTGCTACATACGGTAACTTTATCGCATATTCTGTAAACAACATCCTTTATGAATGACAGACAATAATGTGAAACAACTGTGAGTAATCAATTCCAAATTCAGTGCCAGAGATTTTAAGTTTCGCAGGGTCACCGTAATAAAGCACTTAAACACACATGTGACCTGGTCCTGTTGTTTTAGGATCTCTCCTGATCAGTTTCTGTAAAGCCTCCAAACAGAAATAACTAATGTTGTATTTCACATTAGCACCAAGCTTTGCAAATGAAGAAGGGAACTTTTAAATTGTGCATTTAAATTACAGGTTATGTTCTGCAAACAAGAGTGACTGTAAAATGCCAACAATTAAAATAAAACATGTGGATTCCATCAACCTCTGCTACAGATACCCAGAACAGAAGAACTTACAACTTTCATAAGATAAATAGGATAAAGTCTACAAAACGTAAATGTACAATAAAATTTTGACATTTGAAATTATTTACAGTTTTATGGTCTCATTCCTGTGATTTTATTTTGCTTGTTTGATTTTCTTTTAGAAAGATAAGGTGAATTTTCTACTTCTAGAAGGTAAAACCCTTCAGTTACTAGTCTCAAATACTTCAGATGCTCAAAAGTGCCAGGGCCTATGGGAGATCCAAAAAAACAAAGCAAAACAAGCAAGCAAGCAAACAAAAATCACATATAGTCCTTGCTCTCAAAAAGTTTCTCGTATAATGACGAAAGTAGTGAGGTGTTTGAACTCACAAGAACACAACAAAAAAAATGTAAAAAAAAGGTAAATCATATTTTCTTGCACATTTTTTTTTTTACTAATTCTAATGTGGTTTTTAAAGTCCAAAGGAATGCTTACTCTAATTTATTTTACTTGCCTAATTTAGATCCAGGCTAGAGCAGATTATTTTCTAACCTCTATTTCTTCTCTTAAATCTAAGAATTATTTACATACCCGAGAGGTGAAGAGCAGGCTTAGAAAAGACTCTACTGAGAAGTCAGAAAATTCTTTAGGGTCATTTTTGAGTGCCTGACTCTTAGGACTCAGCCTCTCTTATGGAAGCCCATGTCCCCATCCTGGACAAAGAGACAAGTAGTCATTTGTGATGTGTGTACATGTTCATGTGTGAAGGTGCACATACATGCCTGCATTCAGAACACTCATACACATGAAAAACAAACAAACAAATCTTTAAGCCAAGCTCCGTGGCATTAGAATCACTGGCCTAACTGTACAGGAGTTGACTGAGGTACACAGACTTTGAGATAGCGCAAGTGTCTGAGTGGCCCCCTTTAACTACATGATGTTTCTATTTGTGAATTCATATAACACAGTGTTCTCACACAGCAAGCATCAGAGGACCCTTGTTTCAACAGCAGGCGAATGCCACTTCGGCTTCTTTTTCAGAACTATGTTTAAAGGTCCTGAACCTGAATGATTATAAATCGCACTTAGTAAATTTACAGGTTATATAAAAGCTACCCTGTGTCTTAGAAAGTCCTAACCAGGGTGTGGTGAAGAACCTAACAGGCGTACCCAGAGCTACGCCGTTTCCCCGCTGGACTCCTCAGAAACCCCTGGCCCTCGCACCTCTTTTTCTGACCGATTTTTAAACCTGTTCCAGCAGCACACAATCTGATCAAACAGCTTTGAATGTCATTATTTATTTGGGTATAAACAACAGGTGTGGAGATGAGGGACCCACAAATTCCACGTTAGATAGAAAAAATGATGAAAATGATCTGGTTTGGGGTGACCTTCCTTTTCACTTTGTCAGACACCCTCACTCATCAGACACCCGCTCTCTGGTTACACCCCAGCCTGGCCTTGTGCGTGTCCGTTTAAATTAAGTTTACAGCCCTGTTTCTGATTAGTCTGGAGCCCATGCGTTAGTTTTCACCCCGTCTTCAACTGAGACACCCAGAGCCAGGCATTTTACCTCATGTTCTTGCTGCTCTCCACAGCTGTGGCTTTCTTCTATTCCCAAGAGTCAGAAATCTGGGTGAGGAGCCCTGCTGAAAGGCAGAGGCTGGGACCAACATGCTCTCAGGGAAGGTTTTAGGTAAGCTAGACCTATGCCTCACGACTAGTCTTGGACCCATTCTGGAAAGGAGCAAAGATATCCTAATAAGAGACATAGCCCCTCACCTCAGATATCACATTATGGAAATAATGAACTCCAAGGAATTGGAGTTTCCTCCAGGAATCTCATGCTGGAGGGTGGGGAACACTGGAACCTTGCTGCCAGGCAAAGAAAAAAAAAACAGTATTCCAGGAAGAGATTTCCATGATGGCTGTAGATGCACATTATGAGACTTCTATGTGCCCTCCCCACACCTCTTCATTAAGCCCCAAACCCATTTGTTAACTCTGTCTCCTGTCTGTGCAGTGTTTTAAGGAAGTTGGTTCCGGGTGGTGTATACTATTCTCAAGGTGTTTCTCTTACAGGAAATGAATTAAGACATGTGAATGAAGTACTAATGTAGTCATTGGCAACCCCTCTTACCTTTCCTGGTTGGCTCATTGTTTACCTAATGGCCAGAAATAATATTTCATTGTGTGAAGAATGTTGGCATCAGGGGCCCAGGTTCCAGCTTATTGATGGCTCAGAGTTTCTGAATTGATGCCCTCAGCAGGTTGCTGCCCTGATGAATGGCAATTATGGTGGCTCCCACAGAGGCCTCTGTAGCCAGAGCATTTACTCCTTTCAAATAATTGCCCCTGAGAAGCTGAACAGGTAATTGTAACATCTGAAAACCATGCTTTTGGCTCAGAATCAAAGAGTATCAATCTCCAGGACAGAGGTGTTCGGAATGACCCTCAACAGTTGTTAATGAACAGTTTCTGGAGAGTTTAATTTTAGAACCAATTGGAGAAACTTTAGCAAGCTCCTCCACCTCAGATAAATTAACCTATCGTGAAGGTACCCAGGTAACTGTGAAGGGGTGTCACCCTATTTGAAATCTGTAGTATCCTTTTGCAATTGATTGATTTTAGACTTTGTGACAGTCTGTGTTGCTCTTTAAATGACTTCAACACTTTCTCATGTCAGCCCAATCTATGCATTAACCTCAAAAATGTTACTCACTCATTCTTAGTCCCTGAATGCGCACTGTTCTGTAATGCCATTCCACAAATGTACCTAGAATGTTTTCAAATGAATTTTAATTTTGGAGTATGATTTAGGTGAGGTTGACTAATGTTCTTTCAATATAGGTAATGGTAATATCTTGGGGTCTGTGTGAGTCTTCTACAGGATCACATAATTGCCAGGTGTGGGACTTCAGTGTTTATTCTCTGCTTAAACTTGACTTTTGGGAAAACTATTGCACAAAATATGAAATAAAATAGAAAGTACCTAATATGTGACCATTCAAGAACAAAGAGAAGGTGAGAGCAAGCAGCAACTGTATATTATGATGTGGTCATGTCACAACCTGGAGGTCTAGACATCTTTAAGAGAAACAGAGGGAATAATGAAAAGTATTTTTCTTTAAATCTAGAAAGAAGATATAGAAAGATCATAAACTACGTCAAAATCTGAACTACTTGATGTACAAATATTTATTCTTCTTGAATTATTGGAAATAAGTCAGCATGCTGAACAGAGCTCAGCCAGGTCTGCTCCACTAAAGCATCATCATTCAACAAGCCAGGGGCTTCCAGAGGATTTCAGTGTCATCGTATTTCAGGCAGAGCAGTATTGCCAAGAGGAGTGACTAAGAGACCAGACTAAATCATGAGTCAGTTCAGAAACACTCAACAATTAGAACAAAAACTTTAAGAAAGTGATTATTGAACTTAAGCAAATATGGGATCAAAATGATGGGATTAAAATATGAACATTGGTAAAGTTGACTATGGAGACATTCTATAAACACACATGCAACTCAAAAGATTGAAAGAATTGCAAGATAAAGATAGAATTATACTTGCAGCCATACACATATATCATCTTAATCTTGATTTACTGAAGGCTTTGATACACAAGTCTCCTTCTCACACAATCATGCCCTTGTTCTCCTAATTAGATTATTGGAACTGAGAGGTCTATGGATGTTCTGAATGGAGGCATGGATTTTAGAGAGCATCTGTTCCAGGTACATGCCTTTAGGCTGATAAATTTCTCAATCATGGATGACAAACAGGCTTTAACTTAAAAGTCAGTTCCAGTAACTGCAAGTTGACTGCCTCGACCATGGTGCTGACATAGATTCCAGGGAAGCAGGGAGGAAGGCTATGCAAGATGCTTCTCCTATTGCAATGATTCATGGCCAGGAGTTAGAACCCAGATACACACTGGTGGAAGATAGCTTCAGTTTCATGCATTTATCCCTTTTAAAATCAAGAACATGAGCACATGTTGATAGATGTTTGGGGTAGAGTTACCAAGTGCAATTCTATTTAATGTAGATTCCCTTTCTACCAAATTTGTCTTTGATGTGTTAGATGTCTTTAATATCTTCGGTATTATGAAGAACCTAAAAGGTCTCATGTTCTAGGTCTCTGGCCATACAATTCTTTCAGTTTTGTGTGCTCTCAAACGGGAAGCCGAGGCAGAGAACAATCCTATTAGCATGTGATGGCAGTTGCTGGGTTTTGCCCTCTGCTCTTGTCATTTAGATGGCTATAAGAAACTAGACCCATGCCGGTGGTGGTGGCACATGCCTTTAGTCCCAGCACTCAGGAGGTAGAGCCAGGTGGATCTCTGTGAGTTCGAGGCCAGCCTGGTCTACTGAGTGAGATCCAGGACAGGCACCAAAACTACACAGAAAAATCTTGTCTCAAAAAAACAAAAATAAATAAATAAATAAATGAATAAATAAATAAATAAATAAAAAGGAAGAAACTAGACCCAGGCCATTACTTAGTTATTTCCCCCAGAAATAATCCTACCATATGCTTGGGGAAAACCATAGACCTATATTGGTAATCACTTCCATTTGCCCCGCCTCTCTCCCAAATTTATTCATACCTAATAGTTATACAAAGTAATAAGAAGTTTTCACATGAAAGATACACCCAGTTATTTTTTGGGATGCCCCATATTATCACAGGAGTGAACTCCTCTGACCCCAGCTCCTTATTTTGAGAGTTTACTTCTTAGATATAGTTTGCCTTATTTAAAGCAATTCATGGTCATTGAGATCCTCATGGACTTCTTTACATTTGAGCGATTCTTGCTCAGTTCCTGTAGCCTATGTGTTTTTCTTTGTTGTTTCTCTTCCATTTGCATCCAAATGTACCTAAAGCCTTTATCTGTACATGCAGCAAACCCTTGGTGATACTACTTCAAACCCTTAACTAGTGTGTGGCAAATACAGTGATGAACACCTTTTCTGTATGCTCTGCTTCTCCACAGCATTTGAGGAGTTCAACACTGCATCTATATAGCATGGTTGAAGAAGTTTAGGGCTAGAGATATTAAAGAAGTTATTCAACCTCACACAGCTTTGGTTTGGAGCTTGGCAGTCCTCTTACTGGCAGTTTTCTTCCACTTGTAAATCACTGCTAAGTAGTATACCCGTTATAGGGACAAAGCATTGTACAAATCCATATGGAGCTTACAAATTAGACAGGTATCAAATTCGCTGCCTGCTTTTTAAAAAGTTGTATAGCCTCTTAGTCTGATGGTTCTGTCCTCCCTGCCTTTCCTATTGTCAAGACTAGACCCAAAGCTTCTTTGTTAATATTCTAGGCTCTGCTGGAACATAACCTTCAGGGAGATTTTTCAGTGTGCTTCAAGATTTGCACAATTGTATTAATTGGCTTCTATGATCATATGAGCTGGTTCAAAGACATAAATGTAATTTATAATTTATCCCATGTTATTATAATGATGCATACAGTTTTCCCACAAGTCATACATAAACAGACAGCTGTTCTTCAGCTCCCCACTAGATAGAACAAAATTTACTACTTTTGGCTAAGATGCTTTCAGAAAATGTGAGACCCAAGACTGAAGAGCTAGAATTCAAGGCATGCCACAACACAGGCACCATGAAAATGTAGGAGTCAATATAAGAGAAGCTGAGAAAAACACTAGGGTTTTGCTCTAATCAAGAGACATTCTGTCTGCAGGCTGGCTGTCTTCTAGTGGCATGTAGTCTCTACAAGACCAGGGATACATTTCTTAATCTCAATTAAACCAGCTGGGAGTGTAATACATCTGCTCCACAATCACTCCATGATTTATGACATTTTTAATTATGAGTAAGTGAAACTGAAGATGTCATTGAAAATGTTAAATGACCGTCTTAGACCACCCAGGGAACCAGTAAGCACCAAGTTAAGATAGAATACCATCAGATAATTCTCATGATCACTGTTTTTTGTTAAAGATAGTTATCCATCAAAAACATTCATGTTGTTGGTTGTTTTACTCTTTTTACTTTTTGTCTCTTTTTGGGGGCCGCCACCCAGCTCCCAAATAAATCACATATTAGGCTTATTCTTTCTTATAATTACCCAAACTTAGCTTGGCTTGTTTCTAGCCAGCTTTCCTTAGCTTAAATTATTCCATCTATTTTTTTTAACCTCTGGGTTTTTTATTTTTCTTACTTCTATATATCTTACTTTCACTCTTACTCTGTGACTGGCTATATAGCTGGGTGTCTGGCCCCTAGCATCCTCCTCTCCTTGTTTTCTCATTCCTTGTTCTCATTTGCTCTTTCTATTTATTCTTTCTACCTACCAGCCACACCTCTCCTTTCTCCTGCCAAACTATTGGCCGTTCAGCTCTTTATCAAACCAATCAAATATTTTAGACAGGCAAAGTAACACAGCTACAATGAGCTAAACAAATGTGACATAAAATAATGCAACATATCTTTGCATCATTAAACAAATGTTCCACAGCATAAACAAATCTAATACATTTTAAATTAATATTCTAAAACACAATCATGTTGGATGGGTTGTACAGTGCATCTGGCTTTGTAGTTATATATTTAGAGAAAACTTAGGATAGAACAAAATGTCCCCAACTTCAGTTTTAAAGCAACATTCTCAAGCTTATTTTGAAATGACCCATATTTCTTTAACTATTGAGATGAGATATGTACATATGTACAGTTTAACTGAATTTTTAAAAATATTTTTGTAATGATGACTTCTAGTTTTTCCATGTCACCCTTGAATATATGGCTGTTCTTCAGTCCTGCCCAACATAGAAGAACAATATTCTATGTCAAAGTTCAAAAGCCAATTGGATATACTGCATAAAGCGTGAACAAAGAATTCTGAGAAAACAGTGGAGACCAAAAATTATGCTGGGGTCTCAGGGATGGCTCAGTTGGTAGATTGCTTGCCCAGAGACTATGAGAACCTAAGTTCTGACCCCAATAACCCACATATAAAAACAGATGTGATCGTATTTGAGCTTAGAAACCCAGTGCCAAGGCAGTGGAGGCAGGAGGATCCCGGGGAACAATGGAGTATCCCTAGAACCAATGGAGAATACCTGGAACCAATGGAAGATCCCTGGGACCAATGGAGGATCCCTGGAACCAATGGAGAATTCCTGGGACCAATGGTGGATCCCTGAAAATAATGGAGGATCCTTGGCACTAATGATAGACCTCTGGAACTAATGGAGGATCCCAAGAACCAATAGAAGATCCCTGGGACCAATGGAGGATCCCTGGAACCAATGGAAGATTCCTGGGATCAATGGAGGATTCCTGGGACCAATGGAGGATCCCTGGGACCAATGGAGAATCCCTGGAACCAGTGAAGGATCCCTGGCCATCTAGTCTTGACAGATTGATGAGCTCCAGGTTTAGTGAGAGATCCTGTCTCAAAAAAATAAGGTGGAGAATGATAGACAGAGATATTAATGCCAGACTCTGGCTGCCACACTCACCCATACTCGTATTCATATGAACCTATGCATGTATAAGCTTATATCCTACACATGAACAAAACAATTGTAATTTATTTGGGATGAATAACACTCATATATTAAAGGAGTAGTTATTGTAAAGCAAAAGAAATCAAAGAGATGATCAATAGGCTTAGAATTTTTTTCTCTGATAAAGTAGAAATTGTGCTAGATCTTGAGTAATGAAGAAGAAAGGGCATCTTTGGGCAGATGAATAATTTGAGTATAACTTGACGTGCCAATGACCTCACTTTGTGATATATACCATTTATTTATTGATTGATTGATTTATTGATTTATTTATTTTTGATTTTTCGAGACAGGGTTTCTCTGTGTAGCTTTGCACCTTTCCTGGAACTCACTTGGTAGCCCAGGCTGGCCTTGAACTCAGAGAGATCAGCCTGCCTCTGCCTCCCAAGTGCTGGGATTAAAGGCGTGCACCACCACCGCCCGGCCAATATATTTGTATTTTATTGTGAATATATTTAGCATATTCACGTACATGTGCAAGTGTGTGCACTTGTGTACATGCATACAGATGCCAGGAGAGTATGTCTGGTGTCCACCTCAGTTGTTTTCTATATTATTGTCTTGAGACAACAGGGCAGTCTCACTGAACTGTAAACTCACTGTTTTTAGGTTAGGCTAGGTATCTGCCCATCTCTGCCCCAAATGCTGGGGTTATGGGCTTGTACAGCAGCTTCGTCTAGCTTTTTAGGTAGATACTGGAGATTTAAGCTCAGATCATCATGCTTGCAAAGCAAGTGCTTTTGCCCACTGAGCTATCTCCTCAGCCTCATATGTGCCAATTTGTCAAGGAAGTGGGACCTGTTGATTGCAATGTGGGGAAGTGGAGATTAAGGGCAGTGAACACTGTCATTATAGTTGAAGGTGAGTCACAGAGTCCTTTTTATCTTGGATTAAGGATTTGGACATAGACATCTAGAAGGGGAGAATGTGTGATTTCTTTTTGAGTTCAGTGAGAACCCAATTTTAGAAATTTCACAGGATCATCCATAAAGAGCAGTTAATCATCACGATATGGAAGACATAGAAAATCGGGGCATTGCTATGGGGCAACAGGCCTGAAGGCAGAGCTTCAGAAGATCTTTCACATGGACAGAGGTTAGAGACTGAGAAACCAGGAAAAGGATTGCAGGGAGACACTGAGGAGTGCCTTGGGACACTACACCAAACTTTTCCATTTTTTCCTCTTAGAAGTTATGTACAGATACACCCTCAGGGTCTTACACTGTTGCTGCCTGATGTAGATCCTATAGACCTGATCTATGTCCTAAGCATTGAGAAAATGTGGGGCCCATCTATACTGGAGATGTAACATTACCTCTTCATTCTTTTCTCCTAAAGACATTCAACCTTAGTCACTAGTTTACATGTTTATGGATCATCCTTTAATCTCCAATCACAAGGGATAATTCTGCCTAAAGCTGTTATATACTTTTCTAGTGTCTACTTGTCAAGGAACACATTGAATAGACCTAAAATATTATATTATTTGCATAAAATATTAACTCCAAATAGGTTTCCTGGGGTATATTAATACTAAGCTAATAATTAATTTGGCAACAGTGTTTAAGTCAGCTCCCGTTACTATAAAAATTCACACAAGATGTTCAAATTGGAAAGAGGAATGACATAACTTTCTCTGAGTTTCAGCTCATTGTCAATCGATCCTACTCTTGCCTTTGAGTCTGTGGTGAGGCAGAGCATCTTGGCTGGAACACATGGTAAAAATTGCTCTATTTACTCCCCATTGGGGCATGAAATAAAGAATTCAAACTTAGGTCCCTGTGCTTGGATGGCAGGCATTTTACACAGACTGGGCTATATCCACAGCCTCGCATCTCAGTTCTTTAAGAAAAATTATTTATGTGTGGGAGCAATTTTGTCTGCATGCCAGTATGTGCTTGGTACTGGTGGAAGCCAAAAAAGAACTTTGGATCCCCTTGGAACTGGAATTGTAAAGAGCTGTGATCTGCTATGTGGGTGATGGGAATCAAACCCAGGTCCTCTGGACAAAGTAACAATTGTTCTTAACTACTGAGACCTCTGTCCAGGCCTGCACCTCCAATTTTACAGATTCAGCAACCTCCCAATTGTACCTTCGTTGTTGCCAATATTTTGAAAAATTGGTCCTTGTGGACACTTATCCAAACCATAGCAGACAATAGTATGTAAGGTATTTTTTCCTTAATACTTGCCCAGTTATCTACATAAAATAGAATGCATCATTTTATTTCCCCTTTGTCTAAATGTAAGACGCCAGTGCCGTACTGTCTCCATGTAAGATGGCAGCGCTGTAATCTACATGTAAGACTGCAGTGCTGAGTTGCATATCCAACTCTCATTCTTTGTAGCTCCATATAACTTTTGTTATAAATTAGCAAAACTTTCTTTTGGTCAAATTTTTCTACTCAGTATTTGTTTTCTGTTTCATTAATTCCCACTCCAATATAGTCATAATTTCTTCTCTTTCTTTGAGTTTCATTTCTTTTTCTGTTTTAATTAACTTTTTGAGGTTTGCTTTGAAAAGAATTTTCACTCTCTTTTTTTCTAAAGTGTATAATATTATACATATATTCTCTAAGAATGACTGTAGTTGATTCATTTCACATGCTTTATATTTTTATAATCATTAACTTAATCATTCCAATTTCCATTGTGATTTCTTCTTTAGCCCAAAGTTCTATATAAATATGTTTCTAGTTTTCAAACACTCAAGAACTTAAATAATTTCTAGTACTGACTTTTAGCCTTGTACTATAGCTGCTATAAAAACAATGCACTTCAAATGGCCAAGATGTGCCTTATGGTCCAACATATGTTCAATTTAGACCACTATTTCAAGGGTACTTCTGCAGGCGCTGCATAAAGTGCTTCAGATGTGAACTCAAGATTATGCTCACAGAAGATATTGCCAGAAAAAAAATCAGAGAGAGAATGACAAAAAGACAAAGATCTTTGCCACAGAAACTGGAAGGAGTAAAGGGGAAGTAGAGAAGGAGGTGTGACGGTAGAATCGACTCACATGTGTCTATTACATTCATCCTGACACTATCTCTCTGTTTTCTGTTCTTCATTATTTTTCCTCCTGTGTCCTTCTTGTGTCTGTCACTTCTTTGTACATCACCAAACATGTTTAAGAGGCTCATGACCGGCCCAGTCACTGGAGATAACTCACCAGCCTTGACTCAGACTCCTCCTTGAGGTGCAGAGCTGAGGGGAGGGCTGCCTGCCCTGCTTGTGTAGACTCCAGCTGGACTGGGCTCTAGCCTTCTCCTTTTTCCCTCCTCTACCTCTAACCCTGACTCAAGCTTTGCTTGGTGTTCCTGGCTGTTTGCCTGACACCCAGATTTGCCTTATTCTGACAAGACAGAATGGTTCACCTAACTTCAGAACAACATCTCAGATGCCAACCAAAGTAGACCAGACACTCCATCCAAACTACCCTTTTAGGTTATTCCAAGACCTGGATGAAGCCAGGAGCTGTTCCAAAAATACATCACTGTATTCTGTCTTGGGTGCCATTTCCCTACTTGGCAAGTGAGGACTAGAGGAGTGGGAACAGAGGTTCCCTGTTCACTTCTCTCACGTTCTCTCCTTTCAGATACACGTCTTTGTCTTAGACTCTCTAGTAGGACTGAACTGCTTCAGACATACAGCTATCCATGGCCCAGTAAAAAGAACTGGACTTTTTACATTTTATCTCCTACTTTCTTCAAAATGAATTCAGCTAAGCCTTCCTCTTAAATTAAACAAAGGCATTTGTTTAAACACCCCATTGACTGAACAACTATTTATTTTGCATATCTACCTTTATATTTTATGCAAAAATCTTTAGTTGTATATCTTGTTTATTTTTCTTGCCTATTATAATCATACCCATCCTTGGTGATCTCACAAATCTTGGAGACTCTGATTGCCATTGGCTTGCTTGATGTATGGTAAAGTAATTACTAGGACAACAATTTTTTTGTTGGCAACAATTAATCATAAACATAAACACCAGCAAAGATACTGCAACTATAGCAATGGGAAACTCTTAGCAGTGGTAAAACACTGTGCTTTTCACACCTGTGTGGGTACTTGTTTAAAATGTACACGGTACTATCAACAGTTTCAACCTGTCTTCTTTGGTTCTTAAATTTTCTTATTTAAATGTTCTTATTCCAGTTCAAACATGATGATAAAAGATGGGGCTCAGGGCAAGAACACTTGGCTAAGCATTCATGAGGTGCTGGGTTTTATTCCTGACATCACAAACCAAAAATGAAAAATAAGAAATATGATGAAAATGGGTTTTAGGAAGCATCAGAGATGTGTTTAAGGGCATATTAAGTAAAAAAGCCAAGATTGAGTTAACAGTCTTTCTCCAAAGGTTCTGACCCATTTGTTTAACTTGCTGCTTCCCATTTAAAAACAACACATTTTTTGTTATTACTCATTTATCTCTTTCCCTTTTCTTCCTTCAATCCCTCACATGCACTACCCCCACTTTGCTCAAATTCATGGCCTTTTTTTATTGCATAGGTGGGTAGATAGATAGATAGATAGATAGATAGATAGATAGATAGATAGGCAGATAGATAGACAGATAAATGGATGATAGAAAGATTCCAAAATATATAAATACAACTTTCTCACTCTATACATTACTTCCTCCCCATTTTAAATGTCTTATTTTTTGATATTACGATGAAGTTACATCATTATCCCCTTCCTTTTCTCCCTCCAATGCTTATCATATGTACTCCTTTGCTCACTTTTAAATTCCTGGCCTTTTCCCCCATTATTTGTTCACACACACACACACACACACACACACACACACACACACATCTCTTACATGTGTATATCTCTAAATTAATAATACAACTTGTTCAGTTCATATTATGTTACTTGTATGTATATACTTTCAGGGCTGACCATCTGGTATCAAATAACCCAGTTTGGTTTTCTCTTCCCAGGAGAAGGCTATTTTTCTCACTCTTGGCATTCCTTAATTTCGTTTAGTTCTCTAAGCTGGATTTGACCTGCAAACCACTTCCCTGGCGACTAGCTTTCACAGTACCAGAAAGTGCCATGCAAACATTCCAAAAGAGGGAAGCCACCAACAGTCCAACCCAGCTATGACACCTGTGAACCACAACAATAAGTATGGCTTTACAGAAGAACAGAACCAAACAAAATGCAGAACTGTGGAGCCTAGTCTCAATTGATACACTACAAAACAGTCCCATGCCTAAGACTCAAGGATCAGTTTGCAAGAGGGAGTGGAAGATGATAAGATTCAGAAGAACAGGGAGCTTGGTGTAAGATGGTATCTCTTAGAAATGCTTCTCATTTTTAAAAAACTGCTTCAGATTCACACAGATCTTAAGGGCTCAACAGAAAAAAAATGTTTTATTACAAAAGAGTGAGGATACATGCTTTACATTCTATTTAATAGTTGAATATATGTTTAGAGATAGAGCAAATGACATTTGTTTTAGATTAAAGCCTCATTGTGATTATGGAGTACATATATACATACATACATTCATATATATATATATATATATATATATATATATATATATGGAGAGAGAGAGATAGGCATTTTTCAATGCATAAAATAAGGAACAATTGAATGTCTCAAGACTTAGATTCATGTTGCTAAAACAATGTTTCTAAGTTCTGAATCAAGTTATTCTCAGTGTTTGAGTGAGTGGACTGACTAATAGCAGGGTGATTTCTGATTTTGTATCTTAACATATTTAGTGTACTAGTAGGTTCCACCTTATACATGTGAATCCCTTGTATACATCCAAACAGATGGGCAATACAGGTAGAATGTTAATGTGATCATTTCTCCAGACCCAGATTCCTTGAAGGTGTTATGAGACATTTTGGGTCAGTAAATGTTGCAAAAATCAAAGTTTGTTTTGCAGACAGATTCCATCAATTGACTTCTCTCACTTCTGGGAGGATTGGAAAGTGTTAAATTGTCTGTACGTTGCCTTTCTGACCTGTCAGCAGAGATTACTGGGTATTATCTGCACCACTAATTTACTTTTCTGACTGAGAAATGTGTATCTTAAAAAAAATCAAGGAAAGGGAGAAGAGAGATCTTAATGATAGGTTCTTGGGCATTAATCAGCATTCCTGTAAAGTGGCTTTTGTGCTTGCATGGCTCATTTGGTGCCAGGGACAATTCAAACCTTACAATACAAAGGTGAGGCTTGAACATAATGCTGTCTAGACAGAAATTCTGTGACAATGCCGTCAAATCACGATTATAAAATTTAAAAACAAAACAAAGTAAATGATGTAAAATTACTTTCCATTATTTCTTTGTGTCAGATCCTCCAGGCTTTTCAGGTGATTTTTGTTTATTTGGTTTTTTTTTAACTGATATTTCTTCTCCTTCAAAGGCTGTTTTCAAGTAACTCACTTGGTCACAGGCTGTGACTGTGACACAGGAGTTGGCAGCAATTTTCCTTGTGCCCAAATCAGCTTGGCTGTCCTCTCTTTGGCTCAGCTCTGCCGTTGCCAACTCTCCAATATACCTGTGTTGGACTCCTAGCCCTGCCAAAGCCCTGGCTAGTCATTTCATAAGTTGGCAGGCCGAGGGTGCTGCTATAAGTCAAGACAGTGTCCTAGCAACCAAATGACTCACCTCTTAAATTATCTGGAAATTGGTAGAAAGTTCCTAATTTCCTTCCACGAGGCTTTGCTGCCACAATCCAGTTTCTCTCTTAATTACATGTAGGGAAAGAGGTCTGTGTTGTGGTGGGTTTCTTTGTCTATCCATTTTGAGTAGTTTAAATTAGAATCCCTTCTTTATGAATACATATATCCATGTACACGCACATACATACACATACAAATGAAAACTTCATCTGTTGCTTCCTTTAATCTCTCTACTTTAAAAAATATACATTTTTTTCTGTTAGTTTAGGATCAGTTCCAACTTACAATCCTCAATTTAGATTACATACTCTGAAACCAACTCCAAACGTTTACTGAGTTTGAAGGTCACAGTGCTATTGATTGATTTCTAGTTATAATGTGTGTTGTCCTAACATGAGCTGTGCTTTTTTATTCCGTCTGTAGCATTGGGCTGAGTCCAAAAATGCAAGGATCAAAGCATCTGGACTTGTTGCTTTTATGTTTGGCATATAAAGGGGCTGGCAGTCACCGATGTGGTCTTGGCTGGGCCCTCCTTGTTTTCATTCTCTGATGTAAAACAGTTGGGAATCAACTAGTGGACTCAAAAAAAAATTGGCTTAATAATCTTCCAAGAGTTGGGAAGTGCCAGTCTGAACAGTTTTTCAGCAACGATTGGCCACGTCATCTTTCTCTTTCTCTCTTTGTTTCTTTCTCTCTCTCTCTCTCTCTCTCTCTCTCTCTCTCTTTCTTTCTTTCTTTCTTTCTTTCTTTCTTTCTTTCTTTCACAAAGCACTCACTGAGAAGTTATTTTTGAGACCAATATTTTAAATAGGTAATATTCACCACAGCAAATAACTTAGGTCCTTGTTGGTTTCACCATTGTCATTAGTTCATATGCTCATTTTTCAGATAGGGATAGATTATTTTTCCACCCACCTGTAATCTGTACCTTGAATATCAAACATATTATAAACAAATAGTTCAAAACATATTAACATTTGACAATTGTATCTAAAGTTCACTAACTTAGAAAAACTTATCTAGTCATCTTAAAGTGTCTAGCTATTTGAATATAAAACTTTATATTACACAATTGAAATTTTATTTAATTAAAATGTTGAACATAATTATATTAAAAAACTACTTTTTATGGGAACAGCTATTTAATTAGGCTAAATTTTCTCAATGAATTTTTTAATCTTACACCCCAAGGACATATTGTTCATTGTACTGATTTTATGGCCATGAATACTAGCAGGAAAGATAGTATTTTTAAGATGAGAGTAAAGAAATATTTCACCACTTAGAAATTTCCTTGGCTTTTCATATAGTTTTTATGCTTATCCTCGTTTTCTCTTCCTTTACTGCCTTGATCTCCATTTACAATAATCATAATGCTCATTTAAAGGACTGTTATCAGATCCTCACTCACAATAACCACAATGCTCATTTAAAGGACTGTTATCATCTTTCAGAAAAAGGCTAATCTTTTCTAGGGCATATGTAGAAGTAGATCAGAAGTGAGGTTTGGAGGTGAAATTTGAAGAACACTTATAATTGAATCCTAACTCACTCATGCTTTATCCATGCAGCAAGGTAAAAAGGAGGAAAAAACCTAAATATTGGGAAGAAAAAAATTTATCATTATTTGCTAATAATATGTTTGTTTACTTAGAAATGTCAATAAAATAAATTGCAGGTCTTCATAAGGAATAAATATGGTTAGCAAACTTGTTAGCAGAAATGTTGACATGCTAAATTCATCTGCCATTATATATATATATATATATATATATATATATATATATATAGAAATGCAATATAAGACACAGACTAGGCCCCACTTTCTACAATAACAATCAAAGATGAAGTGAAATATGGAAGAATATTCTAGCAGGAGATGCATAAGGCCTATAAGAAGAAAATATGAAATACTACAAAATAAAATATGATATAAATGAGTTTTTAATGTCTTATAGTGATATATGCTACTTTAAATATTTCTCCCTAATTAGCCTCTGCATTTAATGTTAATTTCTAAAGAAGAGGAGCTATCTGGAAGCATAAATGTTGTTTCTGAAATTTGTGCAGGAAAAAATGAGTAAGAAAATAGAATGAGAGCAATTCTGACAAATGAGTGTGACGAGGAAGCGGTGGGCCCAATGTGAAACTATGTTACAATGCTCAGATAATTAAAACTGTCACGCTGGCACCAGACTTGACAGATTGATTAACCAATAGCCCCCAAAGCCACAAAGAGACTCAGATACATAGAAGAATTTAACATATGGTAAAGATGGGATTGTAGATGGAAGAGAAGGATTTATTCAGTAAATATGCTGGAACAACTGGGCAAACATCTGGTGGAAAATAAAGTGGAGCCCTACCTCATGCATTATGCCAAAATCAATCCCAAAGAGGATCCAAGATTTGAATTCATAGGAACATGGCCATAAAGCTTGAGTGTGAAAAGCTTTTACAACTTAGATGTAGATCAAGAAGCAATTTAAAACAATGGAATTCTATTGTGTATATGTCAAAGAATTCTTCATGGATTAAAATATAAGAGAAAGAAATTAAAAGTTAGTAAAAAACCTACGTATGACATAAAAATGAAGTGATCATTTTCATTCTTGGTATATACGTTGCTTTCTGTTAACTTTTTCCGTGTTCATCTTGGAGATGAGATTTTCGATGCAGTACTAAGTGAGGAAATGCATGCAGAGCACTTAGCACAGTATCACACACAGAACAGAGTTTCATACCTGGTCCTTACTGCTTTCGTTTCTATGGCAGGAGCCGTTCTTCCTGAGGACATTAAATAATATCAGAGGTAATACCAATGGAAACATCAAAAAGATGGCAGCAGCAGCGAAGTCAATAAGTACTGTCTGCCTACGCAACCCTAAAAACAGTCTTCAATCACCATAGTTTCCGTAGGCGCTTTCCTGTTTTCTTTTCATGTGGTCTGGATAAAATACTCTGACAAAAGCAACCTAAGTTATGGCTCATAGCTCAAGGTTACAGTCCACCATGACTGAGAAGTACTGGCTGCAGCAGGAGAATGGGGTAGCTGTTCACATGGCACCCACAGTCAGGAAGCAGAGATCAGTGCATGCAGACTGCTGCCTAGCACCCCTTTCTCCACTTACACAGTCCAGGATCCCAGCCACATTGGGCTGTCCTCCCAACACTATTAAGTTAATTGCCGGGTGGTGGTGGCATAAGCCTTTAATCCCAGCACTCGGGAGGCAGAGCCAGGTGGATTTCTGTGAATTCAAGGCCAGCCTGGGCTACCAAGTGAGTCCCAGGAAAGGCGCAAAGCTACACAGAGAAACCCTGTCTCGAAAAACCAAAAAAAAAAAAAAAAAAAAGTTAATTAAGATTAGCCCCACAGGTTTGTCTAGAGGCCCATCTCTCAGGTGATTCTATATTCTGTCCAATTGATAATTAACACTTACCAAAGCAGACATGATAGCATGTGATATAGGCAGTTACGTCACTAGGCTCAGCACTATCAGACAGTCCTGCCTCTTAGCTAGAACCTTATTGACATTAGTTCCTGTTCCCTGAAGGTGTAGTTTTGCAAGATTGAAAACTAGCTGACATTCCGGACTCAACAATTTGTATCATCCTGACTCCTGTTGCAAGTTTTTGCAACAAAAATTTTAACATTTGTTGACAACTTGTTGTAAAAAGTAACTTTCCAAACAGACAAAATGATCAAAATGGTGGTGGTTAAGTAAAAGATGTATCTGAGAAACAAGTCCCTCAGAACTGTAGGGTAGTGCACTATTTATATTTGGACATACATGACAAGATAGTAAGTCCAATGTTTAGATAACACTAGTGTAACACATCCTACTCAAACACAAGAAACTAACTTAAAACAAATTAAGTGGCCCTTTGAGACTGTTAGTGACTTTATAAATAAAAGATGAAAGCCACTTATTAAGCAGCTGGATTTCTTTTATGGCCCATTTTCTACAAGGAGTTAAAGGTTTCTAGCTTCAATTAAAGACTTTTATGCACATAAAGTTGAGATAAGAATACCTACTGGACTTTTGCATCTTATCAGCTCCCCGGCACACTCAGCTCATGCATGCCTCTCAAAGGACATAGCGTATGTTCAAGCAGGAATAGCCACTGCCTTGTTTCTTAACAGTTGCTTACAAACACTGGAATGCTTTAAACTTACAGTTCTTGAAAGCCAAGCCTCTGATAGCCTCTTATAACATGTATCTGTTTATATTTAACATTCAACACAGCTCAATATTGAACATACTTGACTGTGTCAGGATCTCACTGCTTTCTCTTTAAGTGAAATGTATAGTGGACTCCAAGTGTCCACGCTGATTGAATGCTATTCCTGCACGAAGTTTCCGAAATCTTTGTGAATCAACAGTATATTTAATTTCTCACTTTTTCTGCAGGCTGGATATAATAGTCCCAATATATAGGCAGGTCAAGTAAAAGAAAAGGAGATTTAGTTAATTAAAGGTTCTTGAGCTGTTAAGGCAACAACCTTAAAAAGTCACAAAGCTGTTATCCTAATGTCCAGAACCTGAGTTTTTAAGCCTTGCCAGAATACCAGTCTTGCAGTTTTCCAAATCATTAACTCTATCAGTAACATAGATACTCAGAGCGTGCTGCAGCCAGAGGAAGATGAATGTTCGCTTTGTGCTCTTCCCTCCCATGCCCATCCTTCACACAGAAAGAAATGTGTCCTACACATTTCAGGTTCCCCCTTCTTACATCCCACAGCTTTGAGGGGGGTCTTCAAGAGGGAGGTGACAGGATCATGCTAGCAGTCACAAAGCAAAAGTAAAGAGCAAGTAAAGTAAAAGTCAAGGTGAGCTTGATTTGTGCACATAGGAATAGTCCTGTTTTAAAAGTGAACATGCTGGCATTCACTTAGGAATCTTTTGTTAGGTAAAAACTTGAGGGTGAGAAGCAATGCGTTCTTCATTTCTTCAGTGCATCAGCAAATTTTCAGATTTTCACACACACTCTTTAAAACTGAGAGGTCCTTCTGTGAGGGAGCATATGTAAGCCATTGGGAGGGGTTGGGAGAGGGAAGGAAAGAAAACAACTTTGGGTTATACAATTCCGTGTCCTTAAAGACAGCTTGGAGACATGGAAACCATATGTGAACTCTTAGCTAATAAAACATAATGCCAAGATGTGGTGTCTAAAGCCATTGCACCCAAAATGTAATTGGACATATGTTCATTTACTTGCTTATAATCAAAACATTAAAAAAATGTTTTGAACTCGGCTAGGTGTGAGTATTGGACTAACTTAATTTATGTAATTATCTCACATGGAAAAAATGCATCGGTGCCCTAGTATTATTATTACATTGAGGAAAGTAAATAATGTATAAGCTGGAATAGATAATGCTTAAGCAGAACCAAACGGTGCCTATTGCTCACGTTGAAGCAAGGAAAACAGCTTATTAATTTGACGCTGCCCTTGTTTCCCCATGAGCATGCGATTTAGCTCTATGCTCGCTGCAGATTTACCATGTCAATGCAAAGGAATGTCAGTCTGTTTGAGTAATCAATGCAAATTTTATTTTTTCAATGAGAAATAACAGCTTTTGCTTGTCTGCTAAAATTGCCAGGATGTTAGGATTTGGTTGCTTAGCTCAGTTTATTCATTGTATGGGTCTGGATCTCACATGTGAGTTCATTCAAGAATGTCCAAATAGGGACTGAAGAGACGGAACAAAGGGGGAAAGCACTGACTGCTCTTGTATGGGACCTGGGTTAAGTTCCTAGCACTCACATGATGGCTCACAACCATCTCTAAATCTAGCTCCACAGGTTCTGACACCTTCTGAGCTCCACAGGGACTAGGTAGGTATGTGGTGTGCGTATATACATGTAGGAAAAACATTTGTTAACATAAAATAAGTAAATACATGCCTCCCCAAAAAAGGTTTCTAAAAAAAAAAAAACCCAAACAGTGTTGTGCTTCCCCTACCTGAGGGGTCTTCTGGGTCACTTGATCTATCTATCCCCATTTATTGATTGATTGGCTTTTTTGTTCATCAGTTGGTTTTTTGAACACCTAGAGAAAAACCATATATAAAAATTAGGTAATATACATAATCATTTTTCATGTTTTAGATACAGATTAGATAGTAGTTTTTCTCATTATTAGGCACAGACAATAATTTCCACTGTCACAATTTATATTATATTCTACACCGCACTGTGAGTCATAGCCACAATAAAAATCTATCAAAGACACCTAAACAGGAAAGGGTGGTGATTACAACAGTCAGATGAGTAGATTTATATAGAGAAAGCCTGAACACACACACACACACACACACACACACACACACACACACACACACACACACACTCATATGTTAATTTATTAAAGTTGTAGGATACAAAACCAATACACTAAAAGTTCAAAATTTCAGTCTTGTGAGAAGAATCAGTTCCGAGAATCTAAGGGGTGGCATGGTGACTGTAGTTGATAGTAGCTGTGCTATAACTGAAAAGAAAATATGTCTTATATGTTCTTACTACAGAATGGTCACTACATGAGAGAATATACAGATACATTAGATTGGTAGTGATAATAATTTAGCTATGTGCATATATTTGTGTGCATATCAAGAGTCAACAAGAGCTAAATACAAGAGCAAAAACCAATTAGGAGGATTTTTTAATTTAGGGGATTTTAAGGAAAAATAAGAAATTCAAATTAACCAATAATAAGGAATTGTTGAACTAAAAGGAAAAAACTAAAAATGAATTTTCTCCATCAAAACAAGCTTGCATAAGAAACAAAGCAAAAACAAACTAAATGTGTGGAAATGATTTGCAAACCAACTTTTCAACCTACTGGGATCATAATGCAAACAAAACAACTGCAAGACTTGGTGATACAAAAATGCCATGTATTTCAACCACCTTACATTCTATGTATCTCACTACTAATTTATTTAAAAGATTCAAAACTCACCCATCTATATGTAATCAACAACTTTCAGAATGTATCTTCTACCCTCAGACAATGAAGAATCATCACAGGATAAAAGTTTTTCAGAAAAATGTGTCTTTTGGACAAGCTAACTTGACAGGCAGATAATAAACCTATTGACAAGGGCTGGGATGTAGCTCCATGGAGAAAGTGTCTGCTGTGCAGAATAAGGACTGGGTTTAGATCCCCAGAACCCAAGTGAAAGTCAGGTGGGTGAGGTGGCCCATCTGTAGTGTTTGGGGGGAGGGGACAAGAGCTCCCCACGGCAAGCTGACTAGTTAGACTTGCCAAACAGTGAGTTCCATTTTCAATGCAAGATCCTTCCTCAGTAGATAAAGTAGAGAGAAAGTGAGGCAGACACTCCACATCAACATCTGGCCCCCACAGGTAAGCACCCGTATATGCATACACACCAGCTACATGTGTACCCGCACACTATGAACATGTATCCACACGTGCACTGGCATCCCCTCCACACACACATGCTGTTAACACCCCAAATACGTGACCAGTGGAAACAGAGTTATGAAGGCTAGGAAACAAGTCAAGACTGGAGAAAGTTAGTTCCTCGTGGACCTGGAGAGAGTTGATCAAGTTAACAGATAGTGCCAAAAATCAAGGATTGTGTGAAAAACACCACCACCAAAAAATTAAGTTGAATTGAAATCTAAAAATAAGGTAGAACTTTGGTATTTTAAGATTTGTATTAGTGTTGTGAAATTAATGGATTAAATCTTCAGCTGTCTAGGGAGGAAGAAATGAGTGGGTAGTGTTTACAGGAGACACGGGGAAAGCCCTGTGGCTCCTTCACGATATTACTTTCATAAGGGACAACAGCAGCAACCTCCAACAAAATGATTAAGAGCTGACACTGGCTTGCATTTATGAAAATTGGGGCAGGGGCTCTCTATCTACCAGGTTTAAACTCTTAGCCAGAGCTGTATCAAAGCAACTAAACTCCTTTTCTCTTTACGTGAGGGCAACTACATGTGCATGCCCAAGCAGGAAGTGAGAAGATACTTAGCATCTGTAACCAACCCAGAGCATCTCCAGCTTCCCTAGGTATATGCTCAGTACTTGAAAGGGATATATCTTCCTGCACACACAGCTAGTGGAGCTATCAACTAGGACTAGCCAATTCTCAAAGCAGCTTATATTTTCACATAGTTCATGTCAGAGATGTGGAAACAAATCATAGCTCCAACTTGCACTCAAGCTTGTAAATAGTCTGTATTATAGGGACATGTTGAACTCTATTAGCAGATGGTCCTTCTACATCAGGCGATAAATTATTACAGCACAGTGGGCAAAAACAAAACAAAACAACAAATAAGGGCACTGGAGGCAAACTATCTAGGTTTATACTGTAACTCTTCCCTTTGCTAGTGTATAACCTTTGATCAAGTGCCTTTTCTACCAGAGTTCATATGTTAAAGCAAAACAATAATAGTACTTTGCTTCCTATGTCTTAGGAATGTAAAAAAACTTAAACGTGCTTAGTAGCCAGCACATAGAGACACACACATGTAAACCCTCATGTCAGTCCAGAGGTTAAGGCTTAAAGCAAGTGACCCATAGAAATCTGTTTAAGGCCATTGACCCAGTGACTAGCATAATTGGGATTTCAACTCAGGTATGTCTAGCTTATCTCTTGTCCTAGTCACAAAGCATCACTATGTGAACTGGAGCCCTCTGATTGTCCCTTTAGTTGACTACCTAGATACTGGTACACCATAGTTGATCAGGCTCTCATAGCTCCAATCCTTGTATGCCTAAGGAACTTTCAAACATCCCTCACTCTCCTCTGACCTATGTGGAATTCAGTGAACCTGAGCTGCAGATTTGAAAACCGAACTCATTCAAAGGAAACCAAAAAGTCTCCATTTCTTCAGAGAAGCCAGAATGGCTCTTTAGTTTATTTGTTTGCTAAGGATCGTATAACCTTCCAAGGAAAATGTGTAAGACTTCAGAGTCATTGATTTTCAGTGTTGACAAAAAATGACATGATAACTGGACAGACTTGGATCTGGGGGGGGGGCAACAGCAAATAAAATCAAGAAGCACTTCAACCATATTGTTCAAGTTAGAAAAATCCGTTACCAAGTTGTAGAAAGAAAACAACTTGAGGAAATATCATCTAAGGTCGACCGTTTCCAATCACTGGTACTCCATTCATTATATGCTTGAGTGGTTCCAGGAACAACAGAAGGCTGTGCACTGCTCTAATGCCAAGGACAAGAAAGGCAGCTCAGCCTGTCGGCCTGACTTCCCCTCACTCGGTCCCAACATTTCAGGCACCACTTCCCTTGCCCAGATGAGTTAGTCACTTGAGAAGAGAACTTTCTGCCAAGGGCTTCTTCGTCCAACAGCTCCTCAGCTCTCTTGTAGGCCATCTGTTGCTTCCACAGGCCTTGTGCATGGGAAATACTTGAGAGGGATGATAAGATGTATCAGTCAGTCCATCCTCCGTCTACCATCTCTTAGTCTCTCACATGCACATTTTAAGATCTCTGGTCAGCAGAAGCCATTTTTGTGTGGTGGCTCTTTACACAGTACCTTCAAGTCACTTCCATTCTAGGTGAGGGCGAGATAACACTCTTATTTTGAAGGTTTTTAAATGTATACTTAATAAGCATGGTTATTCTACAGATTCTAAACATCCATGACTTTTTACATGGCAAAATTTATGATGCTTTGGAAGAATAAAAAAATAATCAGAGAACATTATAGACTAAATAATAGTCCTCTATCAGGATGCAGGGGAAAACACAAAACTGTTCTTTGTTTGAGCAAGCTAGAAAATTGGTGCCATTGGAAAAAAATAAAACTTATGGTGAAGAAAGCATTTCATTATGACAGTGAAAATAGGAATGCATTTGCCCAGTCAATATCTTATTAGAAAAGAATGGGTGGAGTAAAAGAAAACCGTCTGGTGGTCCTGCATAGTCTTTTCAAGTAGATACATTGTCAGTGGCCAAAATAAATAAAACACACAGCTGTACTGAGGCATGATTTTTTAAATTCCACTTGACATCCTGTTCGTTTGAGTTTCACTCAAACTTTTATGTTGACGTATTCATCTGAACCTAAACACATGTACCTCAAACCTTCTTTGAACATTTACTTAACGTTTGTGGGTTAAAGCTTAAAAGAGACTTCAGCTTGGTGGAGGGTTCCTAAATATTGTCTAGATATTAAGGTTTGGTCTAAAGTTCTTCTTAAAGCTATATTAAAATTAGTTATTCAGAGCATATTTATCCAATAGAAAGAAGGCTATTGAAAGTGTTAAGATGACATTATTTGTTACAGTGGATGATGTCTGCTAGAGCATATTTGATAACATTGAAAAAAGAATATATATATATATATATATATATATATATATATATATATATATATATATATATTGAGTTTATCAAACATAAATTTAGCAAACAGCCCAGAGATAGTTTATAGATACTGCTGGTGGTGGTGCCGTATGTGGTAATGGTAGTATGTGGTGATGGTGGTATGTGGTGATCATGGTGTTGGTGTGTGAGGTAGTGATGGTGGTGGTAGTGGTGGTGTGTGTGTTGATGGTGGTGGTGGTGATGGTGGTGGTGGTGTGTGTGTGTGTGTGTGTGTGTGTGTGTGTGTGTGTGTGTGCGTGGTATAGGCCAGAAGTAAACCTTGGGTGGTATTTCTCAGGAGCAGACCACCTTACTTTTAATGGGACAGTTTCTGTCAGGGGCTTGGAATGCTCTGATTACGGTGGGTTGGATAGCACTGAGCAAAATCTTTCCTCCTACCTCTGCCCCCAAGTGCTAAGAGTTTAAATATGGACAAATATGTCCAGCTTTTTTAGATGAGAAATCTAACTTAAGTACTCACATTTGTGCTTCCAGCACTTTACACACTCACCTAGCTCCTACCCTTGGGTACCTAAATTCTTACCATTGATTTGGGGCTGAATATGGTTAATTGATCCCATAGCCATCTGTTACTCTCCTCCAAAATATACATAAACATATAAATGAGGCTCCACTGCTTCACTTTCTATTTTCTATTCTGTTGAATATTTTGTCCTAATACCACTAGCTCAGGAAAGAATACATTTATTCTGAACTTGAATTAGGGAACAGCTGGTGTTGAAAAACTTTCTCTTTTTTTAAGCTCCTCTGCTTATCCAAACAGAGAAGACAGATGAGTTTTCGCCTACTCCAAAAGAGTGGAGTGGAATCCAAGAAAGCCAAGTGCAAGCCCGCCCCCCCACACACACACACACCATACCACACCAAAAGATATGGAATATCCACCTTGCTATTCACTATGCACTTAAATTTAACTTCGGGACTCATGGCATTTTCCAAATGCTAGGCCATTTTTCAGAGACAGTAGCCTTCTAAGAGATAGATGAGGATGAATTTCAGTTTAAGAAAGTTTTAAATATATTTTTTAAGAGACAAAATGGCAAACACACAATCTGGATATCAGTGTTTCTCTGTTTTCCAGTGAATGTCACCATCTGCACTCCACAGTTGCTGCTGTCCAGACTCCTTCCTTGACCCTCGAGTCTTCCATCAAGAAGTTTGGGAAAGACAAGAGTCATTGAAAAGTTGCCAGTTAAGAAGCTGGTTTGGAAGTTGCTAAGCCAAAGCTGTGTACTTAGAACTGTTAGTCCTGAGTGTGTGTTTGAGTAATGTATTAAACGGTATTAACATGGACAGTAAAACTCTTGCATTATTTTCTTCCCTGGAGGCACATAATGCAAAACTTCATTGACTGGAGCCCTGTTTGGTAAATGGGGCAGAAAATGCTTGTAGAACTGATGTAATGCTCTAAAGAAAGTGAAGCATAAGATGGTATATAAAATCTTAATGGAATTGTTTCTGGGTTCTCCATGTGCAGCACAGTCGATATGGTTGAAGCCTTCTAGGGAACAGCCCCGTTACAATTAAAACTTCAGCATGATCATTTCCTGGCATGCATATGAATGTAAGGCAGAGATTAGAATGTATTTCATCAAGATTTAATTTCATTTTCAGCCCCTTAAAAGTTCCATATCTCTTAAACATGCTGCGGGCAACCTGTTATCTGGTGTAATGGAAAGCAGCATGCCCACTCACCAAATAAAAGCCCAAATAAAACCCAAACCTGTTTCACTTTCCAGGCATGGGTTTCATTGCGTCTTCCACCCACCTTTTCTTGCTGCCAGAGGCTCTAATGAGCACCAACTCAGGCCGAACCCTGCCAAGTATGAGCAGGTGGGTTTAATGGGATGTGAGATGTAGCTTGCCTGTAAACTAGACTACCATTTCCTGGTAAGTTTGTGTGAATATTAGCAAGAGAGAGGGAAAGAGAAAAGGGGAGAGAGGAGAGGGAGAGAGGTGGAGAGGGAAGCAGAGAGGGAGAGAGAGATGGAGGGAAAAAGGGAGAGAGGAATAGACTTTCTAATCATGTTTATGAATGAGACTTAAATAAATCACTCAATTCAATATAACTATTTTATCTATTGAATAATAGTGCCATGTCATATTCAAAATATCTAGAAATCTTTCCTCTCTTTGCTACATGTGACACAAGTAGAATTTTAACTATAAATTCTACATTTTAATAAAGCAGATGAATGGAAAATAGACTTATGATTACCCATTCATTCATTCATTTAAATACCCCCATTCAATCAATTTTGAAAATAAGTATTTTTTTTTTACTTATCTCTTAGACAAATCAAAGCATGAAATGATGGAGCTGGGGAAATAAAAACATGATTGTTTCATGGGTATGTTTGATTATCTACACATTTTTAACAGAAAGATCTGCTTTGTAGATAGCAAATTCTAGGTTTGGTTTAAATTATGCTGTCTGTATATTCTGAGGAGGAAAAAATATGCTGAAGACATTCAAGGGTGAGTGTGAGAATCATAACAGATGACGTACTGTGGAAGGCATGTGCAAAGTAGTGAAATGTTTTAGACTTCCCAGCCTGTTGCTAGCTTTCAAGGTAAAATGGCACAGGGGGATGAGCGGGCAGAGTCAGAGTCAGCCAAGATCAATGCAACCAACAGTTGTGTGCCTCTGGGCAGGTGACTTAGCTTATGAAAGATGTAGGTTTTTGCTTATTTTTTATTTTGCTTATTTAAATACTCCATCTAACACTTGTATTATCTCATATAGGCTTAGCCTATGTGAGAATTAAATACATTTTAAAGCATTTTTTTTAAAAAAATATATAAAGCACAATAAGTAATTTGTAACTTCCATCTCAATTCATATTCCCCCTGTAACTGATGAGTCTGGGCTGTTTCCATGATTTTGCTGGGCAAAATGCTTCTGGTTGTGGGACATCCTGCATGCAGCTCCTGTGTACTTTTCTCTGTGGTAATTGGATTAGAGACTTATGCATGGGATTTTTAATCATTAAAAATAATCTTCCAGCCGGGCGGTGATGGCGCACGCCTTTAATCCCAGCACTCGGGAGGCAGAGCCAGGCGGATCTCTGTGAGTTCGAGGCCAGCCTGGGCTACCAAGTGAGCTCCAGGAAAGGCGCAAAGCTACACAGAGAAACCCTGTCTCGAAAAACCAAAAAAAAAAAATAATAATAATCTTCCATTGGTTATATATTAACAAATACCTTTTCAGAGGGTATGATTTCTATTTTTTTTTTTTTGGAAGCACAGACATAATTATTCTTGTGCTGTTGTTGGTTTTTAGTTCTTTGATAGTTTCAACTTGCCTGCAGTATATTCTGATCATATTTAATATAAGAAATGTTTAATTATAGATAGTTCAACCAGACAGAGAATGAGTATGAATAGACAAAAGCCTCAAGACCTTAATTTTGCCTACATGTTTTTCAAAACATTTGGTTTTATATTTTGAATAGGAAGCTTTAAGCATCAATCACTCATTTTAATAAGATAAGAAAAGGGGGCCAATTTAATTGTTATGAATTGATATCTTTTTGAGCTACATTTTATTGAACCACCCCACTTCCCAATTGCCCGCCATGTATTTCAGTCCTTTATCAGATTCTTCTATGGTTGAGTTTGTATTCTGTCCTATTGACCCATCAGAGTATCCATGTGGCAGCCACTTTCTTAATTACTATGGATTTATCATAATACTTTTTAAAAGTTTGCTTAATCATGTGCATGTGTATATGTATTGGTATGTGCATGTGAGTACAGGTATGCATGGAAGCCAGAAGCATTGGATTACCCTGGAGTTGGAATTATAGGCAGCTGGGAACGGCCCAGTGTGGGAATTGAACTTAGGTCTCTGCAAGAGGCATAGGCACTCTGAACAACTGGTCACTCCACCGAAAGGATTTATCATAATTCTTCACATCTATTAGGCAAACTCTTTCATCTTTCATTCTTCCTTCTCATAAGTATCTTAGTGTATCTTGGTCCTTTTCTATCTAAATAGAAGCTGCACACAAAACAGAATTTCATGCCACAGCATTAAATCTTTAGATCAAGTGGACGACTCCTGATACCATTTGGCCTTTGACTCTATCCACATCAAAGCTATCACTCTGCTAGGTTAAGTCTTTTTGGATTGCTTCAATTTGTCTATCCTAAAATTAATATATTTTACATGCCTTTTACTGGATTTCTTCTAAGTTAGTAGCATTTTTATTGATATCTCAAAAAAGTATTTTAAAAAGTTATATTTTCTTCTTATTGCTGTTCTATAAATATGTAATTGATTATTGCAGAATCTAGTATTACTAACTTATTATTTGGCTTCATTGCTCAACTATTTGGGCTAGCAAGATGGCTTGGTGGCTAGCAGCACTTACACAACAGATGACCTGAGTTCAAGTCTCAGGGATTACATAAAAGTATCAGAAGAGAACTGACTCCAAAGCATTGTGTTCTGGCCTCCACAACTGTGTTTTGTAACATGTGCTTCCTGCTACACATCACATACACACACACACACACACACACACACACACACACACACACACGCACGCACACGCGCACACACATATGTAAAATTGGATTTATTGATTTATTTTTCATTTTTGGTTTTTCGAGACAAGGTTTTTCTGTGTAGCTTTCCTGGATCTTGCTCTGTAGACCAGGCTGGCCTCGAACTCACAAAGATCCAACTGCCTCTGCCTCATGAGTGCTGGGAATAAAGGTGTGCACCACCACTGCCCGGAGGATTAATTGATTATATTTTGCCTCTGTTCATTCTTTTATGTTGAAACAGTGCCTCGTCTTCTTGAGCAGATCTCTCTCAAACCCCGGGGTTCAATTGATTCTCTTGCTTCAGTCTCCCAAGTAACTTGGACTATAGCATTGTGTCATCTTCTCTAGCGTCAAGTTTTTGGATATACACATATACACAATGAAGGTCATTCAAGTGACATAGTCTGTATGAAATGAACTTTCATTATTATATTTTTATGTATTATATACTTCATTATATATATATATATATATATATATATATATATATATATATATTTCTTCATAGCTCATCACTTTTAAAAATGCCTGACAAGTAGCCAAGCATGGTGGCACATTCCTTTAATTCTAGTGCTTGGAGCCTGAGGCAGGTAGATCTCTGTGAGATTGAGGTCAGCCTGTTCTACATAGTGAGTTTAGGACAGCCAAAGATATGTAGAGAGACTCTGTTTCATAAAACAAACAAATAAAACCCTTGATGTGTATGTACTTTAATGACTTGAAGAATGCATTCCAGGGCTAGGCTGTGGTGGCACTCGCCTTTAATCCCAGCACTCAGGAGGCAAAGGCAGGTGGATCTCTGTGAGTTTTCGGCCAGCCTGGTCTATAGAGTTAGTTCCAGAACAGCTAGGACTACACAGAGAAACCCTTCTTGAAAAGCCAAAAACAAAAACAGACAAGCAAACAAAAGCCAAAACCAAAACCAAAACATTTCAGGATCTTTAGTACATTTACAAGATTGCGCTGTTACTCTGTCCTAGTTTAAGCTGATACAATGAACTAGCACACACTGATTGGTTAACCAATGATTCTTTTTTCATAATCGTGGACTCTGACAAGTGCTGCTGGATCAATGGGACTACAGGTGTAGGATCTTGGTTTGCAGATGGCTGTCTTCTCAATTGTGTGCTACAGGCTCCCTGTCTTAGAAAACATTAAAATTATATTGTTGTGTCCTTATTTGAATCTAATTAGAGATTATAATTTTTCACATTTCTTTTTATTCTATTTTATTAAATGTCCCCCATTGTTTATTCAACTTGTGAATATGTATTGTTAAACAGAGTCAATGTTTCTACTTGTGTTAAACTAGGAGTCAAATTATGATTTTGCTCAAAATTTTGATAATCAGGCAGCTAAGGGTAGCCCAGAAAAAGAAGGTGTTTGTTGTTTTATGCAATTTATCAAATGATTCATCATTCTAGTTTATTTGATTTTATTTTTATAAAACAGAACAGAATTCAACTTACTGATTTGTTCTTCAAGTATTTATCAAGGATCTCCAATGTTTTAGGTATTCTCTAGGGTTCTGTCTATACACACACACACACACACACACACACACACACACACACACACACACACACTTATTATTTCTACCCTGCAGATGTTAACATTTTGAGAGTGACTGGCATAACTGATTGTAAATTGTAGTCATCAGCATGTGAATATAATATGATACAACATAGGACTATAGTTAGGATCTTTTATTACAAGGGTTCTAAAACCTTTCTTAGACAGTTAATTTACTTCATCTCAAACTGCTTTATTCCTAGAATTTTTGTCTGTACTAGCAAGCAGTATTTCTAAAATGGTGTCAAACTATTTAAATTTGACTTTTAATCATCTTTTAGGGACCCACTTACTGAGTTTAGAGATATTAGAACTACTGACTATAGTTGGAAGTTTTGCTGTGTCCCACCTGGTCCTGAAGCCACTTGGTCCCAAGTAAACACACAGAAGCTTATATTAATTACAAACTGTAAGGCCTATGGCTCAGGCTCATTAGTAACCAGCTCTTACAACTTAACTCAACCCATTCCTATTAATCTATGCTTTGCCACATGGCTTCATAGCATAACATATCCTCTCACATCTAACTTCTCCTGGAACAACTCACAGCATTTCTGTGACTCCACCCTTCTTCCTCTCCGTCTTCAGTTTGAATGTACTGCCTAAACTTATTCTGCCTCACCATTGGCCAAACAGCTTTATTTATCTACCAATGAGAGCAATATGTTCACAGCATACAGAAAGACATCCCACAACAACTTATTATACTTCTGATATGAAGAAGGAAACAGAACCAGGAGTCTGATTCTCTTTTTATTAATTAACCTCAAATACAGCCTTGGCTTCAGCTCACCCATTTCTGAGAGAGAAATCAACAGGTGTTATAGGCCAGTAGAGTTCTGTCTTCATGGTTATCTTGTCAGAGATGGAGTGTTGAAGCACTAAGAGCCAACACTCCTGGAACAATGGTTTAGTTCTTCAGGAATTTCAATTCACTAATATATTTGACACAGTCAAAATTTGTCAATTTTTAACTCTCAAAATTAAAATGACTGGTTGGTAAAAACATAATGAATGAGTTTAGCAGAATATAATAAGTTATTACTGTGAAGAGAGAAGATAGCAATCCTGAAAGATAGATGTGTTGTCAATTTCTTGCTATTTTGTTATTTAATTTTCCCCTGTGGTTGTAGCAGAGGTCTTTATTCTCATAAGCCTACTTTTCTGAATCTATTCAGAAATAAACTGTGGTTCATTGTGAAACCCAAATAAGTTGACTCTAGTTACAGGTCTTCAAAATCTGAAAAAATAGTAAGGTTGATGATATAATGAGGATATGACATTTTAACTCGAATTTGTTGAATATACTCTCCATTTTACCTTACTTTTTCTGATTGCAAATGTGAAGAGAAGCATTTGTAGATGCATACAGAGTCAAATCTGTAAAACTACTGTGTCTTTCATCTAGATGAAGCCACCATAAATAAAATCAATGACTATGCAAATACGATACTTTTCCTTCTTACAAAACAAAGATATATGAAGAAATAAGGTCACATGTACAGTGTTTATATTTCATTAATTTCTCTTAATATTCTGTAGAAAATTTGCAGTAAATTTGGAGTCCACATAAACAGAAATAACAAAATGTGTTTCAAATGATAGTTGTGAACTACCATTCCCCACACCAAAACAATAATTACTCTTTCAGTCTAGGTGTCCAAGGTAACAGAAAATATGGTCTTTCAAATTATCTTTCTTGGTTCTACAAATATGAACGATGAGTTTGGGGTGATGCCATCATTTTTAGCAGAATACATTAAGTCACACTTGCTTACTCAAGATTCCTTGTGTGTTGCTTGCCATGCTTTGCACATCCTTAAGTGTGTTACATTCCTTCTGTGGCCAAGAACTATGGACAAGTTTTAAAATAAAAAAATTAAAACACATAGACAGAATATCTGCCTTTGTAGAGCACTTTCAGTTTGGTTATGAAGAGGTAAATTAAAAATGGACTAGCATATAAATATATTAGTTGTAGCTCTGTATGTATAATTTAATATAAAGTGTGTGTTTTCTTGTTGGCAAGTTGAGTTCTATCAGTAGAAATGGAGTGCTCCTGTGCTTAAAAAATGTTTCATTCTGAAAGCACATAGATACAAATAGATCTTGGGAAGAGAAGAGGATATGTGTTAGTAGAAAATAGTTAAAACTATCCGAGCAGAGAAAACAGCACATATGATTGTGTGTGAGAAAGCTCCGCGTTAGGAAATTATATTCAAGACACAGAGAAGGCCAATACATTAATGTGAGGCAGACTGGAAAGGACAAGACACAAAGCTAAAAATAATGGGAAAGCATGAAGTCACAGAGCATGGCAGGCGATTTTGAGAACTTTGAACTTTTGCTATAGTGGTGAGACTCACTGAAGGTTCTTCAAGGAGGAAGCCATGTGAATTGTGGATTTTGAAGTTGAATGATCCACCCTAGAGAATATGTTTCAGGGAAATAATAGGCACAAAAACACGTTTAAAAATTGCATCTGAATTCTCAAAAAGAGTGAGTGGTACCAAGATAGCAGCCAGGGAGACAAGGGGAACTTAAACAGACAAGCTACTTCTGGGAAGGAAAGACAGGAATGACTGAATATAAGCACTAGAGAGTCAGTAGGCAGGGATGCATGGAGGACCCAGGCTGGACCAATGATTGCTATTTTTTTCTTGTGTTTTCATATTTTTCCTTCTTCCAAGTGAGACTGAGGACAGGGCTATTACTTGGTCCCTGTGGGCTTCTAGTGCCTCAGAAAAAACAGGCTAAGTATGAAGTAGCTAATCTGTTGGCATAACTGTGTCTAACAAAGGGAACTGGGCTGATCTTCTATGATGAAATGAGGAAGAATGTGTCTACCATACAGTAGTTGCATGGAGTTACCACAACCTGTGACTCAACTTGACAGAAAGCAACAACATCTGATTCAGGTTCTAATGATGATTACTAAGGGCTTGTATCCTTCAGAAATAGAGCTTTGGGTCACTAATCAAATGAAGAACCACAGCCAGGTATAGTCTGAGAAGTTGCCTGGAGGCAAGGGGAACAATAAATTATTTAAAAAACCAAAAACCCTACAAGTATATCCCTTCTTTGTTTCTTAGTCTCTCTCTCTCTCTCTCTCTCTCTCTCTCTCTCTCTCTCTCTCTCTCTCTCTCTCTTTCCAACAAACATCTTTGTTCTGTTCCATCTCTTAATACCTGAGTCTCATTATGCAGCCAGCCTAGGAAAATTGATGTGCTTCAGGTTCAGAGAGAGACAATGTCTCAAAAAACAAAGCTAGAGAGGAGAATGTCCAACACTGGCCTCTGGACTCCATACACAGCGGGATATACACTTGCACATACACATACAAATAGCACCCACACAAGGAAACAACCAGACAAAATGCAAAAGATGAAGTAGAGGCATGCAATACTGAAGGAGAACAGACTTGAAGGACTCATACTACTCAACTACAAACCCACAGGAATAAAGACAAAGACTGAAACAGAATAAAGAAAACAGAAATAGATTCAACCTTCATCAACATAGTCAATGAGTTATAATTTTCTCCTTTTCAATGAGAAACCAAGAAAAGACTGTGGAGATGAGGTCATCTATTCAATAATGGCCTCTGGAATCACGCAACAAATAAATGTAGACCCAGAGCTTCCATGCAGCATGAAAATTAAATTAAAATGGATCACATACCTAAATGAAAACACAAAACTATAAATCAACTAGACAATAACAAGAAAACGTTAACATGGACTACAACTAGGCAGTATCTTTCCAGACAAACACTCAAGGTACAATCTGTTTTAAAAAGGGGGGGGGTTCCGCCTAGCCAATTCCAGTCAGGATAGCCATTTCCGGGTCAAAGAGTCTCGTAACCAGGATACCCGGACACCTCCGCCTAGCAAGTTCCGGCCAAGGCACCTTGCGTGACCAGAATCCGTGAAGTTACATGGCTACGTAAGCGCGCAACGTGACCATGTGATCTACGCACACGCGTGGAGTAGTGACGTGACCTGGCCACGCCCCCAGCCGGTTTTTTAAGCGGAGCGCCATATTCCCGGTTCTCTCCTCTTCTCCACGCTCGTGTCTCTCCCACAGGCCTGTGCACTCTGTCCCTTTAACTCTAATAAACTCTTATAAGCGGAAAAAAAAGGGGGGGGGCTTGATAAAGTGAACGTCAGTGAAGTACTTCTTAGTATTTCCTTTGAGAAAATCAATGTTAATATAATAAAAATAGAAGCCATAGCCTAAAAGAAAGTATTTGTAAGGCTTAACAAGAATCCTATTAAAAAGTACTCCTAAGTTTTTCTACATTTCACTAAGAAGAAAGTATAGACAGTGAAATCAGCATTTGGAAAGATCTGTAGCATGTGTCCTCAGGTAGAGGACACACTTGTGTTGTCCAAGTTCCAAGGTCAGCATCCCAAATGTTAGGAGCACAGGGTGGCCCTCATTGCTGGTAGAAATTCACTTCAAACAGGTATGAACCTTAGGAATGGAGTGCAACAGCTTTTTATAAAACTAAACACACTCTTACCCAGGAACTACAGTCCTTGATATGTATCCAAAAATCTGAAATTTTAGGTCTCCACGAAATACTTGCCATAAATAGCACCTTAATTTATGAATATACACATTTTGAAGTGAGCCAAGGATCATTCGTTAGGCAGATAAGTGTGTAAGCTCTGGAGTATTCAGATGTCCAGTCAATGGATACTGTTCAATGCTAAAAGGAAATGAGTTATCAAGCCATGACAAAACACGGAAGCCAGTTAAAGCATCTGACTAAGGGGAAGCCTGATGGGAAGCTGCACACCATACAAATCCCACTGTATGCCATTCTGGTGAGGACATGGAGAAGGGAAGAAAGAGGGTTACATAGACGAGGCACAGAGGCCTTCCAGATTGGAACTCTTCTCTGTAGTACATCAGTGGTGTACTACACTTCACTGTGAAGTAGTCCAAGCATGTAGACCACAATGCCCTGAGAATGAACCCTAATGTAAGCCATGGACTTTGGGTTATTGTGATGTGATATTGTCACTGTAAAAGAAAATATTGACCACGGAGGTAGCAATGTGTCTGGAGGAGGGTAGGGGCAGGTAGAAGGCCCTGGAACCAGCTGGAAAATTTCTACTTCTTATAACATTTCTTTTTCTGTGAAACTAAATTGTTCTGTAATCAAGTCTTTTTAAAATAGGGGTAAAATCTGAACTTTAAAATATTCAAAGAGTGTTTGAAAGAAAACAAAGACTTAAGCAAATGCACAAGAATACCATGTTCATAAGTTGCAAGAGCAGATATTGTTCAGACTGACATATAGACTCAACAGAGTTCAACTCAAAATTCCAGTGTGTTTTACAATTAGAAGTTGATAATCTAGTTCTAAAACTCCTTGTGGAAAATCAAAGAGCCTGGAATTGCCAAAAGAATGTAGTGAAAGAAGAATAATGTTGCCTTGCCTATTGCAAAGCTGTAACAAAGGCAGCATGATACTAGTATAAGAATAGACAATAGGTTCAGCAGAACAAAATAGCAGTCCAAAAATAAACCAATGGATATATGGTCAAATTACATTTGACAAAGATGCCAAAATATTTCAATAGAGAAAGGCTAGTATTTTCAACAAATAATGCCAGGAAATTGGATGTTTGTATGGAAAAAAATTAACTCTTTAACTCTGGCACATGTAAAAATTTATCTTGAAAGTTTATGGTAGATTTAAACATAAAAAATAGTGTGCTAGAACTATGTAGATAAAAACATAGAAAAACATCTTTAGTAAAATAATTTCTTAAGACATTGCCGGAATAAACAATAAAAATGTAATAAATTTGACTTCCTTAAAAACATCTAATCTTAAAACCAAGACTATTAAGAAAATCAACAGGCAAGTCATTGGCTAATAGAGGATATTTCAGTCTATCATCTGTATCTATCCTCTATCTTTCTATCTATCTATCTATCTATCTATCTATCTATCTATCTATCTATCTATCTAAATCTATCATCTATATACACTATTGATGAATCACAAAAATGCTCATACTCATTAATTCCCATGTAAAAATTAAATATACATGAAAATCCATTATAAAACCACTGAAATTGTTGAAATTAAGCAAATGCCAAGCAGTAGTGAGGGCATGTATATGCAGAGCCCCAGTTTTTCCATCTAGTGGTAAACTTGTGCAGGGCTTTGAAAAACACATGGTTTCCTAAAGTAAAACGATACTTGCTGTGTAACTGAGCACTCCCAACTTATAAGTCTACCTAAAGAAAACTACACAATACTCACACAGAGGCATGGCATGGAAACATTATCCTTTAATCAGAAGAAGCATGTCCAATGCCAATGTGGTACATCTACAGTAATTAATAGTACAGAACAGTAAGGAAGAATTTCCTCATGTGTGCAACAATGTATTTAGCTGTGGATATTCTATTCTAAGAAAATATCACCAGAGAGACTTCATGATGTATAATTCATTTAACATGAAACCCTAACGTATAGTGAGAGAAATCACAGTAATATTTATTTTATTTTGAGTGGATAGGATATTCACTAGGGCTCTCAACTATAATAGAGGAACATGGACTTCCAGTGATAACTATTTGTGAATGCAGTTAATTTTTTTTTAGCTCTTAATGAGGAGGGCAGATATGTATGCAATTCAACAAATGTAACATGCTTCTTCTCTAGTTTCCTTTCTGAGGTTATGAAAAACACCATGACCAAAAGCAACTTGGGATCAGAAACAGTTTGACTTACAATCGCAGGTCACAGTCCATCACTAAGGGAAGTCAAGGTCAGGGCTCAAGGCAGACACAATTGGCAAGAAGTCGCTTCACCTCCAAGAAGCACAGTAGGAACCATGGAGGGCATGGCTTGCTAACTGACTCCCAGACAAACACTGAGTTTTCTTATTAGTTAAGAACCACCTCCCTAGAGATGATGCCAGCCCAGTAGGCTGGGATCTCCTACATAGATAACAATCAAGACACTCCCCCACAGGTATGTCCATAACCAATTTAATCAGTTAATATCTCAGCTGAGCCTCCCTTCTCAAGTGGTTTTAAGTTATACTAAGTTGGCCATTAAAGCCAACCAGAACAGTCTTTAAAACCAAGGGAGTGTTAATTCACTTAAAATCATCTGCCTGGTAATATTCTCTTTCACACACTGTGTGTGGTGTTGGGATCTCAAATCCACTGCTAGAGATACATACAGTCCATTCCTCATTTTCCCCATAAATCTTCATGGAAAGAAACATGTTCATCAGGTAGAGGTGGTAATGCTATCTAATGACCAATACAACCAGTGCTTCCATGGTTTGGCCTGGGCACTCTGGAGCCAGAATAACAAGGCAGTGTACTGGAGGTTAGAGAATTTGGATGACAGGTTTATTTCCTGATTTCTTTATTTTTCTTGCCCCCTTGGAGATATGGAGCTATTTTTTTCAAATAGCTACAGAATGGAACTGTGTAAGTATTCAAAGATAAAATTATCATAAAGTTATTTATAATATAAATTATATAATTATTATAAAATTATTCAGATAAAATTATCTGAATAACTCCAATTCTGGAGTTCTGGCAGAAGGTTGAATGTGCAGTGACTTGGATCATCACTGTGGATTTTATCAGTAATTAGAAATCATGAGTTCTACTGCTCAAGGGTAGTCTCGGTAATAGATAAATATGACTCTTTGTACCAATGTTCCCTTCTTTCTAAGTTTGACAAGAATACTCTTCCACTTCCTTGTTCTTATTAAATCACTGAGAAGGGCCACGTAACCATTGCTACAAGCTGATTAGTTGGTGGCTCAATGTCTTTGTGTCTGTGGTAGGAATTAAGAGTGAGGGTCAAGTGAAAGTAAACTTGAAACCGTTTTGAATTTTGATTAATGAAAGGGCATTTTGAAGAAGAAAAATATATGAACTATAAAATTCTAGCAAGATAAGAAAGATGAAAGAGATGATCTTAATAAAATCAGAGTGAAAAATACAGATCATCCTAAAATGCAAACAAAAATGTTGAGCTTAGGAAAAATGTTGCTAAAGACTATTAAGAAGTGAAATTTAAGCCAGGCGGTGGTGGCACACGCCTTTAATCCCAGCACTTGGGAGGCAGAGGCAGGAGGATCTCTGTGAGTTCGAGGCCAGTCTGGGCTACCAAATGAGTTCCAGGAAAGGTGCAAAGCTACACAGAGAAACCCTGTCTCAAAAAACCAAAAAAAAAAAAAAAAAAAAAAAAAGAAGTGATTTCCTTTAGGCATACTCCAACACGTGTACACACACAGAGAGGACACACATATACAAGCACATACACATATACATAGGAACAGATAACACACACACACACACGAATAGATACACACATAGAGACACATATATACATATACACATACATCCATACTCATGCACACACACACACACACACACACACACACACACACACACACACACCTCTGTGGTGAAGAGCTTATCTCCTGTCATTTTAAGGCATCACTGCTGCACCTCACCATCCCCCTTGCATAACCCTGGGTTTTGAAGAGAAAGGTCCAGAAGGAAGCAGACACAGCTCAGCCAAAGGTTTGAGCAAGAAATAGCCAAGTACACATCAAGTGATGGTTAATGAAATAGGCAGCAGGAACAAGCCACTGAGATGCAGAACTCTTTTATATGTGGCAGATGGCTCTGATCTGCAGTGAGGCAGCTGGAGCAGGCATCTAATAAGATGAGGAACAACATCCTGAATGGTGGGATTCTAATGGAGGCACTGGGTCCTATTCAACAGTGAGGAGACAGATGGGGCATCTTAATGTGTCTCTAGAAAGATTGTTTTCTCTTGATATGTCATAAAGTTTTGTTTATATCCCTGACTTCAGTACCATGATGCTTGGCAAGAAGGCCCCATGGCTCACAAGTGGATGGTTATAGGGGCGTTAAATCACGCAGGCTTAGTTGTAGCCCAGAGAAAATGAAGGAGCTGATTGTTACTGTAAGCATGGAGCTTTCAATTGAATGGTGATATCTAACTGATGACTAAGAAACATATACTACATGGGAAACACTTGAGCAGTGACATCTTTTTTCTTTTACTCTTTTAACTAGGCACAATAGCTGGGATTGTACTTAAAGCATATGTAGGAAGCAGGCTAAGACCCAGGGCTGATCACTCTGGCAGCTGTAGAAAGAGAAGGCCATACCTTCCCATGTTTATTATCTGCATTTTTCTATTGTTTTAACATCTGCCAGGAAGATTGGTTTGTTTCCTCGCCTGCTACACATTGAGTGTCTAAGTATGACACACAACCATTGCTTCCTTCTACTGGACAAAAGACACTTATTAGAGTGTGGTCCCGAGGCCACTGAATCATGCTTCTTGGCCATTATGTTTGGCTTTTTGGACAAACATAACCACACAGTACTTTATTCTTTCTGTCTCAAATAAGAAAGATACTCACACTTACTTGACAGCTCTAGTAACACTGGAATATTGAAATAACAGAATAGTAAACTTGCAAAACACAAGGAATTACACTATTGGCTAATGTTAGTGTCATTTGGAAACCAAGGAAAGACATCTTTTATGTGTCACTGATTTTATCTGGTTGCTTAACTTTTGCCTGCAGATACACACTTGGAGGGATATAAAATTAGAATATACTGCGTTTTCATCTTTGTTTTCCTAGGTATTGAAAAGATTTGTTGCCATTATGAAATAAAACATACTTGCTTAATCTTAACCTTTCCTATAAGCTGGGTGAATTAATGTCATAGGCAAATCACTCCACCCGAATTCCTCCAAGATCTTGTTTTTTGTCACTAGAATTCTGTCTTTAAAATGTAGAAAAGTACCTGTCCACATAAGCATGGCCCTTCTAAGGGGCCACCCTTATCACTAGGACATACGTGTTGGATACACCTTTTCTCAGCTATACAGTCCTCAAATCTAGCTATGCCTGCGTGTCTAGATCTCAAACATCCTATTTCTCTTGCATTATGTACTAGTCAAAGCAAACCCAGTGATCTGGCCCCTGCACTTTTAAGAGTGGAATAGAAGATGTTGAGGTTCGCCCGACCAACCATGAGTAGCAGGTCAGCATGGGGATTTTCAGGGCTGGTCTTGCAGACAGCTGAAGAAGAACTACTCTACTTGCAATTGTCTTTTACCCATTTGTTGTGAAGACGATGCTGTATTTAGAGTTTAGGGTGCACACAGAAGATGATGCAGAGAAAGAAGCTTGGAGTTATTCAAAAGTTATCCCTTACTGCTCTCTACTCCCTGTCCCACCCTGCTGAACTACTAATGTTAAAATACCATCCAGAGTTCATTGTGAGCCATCAGAAGGCATGTTTCCATTGGCAACCAAGCTCATTCACATCACAACATACTAACCAGGCAAGAAAGAGGACTGACGAAAACAAAGGTAAGATTTGTTCTAGAAGATGATTTATTCTGCTGTAATTTCTTCCAAGAGCTCCCCCACCCCAACACACTCCCCCTCTTTCCCACTTAAATAAATAATGAGCTTGGGAAGTCCTTTAGCCCGTTTTGCTTATAGACATATTTCTAAAAGAAAATAGAGACAGTGTATTCTGGAAGTTTATGTAAGGTCTAAGAAAGGAGTCACCCTGGTGCAGTTTCCAGCCTCGCTACAGCAGGTTTCTTTATGGCGAGTATGACAAAGGGCAGGCTGTGCTGCGGGACTGCCAGCCGGCACTGTGTTCCAGAGCCTTCTATCACTCTTCCTGATTTGACATGAAATATTAAACACCGGTTACCAACAAAAAGTTATTGAACACAGATGTGCACTATCACTTTCAAATTGCTAAAGTCAATTTAGGGATATATATATATATATATATATATATATATATATATATATATATATATATATATATATATATATATGCAATTCCCTGAAACACAAATGTCCTGTGACAGTAATGATTTCACAATATACCCTTTCAATTAGAAGAGGACATTGTATATGTGTTTTCATTTTTAAAATCCCTACTCTTTCATTCAGAAGGTCTGGCTCTTTTATTACATATGGAAACCTAAGAGTGAAAAATAAATTAAAAGAAAGAGCGCCACCTACTGATGCATTTAAAAACCCTCCCACGGGCTCTGCTTTAGAATGGAAAGGGCTTGCACAACAGGGACCTTGTGAACGTGTAACTCAAACTGTTTGGCTAAACAAAAAGAGAGAAAGAAGAGGGAGTTGTCCACATGGAAAGCAATTGGTTAGAAAGGAGCTGTCTCTGTAATGGATAAATTCCCCTACTTTTCTGTGCCCCACCCCCCAGAAGCCCTAATTAATAAGTCTGCTTCAGGTTTAGTACTCCCCCAGGACACGGGTTAACTGTGGCATTCCCTTTTGCTGGGTTTAACGGAATCCTGTCGGGTCACACATTTTGCTCCATTACAATAATCGTATTCATGTCCCTGGCTGCCCCTTCCGACTCTCAGACAGGGTGGGCGCCCTTTGAAAGGATTTACGGGACCATTTCTCCCACTGGTGAAGTTGGAATTGTTCAGAACCTGCCATACCTCTCCCCTGGCCCCAACCCTGCCTAGATTCATGTGATTTCGCAGGAGAGTGAAGAAAAACATCCACTGGGAACTTGAAGCCAATGTCAGGAGGCAGGGTATAGTTACTTGAGTAGGAAGCTACTGAGGCGGACCACGGGGTAGATGGCTGGAAGCAGCTGGTCAATGGCCCCTGTGACGTCTGCCGGTTCTTGCCCTGAGACCTGTTTATAGGACAGAATCGTCTTTAATTCTTGCTTTAACACTTCTTTTAGGAAAGGTACACTCTCTAGATTCTCTCTCTGTGTGCCAAACCTCCAACCTCCCTCATGTTACGGAGGGATGTAACTTACTGTGAGCATAGCCTGGCCGCCCAAACAGTCACAGTGTCCTGGTTTTTCCAGCTTGGTCCTGGCTTCATACATTACAAATTTTCTTTTAAAACAAGTAAAATCTAGATTTTTGTTTGTCTCCTACTTTTGAATAGTGGCTGTAGAAAATACTATCAATATGCAACAGGACAGTATCTGAAAACACACAATGGAGTAATTTAAAGTCCTTTGAACCTGTCTGTTCAGCCGCGCATAGACTTGATTAACTAAGTATAGGCCCAGGTATTCAAAGTCTGGGTAGAAAATGTTTATCTTCCCCCAAATGAATCACACATCATCTATCACTGTAGAGTTGCCAAACTCTATGGTTTCCTTGTCACACATAAATTCAATAGCTGACCACATCCAGGGACAGAAATTTCTTATAAATCAAACAAGTACACACATTACAAAGAAAGGGAGTGGAACCCACTGCTGAGTTTCGGTCAATCAAAATATGTGTGATGAGGGTCCGGTGTATCCAAGGCACGGTGCTAAGTGTCATGGGGGCATTTAATGAAATATGATCTGGCCCAACCCTCAAGCAGAGAAACACCTGCCCTACATTGTTGCTCTGGAGATTATATGCAGTGACCTTGCACAGCGCCTGCTGCCGGGTAATTGGCTACTATCATCATGGCTACAATGGCGTTTAGAGGCAGCGTTTAAAGCAGAGGTTAGAGAAATAGCCAAAATGGTGCTGGATTGAGGGGTGGCTGAGACACCGAGTGTGCTGGGGTGAGAAGAAGGAAACTGTCTAGATCCTCCCTCCAGAGAGCTTCTTGCAGATTGTTTTAGCCCTGATTACCATTTACTGTTTTCAAAAACTCACTATGTTCTAGACACAAGGCTGAGCTATTGAAATTTTAAATTCTATTTCAAACCTCTCCAAAACTGAATGATACGAAATATTATCAATTTTATAGTTAAGAGCCCCAAAGACGATAAGGAATTTATTCTGTCACAAATGCAACAAATTTCTAATTGGTGTTTGGAGCTTTCCCACTTATTTAAAATGTCTCCGCCAGAGACTTACTTTATTATATATCTATATGTGTGTGCTTATATCTGTGTGAGCGTGTATGTGTGCAGGACAACATAGAATTGACTTCAAGGGTCCTCCTCAGATACCATCTACCTTTGCCAAGTTTTGTTTTCTCCCTTCCTCCCTTCCTTCCTTCTTTCCTTCCTTCCTTCCTCCCTCCCTCCCTCCCTCCCTCCCTCCCTCCCTCCCTCCCTCCCTTCCTTCCTTCCTTCCTTCCTTCCTTTCTTCCTTCCTTCCTCCCTCCCTCTCCTTCCTTTGCTTCCTCACTCCTTCCCTTCTCTCTTTCCTTCCTTTCCCCTCTCCCCCATCCCTTCCTCTCTCTCCTTTCCTTCTCTCTTTTCCTTCCCTCCTTCCTCCCTTCCTCTCTCTTTCCCTCCCTCCCTCTCCTTCCTCACTCCTTCCCTTCCTCTCTCTCCCTCCTCTCCTTCCTCACTCTTCCCCTTCCTCTCTCTCCTTCCCTCCCTCCCTCTCCTTCCTCACTCTTCCCCTTCCTCTCTCTCCTTCCCTCCCTCCCTCTCCTTCCTCACTCTTCCCCTTCCTCTCTCTCCTTCCCTTCCTCTCTCTCCCTCCCTTCCTCTCTCTCCTTGTTTTCCTCTCTCCCTTCCTTCCTTTTCCCACCTCCTGTTGTTGCGATACAATCGCTTACTGGCCCAGGGCTCATTGGCCAGGGATGGGCTAGCTGGCCAGCAGCGTCCTGGAGATTCTTCTGTTTTTGCCTTCCCGTGCTGGAATACACCACACTGTCAGCTTTGCAAAAGTGGGTTCTGCGGATGGAACACAGGTCCTCATGCTTCCATGACCAACACTTTGCCAGCTGAGCTGTCTCCCCAGCCCTGTGACAAAATTTTAAACTCTACAGGGGAAAGGAATACAGAAGCCATCGTCTTTGATCCCTTCATAGACAGAGAGGTCTGCAGCAGAAAACAACACACCTGAGCTCACATGCCTAGCTAGTGACCTCAGTGAAGTCAGAAGCCATGGTCTACAATGCCAGGCTGGTGCTATTTATAAAGTTTTCAAATATTTCCCAGTAAGTCATAAATCAATAGCTATTGTTTTTATAAATCAAAGAGGCCACATTAAGAAAAATCTCTGTGCTGAATCTCCTCTTTCCTTGGTCCAGGAGAAACCTATCCCCTTCCTGATCCTGAGAAATCATTCATTAACCCCCAATCCACTCCATTCCAGTACCATCCACAATACACTCACCCTATTATCACTCAGACTTGGACAGCAAAATGGAAGCTATCATAGCATGGGGGTATGCATCTGGATGCCTAGGCTTAATTAAGCTATTTTCTTCCATAATTCACATTTTGTTACGATTTGGATCTAATCTGTTTGCCAGGAAGTCTACGTTTTAGGTTAGAAGACTATCTCTTCCATAGCTCCTGGTTGGTACTGAGCTCAATTAGAATGTCAACCAAAGCAGATTGTCATGCAAAATGAAGAGATTTTGGTGTCTCATTCTTTTCCTTGGCATAAAATGCTGATACAACATTGGTGTGCCAGTTTTGTTCTGTGACACATCTCTACCAATTTTGATGTTGCTCTAAGCCTAAGATCAAAAACAACACATTACATGACCCTGATGAGGCAGACTTTGTTAAAAGATGACTATAACAAAACAACAATAAAAAAACATAATTGTGTTACCTTATCTTTCAGTTAGTCAATTCAATCAGTTTTCTTTTGGGAAAGCAATTCCTTGTTACCTAGGAAGTTGGGGGATGCTAAAGAGATGTCTTAGTGGTTAAGAACACTTGCTACTCTTTCAGAGGACCTGGGTTGGATTCTCAACACCCACATGGCAGTTCACAATCATCTGTAACTCCAATTCCTGGAGGAAGATTTGATAGCTAATCTCACTTCCATGGACACTGCACACGTGGTGTACATACATTCATTCAGGGAGAACACAAATGCCATAAAAATAGTAAAGAAAGAAATAAAAGATCTTCAAAACAAGTCTTAGTTACCATTATCAAAGCCATAGAACAGTCTTATTGGTGACCTGATGGTCCCTTTGTACCCTTTCCCAATCTCTTCATCTTGGAAGGTGCTACATTTTGAATTACATATTTGCTGGATAATTGTTCCATTGTTTTTCCATTGCTTTGAAAAGCAGTCTTTTTTTTTGAAAATCTTGGGCATATCTTCAGTAAAATTTGATCATATCTATTTCCCATTTCTGCCCTTCAACTTCCTGCTAAGTCCTACAATATGCCCACTCCCAACTTCATGTATTTATTTTACTTTTAATAACACACTAAGTACACTAAGTCCGGTTAGAGCTGACCATATGTCCCCAGGTATGGAGCCATCCATTAGCACAAGTGAAACCTACAAGAGCCGGATCATCAACCAAAGATGATTCTCTCTCCTCCAATAACTATCTGATGTTGACAGGTTCTTAATGGGGTGGGATGGTAGGGTTTTGGATGGCTTGATCTTGTGCACATAACAGTGGCATATCCTTTATGATTGTGAGTTTATGATTGTGATAGCCATACCACATCTACAAGGCAACATTTCACGGCACTCTTCCCTATAAGCTGGATCTTACACTTTTCCCATTTCCTCTTTCTTGATGTTTCCAGAACCTTGATGGTGCTGTGGTCAATATAGATGTCCCAATTAGAGCTAAGTTCACTACATTTACTTATGCCTTCTAAGCCTGCATTGTTAAATATTATATTTTTCATTTTCCCCATTTCCAAATTGTGTTTAAATTAATGGCTATATGTGTGCGCGCGCACACACACACACACACACACACACACACACACACACACACACACCACACCACACAATTTTTGGCTTATTTCATTCAGCATTCCATATACCCTTTTAAAGGTATGTCACAAAGTGTTTAAGCTTTCTCTTATTAACAATGTTGGGTGTTTTCAGTTTTACAGTGGTAAAAAGCTGCTATAAACAATTTTGTGCATGCTTCTGGGTGTGTATGATCAATAATATTTTAGCTACATAATGAAGAGTAAAATTACAAGGTTGCAACATGTGTATTCTTAGTTTCATTAGATAATTTTTCAGGAAGGGAGAGCTATACCAAATTCAATTGCTTTCTTGTTTTTATTAATCCTTCTTATATGTGACTTTAATTTGAATTTCCTCCTTTTATTTAGGCTTATTGTATTTTGTATTTAGTTTTCTTGTTGTACATTTTTAAAACACTATGTGTGTGCTTGTGTTGGGGGAGGGTGCCTTTTCAGTTTCCTTGATCTTGTTCCTTATGAGGTTGTCAGTCTTTATGTGGGCATTTCCTATGTGATTAACAAACAAGTTCTTGGCCTGAATATGTATACCTCTCTTCTTGGCATTTGGTCTTTCCACTCTCTTGATGGTATATTTTGATGAGCATTCACTTTAAGCTTTTTACCAAATGTGTCAATCTCTTACCTACAGACATTGCTTTTGTTTCTTACTATATTTAGTCTATGTGATATTATGAAGATATCCTACCATACTGTCTTCTAGATGATTATCATCTTACCTTGCATGTATGTAGAACTGGAATTGTATCCATATAATGTAAAGAACGTATTTGTCTAATTTTTCCTATGTATGTCCAAGCCCTGAGCTAACAAGAACATTCTTTCCCCATATCACAGTGTGGCCACAGCTGTCAATCACTGTTGTCAATACACTGCCATGAATCAGTGTGCTGATGTCTCTTAGTTTATTTTACTTGTATTTTTCTGGCCAAATACCACACTCATTTAATCACTATCACATTTGAAGCTTTGTCATATAGTAGAGCAAAGTAAACTCTTAAAGGGTAGTTATGGGATGGATGCTTCTATAGAGTCTATAGAGAAAGAACATAGGGGAAAGATTGGAAATTAAGAGATTCTGAGTTATCTAGGGCCCAGTCTTTAGATCATTTTTCTTTCTGTGTACACATTCTGCAGTCATTTCTTTTGTCCTCAAGGGTGAAATGTCATCTACATACAAAGGGATTAAAACTATATCCCTGGCTAAACTCTCCCACTGAACCCTTGACTCAACTCTACAAGACCCTAGTTAATAAAAACAGTTCAAAATCTAACAGGCACTTTAAATTTAGTGTGTTTAAAGCAGTCTTCCTCATAGCTTTCTCTCTCCAACAACTTCTAATATTTGTCATTATTCTTATCTCAGTTATCAGCCCTCCCCCCCACCGAAGATTTGGTGACATTCACCTTTTGTTGTTCTTTCACACTGTATTTCTTGGCATCAGAAAATTGCTTTGTCCTGCATGAGATCACATCCAAAACCAACAGTTTGTGCTTACACTCCACTGCCACAGTGATCAAAAGTACTACTTTGTCATACCTGGATTGTCGCAATAGCTTCCAGTGGGTCTCCCTGTTTCTGCACTTCATCATCTACCCTCTATACAAAAATATCAATAACAACAAAATAACAATTATGTTCATGTCGGTTGTTTCTTAATAAGTGTTTAATGAATTTTTACACTACCCAGAGTAAAATCCAAACTGAAAAATAGAGAATCCCCCTGAAATATCTGGTTCCATAACATTGGGTTTCATCTCTTAATGCTTTTCTCCTTTTCCCTCCCTGTCTCCACTGGTATCAGTTATCTCAGGGAGGTGACTTGAGGCTTTCACAGTAGATGTTCCATCCACCTAGAACATCATTGGTTTCCTCTAAATAATTGCCATCTCCCCAAATTCTCATTCTTGAGTGTTATTTTTACTCTAACTTTCCCTTTTCAGTGAGATTCTAAGTTGTATAACCAGACTTGATTCCATGTTTGGATTCCATGCTTTGTTTCTCCATAGCACTTGTCGAGACTATCACACTATCTAAAATGTATATTTAGCATATTTTATTGCTTATATGGCAAAAGGATAAAAGTATAAATGCCTCCATACAAAAGTTAATAAATCTGATTGGCTGAAAAGTCCACAATCTACTCTGTAGATTTTGTTCCTGATGACTCCCCATGATGTCTTTAAAGCACTTGATTGGGAAGATCATATTTCTCTGAAGTCTACATAGAAAAATACCTTATGATTGAGCAGTTTCTGTGTTTGTGAATAAGATGTCCTTCAGTATTTTGACTACTAAGCATGGATTGAAGTGGGCAAGATGGAGAGGCAGAACAGGGGTAAAAGCAGAAAAAGCAGGCAAAATAAAGGCAGATGGAAGGCTCTGTTAAGCTTGCCCATGATTGTCAATCGATGAAGGTGCCCAACGTTGTGCATGTCATATAGCTATGTTCATATCAGTGCAAAAGGACTTAAGTCTGAGATATAACTGGCCCTCCCAATCACCAGTTACCTAATTGAAAAATTTCTGTGTTTTCTCATTCAATCTGCACTGCAGATTGAATCTATTGTCCTATGAACCCTAATAAGCAGTGTGCCACTGAGCGAGGTTCCAGCCACCACTTTAAATTTTATTTTGAGCTGGTTTCACTAAGTTGCCCAAGCTAGCCATGAAGTCACTCTGTAACTTACTCTGACTTTGACCCAGCTCCTGGGTAGCTGAGCATCTCAGCCTCTGTCCTATTGCTGTGAAAAGACACCATGACCACAGCAAGAAGAATGAGAGAAAGCATTGAATTGGGGCTTGACTACAGTTTCAAAGGTTTAGTCCATTATCATCACGGCAGGAAGCATGCTGGCAGGCATGCAGATGCTGGAGCAGTAGCTGTGAACTACCTCCTGATTCATAGGTAGAAAGAGAGACTCTGCAACTTTTGAGCCCTCACAGCCCACCCCCAGTGACACACTTCCTCTAACAAGGCTACACTTCTTAATCTCTCTAGTAGTGCCACTCCCTGGTGACTAAGCATTCAAATATATGAGCCTATGAGGCCATTGGTATTCACACCACCACACTGAGTTTACAGGATTGTGCTAACAGGACTGAGTAGCAAGTACACTGCCCACTGAGCCACCCCCAGCCTTCTCTGCCTCCTAGCTTGTACATCCAGACTCCTCATAGTTCAAGTGATCGATGGTTGTTAGAGTTGTATTTACCACACTGGAAGTGTTTCTTGTTCTTGAGCTGATTATTCCTTTTCTTTTTTTCTTCTTCTGCTTTCTCAGATTTGGTGGAGAATTGTTTGTTGTTTCCTTTTTTCTCTTCTCTTTTAAAAATGATTAGTGATTATCGAAAAGTTTGCAATATAAATTTAGCTAATTCATGTTCACCTTCAGGCAGTGTCTTGCTTTAGTCTCAAAACCTTGTACCATTTCTTGTAGCTTCCTGTATGCTGTGCCCACCACCCCACAAAATTATTACTGTGACTATTAAGATGGTGAGGAGATAAAATGACTTTACTCTCCCTTCATCTCTCCCCTCCTCTGCATTCTTCCTTCCCACAGGTTGGTGCTTCTAACATATACTTTTCCTTGAAGAACATCTTTTTGCATTCCTCTCACTTTTGAAGAATCATTTTGATGACTACAGAATTTGAAGTTAGTTTTCATTCTTTCAACACTAAAATTCTCACTTGTCCCTACTGTAGTGAACATGGGCTCTGATGAGAAGCTTAGCAACCCTTTTCACCTGAGTCATTTATAAGCATGTCATCTGGGGGCTTTGAAGAGTTTCTCCTGGTCTTAAGTTTCCTACAGTGGATGTGATAAGCAGACTTATGTAGTTCTCATCTGTTTAATGAGGATTGATTCTGAGCTTGGGCTGGTGGGTGCTAAGTGTCTGGTCAACTCACGGCTCAACCATTAGTTTTTTATTTGATTAAATGAGTCTGTAGTTTTTAATTAATTGTTAGTTTTTTTCTTTTATTTTTTTTTCTAATTCTCAGCCATTTCACTTCATATATTTCTTCCATTTCTATTTCCCTGTTTTCTCCTGGTATTTGAATATCATACATGTTTCATAGCTTGAAATTTTCCTACAGTTTTTGGGTGTTCCTTTCTGATTCTTCCCCATCATTCAGCCCTCCCTTGCACTGAAGTTCAAGAAGTTTCTAACACTTGTCTTCGGAGACATGGAGTTTTCATGGTTTTTTTTCTCCCTTCTCATCATCTGGTCTACCTGGAAGTCCATGGCAGCATTCTTCATCTCTGGACATGTGTTTGGTTGTTAAAATTTCCATTTAATTTTTTTAGAGTTTTATTATCTCCATAATACTTACGGTTCTGAATATTGACTTTATTTTATTTCTAAGTATATTGGAGGTAAATGTGTCAAGTTCTCTATCTAATAAAGAATCTGTGCCTCAAAGTACCCTGGTTATTATAAAAATTTCCTGATTTTCTAGGATGAACACAATTTCTTTTTAGAAAACATTATCCATAGTATATTGTATAATCTGAACAAGTTAACTAGACCTTTGTGAAGATGTTCAGTAATCTCACAGTGCTTCATGTTTATTAAAGCTGTGGTGACAGAGGGTGAAAGCTTCAGTGCTGTCCTTGTTCATCCCGAGGTAGCCACAACAGTCTGCTCCTCAAGGTCCCAAAACTGCTGTCCACTGTTAGGATACTGAGCCATGGTAGCAAAATGTTAAAGAAGAAGTTTTCTATAATCTTATGATTAAATTTCATGTTTTTAGTGAGCCTGTTACCTGGACTGCAATTGCCCCAGACGTTTCTTAGTATTTTCATGTCTTCAGTTCCAGGAGAAGTGTGTGTGTGGGGGGGGGGAGTAGAGGATGGAGGGGTTGTTCTGAATTTAGGAAATGGGCTTTTGCATGCACCTTGGTGGGCACTTTTTATCTGGATAGCAGGGCCTCCTGTTGGGAGAATAGTATTCTTCCTCTCCATCCTTGTCTCCTTTCTTCTTGAGACAGAGTCTCCCTGTGTCACTCAGTCTAGCTTTTTGTTCCCAAACTCCTGCTCTAGCCACTCAAGTGTTGGAAAAACAAATGTGTGGCAATCATGCCTGGCTAGTGTCTCCTTTTAAATGTATTCTTCTTAGAATTCCAGTTTGACCCAGAGTGGTATGGACTCTCAGCCACTGCCTCCTTCTTATGCACTCAATTATGAAATGAAATGACCTCCAGTTTCAAGAGCCCAGAACCCAAGTGAGAACTACAAGGAGATCCAGACTGCATGCTCTCAATTTTAAACTTTTAATCTGTAACTAACATTCAACACAAATTACTCAAACTATACTCAAGAATATTTCTGATGAAAAAATGTAGGTGTAAGACTCACTGTTAGGCATGCATAGTCATGTGACGTGTCTCAGAGCTGTGAGTGATGATGAAGCAGTCTGAATGGGTGATTACCTAGTAACCCTTTCAATATTAGGAAAATAGGGACAATATTCATGAACAAAACATTAATGATGTAAAAGTATCATAAATGAGTTTTATTTGTAATTTTTTAAATGTTGTGCTTTTTATATTATGTGGCACATGTATTACACAATGTTAAGATATTATTCATATTTCTCTCATAATATTTATTATTCCTTTTTGGTAAAAACTTTAAAATCTTTTGTTCTACTTTTTTCAGTATTACTTGATTTGAATATATAATATATTATCATTGTCTACATAACTTACCTCTACGCAAGGACAATAATTTCAGTATAACTCTACAAATTTTCTACTCCAAGCAGACAGCAACAAAACTATGTATCAACAAAAGGTTTCTTTTGCTCAACTAGTTTTACTTTCTCTTAGACCATCTACTTTTCATTATAATAATGACAATGGATTTCATTTTAGGTTTCAAAGTATTATTACATTCAAAAATGAACATTTAAAGGTCTCCAAAATATAAACATACATAGCATATATTTATGATATTTACATTTCCAGTAGAAGCAGTTGAAACAAAAAGTTCAAAATGACTTCTTGGTGGATTAAGAAAATTTTGAGAAAAACTACTAGATAATTTGTCTCAGATGCAACTAACTTCTTAAATTCAACATCTTAAATTATGTTCCTCACCAAAAAGCATGTCCTGAAATCCTGGTCCCTAGTACCCCAGAACATGAACTAAAATTGAAAGCAAAGTCCTCACAGGCATAATCCATCAAGGCAAGGTAGTACTGGCACAGACTGGACACTGGATGGTTTGTGAACAGTGTCCTTAAAAGGAGACTGCCGTTTCCAGACTGATAGGAAAATGTCACTTGTTGTATGTACCTCATACCCCAAACAGAAAATGCTTGTCTGTTTTGATTTTTGTTGTTTTTCATGTTGTTTTTCTTGGGGGGGGGCTGAGGGGGAGAATATAAAGTTGAGTGGGTGGGGAAGTAGGGAGAATCTGGAAGAAGTTGGAGAGGGTGAAAGAACATGATCAAAATACAATATATGGAAAGTTTTAAGTAATTATTTTTTAAGTGGCAATGTTCCCCTCTTCCCCCATAGTCTTTAGAGGAAGCATGGGCCACATGATACAGATCTGTGACAAAATAGATTTTAACTTCATTAAAAAACACCCAGATTGTGGCACTTTGTAGGGCAGTACTGGGCATGTGATACACATTCTTTCTCTGATTTTTCCTCTAATCCACAAACATTCAGCCTCCTCTCACACTGGATCTCATCAGCTTCTGTGCTTAAGACAACTCATTTTCCTTCCCATGGCAAAGGCAGCTTCGGCAGCAGCATCTGGAATTTTTGACCATGGGAGCACACGATTGTAGGGAGCAGTTCATTTAAGCTTGGTTTCCCCCTCAGAGCTGCTGTGTTGAAACTGAATCTCAAGCAGGCACACGATGATTTAAAACACAAAAGTGTGCTAGAACTCTGGCCTCAGACTACAAGTTTGGTTTTCTTTCCAACATACTGGTTTTATAACCAATCTGGATTTAATTTGATGTTATCCACTTCAAGAAAAGCAATTTATTATTTGTCTTACAAGTATTTATTTGATATTATGCCTTTATTATAAATAATTTCCCAAAGAGAAAATAAATCCTTTGACAGAATTTTCACACAGATTTTTAAGGAATCAGAGTAACCAACTGTTTGTATAATGCTGCATTCCCTTCTGGAATTGTTAATGTATTGTATTCAGAATCAATGCTGAGAGTGAAGAGGGACTATCTTACACAAAATCTTTTCTGGATTTATTTATCCTGAATCTTCCTCGCTTACTTTTAGTTTTAATATTTTCCCCATATTATAAGAAACAAAACCTAGTAAAATTGACAAATTATAAAATACTCTCTATAGGTAAGATTTCTCTTCCCAGTATAAAGAAAGCATAAGGAGTGTAAGCTTCATCCATTGCCATATGGAGCACTCTGTGACCTTGCATAGGACCCATTATACTTACACTGTTTACACTATTCCTGAAGTGGAATAGAGTAGGGAGGGAGAGGGAGAAATCCCTGAACTTCCCCCAAGATTGCAGACTGTGCCACTAATGGTGGGTACAGCCAGCTAGATGATCTAGATTTCTGTAAATCACATTTCTCACACCCTATCTCAGATAAAGCTCCTAAAGTGTTTTATAGGAAAGCTCAAGTGTCAACCAGATAACAGTGTATATTTAATACATTATTCTATTCATTTAGGAAACAGAGAACCAGGGATGTGTGTGAGGCACTTGGTATGGTCCTAAGGAAACTGTGGAACCTTAGGAAGTATCTGGTTTTGGATCCTTTGAATGTGGTGAAGTCGGGCTTTGAGTGAGGATTAAAAGGATACCGAGTGACAAAAAAACTGAGGAGGAGACTGGTGAATTTTTTGCAGAGCAGGAGAGTTTTCTTGAGGAAAATTATATATAAATGAAAATCTGAAGGATAAAATTTTGTCAGGCAAACTTGCCGGTCAACTTAACCAATAGAATCCTGCTCTGGTGACAGGCAGAAATCCCCTGCCTTGTAAGGCAGAGGAGTTATAGAAAAGATCCCCAGTGAGGCTAGCATTAGAGTTCAGAAGGAATTTTGAAAACTCCTAACCTTTAAAATGTATTATAATGGAGAACTCATATGATGTCCTTTGAAGGAAAGAAGGGGGGGGGCTCATAGAAAGGCGAATCATACACCACTTCTATAATGGAAACAGCAGTTTGTAAGAGCCAGCCATTCAAAGCAAATTATAAAATTCCACGGTTGTCAGAACATTTGTTTCAAAGGGAAAAAATAGCCGAGGCAGTAGTTTCCCTAACCGTGGTGACAGTCTAGTCCTGAGACAATAGCCTACCTCATTACTGCGAATGCACCCATCATTCCAGCGGTTCGCTCTGCAGGCTCTTTAACCATGCACAGGCAAACATCTGCTGGGACCACATGCACAATTAGTGGCAGACCAGGCTGCCATTTTGATTTTAAAATCTGAGTTCCAGAGCTCTGCATTTCACCCTTCAGTTATTTCAGGTGCCAGTATCAAGTATGGGGGATCATTCCCAGGCTTTTCAGAGCCACTAGAGCAGATTCTAATAATTATAACATTTTTGCTTCTGATGATCATAATTACACTATGCTGTTTCCAGAGTCTCACACTCACATTTCTCTCTCTACCCGACCCCGTGATATAGCTTCCAGGTTAATAGTTAAGTGTTAATTAAGCCTAGCCTCTCTTAAGAGATAAGGAAGTAAACAGACTAACCAGGATGACAAGGTTTCCAAGAGCAGACTTAAAGGAATGTTAATGCACCTTTCATAGTGGAGACAACACATTTAGAATCTCAGACTTAATGTAACTATGGTTACAAAGCCTTACGCTACTTCACCTTCACTGGCTTCATTCACTGGGATCCACCTCTGTCATCAGGAGAGAGTCTCCTTGTGCTAATGGCACTGCTTTGTCACCAGGAGAATACAAAGATTAAACACCTAATGAATAGAGTGTAAATTTCTTTATCTGCCGGAGAAGTGTCTTTTCTATAGGGAGGGCTTAGTCAACAAGACAGAAGTGGTCTTATTTAAGCTAACTTTCCAAACAAAACACATGGGCTTTTTATTGTGCATGAAGTGTGGGTTATCGGGGCCTCTGCATCAAGTGTTTCAGTCTTTGTAGCCATCTTTTTAATGTTGACTGAGTGCTTCAGAAAGAGTCTCTGCGAGTACTGAGGGTAAAAAAGCCTGGAAGATCTTACAGGGACAGGATTTAGATTCCTGGATTAAGAAGGGGTACTGGAAATACCTTCTCAAAGAACATTAATAAGTTAGAACATACCAGAACACCAGACAGTCAAATTATTTCAATAATCCATCTTTAAAAAATGATACAAGACATGTAAAGAGGAAAAGAAGCACTTGAAAGGGGCAAACATGGTTGTCTCAAAGGTAGAATTGTTGGTGATTCACTGAAAGAAGTGTGGCTCTCTTAGACAGTCGGGGGAAGTACCCAGTGTGCTTACATGCCTACGATGGAGTCATGTTTAAATCAGTGCTGCAGATCAGGCAGCTATGAAAAACACTGTTAATCTGAAACATTTTCAGGATGGGTTAGCAAGCAGAATCTGGAGGTGTTAGTAGCTTTAGCTCCCCTCTCCAACGTTTCCAATTTATTCTTTGGAAATTTCCTGCATGTATACAAAGTATCTTGATCCTATCACCACTCCACTCCCCCCTCCCATTCCTCCAGACACCCCCCCCCCCTTTACACCTCCCTCCTAACTTCACATTCTTCCATTATTACATTTAACTGTATGCATGTGTTTTCAAGCCTACAAGTGCAATTCACACTGCAGAGGGTCATCTACTGACTGGGACATGAGGACTCTTCCTACGGCCACACTCCTGAGGAAAACGTGTTTCATCACAAGCTTTTATCTGATGTCTTCTCTGCTGCAGTGAAAATGAGCACTGAACCTCGGAAACCAGCTTTGGAACGTGAAGGGCCATTGAGTAGGAACACGGTTTTCTAACAAGATTAGAGGTTCTGTGAAGATGCCACTCGCCTGAACTTAAAAGGTATTTCTTTCAACAAAGGGACAGATTGATCTTCCAAAATGACTGAAAAAAATTCAAATGGGGTTAAGTAGACTTCCAGTGATAATAATGATTACCTGGAAAATAAAAGTTTGTGGTTTAAAAGCTGTCATTTATCTCTTATGTTCTATTGTTGTAGGCATTTCACATATTTGCCCCATTCTTGAGAGGTCAGGGGTCATGCTTTTCTTTATCTCTTCTTTCTTCCCCCACCTGACTTCCACCTCCCTCCTGCAGTAAAAGAAAGTGCTAGCTCCTGGATGGGGGCAACTTGCCCTGAGAACAATGTTAAGAGAGCTGAAAATTGCTCTTAATGAAGCCTCTGACTTAAGTAGAGTCTGAAGAGACAGAAAGCAGCGACTTGTCTGCCATAATGCAGCAACAGTGTGCTGTACATGCTACCCCGGGGTTGAGACAAACAGTATGAAGTACACTAAGATTGCTATGACCACTCTGGTCAAACTGTGAGACAGGAGCCAAGTTATCATCAGTTCCACTGGTCTATCCATTTGTAAACCATTATACTTAGACATAGCAAGTGTGTTCTCTGAAAGCCCTGCCCAATATTCTAGATCACAGCACTCAAGTGTAAGCATGTCGGTGACCCTCTCCCTTCTCACTGGCTCAAGGTTGAAAGTGTAGGTTCTTGTCACTTTTGTTCCAAATACCAATAATCAATTATTCTTTAATAAAAATAACTTCATTAAATACATTGTATACATATATTTAAAATGTCCAAATGAAACCCATTATTACATATGTTGATATATGCTAAGATATTGTAGTGGTTTGAATGAAAATAGGTGCCATAGGCACATAGAGAGTGGCATTATTGGGAAGTGTGGCCTCGTTGAAGGAGGTGAGGCCTTATTGGAGGAAGTATGTCACTAGGGGTGAGCTTTGATGTTTCATATGTTCAAGCCAGGCCCAGTGTCTCTCTCTCTCTTCCTGCTTCCTGCTGATCCAGGTGCTGAACTCTCAGCTACTTCTCCAGCACCATGTCTGCCTGCACGCTGCCATGACAGTAATAGATTAAACCTCTGAAATTTAGGCCAGCCCCAGTTAGATGTTTTCCTTTATAAGAATTGCCATTGTCATGGTAACTCTCCATAGAAAAAGAAACCCTAACTAAGACAGATATTAAAAACAAAGTAAATATTTATAATTTTAGGCAATTTATGTATTTAGCAATAGTGGCCTTCTAAAGTTCAGGGGATATTGTCCCTTTCTGTGCTCTGTTTACTTGATTTGGACAGCATCCTGCTTGAAGCAGTACGGAAAATGAGTTACACACCAAGAAGCAGTTGTAATACAAGTAACTCCTCCAGGGTAGGCAAAGGTGCTGAGGCAATGTCCAGCCTGAGATAGGCTGACTTTCCGCACTCAGCCATGCATGGAGAAAAGAGTTATTCCTCACCCGTTGGCAGGGGCCTTAGTGGAACCCCTGCAACCATCCCCAAATCAATAGATTAACAAGAGAAAGGCAGATAAATTTGTTTAATCAAAGCTGTATGAGACAGGGAGACTTCAGAAATAAAACCCAGAGATCAAGGAAAGTACTCTTAGGGACGGTTATGGAGAGCAAGGTGTGATTTGAGACCAAAAGGAGAGAACTTAATGGTGAGAACTGGGAGGAAGTCAGACTAATAGCTGTCTTCTTGGACCTAGGAACATTTCTTTTTTTTTAATACAGGAAGGATACATGTGACATGAGAGTCTTCAAATAAGATAAAGGTGAATGTAAAACAATCCATCTACCAACATTTGCAGTTTTTTTTAAAGGTGCCTTGCTTGGGGGAACCGTTTTCTGAGCCTAGCCATCTACATGAAGACTCTGAATGCACTAGGACTGTTACGATGGATTTCTAACCAGCAGGCAAGGCTTACAGCTTAGAGTCCATGCTCCTAATCTGATTTTCACAACTGTGGTAAGATGGTGCCAGCAAAGAGCAACTTAGCAGAGTGAAGGTTTGTTTGAGCTCACAATTCCAGGTTACAGTCAACTGCAGGAGGAGAGTCAAGGTGGCAGAGACTTGTAACAACTAATACCTTATCCACAGTCAAGCAGAGAGAAATGAGTAGATGCATGCTTATCACTCAGTTAGCTTTCTAGTACATGCTGCTTGCTTTCAGGCCGGGTCTTCTCACATCAATTAAGGGAATCCACACACTCCTCCACAGACATACTGATGTGCACAGTGCCTCATTGCAACTTTCCCAGGTGATTTTAGGTTGGGTCAAGTAGCCAATCAAAGCTAGCCAGCATAGTCCAGACTCTTGTTTTTCTTTAGCATCAGTATGTCCCAGGTACTGTTATCTGTTTTCATCTAAATCACTTGCTTACAAGGAATGCAGACCTTGTTCCTCTGACCAGAAGAATTGACCAGACAGCATGACATTCTTTTACTTGCTGCTCACATTGGTGCTGAGGTAGGGTGAGGATACAGATAAGGTCTCTGACTCCAAGACTGAGACAAGCATTCTTCTTTTTATTTTTTTCATTGAAAAAAGTTTTCCATACAATACAGTCTGATTACAATTTTTGCTTCCCTGGATTCTTCCCATATCCCCCCAACTTTTCTATCCATCCAACTCCATGCTTTTTTTTTCTTTCTCCATTAAAAAAAAATCCAGTGACTGATGAAAGTAGATGCAGAGATTCACAGCCAAGCACTTTCCTGAGATCCTGGAGTTCAGTTGAAGAGAGGGAGGAAGGATTATAAAGGCAAGGGGAGTCAGAATCATGATGGGAAAAACCACAGAGATAGCTGACCCAAGCTAGTGGGAGCTCATGGACTCTGGACTGACAGTTGGGGAGCCTGCATGAGACTGAACTAGGCCCTCTGAATGTGGGTGAAAGTTGTGGGGCTTGATGTGTTTGTGAGTCCCCTGGCAATGGGACCAGGACTAATCCCCAATACACGAACTGACTTATTGGAGCCCATTCCTTATGGTGATGCAAGGAGGAGGGGGCTAGGTCCAGCCCCGACTTGGTATGCCAGCCTGTGTTGACTACCCAAGGGAGGTCTTACCCTCTATGAGGAGGTGATGGGGGGAGGTGGGAGGGAGTGGTGGAAAGGGAGGGAGGCAGAACATCATATATATCATATATATATATATATATATATATATATATATATATATATATAATGGGGGAATGTCTTTCTGTATGCTGCGAATATGTGTTGCTCTGAATGGTTGATAAATAAAGCCCATTGGCCTATGGCAAGGCATCTTAGAGGCAGGCAGAAAATTCAAAGAGAGAGACAGGAAGAAGATGGGAAGAAATGCCAGCGAGCCACCCAAGGAGCAACATGTAATGGGATGCAGGTAAAGCCACAGAACATGTGGTGATACATAGATTAATAGTTATGGGCTAATTTAAGCTATAAGATCTAGCTAGCAAAAAGCTTAAGCCATGACCATGCAGTTATAATTAGTAATAAGCCTCTGTGTGTTTACTTGGGGGACATGAGTGAGAAAGATTTGGAGATTTGGAGATTTGCCCTGACCTCCAGCAAGCCAGGACACAGGAAAACACCTAGCTACAAGCAAAAGACCAATAAGACAAAAAATACCCAGACAAAGCAATATGAGACAAAGAGTCTCCAACAATAACATTGAGGTTTTTTTTTTGTGTGTGTTGGTCTTCTACTGCTGGGTATGGGGGCTACCCTGCAGTGGGCTTAATATACCCAGTGAGAATCCGTTGGAGGAAACTATTGTTTTCTTTTCAAGTGTGTGTCAATGTCAGATAGCTTCTTGATTAGGAGTAAGAGCCTGTGTCCATTTCCCTGCCTCAGTGCTGACATTCCGTCTGTTGAATATGTGCAGGCCTTATACATGTTGCCACAGTCATTGTAGTTCATATGTACATTACTTCTATTGAGTCTGGAGGTCACTGAGTTCTTGAAGTCATCCATCCCCTTTGGTTCTTATAACCTCCCTTACTTATAGATCCCTGAACCTTGGTGGAAAGAAGGAAGGAATTTGATAGCGATATCTCATTTAGGACAAAGTGCTCCATAAGTCTCTCACTCTGTGCACTGTCCAGTTGTGGGTATCTCTATTAGCTCTCATCTATTACAAGAGGAAGCTTCTCTGATGATGGCTGAATGAGACACTGATCTATGGGTGCAGCAGAATGTCATTAGGAGTTATTTTACTTCTGTGTTCCTTTAGCAGAACAATAGTATTTGATTTTCCCTGGGCTCCTGACTTATCCAGTTTCAGGTTCTTGACCACCTTAGCAGTATCAGGCATGGGTTCTATCTCATGGAGTGGGTCTTAAATCCAACCAGAGAATGAAGAGGCAACAAGGCCTATTTAATATTCCTTCTGAGACAAGCATTTAAAAATACTGGCTGATGCTGTTAACTCCTACAGGTGTGGCATTCAGAATAGTGTTATGAACACTTACAGAGCCCTCAATGGAGAACAATGGATCTCAAAAATACCAAGCCCTAAATACTTGGGGTCATTTTTTGGTCTTTACATACTTAAATTACTTAAATTGTATTTTCTCAATGTAATGTCCTTTATTATAAACATTTAAATCCCACAATTGAACTACAGTTCAAATGATCCTAATAGTAGGGAAAGAAAAACATACCAACAAGATAGAAATTCTAAAATTGAACTAGAAGAAATTGGAACAAAATGAAGAGGCAACAGGTGTTAGCTTTTCTTCCACACTTCTCAAGACTGGAAGATGGAAGAGAAACACTCTTGTTATTGTGTACATATGCTAAGGGAAACACAAAAGCCTGGCCAAGTTGTTCCACGAGTCTCACAAATATAGAGCGGAATGTTCACTTGCCCAGAGAACGGAATTCTAGGCTGCTCAGACTCGAGCCAGCTTTTAGAAGGTGGCCAGCATAAGCCTACGTGGTCATCTAATCATTCCATCTTCTGGGAACACTCTAATTTAGCTAAATCCAGGATTTGGATTTGGTCTAGCTGTAAATTAAAAGAATGCTACATGGCTCTGCAACCTTGTTCAAACGTTTATTTGTCCTTGCATTAAAAAAATAACTTGAGTTATTCTCAATGGATTCATTAGAAAACTGATTTTTCTACTTTATAGCTATTTTGCCTGGCAGATGGGATCTTGCATTTTTCTTATGCTGCAATTTTTGAGCTAAGTATATATGTTGGAATAGCAATATACTCACCAATGAACAAAAAAAAGCAACATTCATACTGCAATAATATTACATTATTTGGCATCTACTGTCCACATATGTTCATTTGGCAATGGCTTGTCCAAGCCAATTATAGCCACAAGGGGAGTAGGTGTTTGAATTTTAAACAAGGAACTCTAGATTTTCTGAGAAAGAAGGAGCCTCCTGATGGGTGGGTCAGTCTCTAACTCATTTTGAATGCAGCAGCCAACTTCATAAATCATCTGTTTCCCTCCCATTGCACAATAACTTCAGTGCTGTTGAAACCCCTAGGAAAGTTTCTTTATACTAAATGAGTCTTTAAGGACAAATTGCTTCACCATGCAGAGAATCCAGGATATCTAAAGCAGGAAAGAAAAAAAAAAAAGCCAACATGGCAATGTGGCGAGTTCCCCATTTAAAGCCCCATGTGGCTGGAGGGCAGATGGTGGAATGGTACAAACACACAGCACAAAGGTAGAGAGGACGCAGGGAGATCTGCTTGTGAAAACTGAGAAATAGCATCTCAACCCCCAAACATGGGAAGAAAATGAGGTATCTGCTTTGTCACACCATTAATCCGTAACATGGGTTTGAAGCTAACTGAACAATTAATAGGCACACAGTCTGTCTGAAATTATTGTAGAGAAGCTAAGAATCCAAATACAGAACACCGTGAGCAGAATGCCCCTTTCATTGTGAATATAGATGATTTGGTTGGTGACTGGCTGGCAGAAAACAGATCACAGATACAAAGACTTTGAGTCATCACGATCTAAACATAGGCTCATTTAATCAGTATTCATAGATGTATCAAAAACACCACCAAACTAAAAGCTCACAGGCAAATATTTTTATGCACTAAAAATAAAGTTGAAAAAATTGTGACTGTTCACATGTTTGATATGCAGTATTAAATATGTGTGTGTGTGTGTGTGTGTGTGTGTGTGTGTGTGTGTGTGTGTGTGTGTGTGTGTAGTTAGTTAGTTCTGTGGTATGGTTCCATTTTAATACGGATTTATCATAAAGTTTATATTTCTAAAGGCTGGAGAAATGACTCAGTGGCTTAGAGCCCTTTCTGCTCCTGCAGAGGATGTAGGATTGGTTACCAGCATCCACCTAATGGCTCACAACTACCATGTAACTACAGTTCCAGGGGATCCAACTTTACCTTCAAGCCTCCTCAGATACCTTCATACATGTTGTGTACATACTCACACACATACACACAAAATCTAAAAGTAAGCAAATCTTTAGAAAAAAGTGTACTTCTGGCATTCTGCAGCTGGAGATCTTCATCCTATGTGATGGTGCTTTAGAATTGCATGCACACTATGAACAGGAGATGGACTTCTGAGTTAGGATCCTTAACTGTGCTCTACTCAATGACAACATGACCTCAGCAAACTATTAGGTTCCTTGTGTCCCATTTTAATCTTCTGTTATAAAGAAAAATGAGATTTCTACTCATATCTATCAAATAGTTATTGAGAAAATTAATTAACTAAAAATGTTTGTACATGTTTATTATGTTGGTCCATGTTATATACTAAGACCTTGATAAATTCTATAGTCAATTATACAATTATTATTATATCATAATTATAAATATTATAATCAGCACTAGAAAGAAGATCTAGGAAAAATCATCTATATGCCTAAGCCAACTGACTCAATGCAATTTGCTAAGTGAAATGATGATTAAAAGGATAATCTTAACACAATATAATACTTAGTGTCTAAGTTCAGTTCTATAGCTGCAGAGCTTCTCTCTGGGTCCTGCCGAGCCCTGGAAGTCCGACAGCCCACTTATAAAATAAGCACACAGATGCTTATATTATTTAAACTGTTTGGCCTAATGGCTCAGGCTTCTAGCTATCTATTTCTTCTATCTTAAATTAATCCATTTTTATTAATCTATAAGTTGCCATGTGGCTCGTGGCTTACCAGTACCTTACATCCTGTTCGTCATGGTGGAGGCTGGCAGTGTCTCCCTGACTCAGCCTTCCACTCCCAGAATTCTCCTCTCTCCTCATCCTGCCTACTTCCTGCCTGGCCACTGGCCAATCAGTGTTTTATTTATACAGAATGATATCCACAGTGCAGTTCTTTGTTTTTTACACCTTGTCTGTGAATTACAAAATGAAAATTTTTCTTATGATTCATAAGGAAAAGGAAGGGAAAGAAATAACTCAAAATATATATAAAACATCACATAGAAGCTCCTGTAAAAGTTCATGCCATCTCATTAAAGAAATGTCGTGGGGAAGGGAAATATATCCCAAATACTAAGTGCTCACAACAAATGCATCCATAGAGTAGCAGTTAAAAACTAAAAGGTATGTTATTCAATCTTTTTATAATAATATACTTTTATAATATAAACCATTGTTCCCAAGATCAAGCAATTCATCTGTAAATTAATATTTGGATTATGCTTGTGACTAATTTTAATATACATTGTTACAGTAAAAATATCATGGGCACATTCAGTGCCAATGAGAATCATTTTCTTAATATATTTTTTTCAGAAATATAATGTGTATAGATGCATATTCTGTATTTTTTAAAATTATAGCTGCATAGACTGAAATATAGTCCCCATATTTACCTTTTCAAATAGGGGCAAATTGGTTTTGGAGAAACAGTTCTGAAATGATGAAATAACACACTGAAAACTTGGGGAAAAGACTCTATTATTTTATTGATTTTTTTGACAACCTTTCTTTAAGTTTACATTTGTTTAGATGTTTCTTATGTAATAGTCTCACTAATAAAGTTTCCTTAAAAACTCAATGCCCAGTAACTATAATTCAACATGGTCTAAGTATCATAAAATATATTAATAGAATTTCTCAGCAAGGTTATGGTGCATACTCAAAGAGTTGTTGAATTTTTGTGATTATTTACACAATATTTATAATTTTTATATTAAATGCATACAATAAAGTTACAGCGTATCTAAGTGGTATTAATCCCTGATGACACAAGACTGAACATTCCAGTCATTTACACTTCAGCTGGAGCATCAGGGAGTGCAGATAGGCCATCTCTCGACCAAGCCTGAAAGCGCATCCCTCAGAGGGTACATCTGAAGCACGCATTTCTGTTGATTCCTTCTGAATTTTCTTTGCTAGATCTCTGCTGAATAAAGAAAACACTGGGCAGCATGCATGGTTAGTCCTATTTCTACAGAATAGGTTCATAAACACTGTCGTCTGTGGTTTCCATTACAAATTCCTTCCCACTAATGGAAAAATGATAAAGCTGATGTAGTTTTCCTCATGGCTAGAAGTGGGGAATTAGCCGACAATGTTTCTCAGAGTCCTTTGACACTTACGTAATAACTTCAAAGAAAAACTCATGTTTCTGCAGCGTAAATCTGTGACTTACCTTTCTCATTCGTTACAGAAATTGATAGCTGAGAGAAATTTGGGTATTATTAAAATATGTTGGCAAAAGAGCCTTTCTTCTAAGATAGAGTGTCGCACTATAGCCTAGGATACCCTGGAACCCACTGTGCTGCCTCTGTTGGCTTTGCACTCTCGGTGATATTCCCCCCTGAGCTTCCACCATGGTGGAATAGGATTCAATAATAAGCATGGCGGGTAAAATGCTGGTCTACCCATAATCTCCAGAGGAGTGTTTAAAATATAAAGCTTGAATAATATACACCAAAGAACTTTTAAATGATTACAATTCAAATTATAATCATGTGACCACAAACTTATCACTAAGTTCGATCTCTGACAGTTGCTATCAAATGCAGTGTGGCTGTACTTTTGTTTATTTTTAAGTGTGAGCAGGGTATCCAGGTGAACAGTGTTATGAGACCTCACTTAAAATTTACCTTCATTTACCAAAGAGGTAAAGCCCTCTTAGGTATACCCTCTGTGTGTGTGTGTGTGTGTGTGTGTGTGTGTGTGTGTGTGTGTCCTTCCTTACAGCATGCTTCAATCTTTTTTTATTCTTTCCAGGTTTTCACAGTGTATTCCAAACTAGCATCATGATCTCTTTCTGCCTCAGTGTCCTAAGCACTGGGATGGCAGAAGGGGCTCCAGTGCCACACTTAGAAGCAATCTGTTTTATTTTTTAATGTTATTGGTAATTATTTACCTTGAAATAAAACCAGATTTTTAAAAATGTCTAAAATCACATTGCCTACACCTAGGGATCACAGAAGAAGGAGCAGAAAGATTGTAAGAGCCTCAAGACTTGAATCACTGTCACTGCACATTACTGTCTTCTGGACAGGGCAAGGGTTTGTTCCTGTGACTTCTCAACAATAATGCTGCCTGCAAAATCCACACCAGGCTACATGCCAACATGGAGAAAAATTTCATAGTGTCTCACCCCTAGAGGTGAAGCTATAGGTGGTCAATGGCTAGTGAGGCAGGTAGAGCCAATTTGGGGTTTTGTTTCTTTTTAGCGACAAGACCTCAATCCTAACTGGTCATACTAACTGGACTGATCAGTGAACAATTATGGAAAAGGTGGCTGTGAATTTGAGTGACACAGTATGGGGGGGGGGGTCAGGTGAAAATGATACAAATGCAGTGACCAGCCGGGCAACAGTGGCGCCCACCTTTAATCCCAGCACTCGGGAGGCAGAGCCAGGCAGATCTCTGTGAGTTTGAGGTCAGCCTGGTCTACAGAGCAAGATCCAGGAAAGGCGCCAAAACTACACAGAGAAACCCTGTCTCAAAAAAGAAAAAAAAAAAGAAAGAAAGAAAGAAAAAAGAAAAACAAATGCAATGACCCACAATCTCCTCTCTCACTGGGGAACATTTGTGTCCACAAAAGAAGGCTTAGGTACCAAATACTGAAAATGACAAAACCATTATCAGGATGGAGAGATGTTCTCTCTTCTTACTCTTTGCTGGGCCTTCCTAAATTGCCATCACATTGGCATACTCACAAACTTGAGGGTGCCAAGAGTTATATATGTTTATTTAAATATGGAGAGTATTTTGTGAGCATTTGTACATGACATTAAAATGAGAAATGGTTAAATAGTTTCTAAACTATCGACATGAAATTTAATAATGAGAGAATATGGTCAATATTTGGAAGAATGTAAGAAGAGGTATGTTAGGACTGGAGAGGAAGCCCAGTTGTTGAATGTTTCCTGCTGTTCCAGAAGACCTGAGTTAGGTTTCCAGCACCCCTGTCAGGCAGACATCAACAACCTGTAACTCTAGCTCAAGGGATATCCAATGCCTCTGGCCTCCTTGGGGCATCTGCATTCATGGGCACATCCACATCCACCCAGCCACACATAAACAAAATTAAAACTAATTTAGAAAAAGAGGAGGTGCATACCCCTTTTAAGCATATAGTTTAGATTTTTGTTATTTGTGTTGGAATCCTTTTACTTAGAAACACTGGAATTTCAAGAGGAAAGCAGAACACAGTTTCAACATGATTAGCTAAAAGGAGCAAATTTTGGAATCTCTTTGAAACCTATTTTAAAAGCTCAGCTATATGCTTTTTTTCTTTTCCTATTACAGAGCCATGAAATGTTATTTCAATTGGATTGCAAACATAACTTCTAGAGTGTAGACACTTGCTATTATTTGTTCACTTCATCAAAATGCTCTTTTAAATTCTTGCTACATCTGTATTACTGCGTCCTGAAGAAACCGAGGTGAAGGAGGCCCAGAAGAGGCCAAACCTCCTTCCTATTTCTGACAAAGGAAATGCCTTCCTGCCACTAAGTTTTGGAATGATTTCCAAGTTCTCTTAAAATAATTTAACCTGTGTCAAATAGCTGTCTCTCCTGGAAAACTCAATAAATGAATGTAAAAGTCAGAGAGTGCCGGGAAAGTGAGGTGCCACGCTGAAACGCTATAGCACAGCCGTGTCAAGGGAGACGCTAAATTAGCAAACACGTGTCCATACCTCTGCCCTCTTCTCTTTAAACTTGAGCTATATTATTGTAGAAAAGCATAATAATCCCCACTCTGATCTTGTATTTCAAATGAAAAAGCCTGAGAAATTACAGCACAGGCACTTTTGTGAAGAGGTTAAATATTATGGGTGGATATATTTCCTCTGAAGATCAGCATTTCTGCATTCAAAGGACAGGTTATTCAGTGAAGTAAAACAGGAGGTAGAATGCATAAATTATTCCAATGACAAGGGTTCCAATTTTACATTGAACTTTAGCTTAAGGAGGACATGCCTATTAAATTATAGGCCACTTTAAACAATAGCTAGATTCTTTATAGTATTGTGGAAATTACAACTTGATAGTCAAATCACAGTTCTCTTGAACTGTATAGATTATTATTTAAAAGGCTGAAGTTATTTTAAAATATGTGTATATGTCGGAGGAAGATATGTGCACATGAGTGCAGGTGCTGGCAGATGCCAGAGGCATCAGATCTCCTGTGCCTGGAATTATAGGCAGTCCTTAGCAGCCACCTAACCTGGCTACTAGGATCCTCTGCAGGAGGAGTATATGGCCTTAATCCTTAAGCCGTCTTTCTAGTCCACTGCACAACTTTTTATGTGGAGAAACCTCAGGTTAATCCTTACAGTGCAAAAATAAATGGTATACTTGCTTTGTTCAGAAGACCTAGATTTCAATAGACACTTTCTTAACGGACATATTTTTAAAAGTGGTAGTCATTTAAAAAGCATTTTTTAATTCTCTTAAAGTCATCTGCAGGAAAATTGGATTTTGTACATCTTGGACTGTGACTTTTCTTTCGATTAACATCGATTGCTTGTTAGTCCATCTGTGATATCTCACTCTTATTAATTTTCCTTATACTAGTCAGCAAGAACTTATGCAAATTACCATAGCTCCCCTTCTTTGTAAAAATTTACAAGTTAACTCTTTCACATTAAAAATTAAACCAGAAAAAAAAAGTTTGAAATCAAGATGTTTCCAGCGCACTTTTGGTCACCTTGAAGAAAATTTTTCTTTGCGTTTTTATTAGACAGCTTTTGATTACTATAGCAAATATTAAGACTACCAACTTAAGAAGAAAAAATGTTTAAATTGTTTGTTAATTGTTACTTTGTTATTAATGGTATTCTCCAACAGAAGACATGTGGTTTTTAGGAGAGATGATGTGAACTTCTGTCTACTCACTTGTAGAGTATCACCCCATTTGGTCCCCAGAGCTGACTGAAGTAAGATGTTGAATGGTGCTATTTGGAGGTGAAGAAGGTGTAAGATGCAGGGCCTATAAATAGTCTTCAAGTCACTGGTGTCACCCAGCTGAGGAAGGTGGAGGCATCTCAAGGCTTTCATTCCCTAACTTTCCCATCCTGGCCACAAATAAGCAGATACCATGCACAAATTCGCAATGGCATGTGCTCCTCAATAATATGTAGCCTTCCATTAGAGGCCCCAAAGCAGCAGGTCCAATGAGTTGCAACAGTAAAAACTGACCAAACAGGTTAAACTTGTTTTCTTCTTAAGTTGATAGTCTCAGTATCTGCTAAAGTATTTGTTATAGATTTATAGTATTTGCTTAGCATTACCATAAAGCTGACTGATAAAAATCCAAAGAAGACTTTTCTTCAAGGTGACCAGAAGAGTGCTGGAAACATTTTGATTTCAAACTTTTTTTTTCTGGTTTCATTTTTAATGTGAAAGAGGCAACTTGTAAATTTTTACAAAGAAGAGAAGCTGTGGTTATTTGCATAAGTTCTTGCTTATGCAAGAAGGAAAGTGAAACTTCATTGTCTCAAGAGTCATGCAGTCGGGATGTGGTGGCACTTGCCTTTAGTCCCAGCACTCAAGAGGCAGAAGACAGCCTGGTCTACGTAGTGAGTTCCAGGAAAGCTAGAGCTGCAGAGTGAGATACTGTCTCAAAACAACAACAACAACAACAACAACAACAACAACCAGACACGCAAATTCATGATATGAGTTCCATTTCTCTCATAATCTTTTATATTTACTTATTTTGGCTTTTGAGGTGGAAAGAGATAATGCATGAAGCACCTGGCATTTCCTCAGAATGTGCTGAACATTTTACTAACAGTTTCTCATTTGCAAAGACATGGGCACTACATATCAATGGCAAATACAGGCAGAAAGAAATCTTGTTGTTTTTCCTTATCACATTCAGAGTCTGTCTTCTCTCTCAATGGAGGACAAGAAATATACTTCTGTGTTCTTGTCCCCTCCTTTTATAGTCACTGTCTTTTAACAAATGATGAAATGGGGAGAGTCCAGAGTGGGAGAGGGATATTAACCAGGACTTCACACTGCTGATGTGAAAAACAAACAAAATCATTGCTTGTGTGTGTGTGTGTGTGTGTGTGTGTGTGTGTGTGTGTGTATGGGGGGTGTACGTGTGAGTGAATGTGTGTGCGAATGTGTGGGTGTTTGTTTGTGTGCATGTGGAGACCTGGGTTAACACTGGAAACTTTCCTTGCTTACTCTCCATCATATTCTTTGAGGCAGAGTCTCTCAGTTGAACCCAGCGCTCACTGATAAGTTCTGGCTAGCTAGCCAGTTTTCTCCAGGGATTCTCATCTCCACCTTGTGCTGGAACTATGTGTAGCCACCATGCTCATCTAACATTTAAGTCCAATGCGCTATCCATTGCACTACAGAGACATATTTAAGTGGGTGTTGAGCACCCACACTCCGGTCCTGATGCTGATGCTCAATCATCATCCCCCAAGCCCTCCTGCTGCCTGTTGTGTTGATTGCTCTGTGGATTAGAGGGTTACATTTTTGAGAGACTTGAAAACAATTGATAAGGAAATAGGCAAGCATTCAAAATAGAGCATCGTTTTCAATTAATTTGAATCATTAGTCACAGCATTAACTGCCGATTTAAGTAGAACTTTGGGTGCTAGTATGGAGAAAACAGAAAATAAGTTGAATGTGTCCCTTTTAGAGTCAAGGTAAATTTATAGAGAATGTCTTAAGAGCCAGATCGCGTTAACTCCTCTATATCACTAGAAACACCCCGCTTGCCTCCCCTTCCTTCAGCTGGTATGTCACGCGTGTGTTCGGTGCACTGAGGAAGGGGGAAGCAGCGGCTCAGCATCACAGCACATGGAAAAGGCCCTGGCTTTCCTTCCCAGAACGACAAGGAAAACAAGAGTGTTGAGGTCAAGGCTACGTACAAACTAATGACTCCACTGAACTTGCAACAGCAAGTATTTTTCATAATTTTTTCCAGCAATTTTATCCAAAATCAGTTTTGATTTTTAAAAGCTACTCTAGTCATTTTACACAAATAAAGTCTAGTCATCTAATTTGAATAGTCTTTGTTTTTATTCTGAAAATTCTTGGACAAAGTGAACAGCATTTTCTGTCGACAAAGTTACTATTTACTAATGTGAATTAGCCAGGATTCTGAAAGTAAAATGCATATATAAACTCCTTGAGAACCAAAACAAAATGGTCCCATCTTCCATGTACAAATGACTAGGAGCTGTTGGAAATGATGAGTAATTTGGATTGTAAGGCTACTTCAATCTGTTTCTGAATTACGGGAAATGGGGTATCCACAGAGTCAGCCAGGTCTTGACCTCTATCAGCTCTGTCCTCGTTTTCCCTGAGTGCTGGCTGGAGACAGAAAACATCACTAAACATTTTCATGACTCATTGTTCACATGCATGTCGTGTTTTTATTCTGATCCCCCCTCCCCAGCTAAAGTCTTAATAATCCCCCACGATAAAAGCCATGTCCAAAATGCAGTGTATTTGAAGTCTGCAGCAGTTACCGGGAAGAAGGTTCTGAGAGAAAATGGATGAAATTCTAGCCATTTCTAAAGAGGATCCAGCTACTTAAGGGCACTGGGGTTTTCAGTGAATAGGTGTGAATATTTCAGTGCAGCCCAAGCTGCACTACGAAGCATTTATCCCTTCCAGATTCAAATACTTCCTGCACATATTTTCTAAAAAGTGTCTTTTATTAGTTCAAATGTTACTGTGGTTCGGATCCTGAACAAACACTCCTTTTTTTTTGGAGTGTGTCCTTCAAGGAAAGAAAGTTTGCAAGATTGGGCTGGAGAAGGAGAATTGGGCAAGAGAAGGAGAATTGGGCATGGGGGTGGTAACCTTAAGGCATCACTTTTTCACTTCGTGATGCTCCAGGTCAGGAAGGAGACCAGTGACTGCAATGTTTCCCTGCCAGCGTTAAGAGGACAAACCACTCTCTGGAGCTGCAAAAGAGATTTTATTCACCTTCAGAAGAACTGTGGGTCTCTGGCTGTTCTGGAGCCAAGCCATTCTCCTTACAGGTTGGGCCCATTCTCCTCCTGGGGCAAGCACAGCTGCCATTTACAGGGTTGCAGAGAGCTCCCCGGGAGCATTCACAGAGCAGCAGGCAGTCGGGCCCATAGTGGCCTGCCTTACATTCTGTGGGGAAGGAAGGAAAAACCGTAACAACTCAAGTATGCTTTCAAATACGCTATTACTTCTTGGAACTGAATGAGATAATGAGAGTCTAGGAGAAAAATCCTGTTTTCTTCTGTGGTATCTTTCCCTGGTGCTAGCATGTTATGTAATAAGAGCAAGAAAGTCCCTCGGTGGAGAACGGGAGGGTGGGTGCGAGGAGAAAGTTATTGAGAAAATTGGAAAGAGGGAAAGTGAGGATAGCAACTTCTATTTCTAAAGTGCCTTCTCGGAAACTGATTACTCCATAACATTTACAGCAGTCGCACTGTGCGGGACACAGAAATGGATTAGCTGCCTGGGGTCAGAAAAAGTCAACGCTCACTCCGAATGCACAATGTGGAGGTTTTTCTTTAGGTTAAAAACATGATTTTGTGTGCTTGTGTTGTTGAAAGTGAAATGGCTTTATATTCGACTCTTGTCTCTTAAAATATGTCAAAGGGGCCATAGATCTCCAATGTGTCTGCGGTTGTGTTGGTGCTAAAAGGACTCAGATTCTGTAAGTTGGATTGCATTGTGCCCACCAAGAGCAGGGCAGTTAAGGTCATGGGGGTGGGGGACTGGGCGTCACGAGAGCTATTTAAAGAGAGGACTTAAGGCAGCAGGGCCATCTGTGGGCCCTTCGTCTGTTGTCCGGGAGAGAATTAGCAGAGAATGAACACATTCGTTTTCTGCAGGACTGAGGGCAAGAAGAAAGTGCTGCCCGGCCCACAGAAGGAAGTAGATTCGGACTCCCTAGAACAGAACGCCACCTCTATGTATTCAAGGGCTAGAGAACCAAATTTTGTTATTGTAACAGCCCGCCCCATGCCCCCCGGCACTCCCCACACAGTCTACAGAGTAAAAAGTGGGAAATTGAACGAGAGCAAAGCATGATATATGGGAAGGATTGGAGGGAGAGAGGTGAGGGGGGAAATGATGCAATCACATTATAATCTCAAAATATAAAAGAAGTAATTTTTAAGTGGGTTGTTAACACATTACCTCATTTGCTTTCAGCAAATACCTATAAGGTGGGCAGGACAGTGAGGGGAGCCCTCCCTCTCTGGAGAGAAGTCAGTGGGTTTGGTGTGGTGCTTGACAGCTCTGTCATACTCCTGCGAGGCGACAGAGCTGTTTCTGAATGCTTATCTAATTCCTCCTTTGCATAACTAACCATGTGAGAACAAAAACATTAAGCATTTTCAGAAGCTCAAGTAAGGATTTGAAAGCCAGAAAGTAAAAAAGAACTTGGAAATATCAACATAAACACTAAGATGTGGTCTTAGAGGGAATGAAGTACTAGAGCCCTTGGGGATATTTTTCTTTTTATTTTACTCAGTAGTGCGTGCGTGCATGTGTGAATGGTATATGTGTAAATGAAGTTGCTCAGGGACCACAGGCCGCCTGTGGAGGTCAGATGGCCACTTTCTGATTACACTTGCACTATGAGTGGGTTCTGGGGATCAAACTCAGGTCCTGAGGCTTTGTGCAGCAAGTGCATTTGCTCACTGTCTGAGCCATCTCCAGGCCCCTGCACAAGTTCTTCCTGGGCATTTTTAACATGGTTGATTTTGTTTTTGACTTGCATTATGTAGGCAGATTAAAATGCACTGTAGCTTTCTTGTCTTGCTCAATTAGATTTTAAATATGAAGCAGAAATATAAACTAAAGCTTCAATTAACTATTTTCATGATGACTCAGCATTAAACACAACAGCCAAGTATCCGTTCAGGAAGACACTGGGCCAGCAATGTGAATGATGCTCACAAATGTGTGTGGGGCCAGTGAGATGGCTCAGGTCTTAAAGGCTTCTGTTTGAAGCCCAGGACTCCTGCAAGTTGTCCTTTGATCTCAATGTGCATACCCACCATATCATTACACATGCTCATGCATGCATACACAAACAACAAATAAATTCAATAAAAATAAAGATGAATCTGTTCTCTAAATTTTAGGCTCTGTGGAAAGCTAAGAAAAAAAACACATCATTTCAAAATGAGCCCAACACACGAGCTCTGCCCAGAGTCTTGCAAGATTATGCAGTTTGGTGGTAAGACCACATTTTTTTGTTCAAAAGAGTTATTAGCCAGGATCTCTCCTGAGCAGGGGAGAATCTGATTTTAATTTATAAAAATACCACATTTTCATGTTAATAACCATGTGTATTTAAGACATCTGTTTGAATGTCTGCAAATGTTAATTTACCAAGGGGAGGGGTGAATGATCCAATAAAAAGTTGTTACATTCTTTTATGAATTAATATTATGGCTGTTTAATAGGTCCTTTACCAGAGTTAAGCTAAAATGAGGCCTTTTATCTTTACGGAGCCGGCATAGACACAGCTGCTCACAGTTAATATTGCAGATGAACTGTAACTAATTGAAAATAAAAATGCAAATAAAAGACCTTGTAGTACATCTATACAGGCCTGGTGCCTCGAGAGTCCCTGACAAGAGGGACTCTCAAGGTTCCATGGAGAACAGATACAGTACCAGAACTGAGCCATGCCATGTAGCAATTTCCTCACACATAGCAAGGGACTGTAATACAGCACTCAGGGCACACAAAGCAATGTGAGCCCTTACCTTGAACCCTAATCACCATAAGTTTCCATTAGTACCTAGTATTATTTTATACTTCTGATTTTTAAGTCACATTTTTAATTTATTTATTCTCCCTGCCCCTGTGTCTGTGTGTGTTTGGGGGATGGGATACAAATGGCTTACGGTCAGAGGACAGCTTACCAGAGTCAGTTCTCACCTTCCACACTGGGTAGGACTTGGAATCAAATCCAGACTGTTAGGACTAACGGCAAGTGCCCTTACCCACGAAGCCATCTTGCTTGCCCTGATTTGTTATCATCTGCTGCATGTGTATGTGTGAGTGTGAGTACTTGTGTGCTGCACAGCATGTGTGAAGGTCAAAGGACAAGTCTGAAGAATTAGTGCTGGCCTTTCCACTTGTTTCTGAAGGAGGGTGTCTCTTGGTGCCATTGTGTAGGTCAGGTGAGCTGGCACACGAGCTTTGGACTGGTTCTCCTGTCTCTGCCTCCCATTTCCCATAAGAGTGTTGGGATTACAGATACACACTTGGTATCTACCTTTTTACCTGCATCCAGGCATAGGTCTTAGACTGTCAGGCTGGTGGTACAAATGCTTCTACCCACTGAGCCATCTTTTGGGCCCTAGGCATTAGTTAAACCATTGCGAGTTTCCTATGTTAGAATCTTCTGTGATGTTGGACATTTTCTATATAACACTATACAATATGGCAGCCAGTGGCTATCCGTGGACACTGAGGATGTAAAATATATCCTGCGACTTGGAACAGGTGGATCTTAAGTTAAAATCAGCAGTGGCAGGAAGTTCCTGACTCTTGGGTCTCACACGCAGACAGAGAAGCAACATCAACTCCTCAAATCTTTTCATCAAGAGAGGTGCAATATAAAAACAGCACAAAAGGGAGGTGCTGACATGGAGCACTAAAACTCTGTCTCTGAACACGGACCGTCTACTTAGAATCTCACATCTGCCATTTACTTGTTGTATAACATAGGCAAATTATTACTTTTTTATAGATTTCTTCTTCCTACTCTAATACGAGAAGGCTGATGGCAGTGAGGGAATTTATGCATAGCACGTAATAGCCACTCAATGAACATTAGTGGTTTTTCTCAATATGCAGGTGGGACCACAAATGCTATAGGTGTGCCTCTTTTAGTGAACATTCCGTGGATGACATATGTGTCATAGATATTTGTTCTGACAGAATAATTTCAGATATGACAGGGTGCAACAACTTCTGTCCATCATGTCTCCAAAGAAGCAAGAATTCTTTCAGCAAACACTTGTTGGTGTATCTACTTTTCTAGTCTAAGCACATTCATATATTGTATTGTCTACTAACTTAGATCCTCTGTATCCTACTTTATCAAACAGAAATGGGAACATGGACAACTTCTTGAGTTTGTGGACTGCATTAAATGAATGCAAGCCCTTTAGAATGCTGCCTTGTGTTCCAGGAAAGCAGCTGCTATTGATATTGCTCAGAAGAGAGCTGGGATGTGAAGTGATGCTGAGTGACTAGAAATATTTTGAAGCCTGGAAGGCTCTCACCATTACAGAGACCACAAACTCATGGCTTACTAGTGTAGGAATGGATCTTAACAATAAGTAACCTTAACCCTATTCTTTTGAAGATAAGCAAAGTAAATCCTGAGATTAAACATTCAATGTGGGATCTTATCTGAGCTGGTCCCGTGTCTTGGGTCTGAGGTGAATTATATAAAACCTTTTGATCTAGAAAGCATCCATCAAGTTACACTGCAGGTGATTTGATGCCAATCACTTCAATCCACTCTCCCCTCTTCATTGGACAGTTGCTAAATTATCGTAACTTTACATTCTAAATCATTATTTCTGTGGTTGAGAAGGAAAACAAAGTATAAATATCAATTCCCAAAGACAATCTGGGTTATTGGATCTTGAGAATACTACCTAGATGATGACAGTTTATTTTCATTCTAGTGGGTTTTTGGAGTCACCTTCTGTTCATTGTATCTCTGAGGAAGTCTGTTAACTAAGGTGTTGGGATGGAGTACCTATGATGTAACATCTACACACTGATTCCTCAAACTGAAGAAGCATTGCTGGACAATGCCCTTTTATAGGTTGTCATTTCCAGCACTGAGGTGTCTGTGGATCTCTGTATCACTCTGGATTTTTGCTCTTTGGTCATACCTGTTTCACATCTGGCTCCTGTCCTCCCTGGTGGGCAGAGACATTTTCCTGTGATTGGATGGCAAGAACTTTCTCCTTCACAGTCACACAGCTGACGACAATTGTCCCCAAACATTCCAGGTGGACATTCTACAGAGGAATGAGACATGCTGGGATATAAAGCCTTGAATTATCAAAGGTGCAAAATTTCTTTGAATACCCTCCTAAGTAGAAAATAGAGTCATTTTAGGAAGTCCAGAATACTCTGTTTTACATTCAGGTTTGGTAAAGATCAACATTTTTGTGGCTGTACATCTGAAGGAATATGCAAATTCATATCAACAGATATTAAGATTCAAGTGCAGATGGTAAAGGTGATAAAGTGGGTTTTTCTGTTCAGCAGAGGACATCTGGGGAATTCTCAGGAGTAAGATCCATCATCTGACTGATCTGAAAACCAGTTCTCTAAACTTAGTTACATTGACACTGGTTTATAATGTTCTAGAATGTAAGTAAGCTTTTCTGAAAAATCTTAAGCAGCAAGACCATGTATACAACTCGTATTATTTCCATTAATGTGAAAATTATTGTTCATCTCCCTAGAATAGTGTATGCCTCATGCTTTCCACTGTATTTCTAGAATTTAACACAGAAAAAGATAACAGTTTCTGTCCTATTGAACTACTAAATAATAAATGAACAAAAATAAAATATGTAAAGCTGTGGTGATGTTTTAAAATATAGACAGAGTACTTGAAAAGTTCATAGGCAGAAATTTTGATTCACCATATAGAATGAAGTTACCATGATCCTTATAACATTATCATCATCATCACCATCATCACCACCATCATCATCATCATCGTTATAACGCTATACAAAAATCCATACTTGATGTGACCACAGTGATGCTCTCAGGTTTTTTGGCAACATTTTAATTGATCCAAACTTTTAAGACTTTGTAATATATGTAATATTTTATTTCAAGCTCGTTATCCCTGTTTCTTTCATATTTCATACACATTCATAGCTGTGGTTACTCTTGTGATAAATGCCCAATTTTTGTCTTTAAATATTTACAAAACTCCTCTGATTGGTCTCAACACCACAAAGCCAGGCATGTCTGTCACATTCTTATACTAGGCATTTCATGAAATATTTAATCTTCTTCAGAGGTATAACCCTTTCCTATACTGACTTAGAGCTTTCATTTTGAGATATTACATGAGAGAAAAATATGTTGACCCACTAGTAAGAATAGCAGAGGAATCTGATTATACTGGCCCCTGAATATATTCCTTATAGTGTAATGTATAAATTGAAAGAGTAAGTGACCAAATTTGATTTAGAATTTCATGTTCATGAATAGATTAGAAGACCTCATGCTCACAAAGCATTCTCACAGATATGTACTTTAAAACACCCTTGCCATACCTTGTTCACAATGGTTGCCATGGAAACCTGCTGGGCAAACACACTGTCCTTTTGCTACATCACAACTGGCTCCATTTTGGCAGTCACAGGTGTGAATACAATTAAAGCCATGAAATCCAGGAGGACATTCTAGAAGATAGAAATGTCAAAATGCTATCTTTAACTTAAAAACAAAATGAAATATTATTGTTCATGTTTGTATCAAGCCTAAAAATGATACAAAAGGGAAGAATTGGATGTACAGGGAATCATACAAGAAATTAATGATAAAAAATCAGGTTTATGTTATTTTCTAAAACTAGTAAAGCCCATGAGAAGATCTGAAATATCTTCATAATGCTATTTTGCTTTGATGTACTGTAGTTGGCCAAAGATGGCACTACAACCCTCCTGTTGTAGTTTAGAGGTGATATGTCCCCATAAGGGCACATATTTGAACTCTTGGTGTCAAGCTGCTCATACTGTTTGGAATATTTGTGGAACCTTTAGGTGGATCTACTGGAGGAACACTGGGGTCAGGCCTGGAAGCTGCAAAGCTTCATTCCCTCTCTGCTCACTCTTTGCTTTCTGAGTGTAGATACAACGTGACCAGCCAGTCTCCTGCTCCTTGATTGCCTAATCTCAAATCTGCCCTGTTAAGACAGATGGTATCCCTGTGGGTCTACAAACCAAGACAAGCTCTTTTCCTCAATTGCTTTATCACACAAACAGAAAAGAAATGAAAACATCTAAAACCTAAACCTAAACTTCTGATTCAGGCTAAATTTAGTGATACTAATATTGAATTAAATTCCTTAAACAAATAAAATACTGTGTGTGAAAAGTGATTTATTTGTATTTGAAGTCCTGGGAGTTCACTCCCAGGGCTGAACATGAAGGAAACAGGAAATGATGAAAAAGCAGGACAAAGAGGATGAGGAAGAGAGAAAATATATTATATAAACAGTAGGGTGTCATTTTATGAGTAAGTTAGGTTTTACAGTCAGCGGGATTTAATGTTTGAAAAGGTTCTTGGGATATCCTCTTAAGTAGAAAGCAGAGTTATCTTAGTAAGCCCAGAACACTCTGTCTTAACTCCATGTTTGGAAGAGACTGATTTTTTTTTGTGTCTAGGCATCTGAGGGAGCACTTGTTATATATATATATATATATCTTGGGACTGTGAACACCAGCCCAGTGCATTCTATGTAGGATAAACTTATCTTCTCATGGAGATGCTCACCTTGGAGTAGCAGGAACTACGCTTGACTATAAATAAAAAAAATTTCCATTTCCTTCCTTGAGTTTTCTCTCATGTGGTCACTCATCTGTTTTACAAAATCCACTCACCTGACAATTATTCATTATTTCCCTAATCACACCTATCCCTCTCTCCCACCTCCTTTTTAGGAATGTAACGGTGAATATTCTTAGTGTAGATGATGCTTCTCCAATATCCAGTGCGGCAGAGGAAAAACAGGAAACACAAAAGGAATTAAATAACATAAACAAAACATAAACATTCCCTTTACTGACCTCATTGTAACTATTGAGTAAAAGGAAATGTACAGTTTCTCCTTTTGATCTTATGAATGTTAGATAGAGAATACACAGAAGATTCCTGTGTCTTCCTTTCTTTAGTTATATATAAAACTGAGGAATAATGGTTGCATTGCTTGCTTTTCCATTTTACTAAATAATCTTATGTTTCCAAGTTGCTTAATTAGGAAATTTAGATGCATCTTTTCTTTCTCTTTAATATTTCAGTCAGCATCACAGTGGATTGTTATCCTGATGTATTGTTTTATTTGTGCATTTCCATTCTCATCCCAGTCCAGTTATGTTTTACATCCTAGCCTGTGATTTGACTGTACTATTCCCCCATAATATCTGTGTCTAAACGTTTGCTTCCCAGCTGGTGATGCTGTTCAGGGGCATAACAAGACCTGTTGGAGGTGATGCCTTGCTAGAGGAAGCGCATCACAGAGATGGGACTTGAGGATCTGTAGCCACAGTGAGAAAGGGCCTGGGTTTTCACTCTACCACCCCACGGGTATATTGATGCCAAACCCTTGTTCCTAATAAACAGCAATATACCTGCTCTTCTCAGTTATCTCATCTTGGTGGTATTTCCTTAATCTAAAACACTCTTTGCTAACCTTATAGTACAAATGTGATGGGTTCTAAATAAATACTTTTTCTATCCTTCACCTCTTCAATTTCAGAAACAAAACAAAGGAAACAAATGAACAAAAACCACAAAATGTCTGATTTTGTATTCTTAGCCCTAAAACACCAGATTAGTTACAAGAGTTTGAATCCCCAAATGCTTGGTGATGCCCATTCCTATTCCTGAGGTTGAAAGAATAGGAACATGGTTAATAGCATTTCAGACACTTTGGAAAATTCTTTGTATTCTAAGTGACTGACATCCACCAAGCTCTGGTCATTCATCTCCATGCTCAGTGCTTAAACATGATTTCCTATTAGTCCTCATGACAACATTTATTAACCCACTATGCACATGGTAAAGCTGGCAGAGGTAGGCTGTCTAGGACAAATTCTAGAGTCCACACTCTCATGTGTGCCCTCTGAGTAATACTGTCAAATCAGGACTCTCGGGGGCCAAGTCATTGTCTAAGCTTCTTGTTTTTCAATTTTAGCTTAAAATGTGGAGTGCAAATATAGCAACAGTATTAGAAACCATTTGGAAAGACAAAGTGAAGGCGGATCCTTCAGAAGCAAGTCATGGCTAACATCTATTATTGCCCAAGGGCACCTGGGACAGACTCACAGCTGGTTCATGGGGTGTCTGTCTGCTGAGTGTATTTCCAAGTAATAATGGGATAGTTGAGCCAGTTATAGGTAGAAAAGTCTAAGAATTTTAAAGTTCAATTTTTTTCATCATGGTAATTGTTAAAATTTAAATTTTCAATTTAAGCAGTGAAACTCTCTCCACTTACAGTAATATTCACTAAAAGTTGTGTAATTTGATTTTATATGAATATACTCTCTCTATGATTTAAAATAGTTTTGAAGTTTAGAACCTCCCCATATAGCACACACTGTTTACCATGCTCACAGCTTTGTCCGTAGTACCCTCTGGGGCACTCACAGCCTCCAGAAAGCCTGCTGCAAATCCCACCATTCTGACATGAGCAATTGAATTTGCAGCCTGGGCCGTAATTACCAGAAGAACACGCTGAAGAAGAAAACATCAAAATATTAGGATTTGTCCAAAGACCATTAAAAATTAATAAGTTCAAAGATGGCGAAAAACTATCATTAATGAAGAAATGAGTACACATAAACCACCAACTAACCCAGTTAAAATGGAGAACTCACAGGCTAGGTATGTGGTAAGCAGTAGTTTTCAATTCCTGTGTCTTGAACCCCTAATGTCAGATATACTACATATAAGATATATACATTAAGATTGATAACAGTAGCAAAATTACAGTTATGAAGTAGCAACAAAATAATTTAATGGTTGGGGGGGTCACTGTAACATGAGGAATTGTATTAAAGAGTCACAGCATTAGGAGGGTTGAGGACCATTGTGGTAGAGGGCGTACCTAGCATGCATATGGGGCTGGATTCCAGCCCAACAACCCAGAAATGAGCAAAGCACAAACACATAACAATGTTTAAAAGGTGAAGGAGAGAGTTTTCTCAGTGTTTAACAACACTGGCTGCTTTGCAGAGGACTTAGGTTCAAATCCCAGTGCCCACATAGCAGTGCATAACCATCTATAACTTCTGTTAAAGGAGATCCAATGTTGGAGAAGGTTATTTTAAGGTGTGTTACTTTTGTTTATGTTGCCTTTATTTAACTTTGTGAAGCTGTGTTACTGTGTCTGTCTAAAACACCTGATGGTCTAATAAGGAGCCAAATGGCCAATAGCAAGGCAAGAGAAGGGATAGGTGAGGCTGGCAGGCAGAGAGAATTAATAGAAGGAGAAATCTGAGAGAAAAAGATCAAGGGACAGGAGAGGACAGAGGAGGACTTCAGGGGCCAGCCACCCAGCCACACAGCCAACAACAAAGTCAGAAGGAAAGAAAAGGTATACAGGAATAGAGAAAGATAAAAGACCTGAGGCCAAAGACAGATGGGATAATTTTAAGTTAAGAAAAGCTGGCAAGAAACAAGCCAAGCTAAAGCTGGGTATTTATAATTAAGAAGAAGCCTCTGTGTGTGATTTATTTGGGAGCTGGGTGGTGGGCCCCTCAAAAGAGCAAAAGCAACCAACAATAATCCAGTTCCCCTTTCTACCCTCCAGTACACAGACATACATACAGGCAAAGCACATCTACACACACAAACAGACACAAACACACAGACACACACACACACACACATGCTTTTTTTAAAAGGTGAAGAAAATTACTATCCAATTTGCAATTATGACAATCATAATACAAATAAAATTCCAAAATGAAATGAAATGGGAAATGCTATAGAGAACAACTTACCCAAACCATCTTAATTTGACGCAGAAAACCTAGATAAGTACAGTAACAGTTCTTAACATTTGAATAAGAGTAAAAGGGAGAAAAAGAAAGAGCTATTCAGATTCACAGAGTAGTCTACAAACTTTCACTAGGCAGGGCACCATCTAGACTTAGAGTATAGTATTCCAGAACACTGAAAGAGAAAGGAAATTTCCAAATACTTTTTACTGAATGTATGGAACATCAATTTTAAAAACTGGAAAAGGTTGCATATAAAAGCAGCTCCATTTTCCTCTTGGATATCAATGCCAAAATCATAGAATACAAAAGTATATAGAATCTAATAGCACTTTATGAAATAGTTAATCATGGTCACACAGTATTTATTCTTGTAATGTAAGGCAACTTAGTATTAGAAATTCATTAATATTACATCACATATGCTATCAGACTAAAGAGAAAACTCATATAATAAACTGCAGAGATGAGGAAAGGCCTTGTAATAAATTCACTAAAATATAGTAAGGTATTGAATGGATTAGAAAATTAATTATTTGCTCCTTAACCTGAATATCTTAATGTGAATGCTAGAGCCAGCACCTTTATTGATAAGGAATAAAATATGGAACAAAGGATGAACTGTTTGTTCTTGAATACAATGAGTTAACCTAAGAATGTGATTCTTCCTGAGGAAACACAATACAATGAAACAACAAAAACATGTTTTCCCTAAATAAATGATTATAACATTCATTTGAAAGAACAAATAAATGAGAATAACAACAAAACACCCCCTAGAATGTGGAACAGTAATGGGGATAGCCATTTCATATTTCATGTTTTGCTATGCAGCCAGGGCTATACATCCCAGCTCCCCTTCAGTCTCCATAGTGTTGAGATTAAAGACATGAACCACCTGTCCCAGGACACACATACCCACTCCACTCCCAAAGACCAGTGTATTCTAACCATTTGTTAAGTCCTCTGTGAGTGTTGTCTTCTTCAGGCCCCTGTTTAAAATCTCTAGGCTCAGCCAATTTGATGTCTACAATGGCTTTGGGTTTTAGGGTAAAAAGTGGAATTGAGTTCTCAGGGTAATTTGTTACCACCAATACTATTTCAATTTCTTAAGATGTTTCAGAGTTTTCCTGTGATAGTCTAGAAACTAGGTAATGATTAATGATCAATATTTGTACAATTTTATTGGAAATGTGATCCTAATTATAAACAGGTTATTGGAAAATAGTTTCTTCATAGGCCTCTACTCAGCAACCCATAGTGATGAGTTCTAAAGTGTATACATTGTGACGGTAAGAAGGTGCCATCAGCTTGCCTTTCTCACAGTAATCCCCGGTCCACCCAAGGCCACAGGAGCAGCTCCCATCCACAGGATTGCAGAGTCCACCATTTTTACACAGACATTCGAGGTCACAATTGGTGCCATATCTTGTCTGGGGACAACCTACAGGAAAAAATTTTTAAATTTAAAAATTTTTAAATATTACATTAAATGAATATATCATGAGTCAACATTTTTTCTCTCCTTCAGTTTCCACATGAAGACAGCAAAACCATCAGAAAAATCTTCAGATGAAAACAACCGCCTGGATGTGTCCATTAGGTCACAAGTACAGCACTGGCCTGGGCTCACTCACACTACATTCACTCCATAAACATTTACTGGGCTGGTCCTGTGTGCCCAGTACACTGGCACCTGGAGCTTGCCTGTGGAACAGTCAGCAGTAATTTGGGTCAAGACCTGGGATGCTTAATGTTGACTGTCAACTTCAGAGGGATCTGGAATCACATAGAAGACAAGCTGTAGGCATATCTGAGGGGTTATTTAGTTTAGCTAGCTTCTAAACATGCCTGTAAGGGACTAGCTTCATTGGGTGAATTGATTAGGGTGCCATCATTCTCTTGGTTTGGATCGTGGATTGCACTGAAATCAAGAAAGCTGAGCAGTAACATGAATTGTTCTTTGATCTTGACTGCAGAGCACTGGGACCAGTTCTGTGATGCTCCTGCTACACGGTTTTTCCCTTCAGCTAGAACTATACACTAGAATCATGGGCCAGAGTAAGCTCTTCTTCTTTAAGTTGCTATTGTCAGAATATTCTATCATAGCAATAGAAAAAGGAAACAATAATGGAGAGTAGTTTATTTACTATCTCAAAAATTGATAGTGAGCAAAGAGTAGCAGTTATTTCTTTAATATTCTGGTGCTTCACTGTTCAGCTGAGGAGGGCATTAACCAAACACTGCCGACAGCAGTTAAGACAACAGTGAGTGAAGAGAAGGGGGCCGAAGGGCCTTTCTGTCCATGCCAGGGGAATAGCATGGGGTGATAGGAAGCGCCATCAATGTGAGATTAGAGCCTCTGTAACATGAGGATGATTCTCATATTTAATTGGTTTTGCCATAAAAAATATGGTCCCATATTGCCATCTAATACAACGTTTTAAGGAAAACTCAATATCCATATATTACATGAATTTCTCCAATCTTTGAGAGCTGGCAACTAATTAAAATTATTTTATAACAGCATGGAAGGCATATTCTGAAGCCAATTCAAACACATTTGTGGCTAGATTTGGCCACGGGCCTACCATTTATAACCTTTAGTTTATGGAGTTTTTACATAATGATATTTCACACATGGATTATCTCATTTAATGCTCCCAAACACCCCTGTGATGTGGGTAACAGTGTTCTTAATTTTCTCTTGGAAAAACTGAAGCTTGGAGACTGAAGCCTTGTGCAGACTTAGACAACCAATAAGGCCAAAAGTCAAGACTTAAATATGAAACCTCTAACATTTAACCGAGACTACTTTGAATTTCAATAGCAGAAGAGATATTGGAATATCTTTTGCTTGTTGTTTGTTTTTTAATTACAGCTAGCATAAAAAGTTAGATGGATTTAAAAGGAGAGAAACAAACAAACACACAAAGTAACACCACTAGCCCAATTTGCGTGAGGCTTCAGCTGACGTAAGCAGGTGTGGCTGAATCCGGTAGAGGCACTTCTCTGTGTGGATCCAATAAAGGACCAGTTGTTGGTAGTCAAATAAAGGAAGGTTTATTTTGTGGGCAGATAACACTGTGTAGCTAGAGTTTTCCTGCCTTGCCCACAGTCAGGACAAATCTTTGTCACCTGCCAGTCCCACAGCCGCTCATACCCAACCAAGTAAACACAGAGACTTATATTGCTTACAAACTAACTGTATGGCTGTGGCAGACTTCTTGCTAACTGTTCTTATAGCTTAAATTAATCCATTTCTATAAATCTATACCCTGCCATGTGACTTGTGGCTTACCGGCATCTTTTCATGCTGCTTGTCAGGGTGGCGGCCGGCAGTGACTCGTACTGCCTTCCTGTTCTTTCTTTTCTCCTCTCTGTTAGTCCCGCCTATACTTCCTGCCTAGCCACTGGCCAATCAGTGTTTTATTTATTGACCAATCAGAGCAACTTGACATATAGACCATTCCACAGCCCAGCCAAGTGCAGACCATCTCAGACACCTGCACTCAGGCTTGTGGTCCTAATCATCCTCTATGCAGACCTGCTGGGTAAAGCCACGAGGAACCGGAGAATGGGCTCCCACAGGACATACAGAACATCCCACAGCAACACTGTGTGGTATACATGTGCCTGCGGGTTCTTGTGCTTCTATGCATGTGTATGTGGAGGGCACAGGTTAACCCCAAGTATTGTCCCTCAGCAGCCATCTCTCTCTCTCTCTCCTTTCTCTTTTTCTTTTCAACACAATGTTTCTATTGATTTCCTGGGAACCTCACATCATGCATCTAATAACACCCACTTCCCAGGCCTTCCATGTCCACACCCACCCTCATGACCTCCCCCACAACAAAATTTAAAAATTCTTTTCTTCCCACACCCTGCCAGAAGCCACCACCTGTAAAGAGCTAAACTTCAGCATCTCCTCACACTTTTCAAGAATCTTCTTCGATGGCTCCCCACCCAGGCTGTTACTTGTTTGTTCCCTTTGGAAAGGTGTAGGGGGAGGGTCACATAAGCATTCCATGTTGCTCTCTACAAATGTGAGTCCACAGTCCGATATTTCTGCCAAAGTGTTTCCTTGCTCCTTGCAGTCATCAGGAGCATCTTGGGCTTCCACGTGATTTCTGGTGAAAGCACAGACCACAAACAAGGCTCCCAGCTGCAGCAAAACCACAGATCCAGGATCCAGGCATGCCCCTCAGCGGCTGTGACATTACCATGGCCTCAGGCTGCAGCATAGACCACAGACATCCCAATGGCCTCGGAGGTTAACATGGGCCACAGATACCAACACAGACCCTGGCTGCAGTAGGAGGATGCCATGTCTCTTAAAATAGGGGTTCTTTTGGGCCTGAAGATTGATGTTAGGGTAGATTGGCTGGCCAGCAAGCTCCAGGGATCTCCTTGTCTTGACCTACTGAGATTATGCCTGTGCCACCATGCTTGATTATTTTACATTGGTTCAAGGGAAGGGCTCAAAATAAATCTATATAGTCTGTCTGTCTGTCTATCTATCCTCTATCTAGCTATCATCTTCTCTATGTACTTAAATTAATAGGTACTGCTTTGGAATACTCCTTTTGTACTCTGTAATGATTTGTCACTCAAATTGGCTTAATAAAATGCTGATTAGCAAAAAAGTATACGTGGGACAGCCAAACAGAGAATGCAGGGAAGAAGAAGCATGAAGTCAGAGAGACACCAGCCAGCCACCCAGGAAGGAGGACATGTAGAAAATGAGGAAACAAGCCATGAGCCATGTGGCAAAGCATAGATAAGAAACATGGGTTAATTTAAAAGTAAGAGTTAGATAGTAATAAGCCTGAGCTATAGGCTGATAATTTATCATTTTATTTACAAGCCTCAGTGTGTTTATTTGGGAGTTGCTGGTGGGACAGAAACATCTGCCTACAAACCAACATACAGTGTCCAAATGTTTGGAATTTCCACATAAAACCCGACAAAGCTTTAAAAAAGGATTCTAGACACACAAAAGTGGAGTCAAGCATGGTTTTTTGGTAGCTGAATTTTCTCAGGTGGGCTCTGTTTGCTGGCAGAGAGCAGAGGTGTGGCTCCTTTAAGAGGTGGCTTCCTAACTTGGTGTTAGCAGCAAAAATGAGCAACTCTTTTAAGAGTCCCTGCTACCAAACACTTATATGACATTTATGAGCAGCAGTCAGTATGCTACTAGGTGGTGGTATGGACCTGTAAACTTCCAGAGTTAGGGCAGGTAAACATGGCTCCCAGAGCTGGTGGTAAACATACCTCTGCCATGAGACTAGACTCTCAGGGAACCAAGGGGGAAGAGCCAGCACCAGCATGCTATGATCTAAGTTACACAGCAGTATTTTTGCTCATATAGACAGGAAAGGATTACAGATACACAGTAAAGGCAGATTCAGACAAAAAGAAAAAAAAACCTCTGAACAGTGTGTTTAAAAATATACATAGGCTTGGGAGAGAAAAGAGAAAGGGAATAGACAGTCATAAAAAAGAAAAATAAAGTTTTAAAATAATAAAGTTCTTAAAAAGGGAGTAAGGTAATATAAATGAAAAAAAAAGCCATATAAAGATGAGGGATATACAGATAGTCTGAGTCCTATATGTTATTATGTTGTCTTTGAAATTTTTGGTAATTAAAAGACACTGGATTATGAAAAGTGCTAGATTAAACCAACCTATGTATTTTAAAATATCTTGACTTCAAAATTTAAGTCAAAAGATATGTTGTTTTTCGGAAGAGGTTATGCTTTTATTTCCACAGAAAATGAGAAGCTGTGAATTCATTCCAGATTAAAGAAAATAAGGTTTGAACAAGAAAGATCCCCTGAAAGTCCTGGCTTCAAACATAAAGAAACAAACCTAAAATAACTATAGATATGTGATGTATATTTTACCTGCTCAAACACATAACAAAAAAATCATCTCTAGCTGACTCAGTCTATACTTGTATTAATGCAGACATGTATGTTACCTTTAAAAGTTTATGTATTTTTGGAGCAAGAGGACCAAACACTAATGAAAATGAATGGCCCAAGTGATCCAACATTTCCAAATGCCTCTGTTACAGTCTCCTCAGAATTCTGCATCCAGAACAGCTTCAAGGCTCCTGGCTGAGATGATCCAGCCTCACAGAATATTCCAGTTAGGTTTGACCATAATCCTAAATTTTCTCAGAGTTTCCTAAAGATTACCAGTGCCCTTAGTCAACAGGAAGTAGTCTAGAGAACTATACCCACATTCCCAAAAAATAAGTTATAAATATTTATTTTAAGGGGGGTTGGTTATTGGTAATGGTCAGGAAAGAAAGCTGAATAAAGGAGATTAGATTCAGGGATTCCATTCTAAAGAAAAAAAGGGATATGATATAAAATGATAGGATAAAAGGATAAACTATTGAATCTACTTTAAGCCCAAAACAACTATTAATCTTAAATATGTTACTTTGGTATGGATTTTCATATATTGATACAGATTTAAAGTTAATTTTGTTATACTATATGTATATTTCTACTCTCATTTAGGATATTATGTTTATGCAGCTCATTTAAAATTGTAATATATAATTAAGAAATACAGATTAATAATCATCTATAATAGCAAACTTATAGTCATGTTAGTTTTTCAAGGTCATACAGAGATATATTTCAGATAGGCAATCTTCAAACACTTTAAAGACCTACAGAATATGGCATTTAAAATGTTTTAAGAACTTAGACTTTTCTCAACAGTGAGACATGTCTGTTCCTGGCAGCACCAATTACTTCAAAGAGGATGATAGGCATCAAAGAAACTCCATGTGGAGTTTGTTTTCTTTAAGAAACTGCCATTGCCTCAATTGCTGACAGTTACTGTCCACACTGGACCAGCAGGATGCAAGAAATGCAACTGCTAAACTTTGCCAAGAGAAGGTGGGACAGTTCTTCAAAATTCTCTGCTTCACAGGAAAGTCTGTCAGAAATGCTGGGCCTGTAGGCCAGGGTTGGAAGGCCCAACATTACAGAGAAACTTTCGGTGACTGGGTAACTGTCCAGGCAGCCTAATATCCCTGTCATTAGGTAACTTTTCACTCTTCTGGGATCTTTGATGGAGTTGAAGACTAGATAATTACAAATATAATTTTCCTTATAGTTATGATAAATGGTAATTTAGGTACAAAACATTAGACTCACTAAGATAGATAATATTTTCTCTAATTTTGCCAAATATAAATAGACTGGATATTGTAACTGTAATTCTTACTTAATAACTGTATTTGTTGTATATAATTTTACTCTGTTAAAGTTAAAACCTTTCTTTTTAGTTAGACAAAAGGGGGAAATGCTGTATAATATTCCCTTTGTACACTGTAAAGATTTGTCACTCAAGTTGGTTTAATGAAAGGTTGATTGGCCAGTAGCCAACTAAAAAGTATAAGTGAGACAGACAAACAGAGAAAGAGGGAAGGGAGAGGGGCAGAGTCAGAGTGACGCCAGCCAGCCCCCCCGAGGAAGCAGGACATGTAGAAAAAAAATTAGTTAACAAGTCATGCGACACAGGACAAAGCATAGATAAGAAATATGGATTAATTTAAATGTAAGAGTTAGGTAGTAACAAGTCTGAGCTATTGGCTGAGCATTTATAATTTATATTAAGTCTCCGAGTCAGTTATTTGGGAAGAGTCTGCTGGTTATTTGAAAGCAGGCAGTTGGGACTGATGTCAACCAAAGTACAATTTACAATTGCATGTTTTTATTGTGTAGTTTTCTGTTGCTGTGAAAAAACACCATGACTTAAAGCAGCCTGTATAAAAAGGGTTTATTTTGGCTTACAGTTCCAGAGGGATGAGTCCAGTTGAACGGAACAGAGGCATGTCAGCCAGCCTTGTGCATTGTGGCAGGAGCAAGAAACTGAGAGAAAACTGGAAGTAGGGCAAGACTTTAAATTCCCCAAACCTGCCCTCCAGTGACATCCGTTCTTCAACAAGGCCAGTCTTTCTAAACCATCCCCTAACAATGCCACCACCTGAGGGCCAAGTGTCTACATACTGGAGCCTATGGGAGACAATTCTCATTTAAACCATCACACACTTTGTAAACCACAATATCGGAAGTATGTGATTGAAACCTGCCCTAGTCGTCTTCTCCCTCTTTATACAACAAGGGGGCATGCCAGCTTAGATGCCACAGCTGTATGCCAGCTCAGATACCACAGCTGTATGCCAGCAAAGATGCCACAGCTGTATGCCAGCAAAGATGCCACAGCTAAGAGCCATGGCCGGCACTCTCACTGCACTTCCTCGCCTTGATAATTCGATGGTTCTTCTGTGCTTATAATTTTAATTATGATAGTAATCAATATTAAGACTTCAGAGAAGCAAGTCTTCAGTTTCCAACACAGACTGTATTTGCATGTTTATCTCCTGTTCTTCTCACAGGGGCCTCTGCAGGTTGAAGAGTATATCGGAGTCGTTCATCTTGTAATTTAACTTCTCTAACATTTTCGAAGTTTTCCAAGAGTGGCCACTGTTGCCTAAATTGCTCCTCCTAGCCAAGAGTATGCATAAATAATTTTCATTTTTATACCAGTTTCTGTGGCCTTCCAAGAGGCCATTGCCCCAACAGTGCAACAGGCAAACATGCTCCCATGGGATGGAAAGAAGCATGGTAAATCATACCACAGTCCCAGCACCAAGTTGTGGTCTGAGTCCAGCGTGTTTATTACTTAAATAGTTAAAGTGAATCTTTAGCAGCCTTTGTTACCTTGCTGACACCTTGATCCCATCAGGCCGGGTGGACAATGACATCTTCCTGTCACTGGGTCACACTTTCCTGAGCCGCAGGAACAACGTTGGGCACAATCCTGGCCATAATTACCTCCAGGACAAGCTAGATCAGAGAGCAAAATAAAGGCAGACGAAGCTTAGTTTGTTTACAGAACATCAGTCACTCAAGACTTCTAGACACTTGTCAATAAATGGCCTTTTCTCCTAATCCCGTATTTTGCTGACTTTCCTACAGTTTGATTTTCAACCTTAAAGGTTACTTCAAAATAAGTAACCAAGTAGGAAGTCCCAAGGTGTTGCTCTCTCAGAGCAGTTTCAGCTGGAATGTGGACTATATAAGCCTGTATCTAGTTTCAAAAGACATGTCTGGTAGGTTTCACTTACAAATTAAAAACAATGGTTATCAGGATGGAGAGATGGCTCAGTGGTTAAAAGCATTGTCTGCTCCTACAGAGGACCCAGGTTCAATTCCCAGAATCCACACAGCAGCTTACAACTGTCTACAACTCCAGTTCCAGGGGATCTGACACCCTCCCTCATACAGAGATTCAGGCAAAATACCAATGCACATAAAATAAAAATAAATTATTAAACAAAACAAAACAAAATCCCAACAGCTTCCAGTCTTACTTTACATATACACACAACACAAACACATACATACACAAGCTCTGAGTATATTTGTATAAGAGAAAGAGACTATGTATATGTATGTATGTGTGTGTATTTTTTGCCTGTGTGTATGAGTATGTGTGCATATATATGCTTATGTATGTATATTGTTGTGTGTTGCATGTGGGGGGGTGTAGTTGTACTTTCAGGACATATATAATATCTTTGCAAACATATTTAATATTTTGTCTCTTAAAGTCCTTTCTAAAATCTTATTTTATACTCCTAACCTTAACATAAAATCCATAATACTCACATTTTCAAATATTTATTTGTGTCTTTGAATTTACTCGTCTATTTTGCATTGTTACAAAAATGAATTGAGATGAGTACTGATAACAGATAACACACAAAATAATAGAAACATCTGTAAGAACCAACTGAGGTGGCTATGTGGTAACAACATGAAGATAACCTTGGCCTTGGCAGAGGCAGGCTGCACACTTGGCTCTAACCAACCAATCTGTCAGAGCAAGGAAAGTTGCCCCTACAAGATCACAGCTTTCTCAAGACAACGTGTTCCCAGTGTTCAGGAGCCACAGCCTTTGAACGTGCTCTTGCATGGGATGTCTCTTTGAAGAACACACATAAAGGAGCCAGCTGGAACCTTCCTCAGGAAGTTTTTATGGGATGGCTTTCATGCAAAGATCACTTGACAGTCGAGGACACAGAGGCACTATCCAGTAGGTGTCTGTCACCAGCTTTTTGGATTTGAGACTTTGTCCTGTTAAATTTTTATGCTCAGTACGGTGGGGTGCTGTGATGGGACAATTAACAGAGAACATGTCCTTATGTAAGTCAGAGGCAGCATACACCAGCTTAATGACCTGAATAAGCACAAACTTTGATCCTCTTCCAGTAAGACCTTAAATGAAAGTTGTGTGTGTGCACGCACACACGTGTGCATGCATGTGAATGTGTTTCTATGCATATGTGTAGCTGTATGTAAGCATACATATTTGTGTATATGTTTATGCTTTTGTGTGTGTATTTTTGTGTGCATGTGTATAGTATGTGTATATTTATGTATCTATATGTGTATGTTCATGTGTGTGAGGGTATATATGTGTATTTGTATATGTATGTATGTGTGCAAGTGCACATGCATGCACACACATGAATGAGAGGGTTATTGTAGTTCATCTACTTTTAACTTAAAACCATATTAATGGTGCTTCTCTCTTCTGGTTGTGAAGTTAATGATCAATGGAGATAGTATGATCTTAATGAATGACTCAAATGTGAATAACCAAATCTCATGTCTCTTGCCTTAAAAAACAGATATTGTTAGCCCAGCTTCCAACCTCCTTCTCTCAGTCTGTTCTCTGTCCTGCCTGCTCTGTCTTCTGAAGAGATCATCCGTGGCCCTGCATTCAGACACTAGGGTTTGATGTGACTACATAATCATCACCACCTGGGCCAGAGGCACCAGAGGGCATGCATTCACCTAGTTATTTGGTGAAAGTAGAAACGACCAAGTTATTTAGAAATGGCAGGTTTGACAATGTATGAGATGCATGTCTTAGGCACAAACTCACAGTATCCAAGCATTTGTATTTTAAAGGGATCTTCAACTTTCTGACCCTTAAACTTGATGTTAATAAGTTTTACAACATACAGTAAAGGTATTTGGGCTTATGGTACTATTTCCCTTTTGATAAGTAGAGAAATTACTTATTGTTGAGACATAAAATTGCTGAGTATAGATAAAATTCTGGACCTTTGGGCAAGGTTGACATTATGAACACAGAAATCAGCATGCTGAACACATTTTTTTCCAGTCCTGATTTGAGTCCAGTATTTCCAGGTAGAAGGGTTTATGGCAGAAAGATTTCTTTTGCTAATTTTGATGACTTCAACTCTCAATTCAAATCTGATGTTAATAGTTGTCAACCTAGCATTTAGATCAGCTTGTATTTACTGTCATTATAATAAATCCCCAAGTAAAACGTTACACCACCGTTCACTGTTACAGCTGCAGTCCTTTGGAACTGTGCTTTGGTACTGTGCTACACACTTTGGACACTGGAATAGTTGTCTTGTCTTCCCCATAAGCACAGGGTGAGGTTGTAGGATTGCTACACATCCGTAAACCACACAAGGACTCTGACTGAAAAACCAGGCAAGACTAACTTACTTTGACTGCAGTCCGCCCCGACGAAGCCAGGAGGACAGGTACAGGTGCCATGCACGCTCTCACACTGACCTCCGTTCAGGCACTTACATGTTTCTTGGCAATTTGGACCATAAGTGTCTTTTGGGCACCCTGTTACAGAAGAGCAAAATTTCATGTGTTGTTGTAACTTGAAACACTCAGGTGTTCAAACTCATGCCCACATCTTTCTTAACTCAATATTTCAATTATTCATCTTTGGTGATTTTAGTTGCCTTCAAGCTACTGAATCAAACATATGATAACATGGTGATAGATAGGTGGATACATAGGAAGACACAGAGATTCCTATTCTCTCTCTGTGTCTCTCTCTCTGTTTCTCTCTTTCTGTCTTTCTCTCTGTCTCTGTCTCTGTCTCTGTCTCTCTGTCTCTCTCTCTCTCTCTCTCTCTCTGCTTACTGACAGGCTGGTCTCATGGTCTCGTTGAAGACCTTCAGAGCCATGATGGACTGCCCTTCTGGAAGTGTAAGTTAAAATAAATCCTTTCCTGACCTAGTTTCTTTTTGTCAGGATGTTCTATCCCAATAAGAGAAAAAGAATTAATGTAGGTCTCCCATGATGACACCATGGAAGACACTGGTCAGAGAGGGCCCCTTATTTAAGACGCATTTTACAACCTTTGCTTGAATCCTGTCTCCAAACCCACAGTTGTTCCTTGGAGCCTCAGATTGCCTTCCAGCTTAAGAAATAAAACGGCATATGGTGAAAACCAAAGTGAACACTGAAGCACTGTTCACACGAAGGCTGCTGTTCTGTAAGGGCTGCTCTTCCTCCACTCTTCTCCGCGCTAGCCCCGCCCCGCGCTAGCCCCGCCCCGCGCTAGCTCCTCCCCGCTCCTTCCGGAACAGCATTGCCAGCATTTTTAGCAGTGCCCATGCTCGTGAGCTCTTTCCTCTTCTAAAATGTGTTAGAGAATGGTAAACCCGCAGTTAGCGCTGCAGTAAGATGCATGCCTTCACCCTTCTTCCATTTCCTGCGTGTCTAACTGGTTGTGTCTCATAGAACGTAACTGTCATAGTTTTATAAAATTAATGATTTACAAAAGTGTATGATGCTGAAAAATGTTTGGTGACTCGACTGGAGGCAAACAAAGACGGAAACTGAGGATATACAGAGAGAATCAGTGTGGTCAGGCGAGCCCCTCAGGCGTGCTGCTTCCTAAGAGGAGATTAAAGTGGTAGCAGGTGTTCTAGAAGTCCTAACTGGGGAGTGGACCATGGTGTGGGTATCTGTGCAAGCAAGGAAAAGAGCGTCACTTTATAAAAAGAGACTTTTTCAAAACAAAAATGTATGTAAAGCTGTGGCTATAATTCTGAGTATAAAGAAAGACCACACCCGCTGAACTGGAAGAACGGCCTAGCGTGAGTATCTAACAAATTTAAGTAACTAAGAGATGCAAAGTACAGATTTGAAGATACTTTTCCTGTGAGTTTAGCATAGGACAGCCATTTCCACCAGGGACAGTCGTCAATGCAGCTGTCTTATCATTGGCTTGTACTTACTAAAATCACTATTGCTTCTTTCTTTGTCATAAATAGAAAAAACATTATTTTATCCTTCAGCGTAATTATCCTTCTTAAATCAGTCCACTATATCTGATGAGGCTGACCTGCTAAAGAATATGTCATCTATAAAAAGAATATATGCACAAATCTGTGGGTTACAGACTCATTAAATTTATAACCCAAGTATGCTGTATGGTTTATAGAGGTTGTGGTCATCTTTTTTTCCAAGAATTTATTATTTTGGGGACAATTACACTTTCTCATTAACTTCTGTGGCACATGCAAGTTAGACTTCTTGATTCATGATCACATCTCAGAGGTTCACTAAACTTAACAAGACACACTCTGGATATAATGATTTTACTAAGTTTGTCATAATAAAGTCAAGTCTCCCCCCCCCCATTTCCTAATGTTCTGTTTTTATCATGGCGTCACCTTCGCTACATCTCTTACAGTTATTCTTTCTGGAAATGTCTCCCAAGCAAGGGGTGTTGGGTTATTTTCCATTATAAAATGACCATTTCCCTCTATCCACAAATGATCTTCCCCTCTTTGATGCTAATAAAAAAAAAAACTCAATTTGGAATTTACTGTTCTGATTTGTTTAAATATTGAAGGCTTGATGGCAGGCCCCTCTGCTACTGCACACTGTGATCATGTGAATGGCATTTCACTTAGACAAACAAGGCTGCTACTGTATCTCGAGGCACATAGTTCCCAAGCAAATGAATAGCATTAATCTGTTTTCCCCAGTCCGTTTGCCTAGTATTTGAAAAGGTTATACATATATGGGCAAGACATTGTGACACAATTTGGCTTTATTCTGAAAAAGGAGGAAGTAAAATCTCACCATGAATGTTTATGGCCACAGGCAATGTCATCAATGACAAGCTTCTATGAATACCTTCATATCCTCCTGATCTGGGAAAGCTATTCTTACTACATTTCCCAAAGCATCTATTTGGAGCATGGAGGACCTTTCACAAGACTAGTTACTGAGAACTCAGAAGAGGGTGATTCTAAATGTAGGCAAAGGAGTGTAAGGCTTCCAAGGTCTACAACAGTGTAAGACCTCTCATTGGTCATGAAACCCATAGGATCGTGAGTCCACATCCTCTGGCACTCACTGCTCTTTTCCTATGTGAGAGCCACACACTCAGGCTGAGCGTCCCCATCTCTCAAGTTAGGAAAAAGCTGTGAGATGTTCAGTGTGAGTTTGTCTGCTTCCTCTGACCTCTGCTGAAAGAAAAGTTTAATTCTCTCCTCTGAACTTGAGAGCATGAAAGCCCAGTTGTTCTTGGCTGTGGAAGCTTTCCTTTAGAGCCAGCTACACCTTTTATGGTTATTTTCTTGAATCCTTCTTCATAGTCTTGTAATTACAGTGGATGCTGCCAAGGAACCGTATCCAACCACGTGTTGCTTGGAGCTAAGCCCACTCGACAGTCAGGGAGCTGCTCCTGGCTCAGCCAGCTTGACTTTAACAAGGTGAGGCTACTTCCCTTAACCCAAGGTAGCTCACTTTTGGAAATGAAAATATAACCAAGTTGTATGTAACCTGATATTATTTCTTAATATAAAATATCTTCGAGACCAGGAAGGAAGTTCTTCTGAGATATATGACAATACCTTTTTAGGACAAGATGCCTGGAATCGACCATAGTCACAAACTAAGAGAAATTTTATATTTTAGTCATTCATTTTCAACTGGAATGACTATACTATTTATGAATCTTAAAAGTGTTAATTGAAACAATTTTCATATATGTTTAATTGTGGCTTTAGTTACCAATGTTTAAGATGTATTAATGATATTTGGAATATATTGTCTATGGCTTTTAGGAGATTATGTGATCAGGAGTCCATGTATTTAGGACAAATAACTGGAAAGACTGGAGGAAAGAGTAGCCGTGGTCAGTTTGGGGAAACAAAGGAAGCTAAGGCCAAATCATTTAATTTTTATACCTATAAAATGTGCATTATAAATAATTACAGGCTTAAAAATTAAATAGTTGATTGAACATTTTCACGTGCTCCTTGAGACTTTTTTAGTGTATTCTTTCTTCAATAAGCATTTTTGACATTAAATTGTTCCAGCAAATCAATGTAAGGTTCTGAGTCTAGGGATGGAGCTGTCTCATTACAGGGCCAGGAGCTGCTGGCATTTTGTCACTTAAGCAAGCCTTTGCTTTCATCACAGAATAACAATTCATTTCATTTTTGTTTCAGAGCAGGCATGGGATCAGCTTACATTTGAGTCATTTAAAATATGTTGTCTCTTGTTCTCTGCTGATTTATAGTGATAAGCACATAATTTCCTACATTTTTCATCTATCTTGTTTCATATATACTTGTTAAGGGTTTGGGGAATTTTTTGAACAGAAAAGACCAAAAGAAGATAGAGAAAGGGGGTGCAGAGAGAGATGAGAAGATAATGCTTTCCAGTATTCAAGTCAAACATCCCACAGAATTGGTGATGGAGTTGAAGCCTCCATTCACTTCTGCTCTTTGCTCTGAGCAAGTCTGGCCTGTCAGTATCTCCTCAGTAAGTCACACTTCTGTACAGACGACCACACTTACGGAGCTGACAGTGGTTTCCATGGTAGCCAGGCAGACAGGAACATCTTCCGGTGACTGGATGACAGTCCTCAGTTGCTGAACACTGACATCTCTGGTTACAGTCTTTCCCATACGTGCCTGGTGGGCAGACTGGGAGGAAGAGGAAAAGTCAACCCAAATGAATTGAATTTGTCTGTGTAAATATGGTCCTAAAAGTGAAAGCAGGGCCAGCTTATTAAATAAGACCATTGCCTACAGAAGTGCACAGCCCTTCGGGATTTAGGTTTCATTAAATTTGCTTGGGGATTACTTCACTGTTTGATTTTGTTTTGTTCAGTCAATTTGTGATTGACTGTCAAGGGTTGGCTGCAATTTTCTTGTCATGGAAAAAAATCATAGTGTGATGTCAGGGAAAATCAGCTAAAATAATAGTATAATTCATATGGGACCTTGTATCTGGATAAAGATATTATTTCTGGGGTAGCTTTTCTAAAGTCTCCAGGTGGTTTCTCCCTGCACATTAGCAGGTGCTGTGTTTGTGTCGTCGGTCAGCCCCTCAGCCGTGTTCTGCTGTTTCTGTATGTAGTCTCAACAGTGAAATCCCTCCATCCAACATTTCAATCACATCAAGACTTTTTTTTTTGTAAAAAGGAAAAAGGGATATGGGTATTTTCAGCACAGAACATGGAATCAAGTAGACAGTTTGGGTTTCATGGTTATGGACACATGGCAATTCAAACAAATTCAGTGGGGAAAAAAAGCAGGCCAGTTGGTCATTAGGTCCTTTAGACCTAAGACAGACCAGCAATGTCTCCACCAACATTTAACAGACTGTGCTGTGGGTATAGACACTCTTTGATTTAGAAATACCAATTGCTCAAGTATCTGTTCATGGAGCATTCATCCTGAGTCTGTCAGGTACTCAAAAAGACACATTTGGCTCGACTGTCAGCAAAGCTTATTGACTTGGTTGATTAATGTCTAAGGGAGAAGAGCCAACCACAGCTGGGGGTGAATGTAGGCGACCTTCTTGCTTTTTCCACCTCATTGTCAGTAAACTGGGAACATTCTTTCTACCCCACTGTGACATGATATGAACTCCTTAAGGGAAGGAATCTACACAGAAGGCTGACAATCAACTAACAAAATAATTTGTCTTCATTAGAGTCTTACAAAAGTTTTATAAAGTCAAAGTTGAATTGATTACACATTCTTCCTAGCTTTTGTAATCGGTACTTGTTGTGACAGTTACATGGTGATAAAGTTTGGTCTTCACATAGAAAACATGCCCATAGCACACTGCGATTAACCACAATGAGAGGTGCAAAGGGTGATTCTGAACATAATAGGATCTGGGTAATAAATTACAGCAACTCAACTTATTTGCCTATTTTCCATCTTGAAGCATGGAACCTAATGGCACAGAGAAATCTGAGCTGGTGTGATTTGAATAAGCCATCAAAAATTATGCTGTGTGAAAGTGCCTGGTAAAATGTGCAGTCTAGGGAGACTGTGAGCATCTGGACCAAGGGAGCAGACCACTGTCACTATACTACCTGAGAACCTAAGAACTTACTGTACAGAAAGGTCTAAAACCGAATTTCCTTCTTACGGAAAGAGGAGTAGCATCTATAGATTGTCATGAGGAGGAATGTATGCACAGGGAGCACTAACTGAATTAGTGGTCTATCAAGAAAGAGGTGGAGTCTGAGAGGGAAGAGGGAGGACAGGAAAAGGATGATAAGGAATAATGAACTTGGGAGAGGGACTTATTGGGGAGATATGGGGATAAATGAATGGAGTAAATGGGGGGGTGGATATATTCAAATGAAATTCTCAACAATAAAAATATTTGTAAAATATTTGAGTTTAAACCAATTTAAATAAAAGTAATATGTATGTGCAAACTATGTAGAACAATATAGCATAACTACTACGGGAAATTATCTACTATTTAAAGACCCTTTATACATATTTCTACTAATCATGGAAATTAGTTTTTAAAAACAAGTATTGAGGGATTGAGAGATAGCTCAGTAGGTAAAGATGCTCTCTGTGAAATCATGGGCACTTGACTCCCAGGACCCACATATAAACACTTCCAGGAAAGTTAAATGCACAGCTATAATCCCAGTGCTGGGAAAGAAGATACAACTTGATCCTGAGGGTTATAACCAGCCCACATAGTCTCCTTGGTGAGTATCAGGCCAGTGAGGGCCCCTGTTTTAATGAGACAAAGTGGACTGTGCTTAAGAAATGACACCCAAGGTCACCTCTGATCTCTTCACACATGTACACATATATGTGCATGCACCCACACACATGTTCATCCACATGCACACGTACACACAAAACATTGAAATGAACTTAAACACATAAATGGAGATTAACCATATCTCATGCATTTTCTTCTTTGGAGGCTTAAGAAAACTATGCAAAAGTGCTATTCCTTCTACATCCTAGGGGAAGCCTAAGATAGCATTAGTTTTGACTATGGAAGCCAGAGAAATCTGGGTTGGGGATTTAGCTCAGTGGTAGAGTGCTTGCCTAACAAGTGCAAGGCCCTGGGGTTCGGTCCTCAGCTCAAAAAGGGGGAAAACCAGAGAAATCAAAATAATAAAAGTTATAAATGCCTTGCTAAAGAAAAACTTAACTTCTTAGTGGTCTTATGATCAGTTCTCAAGTAATAAAATTAAGTAAATAGAAATAAGGCAAAAATAAAGAGTCCTAAATCCTACACAAAAAGTGTTTTAGAAACCGCACAACACTTTTTCTATTACCTATTCACCACACTACATCTTTTATCAGTTATCACTCAGAAAGAGAAATGGTGACTATGCCCAAGACCTCAGAAGCATGTGAGTTAATGCAAAGCCTGGCAGGCTCACTTTATCTGCAAGCAAAGGTGGAAAACACAGAGGCAAGCACACCTGTTGCCTTTCTCCTGCTTCTAAATGAACTGCACCAGGTCTCAGTATCAGGCCACCATGGGAGACACACATAACTCTGAGGATTCTTAACCCACCAAGAAGCTACTTGTGAATACCACTAGGCACCAGGTTCGCAAGAGTGTGCAAAATTATATTTGTGTACTCATCAAGCTAACAGTAGTGATATGATAAACATGATCACATAACCATTCAAATACCAAATGTCAGCTGTTGTGAAGGTGCAGGTGTGATAAGCGGAGTAGCATTAGGACCCTATTAGAACTGGCAGGTGTGGGATGGGAGTGCATAGCTCCAGATGTTCTTTGTGAAGAGGGCACTGTGCAACTGAGCTGTTAAAATATCAGAAACAGTGTATGTAGATCAAGGGAAGGAGGACAGAGAAAATTACGGAGAATAGTTTTCCTTAGGGGACCTGGAGGGACATGAGTGGCTGAGAGAATTCTTAAAGAGTATGACCCATGGCTATTATAACAAAGTTGCATTTATGAATTACTGCATCAAGTGGACACAGATTTATTATCATATCATTATAGCAGCCAGAAGGCAAAAGTCAAAATGTCCTCTCTTGAAGCTAGAAGAGAGATGGGTTTAATTGCCTCATAGTTTCTAGAAGCTACTCATAATTCTTGGCTTGTGGTTCATGTCCTCAACAAACAGCTTAGCTTCTTGAGTCTCTGATCTTATAATAATTTTTTATTTCATTAAGTCCACTCAGGTAATTCAAAACTTGAGATGCTCAACTTACCAAATCTACAAAATTCCTTTTTTTTTCATATAAAGTCACATAATTACAGGTTCCAAGAATTAGGACATGAGCATCTTTGAGGGATCTTTATTTAGCCTATTACAATTTCTGCACTCCTTAATGTTGCACATAACTTTGAATTTACTCCTTAGGAGTCATGTTATTATATAGGGTCAAGTTCCTAATAACAGCTAAAAGTACAACCTCCTTAAAAATGAATGCCTATATCATACTTAACTATATGATGTCAAAATATATGGAAAGACTATAGCTAATAATTTAAAGATACTTTCATTTAGTAAATGGATCCAAAAGATATCATTTAATATGCCACATTGTGAATGATTTGAGATTCTTCAGAGGGCAGGACCCAGGAAACAGTGGAAACAGCCTGGGATTCCAGCAGATATTTAGAGAGAGACCAAGAGGGAAGAGCTGTGTGAAAAGGACCCTGATAATGGGTCCCAGGAGAATTTCCAGACCATGAACTGCTTTCTCACCCTAGTGTTCCATACAGTCTCTGTTAAAACCATTTAAAACTATTATGCACACAATAATTCATGGGATTGGACAATGTGCTAACTGAGTATTGAAACCAGGAACAATCCAGAGTGTTCTCAGGATAAGCTCAGGGATGTCCCCCACCCCTCTCACACACTGTCATTCTGTCTCTGTCCCTCACTCTGTCTCTCTGTCTCTGCCCCCATTCTCTCAGTGTTTCAGAGAAATAAGACATAGTTCAATGTCCCAAAACTCTCAAGCCATCATAAAGACAAATGGCATAACCTTGGCTATCAGCCTAAAACATGTTTACACAAAAATGTTCTTGGTCATGTTTTATCAGCCACAAGAGCTGGTAAAACTCCTGGTCAGTCTCATTTGAACCGATGGAGTGGATTCCTCTTCCAGATGACATCATTCTGGATGGCAGAACCACAGAACCTCCGTTATGTGGCTTCCCTATGGATGATAGCTACATTTTGTTCTTTGAATTGAGCAGTGAAAGCAGTTTTAAAAAATGAATGGATAATGGCTTTCTGAAGTAGAGATAAAAAATATTTTGATTGTGAATCTACAGTCTTGGTAAAGTAAATGCCCAAACCATCGTGAAGGAGAAGTACTAGTTTTGCCCTGCTCATTTTGGCAGTATCCCAGATTTTCATTAAAAGTTGAGAGACCAACTTTGATAAGATTCAAATGGGAACAAAATCAGTTAGAGAGACAATTTAGTTAATCCCAGGATTTCACAAACCCTCCTGCTCTAGCTGTGCTATAGTGCATTTCTCATTATTGCCTTATGTGTTTAACAAGAAAGAACTCTCTCATTTAAGACGACTTCTAAAAGTAATTGGGTACTTTTCTCCTGAAACTGAAAGTCAAGCGAGACACCAACAAAAGACTTAAGAGAATTTGTCCTTATTCCATTGTTTTTTTTTTAGATTGACAAATGCTTTCTCAGATGGCACACAGAAACAAAACATGGAAGAGAATGCAATGCATTGGCTTCCCATTTGCTCAGTCATTGTGTTTGGCATTCAGCGTGATACCTTGTAGCTTCTTCAGGAAGACCTATCCAACCTGCAGGATCACATGTAGCCTCAGTCCCTTCACTGTGACTGTCACAAATTTCTTGGCCATCTATTGTATCTCAATGCCTCCAACAAAGCTAAATAAGCACATACCACACACACACGCACACACACACACACACACACACACACACACACACACACGGCATACATGCGCACTTTGGATTATAGAAAGAAGTATCCTCCATCATGTCAGTTTTTAAAAATTCAAATTGTGCTTTAAACACTGGTTTTCACAGATCGAGACTGACCTCTGTGCTTTACAGAAGCATCTTTTGCTCAGGTCTCTATCAGAAGCCCAGAGCCACCAGATGATGGATCAGCTGTCACCTACAGTTCCTGGGAATGTCTTTGTATTAAACTAATGGTGCAGTGGAGAGCCAGCCTGACAGGAAGGTTATTGATTTGCAATCTGGTAAAAGAACTGACAACTTCATTGTTTTAATTGTTCATTTTTCATAGGTTGATGCATGATCTCACCCAGACCTTTTTGCCTCATTCAGAGAATAAATATATGGGAGTCAGGACATCGTAACAACTGTGTCCCTCTTAAAGTTCAAGAACACAGGGTAGCATTGGTGCCACTGCCTGGGGTCACTAGTAGTCCTTGAGTATGTGGGGACTTGTCAGGGGGTGGTTCTTATCTGTGTTCTACATCTCTTTCCTCTCTTTCAGGAAGACCTATGATGTCAACTGATCTGATTGTTCCTTGAAACAATGTTCTTAGTTCTCACAGCCCATTAAAGGAGACAGGAGGGAGTGGGCCGAGAGTCACTGTAGTTTAGTCTGGGCTAGGACCTGCCAGACACTGTCATGGTATCACAAAGACCCAGAGACCTTCTGTATCACAAACTGTTGGGAATAGATGTGGCTCAGAGCTCAGAATAGTGGGGATGTCAAAACATATGACCCAAGTTCCCCTGAGAGAATCAAATTCAGTGAATTTGGGATGGGAAATATATATATATATATATATATATATATCATATAAAGGTATAAAAGACAGGGAGAAGAGAGGTAGGAGAAGGATAAATAACACTAAGGATGTTTGAAAAAGCTATATACAGACTCATACTATTTTATAAGCTTCCTAAAGGTGCATATATGTTTTAAGTTTAATTGAAGTTACCCTACATGGAAGAATGATGCTTCCACAAAAATACATGTTACTACACAAAAAGCCCAGTGTCAGGTACTGGGTATATATTATTGAGCTATTGTTCAGGGGAGGTCCCAGAGACTCCCTAGACGACACAGGCTATTGTCATTGCATATGAATTTAATGGTAAGAAATTATTTGACAAAGACACTATACACCGTAATCACCAAACAGAGAAATCAAGCTGGTGCTGACCTGGAACGATTCTCCCAGCTGGCTTCCACAGTGCTGCATGGTACAATGCAGCCATCAGCTACAGTAATGTGTGGCCTGGCAAAATATGCTCTGGGTGCAGCTGTGATATAGGGGTAAGCAACAATTTCCTAACTGGACTCCAGTACATTCCACAGGAGGGAACTGTGCTTTGTGCTATAAATCTGTCCAAGAATCCTTGGCGGGGAAGATAACAGGCCTTACTGCAATTATTTTGTTAAAAAGGATATAGTGTCAAACTGCATTCTAAATACTTATCCTTATACCCATAAACTAGTGTATCCCTCATTGGAAAAGCTTCTTTATGCAGAGGTCGGTAGTTAATACACAGACTCACAACTGGTCACAGTGAAGAGGGCGGGTGACTGGGAAGTACTCAGTCTTAAATTGGACAGCTACATCTCCACTATGACTACCAGATCCACCTTTGAGGTTCAGGGACCATTGTGGAACTGGAAGTGGAAAGATCGTTAGATCTAGTGGTTGGCGAAGACTATCTTCTGGACCTTTGCACCCATGAACTCACAGCAGGTCTGTTCACAAGCACAAGCCCTGCACAAGATCAAGGCAATCACTACTATAGCCCGGGAAGGAAGGGGCTCATGGGGCCCCATTCCTAGCTGAGAAGCTACAGGCAGGTGACAGATGCTGAGAAGGGCAGCTGCTTTTCTTCCTTGTAGTTTTCCCATGTCCCAGGTGATGATGCCCTATAACCATGGTCATATGACAGCACTAATTATTCTGGAAGGGTTATAAAAAGAGAGAAATGTAGAGGGATGCCTAAGAGGGAGTGGAGTTTGAGATGGGAAGAATATGATCAAAGTATATTTTGTTCATATGTGAAATTACTAAAGAATAAATAAAAATTTAAATTCTAGTATGGACTTATGGTTTAGACCTATTGCTCTTGAACAGTGATTGTCAACCTTAACATAGTTCTTAATGTGTTGTGACCTCAACCACAAAATTATTTGATTGGTAATTCATAACTGTAACTTTTCTACTGTTATGAATTATAATGTAAATATCTGATATGCAACCTCAAAGGGTTCATGGCCCACAGGTTGAGAACCATTGCTCTAGAAGGTAGCAGGAACTAGAACACACAGATATCTGATAGAAGTAATAACTGAACCAAGGCTGTGTGGATTAGTAGAGCTAAAACTAGACTGTAAAATTTGAGACCTACAAGTTACAAAATGGACTCTTTATTCTCATCAGATAGCATTCTCTGAAATTCACAGTACCACTTAAAAGAGTATTCTACCAATAGTTTTGGGGTGTTCTAAAGTGCAATGACACAGTAAGGAGGTGACCATTTGCCCACAAAAGTTATTTCAGTATCTGGCCTTCAGAGAAAAAGAGGAAGGGAGGGAGAGACAGAAAGAGGGAAGGAGGGGTAGAGGGAGGGAGAGAAGTTGTCTATGGAGGGGCTACCCCCAATCCCTACATTTCCCCAGAGTGCTCTTGAGTAGGAGCAGCAGGAAATATTAGACAGAAGGATTAGAGGGGGGTGATAAAGACAGAAAATATAGGATAGCCTCAAGAGGGCCCGGAACCTATTCCATCAGGCGTCTACTGTCTCTGCCCTAGGGTATGTATAGGAATACCAAGGGGTGGAGCAAAAGACCTTGCCCCTGCATACCCAAGTGCAGACCATCTCAGGCACCTGCACACAGGCCCGTGGTCCAGTCATCCCCTCTATGCAGACCTGCTGGGTAAAGCCATGAGGAAACCTGGAAATGGGCTTCCACAGTTGTCTATATACCTCAAAATCAGGCAGGTTGGAGTTCCTGATAAACTGTTGATACCCAAACTACATGATTAGGTCATGCTTTTTTTTTTCACATTACTATTGAGAATAACACATTACTATTCTGTATGGGTTTGACACAACATACAGAACTGTTTCAGGGAAAGAGAGAGGTAAGGTAAGAAGGGAAGATCACTCAGTCTCCAAGTTCAAATGTCCAGATGTTTGCAAGGCTGCTCCCCAGGGACAGAGCAACACTGCAGCATGAAGAGTATTCACAAGTTGTGATTCCAATTAAAGGGCTGTTTAATAGTTACTGTGGGCCAGGCAGGTCTCATGCTTATGGATGATGTAAACTTGAATATGATTAGTATCTCTTTTTAAATGCCCCATGGACCAATAAATGAAAAATAAATAGTAGAATCTGACCCATAAGTGATAAAATTGACATAAAAAAGTTAATCCATCCAAACAAATAATAATAGATACTCTTGTGGGGATCAGATCAGGCAGAAGAGGAATCCAGAAGGAACAACTTGTATGAGAAGTTTTTTATTCAAAGCTTTAGTTACATTTTTCTTCTTGGCTGGAAGACAGAAGTTGGGGACAAGTTGAAGGATTGAAACAGTCTTTATAAGTAGGAGTTTCATCATGTTGCACATTTAATCTTAGCCTGATGACAATCTGCATGTGGAAATGGAAGGCGGGAGTCTTGTTGTATGGAATCACAGGCATCCAGACAAGAGATTCCAAGATTCTGGGATGCCTGTCTGAAAGGCAAGGAGATGAGACATACACCAAGCTATCTTTATAAGGCACAACAGAATCTGATGGGTGACAGATTCTCCATGTAACCAAGGGATAGGCTCCACAGGTTCTTTGGTACTTCATTGTTCATTTGTACTGTTTGTTTTCACTGTGTATCATCTCATGTTCCAAGCATCCTAACAGCCTGCATTCTGGGAATGTAGTGGAATATCCAAGAGGAGATGGAGGTGAGGAAGGAGGGGCTTATACGTTGAAGGATCAGGCCTGGGAAAGCAACAGCAAATGAACAATTCTGAGGAAAGCTGCAGACATTTCTACGTGTTTGGTAAGAAACCTCCAGTTCTCCTTAGCTGTTGGAGCACAGGCTGCAAGAGCCGAAAACAGGGCAGAGTCACTGAGAGAGCAGCTGACTGTTGGACTCTTCAGCATTTGGGAGCAATTTAAGGCTGTGGATCTGAGCAAAGCCACACCTAAAGCAATGTATTTGACACAGGTCCAGAAAGCAAGCTGCCCTGGTTCATTCCCTTTTCAACTGCCTATGTGAGAACAGGCTCATCCAGGGCACAAACCCCAAGACGGTATTCACAGTGTCTCCTGTCTCTGAATTCAGAGATAAGTTCTCTTCTGCAATGGACAACCTGAATACCAGTGTTAGCACGGTGTCTCTTCAGGTCATCCTCCACAGTGGCTCTCCACTTTGGAGAACTTAGTGGCTGCCATTTTTCAGATGTGTGGCCAGTACTAACAGATACCTAGCAACAACAACAGGATTTCCTCTTCTTCAGTGCTCCTGACAAAATGCAAACAAAGAATCACAACTTCACAGCATTCACAGGATATTCAATGGATATGATAATGCTTGCAGAAGGCAAGTATCTCCTCAGGAAAAAAACAAACAAACAAACAAAAAAAACAAGGCTTAATTAGCCATAGCTGATGTCTCATCTTCTCTATTGAGTTATTTTCTTTTTGTAGTAAAATATGAAAATGAGAAACACAGTTAAAGTACTGTGATTTGGGGACCAGAGAGATGGCTCAGCAATTAAGAGTGCTTGCTGTACAGTCATGAGGACCAAAGTTCAAATCCTACTACCCAGATAATCAGTTATAATTTTGAGAGATCTGATACTCTCTTCTAGCACATACTTGCACACACATGTGCATACACAATACACATAAATAAATATTCATTTAAAAATACTATAGGTAGAAGGCTGATCTTCTGTCTATGCTTAGAATAGGGAATATAGGGTGCTCATGGAAACTTCAGAGGAGATCACAATGTAAGTGTTAGCATTTTCTGAATATCGGTGATATTCCAGACATTTGTTCTAAGTCCCGCTCCTGTACTCTTTCATTGGATAGCCCAAGCCACCCCATGGGAGCAACTATTACTTTTATTTTTAGAAGAATCTAAGGAATCAATGTATATTCTTTTTCTTGAGTCAGCATTCTGAGTCATGAGTCAGCATTCTGATTCCCGGAAATTAACCGCACAACCGGGGAAGTATGGACGCGTCACATTGACTTCTAGACTGGAGGGAACCACAATTCACATTCTCCCCTCTTCTCACAGAATCAGGATATCTCACTGGAGACACCTGGACTGAGATTTTCAAATTACTTATTCTTACATGTGCTACTCAGGGAAAGTCACCTCCTGAAAGCCAGTATCAGATTTTGCATTAAAGTTTCATATTTCAGTTTTTATTATGAAAATGACCAGTGAAGTGTTTCTAATAATTGGAATCTGGTACATACTACCATAGTATAATAAAATGGCTGTGTTATATTTAAAATCTTAGTCACTGAAAACCAGATTCGATCTTATAATTTTCTGTTCCTTTATAAATAGGCATGAAGATTCAGATACTATGCTGCTAATCCTGGCTTCCCTTGGGAGCTGTAGGATTTAAATTATAGGACTTGCACACAAGAAAAGCACAGCCTCGTGCAATGTCCTGAGTTTGTGCATTATGACAGTATTCCCTGATGCAAGAGTTCTCCTTTGGCGATAGTGAGAACTGACAGATGACAGACAGATGGGAGAGGACAGATGACAGACAGATGGGAGAGAGATGTGGCAGTGGGACAGATAAGCCACAACCTGGAAGGGAGCTCTGCATGTAGTAGGCAAGAAACCTGAAAACACAAAAGACTTAGTGTGTGTGCTTCTTCTCAAGCAGACTGGCACACTCTTAAGTGGACATCTAAGACATTTATGGACTATAGACAGTAAGAACAAACTCATAATAATCATTTCATTTTTTGAATCTTACAATCAAAACATGGAAACTCAGATATTTATTATTATCAACACGTGTTAATTTGGTTATCCAAAGTAAATGATCTTTTAGAGAATATTACTTCAAATCAACATTAAAGTCAATGAATGATATTACAATATAACTTTTTATCTCAATGACCACAATACATGCTTTTATTTTCCTTTGCCCATGGATGTTTTTACTCATTCTATATATTAGTATACTGAGAGTAATCAAATGTTGACTATGATGGTCAAATCCATAAAGTGAAGGAGTCCTGCGAGAAAAAAAAATGTTTTTTGTTTAAAAAATGAGTGTAAGCACTTAAGATGTATGATTTCCTAGTTATTACATCCCTATAGTATTCCTAAAGTCAGTTGAATGATAGGTACATTGAAACCAGGGCCACCCAGCCCTTCTTGGTAACCCCTGCTGACCAAGTGCTGTAATCTGTAGAGCCCTTGTTCAATAGTTGTGTGGATCATGCCAGTAAATATCTTCACAGACAATTCCATGTCATGAATCTAACATGTAAAATTTCATGTTGTGATGTGTATTAAGACCACAGATCAAGAGGACAAATATATTAGATGACTTTAAAAATGATAGAGACCTCTCTGCTTAGTGGAAAGCTCTTAGTGCTCTCTTCTGTTTCACCAGCCACAGAGCATATTTTACTCTTGATGTAATCAAACAGCATATATGAATAATTGGGTTATTCATTTTGTTTTCATGGAATTCTCTATCCTATTTCTCAGAAGGAAAGAAAAATCAAGAAGTTGTTTTCAGTCATGTCACAACATCACAACCCACAGTCCCCCCCCACAACCTCCCCACACCCTTCCTTGGGTCACAGAAACAATCACTGATCAGCCTACATTCTTACATATGAAGTATGTATCTTTTAGCCAGCATGAGCAAACCCCTCTTATCGTTGCAGATAAATAGGTAGCAACGGTGTAAAAATGCAAATAAATTATAGTTAGGAAATACAAGAAAGGATAGGGAGATGGCTCGGGGTGGGGTGGGGTGGGGTAAAGTGCTTGCTTCACAAGTGTGAGGAACCAAGTTTGGATTTAGTACCCACATTAAAAAACAACAAAAAGTTGGGTGTGGCACTATGCACCTGGAATCTCAGCACCAGGGAATGGAAATAAATGGATCTTCAGAGCTGGTCAGTCAAGCTGAAATGCTGGGTTTGTTGTTCAATGTGAGACCCTGAATCAAAACCTAAGGTGGAGAAACAATGGAGGAAGACATTCAAATGCCAACCTCTGGCCTTCACATGCACCTGCTTAAGTTAGAAAAGTTTAGATTTTGTTGCAATAAAGTCAATACCTATAAGAAAGTCAATGGGTTTTTGTCAATTCAAAGTATAGAATCATTGCTTTTATTCCTCTGCTAGTGAAACTGAGTGTTCTTTTCTTTTAAAATACTCGTATAAACAGTTACTCAAAATCATCCACTATTGGCACACACACTCAATTTGTAAATACTGTGTTAATGCTAACTCTGTGACAGGCACTAAGGTTATCTGGAAAAATCTCAAAGTGAAGCCAACCTCTGTATTTTCTTCATTTCAATCACTAAATTCCTAAGGAATCAGAACAACAGAATACTTGAAGACAGTTGGCCTCTAAATTTTATGAATTACTTGTTTGAACTCCAATTACTTGAACTGCCAATTCTCCAAAACAAAGTCTAATTTAATTAGTAATAAAATATTGTGTCTCTCCTTGAAGCGCCATCCTTTCCTAAGCTCAACTCACTTGGTCCAGGGAGTGGAAATTCACTGCTTCATTTTATCACTCTTTTCTTCCATATTGTCCTGAATAAGTCATATTCTTCCTTAATAATTGGAAAGCATTTTCATTTGTGCCCTGGGAATGACTAGAGGAGCTTTTAATATTATTAAGTCTAGATCAAATCCATTCAGTCCAAACTGGGCATGAGACTAACACATCTTAGCCACACCCACTTCTCACCAATTATTCACACCAGTATTGGTGGCCTCATCACAGAATCCTTGACATCTGTGACCAGAAGTTCCAGACACCAGCCACTTTCATACATTCTGCTGACAACCTTTGAACCAAGCTGCCAAGTCCAAGCTTACTATGCAGTCTTAACATCCAAATGGTGATTCATTGTTTGCAAACAGAGACAGATTAGTATTGTTAACTTGACCTCAGCCTCTAACTCAGAGGCAAAGAGGCTTAAGGGCCTGGGCATCTTAACTAGGGCAAGACATAAATCAAACTACCTTCAGCACCATGAGGACATGAACATTCGGCAACTTATAAACTCCAAAGTGCCATGGGTTTCTCTTAGAAGATGAAGGTGAGCTTGATTACAAAAGACTCCATTACTTAATTGAGTTTAATAAAATATAGAGGGACCAGCTTTGTCATGGTTTAACAGAGTTTGATGAATAAATAGCTTCACTTTGAGAGTTCACCAACTGTGTAGCTCTTAGGAGCAAAGGTATTTTGAGATTATGAGTACAAAAAAGGAGTGTGAATAATATCTCAATCTCTTTGCTACAAGCAAATCAAATTAGGGAGTTACTTCTCAACAGGTGCACCTGCAAGATTTCAAAAGGAAAAGGTAAGAGAGACCAAAAAGGCTGCTATGTGGAAGACACAGGAGAAGAACTTGCTCCAGAAGGAAAGACACAAATTTGGGCCAAATATGATCACTGAAAAAGAATTTAAGGGTATATTAAATCTCATGTGAGTTAGACTACAATTTTATTAAATGTTGGTTTAACTGAATTCAAGTAGTGTGGATCTACAGTTAAGGGGAAATAAAAAGATTTGAAAGTTTAGGAACTGACAGGTCATGTTCTTGGTCTGTAATACTGACTCTTCTGTTCCTCTATATTTCAATTGGAAAACAGAAACTAAAATGTGTGTGTGTGTGTGTGTGTGTGTGTGTGTGTGTGTGTATACATAAATACATAAGAAATCTAGTTCAGAAATCAAGTAAAGTCAAAGTTAAATATTTTAAAAATGTGAGCATTGATGATAGCAGCAATCCTAATAGTTTTTAGTTATATTTATTGTTTTACTTTCCTGCTTCAAATTTGGAAAGTGTTGACCTCCTTGTTATCAGTTTGGAAATACAATAACTCAATATTGCTTCTCTTGATGTCTCCATAAAAGTATTGGTTTTGCAAATAAAATCTTCTTGGAAATTGTTCTAGAAAGAAAAAACATCACTTTTCTACAAAAATAAATAAATAAATAAATAAGTTCTTGGGAGAGTTCTTCCCAGAGTGCTTTGTGGTTACATGTTTCTAACAAAAGATGATATATCCCAGAAATACTATGGACATTTCTCTTTTAATAGTTTGCCACACTGTAAGTTATTATGAAGCTGAAGATCATAAGTATGGCACCAGTGGGTTTTGTCAAAATAGATGAGCATTTTGAGGTTGGGGGCAGGACTCTGGAGATACAACTTAACAGGAAGTGACATTCACCGGCATCTAAGGATCCAAATGGCATGTGTGTGTGTGTATACCCAAGGATACAAGTAACACCTACCACCCTCTGATGCTAGTGCATCCATATGTGTCTAACTGGGACTAAGCAACAACAATGTACTGATTGAAATGAAAATGTCTGTATCTTGTCTGATTGTTTTGCTTATCCTCCCTGGCCCTGCTTTTTTTTTATCTTCTAAGTTATTGAGCTGATCAAAACTTGTATCACTTCTAAAGACTGGGCATTTATAGCTCCTTTCTCCATACCACAGTGGGAAGATAATTTTAAGTGGGCACTTTTGCAAGATGAGCATAGAATAAAACAACTTTTGAGTGTACGCTACTAAAACTGTAAGATCTACTGAAAAATAAAGTGGGGAGCAAGTGAAAACTGGAGACCTGCAAGTGTCCACATCCATGTCTACACAGCATTGTCACAGATTGCTCCCTCCACTGTTCATTGTCTTCACTAGCTTCAACCCAGGCAGGGAGGCACTGGGATGCTGTGCACTTGAGCAACAGCTCAACTCACAGAGATCTACCTGATCAGGCTGAGAAACGGAAAACAACACCTTCACCCTCTCTTTTCCTCTTCTCTCTTCCTCTTCCTCCCCACCCTCTTCTTTCTGTGCTCTGGTCTAATGTCTAGCAAATGAATCAACCTTAGTTTTAGGCTCTGGACATACACTATTCAAATACAAAGAACTCTTGCATTTTTAGTCGGGTTTAAAGACGTCCTGTAAAACTACTCATTGTCTCTTTGATGTGGAACACAGAGAACTTCATCAACAATATCTATTAAGAAGACTATGCAGCCGGGCGGTGGTGGCGCACGCCTTTAATCCCAGCACTCGGGAGGCAGAGGCAGGCAGATCTCTGTAAGTTCGAGGCCAGCCTGGTCTACAGAGTGAATTTCAAAAAAGGCGCAAAGCTACACAGAGAAACCCTGTCTCGAAAAAAAAAAACAAAAAAAAAAAAACAAAAAAAAATTTAAAAAAAGACTATGCAACAATTAAATATTTTATTTTGTATGTGATGTATTTGCACGTAGGAGGTGCACTCACCTGTGTATGCTTATATGGAGACCCAAAGATTCCCTTCAGGTTTCTTTCTCTGTCACTCTCTACTTTGTTTTTGAGATGGGGTCTCTCACTGAATCTGGAGCTTGTCGATTGAGCTAGACTAGCAGGCCAGCAAACCCCAAGGATCTGCATGTCTTTGCTGCCCAGTGCTGGAGTCACAGGCATGTAACTTGCTAGGATTCTTGGATCTGAACTAGGTCTCTATGTTTGAATTAGCACTTTACCCATGAAACCTTCCCTGAAGCCCCTGTTTTAAAGCATTTAGTCCAAAGGTCATTTTACTCAACTAATAAGAAATTATAATCTAATAAGAACTTCATAATCGCACATCATACTTTCAACACAAAAATTTATGGTGCAAGGCAGGTGTAAATGCAAAATTATCTACACAAATCTCTTTCCTTCCTATTTGGTAAGTACATTTTTTTTTACTTAATGATTATACTATACAACAGTCATTATCAGGAGTTCATCCTGTATACATAATCTGTTTTCCACACATCATCACCCTGAGTCCATGTGAATGTTCCTTTTAAACAGTGCCCTATACCTTAGTCCTTTTGAACAGTACCCTGTGTATTTGTGCTTATGCCTTAGAAGCAGGTGAACAGTACCCTGTCTTAGTCCAGAAGCTGATGAACAGTACCCTGCCTTAGTCCAGAAGCTGATGAACAGTACCTATATTTTAGTCCAGAAGCTGGTGCAGTATCCTATATCTTATTCCAGAAGCTGGTGAACAGTACCTTTTGTCTTAGTGCAGAAGCTGATGTTGAATAACAACACTGTCTTTTTCCTTCACTCCAAACTCACTAGTTATCTAAAAATTGGAACTCACAAAGGAAAGCCTAAATTTTCAAAGCACTCAATCCTCATCTGATCCTCATCTGCTTGGGGTAGGCAGCAGAGGAGGAAGGGGCTGCTTCATGAAAGCTGGAATATGGATTTAAAACAATCTCTTCTAAAACTTGAAGTATTTGTGACAATAAAACAGAATGACACCAAAGGATCCACAGGAAAAGAAGTAAACAGGAAGGAAGTAGTGATACTCGGCTCCATCCTTTGTCTAATCCCTATTCTGCTAATCCAATCTGGCAACCTCTCCTCATGAGCAGGCACAGAGTCCAGCTATGAGCAGCCTGCAAAGGCAGAGCTCCTGCTCCCCCTTCTCTTAGTTTCCCTTGAGTCTCTCAATATCCCTCTTTATATTTTGTTAGTGCAACCAACCAACAAGGAAGCTGAGAACATCTTCCTCTCTGTTGGGACTCCTGGGCAAAGCTGAATACAGTAGGTGATGGGTAGATAGAAGGAGACCATGGGAACCAGATGGCAGCCATACTGGTTGTGTGTGTGTGTGTGTGTTTATGTGTGTGTGTGTGTGTGTGTGTGTATGTGTGTGTGTTTATGTGTGTGTAGGGTGTCCAGAGAGAAGTCTTGCATGCTTCACATTTTTCAACATGGGTCCATCCTTGATGGCTAATTTTGGGTCATGTAGGATACATATGGCTCTCACCAAAAAAGCAGATTTTCTTTTAAAGGAAAATGAGTGAAGCTGTTGCATCCTTACCAATTTTTGTGGTATTATTTGGGTGAATGTTTAACCCATTGTACCAAAGACTCTTTGTGTTAAGTACAATGTAATGCTTTGATAGGAAAAAATGCTTGACATTTGTATTGAGGGCATTTTTGTTGAAAATTCAAAGCAAATGCTTGTGTTGCCTTTTAGAACAGGAAGAAAAGAATGGACAAAACTGTGACAGCCTCTTTGGAGAACAGGAGAAAGAGGCTAAACAAGGTAAGTAAAATTCAGATTTGAAGCATGTTAAAGTGATATGAAAGAGAAGGCCAAAGAATTGTCTCACGTGTAGACCGCAATGCTCTCCCACCATCTTGATTTGTGGTTTTTACAATAAGCAGGAACATTTAGATGATGTGAAGGTGATAGGGAGCAAAGGGAGCATTTCCTTAGACATGCAAGTGGGTATCCTCTCACTGGCTTGGGGAAGTCACGTCCATTTGCCTAATGAAGTGTTTTGGTAAGCCTATTTCCATGTCCTGGCAAAAGTTTTAAAACATGGCGCACGCCTTTAATCCCAGCACTCGGGAGGCAGAGGCAGGCGGATCTTTGTGAGTTCGAGGCCAGCCTGGGCTACCAAGTGAGCTCCAGGAAAGGCGCAAAGCTACACAGAGAAACCCTGTCTCGAAAAACCAAAAAAAAAAAAAAAAAAAAAAAAAAAGTTTTAAAACAAATGTTTTCAAGTTAACAAGATTGTCTAGAATAGCAATTTCAGTAGCTGATATTTTTGTAGGTCGAAGAACTTTCAGAACTGGCACCACAATAGTTTGATATGCCCCCTGTTTGTTAAGGTCGGGCTTCACAGGCCCAATCTCACACACCTAGTGTGAGTGTAAACTGGTGAGACCTTTTGTTTGGAACATAGGCATGATTTATAATAGTGATTATAGTTACTAGTTAATTATAGCTAATATAATATATTTTAGTTAACAAGCCTTTCAACTCTGAGTCTAGGGGATTTAATTTACAAAAATAGTTACAAGAAACCTATGACTATATTCTGTACTGTGCAAGTTCTGAAAAGTACTGAGCAAATCCTGAACATTACCTGTAGTTGATTTGTTAAGCAAATCATTTCAGAGACAAGCAACAGAATGTGGGAAAGGCAGATCTTAGTGGGTTGGTATAACATGTGTATCATAATTTAATGAGTGAATACTTAAGCAACACAAGAGTCTTTGGTACAATTGCAATTACATGAAAGTGTGCTGTGCTTGCCTGTATAGGGTGACGCTGTGTCTGGGGCTTGGGATGAGAAAACCCAGAGAAGTTTTTATTTGTGGCACACAGTTCTGGACCTATCATTTTAAATATTTCTCATTATTTTTCTTACAATATTTTTGCAATATATCTGTGCCTATATGATATAATAAAAATGAGGTTTGAGTTTCTTTTTAAACATTGGTCCAAACTCACAATGAGTGAGTGAGCCTCTGCCCTCTAGTGGGCAACTTTAGCAATTCCTTTTCCTTAAAACAGTTTTATTCCATGTTCTGGAAAAGCCTCAACTTCCCCCATTTGTTATACGTGGATAGAATCAGCTCAAATTTTGTATCAGGCAGCATTAAAATTATACACACAATTCAGTCACACAAACTGTACTTCTTAGTTTAGAAATCCTGGGAACATTTTGGCAAATTTGAATTCCTGATGTATTTTCAACACCAATTGCATTCTTTGCTGTGAGAGCCTCTTTTCTAGTCTAGATTACAGCAAATGCTGACACTTAATAATTGCACAAGTTCCTTGCTAATAGACAATCAGCCCTGGACACACTAGCCTCTAAACTCGAATGCCCGAAGGCCTTTGCCACCTCAAAATGGAATCGTTTTCCTGAGTAATGAAGGCGCTGGTGTTCATGGTCTGACCTAAAACATTTCCAACGAGAGAAAATATTTCAGAACTATATATGGCCACGTCAACCGCCAAGTTCCCTCGGTCCAACTGAAGGCGTGCAGAGCTTCCTGTCAACTTGCTCTGTGATGCAGAACAGTCTCCAAGCCCACAGCAGAGGCTTGCTATTAACTATTGGCTACCTTGGAAATGTACCGTCTCTCATTGCAAAACTCCCCAAAGGGCAATTCAAATCACATTTAGAATTTCCTATTTACATTGCAATGGCCATGGCAGAAGTTTGAATGTCGCCACACAAATCTGGTACCAAATGCAGAGCGTGTTTAGCAGATTCGGTTTCAGAATTCACTTCACATGAGCATATTTTCATGGTGAAAGGGGAGGGAGTGTCAAGGGATAAGGCTGTGGTATGAACTTGGAACTTAACCCTTTATGTTCTTCAATGATTGAACTCACATTTTTACAGAGGCCAAAGAAAATCTATTGAAAAAATTAACACAGTAACCCTGCTTTGTATATTCCTGTGCAGATGTATCATTGAGTGAGAGAGGCACCTACAACTTCCAGCTGAACTTCCAAGTGTGAGAAGAAGAAATTTGTTATATTATCCTAGGAAGTAGAGACAATGCAAATAATTTTCCCGGCCAGTCATAGAGATTGCTAGTTCTATATGTTCGTCAGGCTGTGCCTGCCTGAGAGGCTGCATATTGGGACAAACATCTTATCTTCTTGAGTTTTCTAGTAGATAATTTATAATAGTAGATAAACACAGGATTTTAGCAAATCTATCTCACATGCTCTGCCTTGCTTTTGTTACAAAGAATGATCATCAAAAAGGAAATGTTATTTCACCTGGGCATCACACATTCATAATGTTTGACTCTCTAGATTCACTGGGTTCCTGCAGACAAAGCTGGAAGGTAGGCCTGACTTGGAGCAGACTGCTTGGCTTCCCTATTACAGATACACAGATGTAGATTATCCACAGAACACATTATACACCCATTGATTTGTCAGAACTGGACATTGAAACAATTTGTCATGACCTTGTCCCAAGTGAACTGTACCTACAGGCAAAACATAATTATCTTGGACCTCAAGGCCCAGGAAAAAGACAAGGCCTATCACTTGGCCTTTATCTGTTGTAATAAAAAGGTAACAGTTGTCACTGATCTACGTGTGCTTTTGAACAATCCTGAATTTTGAGATTCAGATTGTTGCCTCAGTCTCCCAGATGATAAAACTCATGTGGGGTTTGGACCGTGTGTGTTACCTTCAGATGGAGATGAATACATGAATGTATAAGGAGAACAGACGTATCAGCATATGGTGCCTTCTTAAATCAGATAGAAGAAAAGTGACTGTTATTAAAATCCTCCTGGGTAGCTGGGGAAGTGATTCAGCTCATGCACACATACACATGTGAATATCACACGCACATACACATGCACACCATACACAGAGACACTCAAATTTTTTAAATGAAAAAATGCATCATGGTAGAAATGACTTCCTTCTTAGATTTTGAATTTCTTAGGATATGAGGAGCCATTTATTCCTCCTGGCTTTGAGTGGTAAGTTACCATGTTAGTTTACTATATCAAGTTCAAACTCAGTTTCTTTAAGTAGTTTGGATACCCATAACTCATCCCATACATTTTGCTTAATTTCTTAAGCAAAAGGAGGACCATAGCTCTCCTCACACACTAGCTTCAAATATGAAGAAGGCCAGGCACGTTGGAGAATCATCCACACTTAAATAGTTGCTACTTTAAGAACTCTTAACCCGGCCTTCTGCAATACTCAGCAGCATCTTGTTCAAGCATGTTGTTTCAATCTTCACTGACAGCCTCCCCACACATGGTAGGCACCAGAGTGTAATGAAACACTCAGGGACCAGGAGAGATCTGGTTTCTATCTGACTTCTGCAAAATGAATACGACAAGACTTACCACTCATCGTGTCCTCGGGCATCAAAGACAAGGCTCGCACCACAGCTGGGCCAGAGCCTGGCAGAGAAGTGGCCTAAGGAGCTGTCTCAGTTTTGAGTGACTAGTGAGTCAGCTAAGGCACGGAGAGCAGAGCAGCAGTGCCCAAAGGAAAGGTAGGAAACTCACGACCAGAGCTCATCCTGCTTATCCAAGGGCGAGCGTGGCTGTCCACCCAGGCACTGCTCACAGCTTTCTAAACGCTGTAGCCAGCACTCTCCAAGACAGGCTTAGCCAAGTTGGTCTTTGCCGAGAAGCCACTGCACACATGCAGCTGGTGGGAGCAAGAACGTCCTCGCACCATGCCTGTCCTCATATCGTGCCTGTCCTGGCATCACGCCTGTCCTCGCACCATGCCTGTCCCAGCATCATGCCTGTCCTAGCATCACGCCTGTCCTCGCACCATGCCTGTCCTCGCACCATGCCTGTTCTCATATCATGCCTGTCCTGGCATCACGCCTGTCCTTGCATCATGCCTGTCCTGGCATCACGCCTGGCATCATGCCTGTCCTTGCACCATGCCTATCCTCGCACCATGCCTGTTCTCATATCATGCCTGTCCTGGCATCACGCCTGTCCTGGCATCACGCCTGTCCTTGCACCATGCCTGTCCTTATACGATGCCTGTCCTCATATCGTGCCTGTCCCAGCATCACGCCTGTCCTAGCATCACGCCTGTCCTTGCACCATGCCTGTTCTCATATCATGCCTGTCCTGGCATCACGCCTGCCCCCGCATCATGCCTGTCCTCATATCATGCCTGTCCTCTGCTCCGATCGCTTCAGCACTTTCACCCCTTTCACTCAGTGGAAGCCTGTTTCACAGTTTCCCCAAAGTCCACAGAACAGATCCCTCAGGTCTTCTGACTTCATCTCCATAAACTTCTTTGTTCTCTGCTACTGCTGGCCCTGGCCCCATGTTCTTAATCTCTCACTGTGACTCCAATCCTGCCTCTTCAGCAATGCCTACCTTTAAGAGTCTGCTTACCAAGTGAAGTGTGGTGTCTACTCTGCATGCCTGATCCCACTTATTGTTGTCTGTATTTGCTTCTACTTTGTCCATTTCCAATGGCAGTTACCTCCCACTAGACTGTAAATGTACTTGATATGTTCCTTGTTTGTGGTGTATTTATTCTAGGTAGAACATAAGCACTAATAATACGGGGCTCTCCAATTTGTTCATGGGTAGAACCCAACTGATTCCAAGATTAATACTTGGTGTGTAGAAAGTAGAATGGAATATTAACCCATAATCCATGGAAGTAAGTATACTGGAAGAGACAATCTTTGAAATGATATAAAACTTTACAGTGATCAGAAAATTAAAAATATTTCCTTTAAAACTTGACACAAATTGAGGCAACAAAGTAATTTATTTATAATGCACAAATAAGTGGTTTATCAATTTTGGGGACCAATTTGGTATTATTTAATAAGGCCAATGGAAAATATGGTAGTCTTCTACCCAACAAGTGGGCTCATTAATGCAAACCATAAAGAAACCATGCCTTGTTTGTTCAAGGAGATGTATAGAAAGATAAGTGTTGAAAAGCTGTGCTGATATGAAAAAATGGGAAACAGCTGATAGCCCTTCTCTCAGGAGAATGAAAAACTAGTGTGCTGTCTACTTACACAACTCAACTTTTTACACATAAAAAAATGGGCACAGCCAACATTGATCAGTACAAAATAGTTTCCAAAACAGTGTTGAGCAAAAATCCATGTTATCAGTTGAGATCACAAAATGAAGTTATTTGTTCATCAGTGATTAGAAGCATGTGGAATGACAGTCTAGCTTATGGAATGAACATGTTTGCTCTTTACTGTCCAACACTCTGGGTCCCTGAGCATCTCCTCACACTGTAGTTTACCAAACAGTGTTCTTCACTGTCAAGTCAACTGCTTCACCTGTTTCCTGACACTGCTCCAGATCTGGCTAAGTTCAATGATTTCTGCTCCAGATACAAATAATTGTAAGTTGTGCTTCAGAACTCTTCCACGTTGGCCTCCCATAAGCAGACATGCGTTCATTGACTGAGGAAAGCTGCCCCAGATCTCCAAAGTCACACACACTGTTTGCATTAAGCAATCTAGGTCCTTAGAGTTCAGCCATGACTTTCCTAAAGCGCTGTTTTCATAGGCTTTATCTTATTTCATGTGACCTATCCCCAGCAACAAACCTTTTCAGTTGTTATTTGCAGATACCGATAGCGCTTTCCATCTTTGTGGAGACAGAACCATTCTGTGGTTCCCAAACACTAGATTATCAGGTAGATAGCAACATTTTTAGATACAATCTAAATTGGTGGAACATTAAGTACATAAACAGTTAAGAAGTTAACTCATACATTCCAAAATGCCAGAAGCTTCATTTGTTATTTGAAACAGGGCAAAACATTACATATATAATATATATCAGTTTCTGAATGGTCATGAACTATGTTTGTTTCTGCTTTTGAAACATTGCAATTTTTCAATAAATGCTTTGCTTAGGGTGGAAATGACCTAGAAAATTCCTGGCTCACAGCATGAATTCTTCTCGTTGTGAATGTGGGTATGTCTCTTTCATAGTAAACACTGACAAGATGAGATTAGGGTGGTCCTGAACAAGACAGCTTAGGAGGGACTGTATGTATTCCTTAACTTTGTCTAAAAGCCTTGCTGGCTGTAGTCCTGCTGACAGCCGTGCTTATCTGGCTTTGTCTGAGTTAGTTGTTAGCAAGCTTCATTTCAGCGGTTACTAGTCTGAGACCACAAGTCTGGGATCCCTCTGGAAGAGTTAGCAAAAATGAATGAATATGCATACACGTTTTTCTAGGGAGAGTTTGCACAGTTTTGTTTGTTTGTTTGTTTTAAACACATCCTCTAAAATTCTGAGAGTCTCTTAAAACTTAAAGGCTGAAAGAGTGTTTTCTCAGAACTCAGAGGGGAATGGTTTCTTGGCTCAGTCCCATGAGGTGCTGACTCAGCACTCTGTACTCCAGGTTCAGGAACTGCACTTTTAAACACTCTCTTAGTAGGTCTTGGTGCACAAGGGACATTGGTCAATGACTAAGTGACATTTTTGGTATTGTCTCTGGCCAGTCTTATCTCCTTTATTCAAACAGGCACTGTCCCACTGACCTACATGCAAATCATTTGGCATTGTTTTATTTATTTTGCATTTTGACAAGAGATCATATCAGGACTGTGATTATGATAGAAAAATACTGCGCTACCAAGCTACATTTACTCTTGGTTTTTGTTTGGTTTTTTTTTTGTTGTTGTTGTTTTGTTTTTTGGTTTTTTGGTTTTTTGAGACAGGGTTTCTCTGTGTAACTTTGGAGTCTTTCCTAGAACTCACTCTGTAGTCCAGGCTGGCCTCAAATTCACAAAGATCCGCTTGCCTCTGCTTCCCGAGTGCTGGGATTAAAGGTGTGCACCACCATCGCCCAGCTCACTCATTTACTCTTGAATTCGAGTAATAGTTCATTGAGTTCATTACAGTAACCAGTTACTAGACTTCAAATAAATGAGTTGGCATACATTCTTGTCACAAATAATTAGCTGCCCTAGTAAACCAGTGTCCAAAGCTGTGCTTTCTGTGGTCTATGCTACCACCTGCCGACCTTGGTCTGAGATATTAAATGAAGGATGCTAGAAATAAAATATTAGAATAAATTTTGATATAGTATATGAATGTTCTAACTTGTTTGAATTATTATTGGTTTTTTGTTTTGTTTTGTTTTGTTTTTTTGAGACAGGGTTTCTCTGTGTAGCTTTGCGCCTTTCCTGGAACTCACTTGGTAGCCCAGGCTGGCCTTGAACTCACAGAGATCCGCCTGCCTCTGCCTCCCGAGTGCTGGGATTAAAGGCGTGCGTCACCACCGCCCGGCTGAATTATTATTGTTAATGTCTTCCTTGCACACATATGAATTACGCTTTATCATAGGTACGTATATACAGGGATATCTGTAGCTCTCTAGATACTTACGTGTACATGTAGGGTTTGCTCGTGTCTATATGTTCAGGCCTCTGCTGAAGACCTCAGACCTTATTCACCTTGGATAAAGAGAAGCTGTCGTAGCAGCTTCTCCGGCTCTCCCTATCTAATCATCTTTTTCGTCACCAGAGAAGTGGATATTAATCTCAGGGGACTCCGTACAAATGTCACCCCTTCCATGAAGCCATCCGCGGCTGCTTGGGACAGACTTCTCTTTGTCCTTTGTTTCTCCGTGGACCTCAAGCACTATTCTTACACTCAGTGAATGCCATGAAATGCTCGCTCTCTCTCAGTGTAGAATTTTATGACTACTAATTAAGTGTAGGACCATTGAGTCTATCCCAGCTTTTTTGTCCACTTTTTATTTTTGAGACAGGGTCTCACTGCCAGAAGGAGGTGATGCACCCAATGCCACTGTATGCAGCTGCTTCTTTTGGTCTGCTGGTGTCTATCCTCCTCTTGGAGAGAGGAGAGGAACCATGTGAAAGTCTTCATCTGCCTCCTGTCCCAGTGCCGTCAGATAAGGGAATCCTGCTGTGTTGATCCCTACCAAAATGATTACGTATTGTAATGAAATGATCCTGAAACTCAGATGCATTAGGAAGAAAAATAAAATACCCGCATGCAGAACCACAGGTGTGACCGCAAGTACAGGGCAAGAGACTTTGGTCAGGCCTTTCTGTTACATCTAGCCGCCTGTCTGAAGCATTCCTCAAACCTCGGTTGCACGGAGAATTGGAAGAACATAGGAACATGGGCCCCCTGGTGGCCAGAATCATGTTCACCTCTGTGTGAGCATAGGAACTTAAGCCAATTATCTCTCCCATCACATCATCTCAAAGATGCTGTCAAATCAGTTCAGCCACATGTATTTTATTAGTTTTGGAAGGAAGCCATAAAGATCCTGGGTAATATAATATAATAATATAATATTATATAATATAATATTATATAATATAATGTAAATGACCAGTTCCATCAATTTTCCTGAAAATTTTATTTTTTGTTTATGACTCAATAAAATTCCATGGCATACATGTACCACATTGTCATTATGCACTTATCAGTTTATGGACATTCATGATGATTCAATTTATTAGTTATTTTATTTAGAGCAGCAATAAACATGGATGAGCAAGTATTTCTGCAGAAGGATAGAGTCCTCTAGGAATATGCCCAGGAATGGCAGAGGAAGACAAACACAACATGTTCTTGCTGTGTATTGGTCATAGCTTCTACTTTATATGTTTGTATTTAAGTGAGAGTGAGTATTTACAGTGGAGATAATAGGAGACACAAGAGAGGAGTGTGGTAACAGAAACAGAACACCTGCTACTTGACGCTGAAAGAGGATACTGTGTGTGGAAGGGTGTGAGCAGGCACAGGAAGCAGCGAGGTGGGGGCAGTAGGAATAGGGTGAGGGCCAGACAAAATACAAAACTAAGGCTGTGTCAAAATGTTATAAAAAAAACTATTATTTGTAAGATGATATAAAATCTCCACAAATGTATAAGAGATCTGGAGTGTGGCTCAGTGGCAGAACACCTCCCTAAAAATGTACAAGAAAAGTAAAAGAAGTCATGGTAAAAACTAAGAATGGAACTATAGTTGATTGGTTCTAAGTCCTGCCACCTAACATCCGTGTGGGGATACAATGAGACAGCCGCTTGTGAATCCTGAATGCAGCCAGAATAGTGAAGATCCAGCCACAGAAAAATAGGCTTAGCAAAGAAAACCCACTCGAGGGATACTTACTCTATCAATACACCAGCTATGCATTAAGCATTTCTATCACAACCAAGGATAAAAAGTAGATAATGATGTTTTGCTACAAGTAAGTACCTTAAATTTATGCCTGGCTCTAGACTTTCATACTTAGAATTTGTTGTTTTGTATTTAGTATTTTATATGTCACCAAGAATAAACAACACGATAAGTTTGCATATAGTCTTAGTATTTTACCCTATGTATGTTGTGTTTGTTAGATTTTTAAAATGTGAATATACATTTCACGTGCAGTGGTTAATGTTGAGGTCAACTTGTTCAGCATTACAGTCATCTAGGAGACAAACCACGTGACACGTTTGTGAGGCACGAGATTCACCTTCTATAGCTGCCTCCAGCATTCCACGATCTGGGATCCCAGACAGAAATAAAAAGAAGAAACAGATCTGAACAATAGCACCCATCCTCATCTGCTTCTTGTCTGCAAATGCAATGTGGCCAGCTGTTTCACATCCTGTCGCCGTGCCTTCCCCACTGTGATGGACCTCATCCTCAAACAGTGATCAGAACACACTCTTCCTTCCTTAAGTTTATTTCATCACAGAAAAGTAACTAACACATCACACTAGAAAGATGGAGTACTTTCTTCCTCCAATGTGACACTTTGGGGATGTGCATTTGGATTCTTCACTCCAGCTGCATTTAAAGTAAGTTCATTGCTAATGAAAATAATTTCCCTCTGTGATGCAGTGCTGGGTTTCCATGCTTTGCAAACTTATATTTACACAGAGACACGGAAATATGTTCAGACTAATTGGCTCAACAGGATCCCTGCATCATTAATGGCTGCTGCAGTGGTGCCCATGACTTTTATTAGCTGTCTATCTGAAAAAGTACAGTTTAGATTCAGTGAACAGACTTAAACAACAAGGAGCCTCCATCCCTTTAATTCAACCTATGCTTAAAATTGAATCCACACAATAAATACAACGTTCCATTTTAAACTTCTAGGTTTGGTTCTTCATTTTGGAGACATCAGAAGTTCTGCTAACATGGGCAATTTTACTGCATGCTACCATTGAGTTAGGAAGCAGGTTAGCAGGTCTGCCTGTTCATACCATTCCATTTTTCTTTCCTGACATCCTCAGAGCCTCCAGGGTCTTTTATGTTTTTAGGTTCCCTTCATAAAACTGTGATTTCAGTGTCTAAGAAATGGCCTAATTAATCAAGACTCACTCATAATTGACTTGTGCTCCACTAATCTTAAAAGGTTAAAAGATTTATTCCAGGTTGGCCACTGCAGCTTCAGTTAGAGTTAGAGAGGGAAGGAATGCCCTGGTCGGAGATGGCAATGGGCACATGTTTGCATGTTCTGCTTCCTCCTCAGGCAGACGTTCATGGCACTGGGTAACCAAACCTGATAGAAAGCTCGAGGACTCCTGGCTTCCACATCTGTAGAGCCCGTTTTAGGGACTCTGGAGTAAGTGGTTCACTTGAATACTCCCTAAAATAAAAACTATGTTAATACACTCCAGAAGAGGTGAATGTTTGTAGATTGGATAATTAGAATTGTGTGAAAGGGTGTGTGTGTGTGTGTGTGTGTGTGTGTGTGTGTGTGTGTGTGTGTGAATGCCTGTAAGTGCAAGTGTGTGCACATGTAGGTGGAGACCAAAAGGCGATCTCAAGGTTGATCCACAGACACAGTCCACCTCATTTTCTGAGGTAGGATCTCTCACTGGCTAGAGATCAGCAAGAAGGCTAGCCTTGCTGAGCAGCAAGTTCTGGGAAACCTGCCTAGCTCCACCTCCCAGAACTGTGATAACTAACATGTACCAGCAGCATTCCTGGCCCTTTCATGCGGGCTCTGGGGATCCAACTCAGACCCTCATGCTTGCAAGGCAAGCATCGCCTTCTGAGACATTTTGCCATCCTCAAGAACTTTTGAAATCTGGATCCCTGGTCTCTTTCTTCAGACCTTTTCATTCCGTACTTGAGGTAGAGCAGAAACATTTTAGCCTCTAATGCAATTGTTCATAACCTATGGGTCATGAACCCTTTGGGGTTAAATGATCCTTTCACAGGGGTCTCCTCTAAGACCTTTGGAAAACACAGATATTCACATTATGATTCATAACAATGGCAAAATTACATTTATGAAGTAGCAGCAAAACAATTTTATGGCTGGGGGTCACCACCACATGAGGAACTGTCCTAAAGGGTCACAGCATTAGGAAGGTTGAGAACCACTACTCTGGTGAATCCTTGGGTGATGTTCTAGCTGCTTTTTGGGAGTGTCAGCTTAAGGAACACCTATCTGTGGAGCTTGATAGTGGAATTCTGTGATTCTTCGGGGCAGCCGCTAGACTATGCTGGCAAGGTGGACAATGCACTTTTGCTGGCGAAGGTGCCAGGTCCTCCCTGGGTAGAAGATGGGTCCGTGAAGAACTATGCAGAATTAGTTGCCAGAGCCCCCCCTTCACGTTGCTGCTCCCTAACTGTACACCTTCATTACTCCATGCAGCTATTAAACGGTAACAAAAGATAAATGAACACCAAAAATAGGTAAGGTCGTTAACATTTTTTATTGTCCCTTTCCTTAGGAGGCTGCGTCTTAATTGAGAGAGCTCTTTAAGCCACATGGTGGCAGTGTAATCACGTGAGTGACAGTCTCAGTGCACCAGGCTATCGTTTCTGAAGCCATGATAAATTAAGAGATGATGCTGAAAGCTATGCATCTGGGATATTCTGATAACAATCCTTAGCCCATAAAGTATAAACGACAGACTATGGTCACCTCTGTGAAGCTTCAGTCGGAGCCTTCAATGTGTTTATGGTGCTGGGGAATGCATCTCTCCCTCTACTGTTTCCTAACCTGAAAACAGCTGCCTACGAACAAGCCACAGATCCTTTTGGGCATAAGCTATAGAGCAAATTCACTCCAAACTAACTCATGCTTCAGCTTAGCAGGTCCCTACATAGGAGGCTTCACCTCCATGATTGTGTCACGCTACCTAGAACCTTTCTCTAGTATTTTTAATTCGATTATTTACGTCTCCACCTTCCTTACAAACAAAGAAATTGAACATGTTGATGTGTTTCTTACATCGTCTTCTCTGTCTTCCTAGCAGAACTGAGATTTTCAGATGGATTGTAGCCTTTATGCATTCTGACTCACCAGGTGACTACTGGTCTCTACCCACCCTCCCCAAACAATCCATATAATTCTAATATAGGAGGCACAGAATTTTTAGGAGCTAGGGATGTCATCAGAGTAAAATATATATCCATTTCTCTCCCTGCCCTATAACAAAATACTCAGTATTATGGAAGTTTTCCTGGAGCGGATGGTTGCCTGGAGGTTAAAATCCTGACACTGTCCCTTATTTATATCTTGATACTGTGTGTCTGGTCACTAGCGATATGGAAACAGCTAAGTAAAATCAAATGCAATAGATGTAGGCATCAAAAGAAGAGATAAATGAGTGTAACATGAGGTCAGGTTCACTTTGCTGACAAGGTATACTTTTTCTCAAGACGATGGGACCTAAAAGTGCCAGCATCCAGGCTCAACCAAAGTGAGGGACATAAAATGTCCTCATCCATATCTGTGAATACACACAGATTTCCTATCCCAGTGCAGACATCTGGTTCAGATTCTGCCTATCGAATTTGCAGTTTGGATCAAAGGTTTCCTCTGGGCATTCTGGGGATGCCCAGAATATTCTCTGGGATCTGTTGAGGAAAATGTTTTCACCTAGTTAAAGATAAGACCCAACACTTAAAATCATCCTCTCCAAAGTCAATTAGAGACACCATTACGATGCTATTTTAAGAAGGTAACTAAACTACTGTGGTGGTATAGGTAGCGTGTGCTGCATATTACTGGCATGTGTGTTAGGTGTAACAGGAACAATGAGTCTGCAGACACTGGAGTGCATTACAGTGGAGAAACAGCCTCCACAGTTGCAGAGGTTATAACTCCCCTGGTTCCCATCACAAATGATGGCCTGCACACAGTGTTCTGAATTGCTCATTTGCCCCATATCATTTGGGCTTTTTACCTGCTCTCTAGTCAAGCTATTGCATATTCAATCTGCCTGCTGTATATAGGTGTCCAAATGCCAAATGTCAAAAAGAATCACCAAAAAGGTATCAAAATGTAGAAAAACTACACTGCAAAAAATGTGCATCATTTACACACTTAGCTATATCTAGTCTCCGTGAGCTGAGCACTATGATGTGAATTGAGGTCTTTTAATTACGTTTTGTTTTACATGTATGGTGTTTTTGTTTGTATGGATTCTGTGCACCATTTGTGTGCCTGGTGCCTGAAGAACCAAAAGAGGGCATTCGATCCTTGGAACTGGAGTTATATAAGGCTGTGTACTACCATGGAGGTGTTGTGAATTGAAACCAGATCCTCTGGAAGAGCAGCCAGCATTCTTAACTACTGAGCCATCTTTCCAGTCCAAAGCAATGGAGTTCTAAGAAAGACATAGATAGCTAGTCTAAGATGGCACAGTCATTCCTGTCAGAACTGGGATTCCAATGTAGATGGATCTGTAACTCCAAAGCCAAGACCCAGCACCACTAACAGGTGCACACTTGTTTCCTGCCTGTAGTCTTCCCACCTTCAAATCAACACATTTTCTATATATTCCTTCCATATGAGCAAGATATTTCAATAGTCAGACTATTTTTCTTAAAGAAGGAACTACCCATTGTCTGAATATATATTACATGAAATTTATGAAAAGTAGATTCTTTCTCTGTATAAATGCAATAGTTGCTTTTAATACTGACACATATGTTAACTTTTAAAGAACATCCTATATAATATTTATACCTGCAATATGTATTAGCAAGATGATGTTGGACAGTTGTAATTTCATCAAAGAGTAATTACTGGGATTGCTCTATGAGCTATAATTCTTTTTGACAATTCAGTCAAGCTTCAAATTTTCAAGTGAAGTTTAACTTGCCTCATTGATTGATTTATTCATTACTTATACCCTGCCTATTTCAAAGAATGATTCAAAATATCTTACACAAAAAGAAGAGAACCACAAAACAGAATCATTAAGGCAAGGCTGAAAGAACAATTGCCACGTAATACAGGGAAAAATAAAACAATGCCACAAACCTTAGATTAAAGAAAATTACTGTAATCAGACATGCTGCAGAGGTTAGCTTCTAGAAAGAAAACCAAAAACAATTTCACTAATAAAATATAATTCCCCAACTGAGAAAAGCATGCTAATTATTTAGAATAGGTATTTATTTTGAATAATTAAACCAAGTGTTTTGGCATGTGTGGCATCCATATAAGGATCAAGATTCCTTTCTTTTTCTGTGTAAGTATTCACTAGACTCAGATTCATCAACTTTTGAAGACACCATAACACACATTTTTACTGTTGGCTCTATCATGAATCTATCATCAATCAATTTTCTGACTTCTTATTCTTACTACTATTATTATTGTGTTCAGTGGTCTGGCTCTGTTTGGCCCAATAACATGTTAGCTTAATGTTATAGCTCTCTGTCATAGTGAAAGTTCTGCTGTTCAGTTCTCATCTTTCAAGACTTTACTGGCTTTTCCTCAATCTTTTATCTTTCAAATACATTAACAGCAAGCTTTAAGATCCCAAAGACCTGCAGGTCTTTAAGTTGCATTTGAGCTAGATGTATAAATCACTTTGGATCATACTTTCCAATAGCTGTGATATATGCTTCCATAAACTTAGTTTCTTGTACTTTTAACTTAGCAACATTATACATCTTGTATCTAAATGATTTTATTTGTGTGTGTACTCATATTTATGCACGTGCCTGTGTCATAAGCATGCCTGCCTGCTATACCTAGCTCTTTATGAGTATTGAGGATTTGAACTCTGGGCCTCAGGCTTGCATGGCCAGCACTTTACTGACTGACTCATCTCCTCCGTCCTATAATTTTTTTTCTTATATTAAGTATTCCTGAACTGATTGTGAGCAGTATCTTTAAAATTCATTTTCTTTGGTTTCAGATACCTTTTCTATGTATTGATAGGATGTTCTATGACCTTGCTAAAGTTATGTATCAAGCTTACTAAGTTATGGAACCTCTTACATTTCTTAGAGATTTATAAGAACAGTGGTGGTTTTGTTCCTTTCGTTCCAACAAGCCTTCTTTGTGACTTACTTGACCAAAGGGACCTCCAGGACAATGTGGGAATGGGTAGAAGCAGCAGGATCTTTGTCCTGTTCTCCTGACCTCAAGGGATGGTCTTGCCATTTTATCATGGAGGATAGTGTTTGCTCTCTGTATGCCTACAGATTAGTTTTAAAAATTATGTTATTCCCCCTCAACAACTTTTAAAAAATTCATCATAAAATTTTGTGAAGTTCATCCATAAATTTCAGCTTAAGTTCTATTTTTAGATTGCAAAAAGAGTATATGTGTTTTAAAATGTATGGAGTTATTATAATGAATATTGGATTTTATCACATTTTTATGCATCTATTAATATGATCACATAATTTTGTCAATTTCCCTAGTAATATGGTATATTACATTGATTGTAAAACCACATTTGAATTCCTATTTTAAGCCCTCTTATGTTATCCTATGTATATATTGTTAGAGAGCCCATAAATTTAAACGTGAAATATGAGGTAATGAAACTTACTAGAAAAACAGTGTAGTGAAAGATTCTTAACAGAGATTAAAAACTTTAAACTTAAAATAAAAACAAAATTGATACATTAGACCATATTATAACTATAAACTTCTGTTTATCAAATGGTGTTATTAGCCAAGTGAAAATGTATGTCATGATGGTCTGGAAACTATAATACGTACATCCCACAGAAGACCATAGCTGGAACATAGGAAGAACAGCTAGAGACCAACACTGAAAGTCACATGACTTTCCTCAAAAATGAGTACAATGCAATAGGAATTGAAAAAGATAATCTAAGAATATAAAGTGAACACTGTTATAAAGCAGAGAAGGTGTCCTTACAGATATCTAATTCATTTGTGCATTTGAGAAAAGGGAAACCTCAGTTGGGAAAATGAATGGCAGATTGGCCTTCAGAGCACTTTCTTGATTAATGATTGATCTAGAAGGACCCAGGTCACTGTGGGCAGGGCCACTCCTAAGCAGGTGGTCCAGGGTGGGCAAGACATGAGAAGCAGTTCAGTAACCAGAACTGCTCCGTAGTTCTCTATTTCAGGTTCCTGCCTTGAAATCCTGTCCTGAATTCCCTCGGTTGTGGATTGGGGTTAGGAAATGAAAGCTGACATAAACCCTTGCTTCCCCAGCTCACTTTTGGTCGTGGTATTTTACCTCAGCAATAGAAACCTAACTAAGACACAAGGAAAACTGACAATCACAATGAGATATGTTTATAAACACTCACACCCCTGGACTGACTAACACAAAAGTTACATAGTATCAAGAGTGGGACCAACAAAGTCTTGCTAATCAGAGTGTACATTTCTGAAGTACAATGGAAAGCTTTTCCTTGGCATCTTAACAGTTGTAAATGTCTGTAAGGCATATGAGGCAGGAATTTCACAATTAGGCATACACCTAACAGACACGCACAGCACACTTATGAAATATATATAAATGAATGTTGCAAGCAATGCTATTTATATCAGCCACACACTGAAAAGGACTCCAGGAGGTGCTGTAGTAGGTGGGTGTCAAACTGTGAGGGGCCCTAGGAAGAGGTTTCAGTGTGAATGAGGCGTCCTGCTCAAAGTCACAGGAGTAAGGCACATTGCGTCAGGCAAAGGCCTCAAAGACCTGGCCTGGTAGGTATCTTCAATAGATTTCCAAGAGAGACTACAGTGTGCTGTGATCAGAAAGCAGTTGAGTATAGGAAGGAACTATGCCGTGTGTTTATCCATGATCCTTGGAACACAGTAAACTATGGTTTTATGATTCATTAAAGGGACAGGTTCACGTATGTATTACAGATGCACGACCCTCTGCTCAGAGATTGACTCAACAGCACTGACAAAGGGCTACATACATGCAGTCCTAAAAGAATACCACTGGCACTCCTCACAAAACATGGGAATAAAAGCACACATATACTCCAGGCAAGACTTGATATGCACTTTTCTTCCTAAATTCGAAATAGAAACCAAAATGTAACTGCAACTTTTTCCTTAATGTCACTCAAGATGGGGGTAAACAACATGTAAAACTTGATCGCCAACACTTGTATGTTAATATCCTCGGAAGATAAAATGACATGAAGTAAAAAGTCTTGTACTTCACCGATTCTAACACACAACTGCTGTTGTAAAGAGATATGGTATAGCTGTGCACAATATGCACCTGTTGGGTAATGCTGTGAACATCCCCTGTACCTGTACCATTAAACTGCACTCCAAATAGTTGACTTGGAATCCTCAAGCAACAATAAACACTCCTTACAAGGGAAGAGACAGCAGATATTGCCATGATTTCATTAGTTCTTTGAATTTTATGTGTTGCTATGACATCTCTCCACTACTGTTGCACGAATCCTAGATGGTCTTATAATAAAAACCCAGATCCAGATATTGGGGTAAATGCTGAAAGATTGGAGGAAACAAACCACAGCCACTTCTCATCTTGCCAACTCCTCAGCCAAAAAGAGAAGATCCTGTCTCCATGAATCCTCAGACTGAATGGCTCTGAGTCCTCAACTGAAAGGGCTTAATTCCTTTCTCTTCCTGCTTTATATTCCTTTCTCTGCCCAGTCATATCACTTCCTGTCTCAACCTTTCTGGTGCTGGGATTAAAGGCATGTGACTCCCAAGTGCTGGAATTAAAGGTGTGTGTCCTCTGTGGCCAACTCCATGGCTGGCTCTGTCCTCATCTTTTGGCAAGCTTTATTTCTTAGATTACAAATAAATCACCACACATCACACTTCACATATCTTTTCTTGACTGTGAATATGACTACCTTAAAATGTGTGATTCTGGCTTAGGGGGGGCAGGAAAAGCAATAGCTCTCAAAGACCACATCAAATGGTCTGCTTCATGCAAATATGTGCACAAGTAAAGCCAATAGAAAGGAGTCCTGAAGACATAAGACATATAGGCGGAATTATTTGTAAAGTTATTTTTTTTCTGAAACTACCCAAGAGGCATCAGCATGCCATTAAGGGCCCCTCATGATCTCTGATATAAGTACTCCTGAAAATAACACACAGCAGTAATAAACCATGGGTAGCTAGAGAAACAGGCATGCCATTGACTTTACCAAACAGGGTTTATTTTTCCTCTCTTGTCTCATTTTAATACAAGACCCAAAGTGAATTCTGTGTCTAGGTTTTGAAGTAAGAATGAGCAGATCCCAGCTCTTCATGCACGCCAGCATCTTTGCAATCATGTAACAGCTTGCTGGGCAGAGAATGTGGTATCTCTGTGTTCTACACATTAGTAAGGCTTGTTGCTGTTCATTAAAGTCTTAATGGAAATGACAGCTCTGCAGCGGATGGAGAATTATCAACTCAGCCACTCCAGGTGCTAAATTATGGGCCCTATTTTATGACCCCCTATTGCTGAGCCATGGCTTTTCTATCAGAACGACCACATGGAAGGAGGCATAAACGTGTTTCTTAACATTCTCACCTAGATTTCTCCTGGATAGAATAGGCAGTTAGTCGCTGTGAAAAGGTGCCATCTCCTCTGAGCAATCATTTTTAGAGTAATCAGCAACAACAACAAAGTGGTCCATCAGAGCACCAAAAAGTAACAAAGCATTGGCATGTTGGCAGAAGCAAATGATTAAACATAATATACATACATATGCATATATGCATATGAATACATATATCCATATATATACATATATATGTGTATACACACACATACATATAGAAATGCACACCTATCTATGAGAGAAAGGATAAAAATATTTTATGGACATGCTATTTTAAAAATTCATTAAATAGGTAACTAAACATTTATTGATCCAAATATAGAAATGTTATAACTAGTGAAAAAAAGCAATATGAAGTTGTCTAGTTAGATCACAGAGAGGCAGCATTTAAAATCTTATATATCATTTGGACTTAGGAGCTTACCATAGGGAATTGGCATCATCTAGCATACAGGAGTAGAGGGTGGAGGGTCCCAATATAGACCATAATGATTTAGGAAGGCAATAGAGGTGGACAGGTTACAAAGCTGGCCCAGATCCTCTACCTGGCCCATATTCCATTCTTCTACAGAGTCAATTTTAGCTCCTTTCTGAAGTACTGCAGATTATTTCCCTCTTCATGGAATCTGGGCTGGCTGTTAGCTTGTGTTGGCCAGCAGGCTGCAGCAGAAGTGGGGATGTGCCAGGTCTGCCTTAGGCTTCAGGACACCACCTTGGACGTGCCAGCTCTAGATGACTTTCCAGGTGACTACGGACATATGAAAGAACCCAGTTATCTAAGCCTAGATCCACACAACTGCCTAATCTATCTATGGCCTCTTGAGAAATAACAGTCATGGCTTCACAAAATCACATTTGGGGGCTATGTATGACACATTAATAGCTACACAGTCTTGTTTAACATTATGATCAACAAAGTAACCCATGAAAAGGTTGTTATTTATACTCCCTTTTTGATCCTAGATTACAGTTATTACTACCATTTTCTGCTATCTCATATCAGATACAGTTCTTTGTACTCTATGCAACTATTACAAAGAATGGTCTTCGAATGTAGACATCTGCTTCAGCACTTGAACTAAATGGGAGGTCTGTTTCTCGCCATGAAGATAGTGGTTTCTACCATTGACTATCAGTATTCAAAAAAGTAGTTCAAAGGAGCAGCAGCCAAAAGCAGTGCGAAGATAACCAGTGATGTGGGTGTGGGCTGCAGATGAAAAGTAGGTTTCACGAATAGGCAAACCCGACCAAGCTTTTCATCCTCAAGGGGTACTTTGAACTGAGCTCAAACTCAAAGTTCAAAATAAAATGCATTCAGAAAAATGACAAGGCTCTTGAAATCATCAAGTCAGGTACCAACTGTGACCACGGATCCTGTGATGAAAATGAACCAAGACAAACATTCTAATATTCTTTCTTCTTAAATATTGATCTTAATTTCTGAGCAGACCTTCCACCAACCAAGGAATCTGAAAATATCCTGGCATCCAGTCTCTCTCATATTTGAATAAAATGATAAAAGAAATCATGTAATGTGGAACATGGACTCTCTAAAAACACATATATGCTCACAGCATATTGGAAAATCTACAAATTGGAAGATGGCAAAATACTATAAATACATCAAAATAAATGTATTTCCTTGCCTCCTTAAAGATTGATTGCTTCGGTCAGGGCAGCTTCCCCATGAACCCTTCTCTGATTTGTCAGTGAAGTGGAAAGGGTTCACAAAGATTAGGACTCTTTACATACACATCTCCATAGCCCAGGCCACACACACCAGGATCCCAAGTCGCAAAGAAACATAAATGTAAATGAGAACGGATTTCACACTTGAGGCAACAGGCAGCTTTACATTTGGAACTGACATTCAGAGCTATGTAAAAACACTACTTTGCATGCAGATTATGGAATGCTTTCCTTGGAAACCAATTCATGTGCGGCCTGTACTCCAGGACCAAGGGAAACAGGCAAAGCTGACTGGCAAACTCCTAACTCAAGTTCTAGAATTCCAGGAGTTATAACTTTTCCCAAAGCAACTTTTTTTTTTTTTTAAATGAAGAAAGGAAACCAACAAGCCATTAGGGGTTCATTTACAGGTATCTATAAAGACAAACAAACAAAAAACAATTCCATTGAAAGACAAGGAAACTAATTTTCCCTAATGGAGGTGAAAAGATTATAGGAATTTGCATAATCATGCTAAGTAATGAGGCATGATTTGTGGACTATCTTTTTCTTGAAACTTAAAGATCTTGAAACTTTCAGAACCCATATTCCCCATCATATCTACATGTGTGTATTTGCCCATAAAGGCCAGAAGTAAATTGGGTGTTTTGTCAGTCAATCTTCACCTTAGTTTTGAAGACAGGGTCTGTCATTGAGCTTGAACTGGTCAAGCAGGTGAGGTTGATGCTGAGCAAGTCTCAAGGTTTCTTTGGTCTCCACCTCCCCAGTACTGGGATTACAGACCCACGATGGATGCTATGATTGGTTTTTAGGTGACTGTCGGGGTGTAAACTCAGTCCTCAAGTTGCACAATATGCATTTTACTGACTGTCATCTCTTCATCCCCTACCTAGTTATTTGTCATTTATCTTATTAATATGAACCCCTTTGCTTAAATTAATTTTGTGGTCAGACTCAATGAGAACAACAGATAGGTTTTATATAGTGCAGATTTCATAGCTGATGGCACCTCTGGTTGACCCTCAGTTATCAAGTTAAGTTACGCAGGTTAAGAAGTTAATCTGTCTTCCTCAGAGAACACACCCCTTTATCACAATTCCTTCCTTGCATGCCATGACTCTCTCATTTACTTATGAAAGACAATTGAGTTCATGTTTCTATGTTTGTGTTTTCATAAATGAGGTAGATAAGCTTGTACTATGGAGTCTTTTCATTTTCATCATAATTCCAATGACTAAAATCATTCAAACTCCTTGACCTCAAAGCTGACATGCAATTAAGCATTAATGACTTATTAATATTCTTTGTAAAGTTTTAAAGGTCTTGCCAGGGACTAATAAAATTGTTAAAATTTGAAAAATTATCCCTGAACAGATAAGTGGGATATTTTACTATCTTGTCAAGTAGATAATGTCTTTGAATATTAAGTGTGTGGGAATGTACCATTTTAGAGAGGGTGTGGATGGCACTCTTGAAATTATTCATCATATAATACACAACTTTCTGTGCTTTTAGAAGATTTATCTTACTTTTAATTTCTAAATTTCTAGAACAGAAGAGAAAAAAGGTATAAATTTCAAGATAGTGGAATGTAAGACTGTACAATAGTCAATAATTCAAATTTGATGAAAATAACAATGGTGATGACTAATGTAGCTAGAACTCACTTCCTTTTCAAAAATAATTAATTAATTCCCAGCCCGATTACACTTCCCCCTCTCTCTTTCCTCCTCTTTCAGTCCCTCCCCCAACTTTCATCTTCTCCAACCCACTCCTTCTCCTTCTCTTCAGAAAAGGGCAGGACTCCCACGTATATCAGCCTGCCATGGCATATCAAGTTGCAATAAGACTAGGCACCACTCCTCCTCTTAAGGCTGCCCAAGGCAACCCAGTAGGAGGAAGGGGTCCCCAAAGCAGGTAACAGAGTCAGAGACAATCTCTGTTACCTCTGTTAGGAGTCCCACAAAAAAGACCAAGCTACACACTGTAACATGTGAACACAGTGCCTTGGTCAGTCCCATGCAAAGGATATTATTACTTCTTCAGTCAGACTATAACATTGATGCAGATATTTTTCTTAGAAAAGCTCCCAAATTTAAATAAGACATTAACTATGACAATATTTAGTAATGAGTGAAGTGCTAATTTTTATCCTAACATATAAATTGGACTGTTTTATCTAATGTTTTATCATTATTTACATTACAGACATTCTTTTTTTTCTTCCAGAGCTGAGGACCGAACCCAGGGCCTTGCACTTGCTAGGCAAGCGTATGGTGGTATTTTATTTGTACTGAAATGTGATTTTCATTGTATGTTAATAAATAAAGTTGCCCGGGGGTCAGAGCTATTAGAGCCATAGCAAGAGCGTGGTGGTGGCGGCGGCAGTGGCGGCGCGCGCCTTTAATCCCAGCAATTGGTAGAAGAGCTAGGTAGATCTCTGTGTGTTCAGGGATACAGCCAGCATTGGAGACATACGCCTTTAAGACCTGAAGGGCGGTACTTACAGGCAGTGATGAGGCAGTCATGTGTTTGGGTTTACAACCAATAAGAAGGCAGAACAGAAAGACTATTTAAAGACAGACACACAGGAAGTAGCTCTTTTTCGGGGAAGCTAGGAGCACTGCAGGAGGTAAGATTTTAGCTCTGAGCTGTGACCTCTTGGCTTTCTCTTTTACATTGGTTCTGTGTTTCTTATTTTAATAAGACGGTTGGTTACATCTACACAAGCGCTCTACCACTGAGCTAAACCCCCAACCTGACATTCTTTGTAAAATACAGATTTCTATGTATTCTGTATGGGTACATGCTAATGGCACCATTTATGTTCTCTTAAAGGTAAGTTAAAACATAAAAATAAAAAGTTAATTCATATGACAAAATACACTTGAATTTAGTTGCTAACAAAAATTATCCCTGAGGAAACACATAAGCAGTTTCAAGGATGTCATGGAGGCATTGCTCTAGCATGGAAAAGTTGCAAGGGAAGCTTCCAGAACACGGCAATTCTGTGTCTCTTCTCAGAAAGGCAGTGTGGGAAGCCTGAGCTCCCTGCTGCTGTGCTGGAGAGAAACACACTAACTGGCCTGCAGCCTCCTTCCTTTTCTTCTTCCTATTCAGACAGTTGATTAATGATGGCACAAAAACACAGTTAGCTAGATCCACGGCATCTTAAAATAGCAGAAGGAATTTTTCCAGCCTTTGTGGGCCTGTCATTTTTATTGCAAAAGAGAGAAGCAAATACAGATATCTCAGACTGAGTCTCACTATCATCTCCGAAGCCAACAGGCAGTTATTTATTCCAACTTGGAAATAACAATGACGATCAATCAGGCATTTAAAATTGAGCCACTTCAAACTGTTTGAAATTGATTAAATACATATATTTATTCTGATTTTCCTTTCACATTCTAGCTCTCTCTGGGCCTAAGAGACAGAAATTATTTGTAATACAGTCCCAGACACTTTCTGTTAGTGCATTCCTAGACAATAGACTATGTTAGAAAATCATAAACACACACGGTTATGCATTGTTATGTTATCAGGTTTAAGACACTCCTACATTTAAAAAAATTATTTTTATTTTTAATTTTGTGCATGTGTGTGTGGCTATGTGTGAATGCAGGTGACCACAGAGGCTAGAAGAGATCATCAGATGCCCTGGAGCTGGACTTACAGGTGATTGTGAGCTGCCTGATGTGGGTGTTGGAATGAACTCAGGCCTTGTACAAGAGCAGCAAGTGCTCTTAACTTTTAAGCAATATCTCTTGCAACAAATGTGTATGTATTTTAAGAGCCATTATAATATAAAAAAGTATGACTTAGAAAATATAATAAAATTTGGTTATGTGTTAGGAGCACAGACAAACTAAACTTCATAATAAGAAATTTTTTATTGAGTTTAAAAACAATTGCTTCTAGAACTATCTAACAATGCATTTCAATGTATTTTTCAAATCTTATGTCAAAGCAAAATTTCCAAATTTTTACTTGATTTTATTTCAGTAACTTTCAAGGCTTCTGAGTCTTCCTTGCTATTGAGGGTTGGCCCTTTACTTCTGGAGCAGGAAGGGAGGAGACTGAAGACTAGTCACTAGAGATATGGCATTGGCAGATGCCCAGAAGGGACATGCATCTTGCATATGCAAAGAAGATGTTAAGCCTTCTGCTGGCAGAGGAAAAGGGTGTTTCAATCATTCCTTATGATCCCAGTTTCTAAAAGGCAATTCCACAGGTGCTCTTTTCATTTATTAATTCTTACTTGTTTTTGTAGTCCCAATCTGAATTCCATAAGCATCAACATAGATCACATTTCAAATCCTTCATGTCTCTTTTTCTTTTCTAAATAGTATATAAGGTTACAATCATCATTTTTTTTCTCTTGAAAGACATTCTTTTCTGAATCATGTCTCTGAATATTTCTATTTCTTTTTCACGTATTCTAAAGCAAGCACTGAAAATAGAGGTTCCTGAGACCATACAGGAAGGAGCAGGTGAAGTCTAGCAGGATGAATCCTCAGAGAACTGCACGGTATAAACCAAGCGTACAGTGCCTGCCTCATCTGAGAAATTAGGAGCTTATAAAAATAGCGATATTGAGCTGGGTGGTGGTGGTGCACCTCTTTAATCCCAGCACTTGGGAGGCAGAGGCAGGCAGATCTCTGTGAGTTTGAATCCAGCCTGGGCTACAGAATGAGTTCCAGGAAAGGCACAAAGATACACAGAGAAACCCTGTCTCAAAATAACAAACAAACAAAAAATAGTAATATATTCCCACACAGGAATGTGAGTCCAGTATTCACGTGTATTCTGATCTTTAAAATGTGGAATTGTGTAGTTTTACAAACATTTGCCAACTATTCACAACACATCTGCAGGGCACAGTTAGCTCTAAGTTTGTCAAACTTTCCCCTCTGCTCCAAGTCAATCTGAATCTTGCTCACTGGTTTCCCTTTCTGTATGTCCTGGCCAATAGCTGGCTCTCATCAGATTCTGTGAAGTATTTTTAGTTTCCCCAGAAGAGTCTTACAACTGTCATCTTGCTAAGCCCATTCCCGTGTTAGTGGTTGCTCTATACAAACTTCTTTTTGTAAAATTTTATCTAAAATTTTTGTTTCATACAATATATTATTATTATTATTTTTTCAAGACAGGGTTTCTCTGTGTAGCTTTGCACCTTTCCTGGGACTCACTTGGTAGCCCAGGCTGGCCTCGAACTCACAGAGATCCGCCTGGCTCTGCCTCCCGAGTGCTGGGATTAAAGGCGTGCGCCACCACCGCCCGGCAATATATTATTATTATATTGTTTCCTTCCCCCAACTCCTTCCAGATCCTGCATACCTCCCCTCTCACATAACTACACATTCCCTATCTCTCTACAAACAAAAACAACAGCAAACAAACCAAGTTCCCCAAAATCATAAATCAAATAGACAAAAAGAAAGAAAGAGAGAAAGAGAGAGAGAGAGAGGAAGGAAGGAAGGAAGGAAGGAAGGAAGGAAGGAAGGAAGGAAGGAAGGAAGGAAGGAAGGAAGGAAGGAAGGAAATAAGACAAAATAAAACAAAAAGATCCCACACATAACAAAAAACCAATGGGCTCCAGTCTACACTGGCCAGCTACTCCAGTGTTTAAGTCCTGCCCTGGAGTGTGTCTAATATACCCAGTGGCACTGTCCCTTCATTGGAGAAAACGAGTGTCCCCTTCATGGCAGTCATCAACTGCAAACACTTCTTAGTTAGGGGTGGAACTTTGTGTCCACTTCTCCTTCTTAGTGCCAGGATTTTTTTCAGGTTTGAACTGTGCAGGTTTTGTGTGTGCTGTTGCAGTCTGTGAGTTCATGTGTATTGGTTCTGTTGTGTCTAGAAGATGCTATTTCATTGGAGTCATCCACCATCCCTGGCTCTTAAAACCTTTCTGCTTCCTCTTCCACATAGATCACTAGCCTTGAGGGAGGGATTTGATGAAGACATCCCATTTAGGGATGAGTGCTCCAAAGTCTCTCACTCTACACGTTGTCCAGTTGTGGGTCTCTTTGTTAGTTACCATCTATTACAAGAAGACGCTTCTCTCTAAGGGTTGAATGATACTCTACTCTGTGAGTATAGCAAAATGCCATCAGGAGTAATTTTATTGCTGTTTTTGTTGCTATATTCCTTTAGCAGAATGATAGTAGTAGGTCTCCCCTAGGCCCATGACCAATCTAGTCTCAGATTCTTGGCCACTTTAGCACTATAATGAATAGGCTCCATCTCAGGAAGTGGGATTAAATCCAAAAAAAGTAGCTGATTACTCCTGTAACATTGTGCCACTATTACACTAGTGTATCTTGCAAGCTGGTCTCTATTATAGGTTATAGAGTTTGTAGATGGAGGAAACTGGTGATTGTTTTTCTTTCCTGGTAGTTTGCAAAGTACCTTCCAGAGGTGAAGCTTGGCACCAGCTCAGCTTCTCCATGTTTGATAACCCAAGTGAGTAATGTCTTCAGCAGCAAGGATTTACCATCAGGGTATGGAGAATTACCAGTAGTCTTACCAATGGCCTGTGATATTTGGGGATTGGGAGCTATATGGCCAAGGACTCACCAACATGTAACCCATTCCTGGCACTGGAATTTTTACTTGGTGGCATAAGATGTTGAGTTGAGGCACTGTCCATGCCATAATATGGTGACTCCATTGAAATTATTTTTGGGTATGTATATATTTCAGAAAGCCTCTACAGCAGTAGGCTTTCATATGGCTTTTTAAAAGCCTTTTCATGTCAGTTTTCCTTCCCAACATTTCCTGCTTTACCTTGCCCTCTTGTCCCCCTGCTCATTTAATCCTCCATTCTAGTTTCTGCTTTATCTCTTTATAATACTCTATTCTATTTCCTTCTCCTCAGAACATCTCCTCCTCCCTCCTGGTCCCTTTCTAGCTACCCAACTTCTGTGGTTATTTGGATTGAAACACATATATCTAAAGCTTAAACGCTAACATCCACATATAAGAGAAAACACACAAAATTTGTCTTTTGGGGTTTGGGTTTATCTCACTCAGGATGATTGTTTCTAGCTCCACCCATTGGCCAGCAAATTTCATTTTCTTTTAGGGGATGAATAAAATTCTATTGTGTAAATGTACCCCATCAAGATTCTAACACATTTTTTCACAGAATTGGACTAAACAATTTTCAATTTCATATGGAAACACACAGACACATATGTACACATGCATACACACACTCAAACACATACATACAAATAAGAGTAGCTAAAACAATCCTGAATAATAACATAACTGCTGAAGGTACCACTATCCCAGATTTCAAGTTGTATTACAGAGCTATAACAATTAAAACAGCATGGTATTGTCATAAAATGTCAGACACATTGTTCAATGAAATAGAGTTGAAGATCAAGACATAATTCTACACACCTAGAGACATTCAATTTTTGACAAAGAGGCCAAATATACACACTGGAGAAAAAAAAATAGCATCTTCAACAAATAGTGCTGGTCAAACTCGATAGCTGCATGTAGAAGGAAAATATATCTATGTCTATCACAAACTGCACAAAACTCAACTCAAAATGGATAAAGGATGTCGGCATACATGTAGATGCCCCGAACCAGATATAAGGGAAGAGACTTGAACTCATTGGACAGGAAAGAACATTCTGGAAAGGATACCAATAACACAGACATTAAAACCAATAATTAATAAATGGGACCAAATTAAACCAAAAATCTCTGCACAGACAAGGACATGACCATTGAAAGAAAGTAGCAGCCTGCAAAATGGAAAAAAAGTCCTTATAGAGAATTTATATCTAGAATATGTATTTAAGAACTGAACATCAAGAAAACAAATAACTTAATAAAAGAAGGTATAGAATTAAAAAAGAGTTCACAAAAATTAAACACAAATGGCTGAGAAACACTTAAAATATCTTAAACATCCTTAGCTATCAAGGACATACAAACTAAGATTACTTTGAGATTCCTTCTTTCCTTAGCCGGAATGGCCAAGATTAATAAAAACAAATGACAGCACATGCTGTTGGGCATACAGGGAAAGGAGATTCCTTATTAATTGCTAAAGGAAGTGAAAACTGGTACAGCTCCTACAGTCAATGTGGAGGTTCCTCAGAAAGTTGAGAACCATCTACCACAAGATCCAGCTACAGCACTCTTAGGCATATACCCAAAGAACTATACATCTTACTGAAAAGATACTTGCTCATCCATGTTCATTGTTGCCCTACTTACAATAGCCAGGAATTAGAAACAGTCATGTCTAAAATTAAATTCTTAATTTTCTTCTGAATTCTAAGGATAACTTTTTCCAAGAAGTCATTGTTCATGCATGTCCTGCCCAGCATAACTCAAACTATACATCCAAATATATATATATATATATATATATTTGGATGCATAGTGTCACCATCTCAGTTTTCTGCATTGCTTAAATCCTCCACCATCTTTCATTTCAACATCTATTCAGGAAAACCTCATCTCTCAGACAGCACTTCACAGTGGTCAAGGCTGGTCATTGGTAGTAAACTACTCATACCTCAGTTCTAAGTTTTTCATTTGCACCATTCCCCAGGGCAAGTTATTTCACCTTTCTGACCTCAGTTTCTCTGCCTGAAAGTGGTTATAGTAATGGTACTCTCTTCACAAAAGTATTGCAAGGATTAAAATGTCTTTGTTAGGTAACAAGACACAAAATGAAATCTTTCATGGGTCTATGTTTACACAATAGACCTCAATTCACTTTGTAAACCTACTTTTGTCATTCTTAGCTTTTTGGGTATTTGTTTTAGAATATATAATTTTCTAAGTACATACTATGTGTCAGGTGCCTTTCTAAGGGTATAACATATTTTAACCTAGCTAGTATTCATCAGACTCTGATTATATGATATGAGGGGCGGTCCTTTATTGGTTTCATTTTATACATTAGGGGAATAGGTCAAATTAAGCACTTACTTAATGAACCAGAAATCCCCAGTGCAATGGCCTGGAAAAGGAGCTGGCAGTCGGGATTGGAGCTGCAGGTGCTCACTGCCATGCTAAGTTTTATCTTTGGAGTTGGAGTAAGGATCATTCTCTCCTCTGATTTCCATGGAGTAGTTCCTCGCACCTGAAACCAACTCAAGCAAACCCTCTCAGAGCTCCATGCGCACCTTCAGAAAACTGAGTGATTTGTAAGCTTACATCAGATCTGTGTTTGAACATGAGAGACTACAGGGTGATGCTTCCAGCAACTGCACAAGAAAGGAGTGTTTCCTATTGTGTGGGTGCTAACCATATGGTGGTTCCTTTCAAGGGTAGAAGGTAAGAGTAGGATGCACACAGAGAGAGGAAGCACAGCATTTCTGTCTTCCCCACAGCTGAGCTTCAGGTGGAACAGACAAGAAAATAAGCTTTCAATCAGTTTAAAAATTTGCTTGATAAGGCAAATGCTCTTTTAAGTTAATGCTCAATAATTTTATCATGGTAATAGTATTGATTATATGCAATGAAAACTAATGATGACTATAAAAGTCTTTCTGTCTCTCTGGATAAATATTCAGAATTATAGGGAAATAGGGACAATGACAAAACAAATGTAAAATACTGTGCTGCACAACAGCCGAATTCATGTTTAAGCCATCTCCAAAGCAGATTCTCTGGCTGGAGAGATGATGGCTCAGCCACTGCACTTTGAGCATGAGGGCCTGGTTTCAGATCCCCAGCACCCATTCCAAAAGTCGGGCATGGAACTACAAGTATCTGTCACCTCAGCGACTCTGGGAGGCATAGACAGGCAGGTTTATGGAATTTACTTACCAGAAAGTCGAGTCAATTGTAGAACTCCTGGTTTAATGAGAAACCTCGACTCAAAAGGTAAGGTGTTGATCAACTGAGAAAGGCACCCAATGCTGACCCCAGCTTCTATGAGCATGTGAGTATGCATACTTGAAGGAATATGTACATCATATAACCCTTCCCAGCATGTACCCCCACCACACACATTCACAAATAACAAAAATTCTTCAATTGTGCTTATTATTTCCAATATAAAACCGAATTCTAGACTGAATAATGCAGCATCTTGCCATTCTGCCAGCTGATCACTATTCTACTTTTCCTTTTTCTTTCATCTTTCATCACATCCCAACCCAAATCCAGTTACTCTCTACACAACCATATCATTTCACACCACTGGGCTTCTGCTATTAGGAGGGCTACCTGAGATGAAGTTCATACCTGACTAACCTACATATCCAGCATACTACCTTTTCAAGGAATCCTTCAAGATGCTACCCCAGAGGGATGAATCAAAGCAGCAATCGAGCATCCATAATATTTTCTTCCTTTCCTTCTCTCTCTCTCTCTCTCTCTCTCTCTCTCTCTCTCTCTCTCTCTCTCTCTCTCTCTCTCTCAATTAAGTGATTTACATACATTTCTTACCCACTAAATTGTTTATGAATTCCTAGAGGGTAAGATAGTGTCTTACCTTATTTAGTATTCCAAATAGCACTTAATCAGTGGTATGTAAAAGAAATCTCATTGGAGGATAAGACTAAAGCTTAATGAGTATTATGACCTGACATGTCATTAACCTTCAGTGAACTGAACAAAATTCCAAGCATAATCTATGCTCTTAGAAACCTTTTAAATTGCTTTGCTTTTAAAAAGTAAAATAAAAGGAACAATATTACAATATTTAGGTGCAGTGGGATAAACATTTTTTAAAAAAGAATTTCATATGTCAAACTGGTCCTTGTATTTTCATAGTAGGACATTATAGTTGACGAATAAATGCATGCCAGATAAGAGAAATATCTAGTCTTAAGTAAATAAAAATTACAAGCTGCATAGTTCATAATCTCTATGGAGAATATAATCTTTGTGCCCAGATTCCTGCAAATGGTGTGTGTATTGGAAAGTAAAACTTCTGGATGGCTCACTTTGTGAAAAAAAAAAAGCATTTGTTTTGTGCTCTGCCAGATACTCAATTCAGGAATAATCATGGATTAGTGGAGGCAGCTAGCCAGCTATACTTACCAACAGAGAATTTTAAGCACAGTTAGGATTGGGAAGCCCCGTGAAAACAAAGAGGACTTGAACATCAAGCATCTGCAGAAGGCAGAGGCAACTCAGGTTGTTATTTACACTAGATGAAGTACAGCATTTACAATTGGCTGCCCAAGGAGATGATCTGGCACGAGGTTGAGTCCGGTTGGACTGGCTGACCTCAGAGTCCCACTGAGACCTGTCATTGCATTGTGTGGTAGTCAGCAGCTCAGGCTGTGGAGCATGTTGCAGACAGACAAACAAAAGCATCACTCATCCATCATTAAACGGAGCATGGGCTATTGTGATAACCGGCAACCCTGTAACACTCCCAGCTGCGCTAGTCAATCTTTTTGTAATGTACAAATGTGAGGCTCAAAACAGAACAGTCTAACTTCTTTTCTTTGTAGGTTGTTCTATGAAATCCTCTCCATGGAACAAAATTTCTTTATGTTTTCTTGATTGTCAGTATATGGCTACAATATTAAACACTATTTTACTGAATAAACATGTGGATTGCCATCTACTTTACTTATTATCTGGTAATGGATTATAAATTACCCTTTTAGATATGTTTCTTATTTTTTCCTAGATTTGGTTTCCTCATTCATAAGTCAAGTGTTCTGGTTAGATTTTTGTCTGTTTGACACAAGCTGATGTCTTCTGGAAAAGAGAACCTGCATTGAGAACACGCCCCCATCATCTTGTCAGTGGGGCATTTTCTTGGTTAATGATTGATGAAGGAAGGCTGAGGCCCCTGTGGGTGGTACTGCACCTGGGCAGCTAGTATTTGGTGATATAAGAAAGTCGGTTGAGCAAGCCATGTAGGGACAAGCCAATAACAATGTTCCCTCATGGCCCCTGTGCCGAGGGCCGTGAGAATATACAGCAGGTGACAGCTAGTTTTTGACAAGTTGACCCACCAGACCCACCAGCCCTATAACTCCCTGATGGGGAGCCCCACCTAGCAAAGCCATGGGGTCACTAGCTGTGGAGACCAGTTGTTTTCTGTCTGTAACTTTCTCAGGTGCCACTGCTACGCCTCCTTATTAAGAACAGCTGTGGGGTTCCTTCCACAGCCCTTTGTAATGTGTTTTACATCTCTGGGCACACATTTAGCTGTGTATTTCTGTTTAAACTGTATAATTCTGATGAACAGAAATATTACCAGAATACTCTTCTATACTGACACAGGAAAGTATTCTCAGTCTCAAAAACAGCCTTTTACACATTTTGCAAAGACCTTAGAACTAGTCCAAAACAGACTAAGCTGCCCCTACAGAATATACACAAAGACTAATTCCCAGTTATTGCTTATTGCTAAATCAAGGCCAGGCTGTTTACATCAAGACATAGTCCTGGCAGTAGCTCCCTTTCTGCATGTACCCTGATCATTTGATTCAGCCAATTGTTTAATGTCTGGGACCCCTCACCAACTTAGAGCTATGTGCATGGGTCAATGTGACATTACTAGCCTAAGAGAAACTACATGTCTTATCTTGTGTTTTGAGAATGGGTAGGGCCCTGAAAATGTAACTTATGATTGTCCAGAGTTTGGCTGTGAGGGAGCAGCAGCGGCAGTGGCAGTGTGGAGAGAGACGGCTGTGTAGAACTATGTGAGAGCTGCTGCAGAATGTGCGTGAAGTGTATGGGAGTGTGTGTGTGTGTGTGTGTGTGTGTGTGTGTGTGTGCGCGCGCGCGCACGCGCACTGAGTGAGAGATGAAGAAAAAGCATGGGAGAAGTATGAGGGAGTGAGTGGGCGAAAGAGTGAGTGAGTAGAGGAGCTGTGTAAAGCACTGCATGGTGAGAGAGCTTTGTAAATGAGGTGTTTAGCTGTGGCTCTGTGGAGATTCGTAACTGTGTGGAGGCAAGAAAGAGGACTCTGTATAGAAAAGAGATGCAGATGAGCAAGAGAACAATTTTAAGGAGAAGTGAAAGAGGAAGTTAACATCAGAAAGCATGTGTGTTTCCTTATTTCACCAGTCATAGATTCAAACTTGTTCCTAATTACCCTCAGATTAAAAAGTTCCTCCCCCTGGCTACTCTGAGGCATTCCTTCTATGCCCTGAGCTGATCCTGGGAGCTGTCTCCCACAGTCCGCATTACCCCTGCTTCAGGACCTGCCTCCAGGTTCCTGCCCTGCTGAGTTCCTTTCCTGGCCTCTCAGTGACAACTGTGATCTGGGAGAAGTGAGATGGAATAAACCCTTTCTTTCCCGTGTGCTCTAGGTTGTGGTGTTTTTATGCCAACCGTGTCCTTTAACAGGGAGAGACTGAGGGATGCTGGCAGGACCTGGCAGCCAGGCCCACTTTGCTGCATTAAATAGGCACCTCAGTTAGCCTTTGGCCTGGGTTTGAGACCTAACAACTATTATGTTGCTACTGACTGCAGAGGCCTGGATTTACAACACAGCATTCTTATTTAGTACATACATATTGAATGATATATTTAAATTCTAGTTGGCCGGTATATAAGGAAATCAATGAGGAAATTCAGGAATAAACCAAGAATACAACTTTGCTACTATCTGATACTGTTGATCATCTAATCCTTTAAAAAAGTACTTTTGGAATTGGAATGGGGAAAAAAAGAATTAGAACAGAGACTGTGGGTTTGAATATCTACCCATTTCTCTCCTTTTGCATCTTTTTTTTTTTTTTTTTTTTTTTTTTTTTTTGCAAAGAGTGTCACAATTCAGTAGAGCTTACTCAGTCCAAGTCACTGGTTATTTCTTAGTTCCATCAATTCTGTGTTTATCATGTCTCCTTTCACTCAATTGGCTGTTTCTATGAAACTTTAATCTCAACCTTCTTTACAGAGTTGTCAAGAACATTGTACAATTGAAGCTAGGAAGCCTTTCTTGAACATCCCTGGTATGTCCAGAGCTGGGGATGTGGAAGTTAATTACCATTGACTTAGTACTCACCATTGACAAGCAGACAACTAATTATAGCACACGGATCCATAATATATGAAGTGAAAGGACCTCCTGGCTGGGTTTGTTTACCTATGGTGAAGATGAATCCCTTGAATTCTAACTAGAAAAGAATATCGGAGGCCAGCAAGATGGCTCAGAAGATAAAAGCATTTCACACAAACCTAACCTGAGTTATGTCACTGGATCCCAAAAGGTGGCAGAAGAGAACCAGCTTCAAGAAAGTTGTGTGAGAACATACTTTTAGAAAGAAAAGCAATGAAGAATGACATCATGTTTAGGTTCACACGGTGTTTGGAGGAGGGTGTCTGAATGACTGAAGTATGTGAGCTATGTATGAAAAACACAGTAAGTTATATGAGAGCAAAAAAATGAGAGCGGTTAAAGTGTGATGATATGAGGGCGAAGACTAACTTGCAATAGGATGTTCAATGTCAGAAAGACCAGCTGAGAGCAATAGTCCAAAAGAGAAACTGTGTACGGCTCATGGCACAGGGACAGCCCAAGCCTGTCCGAACCCCTCAAGACAGCATTGCCCCAAACACCAAACATGGAACTGCAGGATTTAATCTCTGCCCAACTGGCCTCATGGGTTTGTTTCGTTTAGATTTCTTTTGGTTCAACTTGCCACACCCCTATCATTCTCTTTTTAAACAGGAAAGTTATTCTGTGCGTGTCTTTCCTTTGTATCTCCTGTCCCTGCATTCCGTCCTTAGGGTGGTCGAGCACCCGTTGGAGCCCTGCTGGCCGCGGCACTGTGCTTCTTACCAGGTGCTCACAGCTAAGTATAACTTGGGGGTTTGAAGAGACTTTGAACTCTGGACTTTTGAACAAGAGCAGAACTGTGAAGAGTTTGAGGGACTCGCAAAACTAAACACTTCCTCTCTCCAGTTGCTGTTTTTGAATATTTGGTCACAGTGGTAAGAAAAGGAAGGAATACAACAGACTTTGTGTTAGTGCCTTGGAGTTTCGACTTCATTTTATACAAAATCAGTAGGTCAATGATGTTTATAAAGTGACAAGACAATTACTGTTTAATTTTAATTGATCCATAGACATTATAAAGGTGATTGCATAGAGGAGTGACTAGGGCCCCCATTCATGCTTGAAAAACATGAAAGCTAATGTGAATACTAACTTCTTCAGCACGTGGGTATGAAACCCAAGCCATGTAAGTCCAGATCCACCACAAACGTCACGGCTTTACATGGGGTGCACTGTATCCCTTTGTCCCTTCTGAGCAAAGGAAGAAGAACACAAGGCAACGGGGTACCCCTCAGCCATCCACCACACCCCTGTTTGAAAGCTGAATTTGCACAATAGCTTTTGAGAGGCCTGTCACTGTTCCGTGTTGCCTCTGTCACACTTCTCTGTGGGAGCTGACATTTTGCTGATACTTCATCAGGCTGGACCACCTGCTGAGAACCAGATTGGTAAGGGAAATGCATCTCACTGCAGGGAGGGATGAGAAATGTATTATTTAAATACAATTTATTTTACAGCAATGTTTAAAAAAATGAGATCTACAATCGCTTTGGAGGAAGAAGCATTTGGTTGCATCTGACATCTTTGCATTTGCTGATTCTCAAGACGGTGCATTGTTCTAAAATGTTTTCAGTCATCTGGTTGTTCTGTTTTCTTTCACACTCTTTTTTTTCCTTTCTACTTTCAATGCCTATATTTTTTCTTTAATAAAGATATTTTAGAAGGTGTGTAACAAAATGCCAGCCCTGGTTAGGGTGAATGAGATAGAAGTTGTTGCAAAACAGCTCAGAAGTTTTTTAACAGGAACAAAAGATCACTCTAAATTAAAATTCTACATGAGTTTCAGAATAAAAGCCTAAAGAGGCTGTTTACACATAAAGCAATACTTTCTGTTTTGCATTTTTGAATCTTGAATTATTTCATCTAAATAATTGTTTTTTTAATGTTCTCATTAATTCTTTAAGAATTTCACAGTGTATTTTTATTTCATCCATCCTAATTCTCTCCTGAACTTCTCCCATCCACCCAGACATCCTTATATCCCCCAAAACCTTTTGTCCTCTTTGTTATTATTTTTTTTTTTGTTTTAGACCAGCACAAAACTATTTGTGGATTACTTCAACCAAAAAGGTCAAACTGGTTGTGTGTTTAGAAACTACTCTAAAAAGTCCTGTCTGAAGAAAAGGCTTGTTGAGAATATAACGGGTGTGAGCCTGTGGTGTGCTGACCTCATGGCTACAGCTTGGAACAGCCCATTGCCAAAGGTCCAGAGATTTCTAAGAGCCATTTGACATCACATTGGTGTCTAGAATCATCACAGTGGGAGCATTGCAGGCTGTACAACTCAGGTCTCTACTATTCCACTCATCCAGTTAATAAACATTTACCAGCTTCCCACGGAAGGAGGATTAAGCCAGTGGCCGGATAACTTTCCTGGTGCTTCATCAAATGATGTTCAAAGCATGGATGTGTTTGGGATGAGCCTCTTCATCCTCACATCTCTCCCCTCTTTTTCTCTCTGGCATTCCCTTTCCTTTATTGAAAAAACCTGATGTGTTTTACCTCAAAAAACACATGACAGAAATTTGAAATACAATAATCAAATTATTAAGAGGCAGAAAATGGGATTTCTACAGTAGGGGAAATGAACCATCCAGAGGCAACATTACTAGCTTTTTTAAAAGGTCTTTGCTTTTTTTTTTTTTGGCTTTTCGAGACAGGGTTTCTCTGTGTAGCTTTGCGCCTTTCCTGGGACTCACTTGGTAGTCCAGGCTGGCCTCGAACTCATAGAGATCCACCTGGCTCTGCCTCCCAAGTGCTGGGATTAAAGGCGTGCGCCACCACCGCCCAGCGGTCTTTGCTTTTTTTAGTAGTGTACTAATGGATTAAACTCAGCATACACAGCAGGGTGAAAAGGGAAAGGGGTCTCAACTACAAGGAACAAACTACAGCAAGATTACAGGGAAAGTTTGTTCTAACAGAATTACTAAACAACCACGTGTTGCTGTAAGAATACATAATTACCATGCACAAATATTTAGTCCAAGATTGGTTAAAGATGATGCCATGTACCTCCCTACCCATTATGGAAGGAAAACAAAGCAGTAAACAGAAAATCTACAACTGGAGAAGAGGGAAATATGCCATCTATATCCTACCACGTGGATATGGCCACAGCGTCAGTCGGCAACACTACTTTCTACCAGTTGTCACACACACAGATAGGTGTATCTACAGTTTTTAGTCCTTTTCCATCCATGGTATTCAATGTCAGCTCCCCAGGTATTACACATTCATCCAAATCATGAACCCTGGCATGGTCAGAGTGGTCACAACTCTGCTATATAACTGAGGTGATCAAACCCCTAGCAGACAGTGTATCTTTGTTTTGTGCTTTAGCTCTGGAAATAGTGGTCTGATAATTATAAATCAGGGACAACTTTGTTGATTATTCAGTGACATGCCAGACACAGAACTAAACTTCCTTCACAGAGGTAGCTTTATTTTCTTTTTTTTACGGACACAAAAAGTATTTTTAATCATTTAAGTTTTTAGCATAGACTTATTGCTCATAATAATTGTTTTTATTATGACATATTCATATATGCCTATAGCTGTGACTCTGTCATTTCTACCTCTACATGCTGTCTAGATATAAGACTAAAAATAAATAAACCATACAACCCCTGCACATACACACAAACACCACACACACACACACACACACACACACACACAAAACACACATCAACTCATCATAATCCAGATTTTCTTACACTGAAATAAAATTCTCATATAGAAAAATTTACCAAATATTTGTATTTATATTTTCCAAGCAGTGGGGTTTATACTAGGTCAATATATTTCAAATTATACATTGGGAGATAGTTTAATTGGTAAAGAGGACTTTAGTTTGAATCTCCAGAACTCACACTCTAAATATGTCATATAGACTATACAACTAATGCCCAGGGAACATTGTGAAAAGGTATAAAGAACAGAATAACTAAAAGACAGGGAGGAGAGCTGCGCAGTACCATCTAAGCATGACTTGGCCATGACAACGATGAACTGTCAGCAGCTGTGGGCACTGATGCTGGACCCACACATATCAGGCACATATAGCAATCAGCTTTGAATGAGAAGGAGTTCACAGGACCCTCCTATTTGCTGTTGAACTCTGGGCAACTAGCAGGTTCTGGGTGAGGCAAGGCATAGCGTTCAGTTGTATACCCAGTGGTGAGCCTGCCAGTCTCTAGTTGATGGTTTCAAAGTCATGACCATACAGATGGCTCGAATTAAACTCTATAGAAAACAAAATGAAAACCCATGAATATAGGGGAGAAGTGATGGCCGAGAGGGAGGGAGACAAGACAAAGAGAGGATAAGAGTGACCAGAATGAACTTTATACAGGTATAAAATTGTCGAAGAACATGTAGTGACAAAAGAAAATGTTTGAACTATTACTTTTAAGTTAAGCAACGTGGTGCATACATGTCTGTCATTACAGTGATAGTGGCAGTGGGGGCTGCTGGCCAGGCAACCCAGCTGAAGGGATGGGATGTGGGCTCAGAGAGGACTCAGCCTTAGAAAATAAAGTGGAGGGTAACTAAGCAATGCTGCTGACACCCACCCATGAAAGTGCACAGGAACATCAGTACCCACAGACACATGCTCACACATTACATCACACACACGGACACAGAGAAATGAGCTTTCCCTCTGTCCTTATAACACATTCACTTCAGATAGCCTGTAACTGTTTTACAGTTCATTAGGCAGAGTAACACAGTCTTAAAATTCCTCGAGTACCATATCGAGCATTTACAGAAATGCTGTATGTTTTTCTTCAAGTATAAGCCTTTAAAAATGCTATGCACTCCTTGATAGTCTTTGTGAGTTCTCACATGTAGGCTCTTCCATTCTTTATTCTAATGACTGTATAATTTGTGTTTTTGTGTCTCAGTGTAAAATCCAACTGCTCTTGGGAGTGATGGAATATATCTGTCTATTCAATTTAATACATGGATTATAACCTAGTTAATAAAATTTAAGTCAATATTACTCTCCCTCAGACATTTCTTAGGGACATCATGAAACATTTTCTAGAGGTTGAAATCCTAGCATGAAAGAGTTGTTGTACAACTGTTAAAGTAAGTATTTAAAGGACTAAAGAGCTTGCTTTTCTCAACAGTTTTTTTTTCAACTATCTATTTATATCATCTGGCAAGTGAAAGAGTGTAAACTTTATTACCCTCTGCTTAACAATTATTCCATTAAGGTTGAGTTAGACAAGGGGAAATGTCACTTCACTGTGGAAACAGCAAATAAGAAGTAGCTACCTTTTGAATATGTAAATTCTTACCTTTAAGTCCACCCCCCACCTTTGCCTACAGCAAACAAGTATGTTAGGATGTTTGACTGTTACTCTGGCAAACTTCTGCACTATTGAAATGATTGCCAACAGTGTTAGAACGGTCTTGAAATAAAAACTGTCTCATTATAACTGAAACTTGTCAGGCAAAGACCTTGTCCTGTCACTTTTGTTTGAAGGTTATCCTTGGGGGCATCAGTGTATTCCCCAAAATAATTAGATGATTAGCTTGCCGCTAAATACTATCCTCAGGGTGTTTGCTCCCAGTTACCTGTGGGTTTGTCCAAAGTCCTAAGCATGGAATGCTAATTCAGATCACTATGCCCACTCAGGAAACGATAGCCAGTCAAAACCAACGGATTCATGCTTGACCTTAACAAGCCAATTGGAAACATTATGCAAAATAATGTCGAGCCCATAGCTTTACAGAAGCTCTAGGACCACTGGGCTTCACTGTGGGCAGAGCAGAGAAGACAATGCAGGTAGGCTTAGCACATGGCTCTGCAAACACCATCCCCTGCAGGAGACAGGGCAGGCAGTGGTCGGTCTATGGGCTTTCTCAAACAGCTTCAATTTAGCTCATCATTTTTCTTTTTTTAGCTCTCTTCAATCTGCTACCATTCCTGCAAAAATGGTAATTCTCGTCTAGAATCCCTTAAGGTGCCTTTCTAAAGAACTCTGAATATGTGACCCTGGTTTCTGCAATGGTAGCAACTGCAGCTCCTGACTTGCAGGTCTTTGGCAAGGAAGTTTTGCTACTCTTCCAGAGAATAGAATCTCTTTGTTTTCCTCACCAAATCTGCCTTGCCTTGGGATGTGTCATAACGAAGAGAAAGAGGGAAGAATGATGATGTGTATTCTGAGACTAGGTTTTGGTCTACTCTTGCCGATTTTAGAGACTTCTTGGAATGCTATCCTGACACTGCTGTGCCTTGGAGCTGGGGCAAACCTTGAGGTATGCCATACAGGAACAGATAGGTTTGAAAGCAGAGATGCTCAACCAAGCCCAAACTGTTCCCAAATGACATCTCTGTTGAAATAGCTTTCTGGGTGACATCAGTGACCCAGAGTAGACCTGTCAGCCCACAGAATTAAGAAAAGCAATCGATGATTCTTTAAGGCTACAAAACACTGGAATCCTGTTTCAACAACCATTAGTCAGGTAGCCTGTAGCCAGTATATTGAGCAGCAGCTCAGAAAACAAAGCATTTATATAGCTAACAATTTGTTGACTTTATTCTTCATCCTGTCTGGGTTTATTACTTACACATGGCACAGGATTTTCCTGTGTAACCAGGAGCACAGTCACAGTTTCCAGAGCTTCCATTACAATGACCTCCATTTTCACAGAGTCCACAGGAAAACTGGCATTCTGGTCCCCAGAGGCCATCAGGGCAGGCTTATAAAATAAAAACATAAAGAAAGATGGCTCCAGATTTCACTCTCCCTGTTGCCTATATGGGTTGGCAAATTGTGTGTGTGTTGTGGTTTGCAAAGAAAAAATGTTCACTAGCCTTTGAAGATTTATAGCACCTCCAAAAGTATTCTCTGAAGAAATCAACACAATGCTGTGTCTGTCACTTTGGAAACACAGATATAGTAGTTGCCTTTTTTTCTTTTCTTTTCTATTTTTCTTTTGCTGAAAATGTGTGTGTGTGTGTGTGTGTGTGTGTGTGTGTGTGTGTGTGTGTGTGTGTGTGTGTTGTATTTTTTTTTTAGGCAGTAACAATGGAAGCCATTTTGATATTCCTCTGGAAGCACTTGTACAGAACAAACATGAAACAGGCATAATTTGTAAAAAGCAGTTCAGAAGGCTGCCTCCAAGTGCTAGCTAGCTTCATGTCCGCTTTCCTCATCACCGCCTCCTTCTCTAAGCCTAGGCAAGGCAGAGCTTTGGAGTTTGTATTCTTTTATGGGCATATATACAGTGTCTAAAGTGTCTAAGGAGAAACTGGGTGCTGTCCTGTTGCATGTCCTTTGAACCATTGATGGAAAAGACAAGCAGTAGAGACTACTGGCACATGGGACCTTTATAGACAGCATATGATCCATTATCCAATCCCCTGCAAGCAGAAACCTGGGAGAAATAATCCTCTGAACACAGAGAAAACAGTGAAACTTCCTTAAACACTTGACAATGGTAGATGTTACAATGCATGTGGTGGTAATCTAATTGTACTGAAATGTGATTTTGATTGTATGTTAATAAATAAAGTTGCCCGGGGGTCAGAGCTATTAGAGCCATAGAAAGAGCATGGCGGTGGTGGCACATGCCTTTAATCCCATAGATCTCTGTGTGTTCAGGGATACAGCCAGCATTGGAGACATATGCCTTTAAGACCTAGGGGGCTGTACATTCAGACAGTGACGAGGCAGTCACGTGTTTGGGTTTACAACCAATGAGAAGGCAGAACAATAATACTATAAAAAAGGCGTACAGACAGGAAGTAGCCCTCTTTCGGGAAGCTGGGACACCGCAGGCGGAAGGGTGAGATTTTAGCTCTGAGCTCTGACCTCTGGGCTTTCTCTTTTACATTGTTTCTGTGTTTCTTATTTAATAAGACGGTTAGTTACAAATGCACTATGCCCAACTGTGATGTATCTTTTGTGCTGGGCAGAGTCTCTGAATAGCAGAATTACCACATTTTTTGAAGTGTCTATACCAGATCAGCAGCCATATCCTTATATAAATAGATCATATTTCCATTAAAAAAACAGCAATCACACCTTTATCCTATATTAAATGAGGATTATAGAGGTGATGTGGTGTATCTGGTGTCATCAAGCTGTAAGCAGCAAAATTGAAATTTAATCCTCCATCTTTCAGTTTTGGAAGCCAGTGCTCCCATTACTCCATGATGCTAGACCATTAAAAGCCACTCAAGTCATGTATTGTACTCTAGGAGATCCACAGTGGTTCTGAATTTCAAGTTTGCCTGCCGCAGAACTATTTGAATCAAGATTTGATTTTTTTTTGTAATGGCATGGGAGTTGCACAGACTTCCTAAAATGGGTTAATGGGGGTCACTGGACCACTAGGTCCTCCACATTGAGAAATCTGCTTGTAGCAGGGGTCTGCAATATTTGGGACACAAACTTTTACCCGGGATACACAGACAGGTTTTAAGTGGCTTTCTCTTCTATATCACAGGTTAATGGAGAAAAGTGGCTTTTCTGTTTGTAGACGCCATTGCTGATAAACTAATGAGGTTGGTGTTAACTGTTCAGGGTTCTGTTTCCCAGTAACACTGAAACAGTCCTTAATTGACTATTCATGTTTAATTCAGACACAGGCCCGGAGGTAAGAATCTTGAAGATGTGTCTGGCCCTGGACTACTCCAGTGCTTTAGACACACAGAGAAAAACAACAGGCCTGATTTCCATCTTGCAAAACTCTTAAAGAGCTCTTTTTGCCTTAATTTCAGCTGCCAATCATGGTGAGCCCATTCACATTCTCCAGTCTTATTCATAATTTCATTTTGTGGTTAGACAAAACTATCAGAATTGGACAAAGTTATCTGATTGAAAAATAATATGTTTTCTAGAGATTATGGTGACCTCTCTATTTTGCTGATTTACATACACTTTCAACTCATTTTCTTTCACAGTAGGAATCTCAGAAGCCTTTTCCAATAAAGTATATTCAGCAGCTGCTTTAAGGAAATGTTGTCAGAATAAATTAAATTTACTCAGGTGTGTGTACATGGTATTATATCCTTGTGCATTGACTTCCAGAACACGACACTTCTGTGGACATGAATAGAAAGCTAACACAGGGCTTAAAACCAGGGCGGAGATTGAGAGAGTGACATGAGATCCACTCTTGTGCCATAGTAAACACATTTGTTTAAGATTGGAGTTGTGTTTCCTCAAATTCTTTTCCTCACTACTTAGGTAGTCACAATCCAGCCACTGCAATAGCCTGCTGGGCTTGCTCATATGGTACAGGTTTATAGTCACAGGACAGGATGAACAGACTTTCCTAAACCTGTGCATAAGGGATTCTAAGACAAGTTTCAATTCCCTGGCTTCTGTGAGTGTTGAGTCCACACTCAACACTACGGTGTCTTCCATCCAAACCCAGTATCTTCTTCTGGTTGCAAATGATGTAATGACTTACCATTAGTCCTTATCATTTTGTTTGTCATGTGTACAGTTTTTACGAAAGAGCAAAGCAGGTGTGACAATTTTTTTCCTAAAACAGAATACCTAGTACTTAATGAAAAATACATAGACAATAAACATGAATCTCCATACACTTGTGTTGACTTAAGAAAAGATTTACTGACTAGTGTCTTTACTGCAGGACCAAGGGAAAATATGAGGAAACAAAACATAGATACCCACATGGAACCCAGACTCTAGCCAGAGAATGATCAGTCAATATTAAATACAACAGGAATGGGTGAATATGGTAGATCAGAAGATAAGAATGTGTATAAGGCAACAAAAAGAACCCCAAGGAAAGCTGCAAGTTGCATTCGTAAGAAGTGGCATGGATGGGGTTCAGTGACAAAGTGACCAGACACCAAAACATGAGCGTCATCCCAGAGAGTCTACAAGCCAGGGATGACATTACTGACACACTGGGACACCATTTTCTCAGTGTTTGCATGCAACCACAACATATCTACACATTACTTATGACTGGAATCGTAGCTTGCTGTTTATAGATTTGTCTAATAGTTATGTGACATCTATATAGTTGAGAAATGACAGTACTGGTACCCACATTTAAACTCTCCATGGTTAAGCTACTGTTAATAAATTTATTTGGATGATTGATTTTTAGATGAAAGGGTATATTCTTTCATTCTGGAAGACAGCAGGTCCTTGGTTGATGACTCTATATTATCTATCTTCAATTGTTTTTAGGTATAATTTTAAGCTGTGTGGTCTTTTTTTCCTTTGTTCTGGCTAGAATGGGGACTGCTAAGAGCAGGGGCCAAGAAGACACAGTTAAATAATTGTATTGCCCCCCTTCTCTCAGTTTCCTCACCCACAACAGGGGATCAATAAAGCATTCCCACCTCAGAGGACACTGGTGCAGATTACCTAATTAATGACCAACACTAAACAAAGGCTGATCATTTATTATTAGAGAAGTACAAAAATTCATCATCAGATTGTACCTTCCTGGCATCTGTTGCCTTGGTAACCAGATTTGCAGGTGCAACTACCATTTTTGGCACTGCATTCCAGGGTGTTCTCCTCCACACACTGACATTCCACAGAACAGCCAGCTCCATACGTCCCTCTGGGACAACCTGCAAGCAGAGTGAAGCAGACTGGTCACCTGAAAACCATGCTTTGTTTATTTGAAAGTGTTAGTGCATAAGCATGACATTCTTTGGGGCCTGATTATAAGTAGAATAACAGGATCATCATGACTGCCAAAGAAAAATGAGGCAACAAATGTCTTTCAAATCAGGCAATTCATTTGCTTTTTGGCAACTGGACATGAACAGTGAAGGCTGAATTGCTTAAAAGGCTGCAGTGATGCTGGGAGAGAGATTGCTTCTCAAACGTGCTCTATTGCTGCCTAGACTTAATATTCTCCAAGGACTGCTTTGGTTGCCAGGACCCTCATCATCCTGCTGCAGCTTGGAGATGATAGACAAGCACTTATGTGAAGGTTGGCCATTGTCCTTACTCCCTCTCATTATATGGTAATCAGAAATAATTTTACATCGCACAGATTACACAAAGCTTCCATTGTGACAGTGATATTATCTTGACCACTTCTGTGGCAAGTGCTGCTTGCCCTGTCTTCTTTATTTTCCCCAGGCCAGTGAGTTTTAGACATGATGCAATCATGGCTGAAATTCTAACTTGGGAACCCCCTGCCCTTGTGTTTAGAATAGCATACCGTAGTTCATGCTTCTTCTCTCTTCCTCTTTCCCACTCTCTCGGCTGAGTTCTTAGAACAGCTCAATTCCCTTTCCAAAACATATCTCTGACAATTATTTTGTTTCCCAGTTATCAATTCTCAAGAGACTTCTCAAATGAAATGTGCTTTAAGGTGCTCCTGGGCTCAAAGTAATTGTTTGGTGTGCCCTGATGGTCTTTGCTGTAGCATGCTGCCTGCAGAAAATGCAGTGAGTTGTGGTGCTTCCCTGGGGGACTGGAAATGACATTAGTAGAGTTCATTCTATGTAGTGGTTATGATGGCTCAAAGCAAATCCCAGTTCAGGTTGCCAGGGACATTGTGAATAGTCTTTAAAGCCAGACAATCACGAGAGCCATATGGACTCTTCAACAACGGCTCCAGTTCTAATAACAAGTGATCGTTTTCATGACCTCTATGTTCCATGGAGAGCATCAGACTCCTCAAGACTAGGGTCTATCTTGTTCTAGGCTATTCTGTTTATTCTAGAATATTTGCTTGGAAACAAGTTTGGATAAAAAGAAAAAGTGGAACAGATCTCTGTGGGCAATCTAGTATCAGGCATCGAGATAGAATATCCAACAGTTGTATTTTGAAGTCCTGATTCTCAGGACCTAAAAATATGACTTTACTTTGAGTACATCAAGGCTATAATGTGTTAAGATGAGGCTGTATTGGGATATGTGTGTTTCTAATTCAATACATAATGAGCTTACAGATGGAGGGATTTGTCCAGAGACCTGCATGTTGTGAAAGCACCAGTGAAGGGCGGTATGATGATAGAAGGAATTTCCTATGGCAAGAAGAGGCCTGAACATCATCAGAGGGACCAGAAAACCACTGACACCTTCAAACTGGGCTCCCAGCTTCCAGAACTGTCAGACAATGGATTTATGTTTTAAGGTACTCAGTTTGTGGCATTTGGTGTGGCTAGAGAAACATTGATAAGTTGTAGGACTTGGGGTCCTAGGAACTAGTCAAATGACATTCATAAGTAAACCTAGAAGAACTGGGATGTGTGTATTCTTCCTAAAGATTGTGTCTTTCAAAATGTTAACCATTATTACCACCACCATTACCATTATCACCACCACCACTGCTACAACCACTACCACCAGCATTCCCTCCATCACCACAGTTACCACCACCACCACCACCACCACCACCATCACCACCACCACCATCCCCTCTATCACCACAGTTACTACCACCACCACCATCACCACCATCACATGTTTGCTAGTTTTCTCTTAAATCTTTACTCTTTATGGTTGCAAGTAAATTTAAATATGTGAGCCTGTTATTCAAATCCTAAGAAAGTCAATTTTTGTTACTGAAAAGTGATCTTCCCAAACTTTTTGACCAGATTTATTGACTCAATTTTTGTGCTCAAAGATCTGATGCTATCATATAAAATATTCAAAGGTTATTATTTCATATTGGATATATCTTGCTATAACTCAGGGCCAATAACAGAAATGGTACTCTGTTTCTAGCCTCACACTATTCTAAGCCACTGTCCTTCACACAGGGAGAAATCATGCTGTGGGCTGTGACTTACTGAGATGACAGAATCTTCCGTAGCGCCCTAGGTCACATATACAGGCTCCAAATATCCTGTGGCAATGGCCATTGTTGGCACAGTGACATTTTCTTTTGCAGTTCTTTCCAAAGAACCCTTTCAGGCATCCTGCAGGGTACGGAAAAGAAGTAAATATTAGCTCACATGCAGAAATTGCTACAACCTTTGTTTATAAAATACAAAATCTGAGAATCTACCCCATCTGAAAAGTTATAGGCATTTGATGGGTGTGGGGAAGGAAAGTCACTCCTCTTTAGGGAGTTGGCCAATGGTAGGTTGTTCATGTCCCAGCAGAGGACCACATGCACATATGGGCAGCACTACATGTATCCACAGTAAGACATACAGCTAGGGAGGGATGGAGGGTGAGGTGCACTAGAGAGAGTTGGAGTGAAGTAGTAGAAGGTAGATACGATGAATATTCATTCTATAAATACATGAAACTTTAAAAATAAATCTTTTAATAGTACTTTGAAAATTTCTTACAATGTATTTTGATTATATTCACACCTTCTCTTGCTACACTTCTCAAATCACCATACTTCCCTTTTATACCCAACTTGGTATCTTCTTACCTTTCTTTTAAATACATCACGTTTAATTTGTGATACTCATGGATTCTTAGATATGGGATCTTCTGCTGAATTGTGGTAGACATACTAGGAGCCACACTCTTAAAGAACAAGGATTATCCCAGAAGTTATCAATTGCCAAAAGCTCCTCAGCTAGGGGTGGGACTTCATGACCACTTTTTTCCATACTGGGATTATATGAGCTTATGCAGGTCAAGTACATGCTATCTCAATTTCTGTGATTTCATATGCACAGTTGCCTTGCTGTGTCTGAAAGACACTTTTGTTTTAGTCATCCACCATCTCTGGCTTTTAATTATTAATATAATATAGTTATATTAATATAATTATATAATATATAATAATATATAACACACACACACAGCTTAAGGAAGTCCAAGTGTGAGACAATAACTCAGCTGGTAAAGTGCTTGTGGTATAAATGAGAGGACTTGAGTTCACCGACCAGAAGCAGATCTTTGGATGTTTGAAGCCAGCCTGGTCTACGTAATGAATTCCAGCTAGGTCAACATAGTGAAACCCTTTCTAAAAAACAGACCAAAACAAACACCAAGACCCCATCTAAAAAAATCAAGGTGCACAGCATCCTGAGGAATGACACTGGAAGTTCACTTCTGGTGTCCACACATACCTGCACAATGTGTACCCGCAATACACACACACACACACACACACACACACACACACACACACACACACACACGCGCGCGCGCGCGCGCGAGCACACACCGGAACAATGTTGTCATTCTGGTTAAATGGAGAGGAACAAGTGTTTTGTTTTGGTGTTTTTGCAGATGCACACACATGATTCTGCATCCTCTGCTTGAAATCCTACTGTGACTCGTCAGTGCTACAAACTAAAAGCTCTATACTACACTGCAATGGGTGGTCCAAAAACAGAGCACAACTGCTGTTGAACTCTCAGAAGTGCTAACAGCCCTACCTTTAAAATGGCTAACTGGCCGGGCGGTGGTGGCGCACGCCTTTAATCCCAGCACTCGGGAGGCAGAGCCAGGCGGATCGCTGTGAGTTCGAGGCCAGCCTGGGCTACCAAGTGAGCTCCAGGAAAGGCGCAAAACTACACAGAGAAACCCTGTCTCGAAAAAACAAACAAAAAAAAATAAAAAAATAAAATGGCTAACTGATAAACCTGTCTGGGTTGGACAGTGGCCTTTAACAAAAGAGAAGTTACAAGTTTTAGAACAGCTGGTTCAAGAGCAGTTAAATGCTCAACACACTGAAGAATCTTCCAGCCCTTGGAATTCTCTTTTTGTTATGAAAAAGAAATCTGGTAAATGGAGAATGGTAACAGACCTAACAACAATTAACAAGGTAATTCAGTTAATGGTCTCTCTACAATCTGGAATTCCTTTGCCTACTTTGCTAACTAAAGGATGGCCTCTCATAGTTATTGATTTAAAAGACTGTTTCTTTTCAATACACTTAAAAGAAAAAGACAGAGAAAGATTTTCTTTCATGGTGCCTACTTATAATAATTCTCAACCAGTTAAGAGATATCAATGGAGGGTTCTCTCACAGGGAATGTTGAATAGCCCAACCCTGTGCCAATATTTTGTACAATAGCCATTGGAAGTAATATGTAGACAATTTCCTGAATCTATAATTTATCATTACATGGATGATATTTTACTAGCTGATTCAAACACAGATACCTTAGAAAAAATGTTTGAAGAAGTAAAGAAAATTTTGCCTTGTTGGGGATTACAAATTGCTCCTGAAAAGATACACAGAAGAGATTCTATCAATTATTTAGGATATAAGATAGGTCTACAGAAAGTTAGACCCCAAAAGGAGCAAATTAGGAGAGATCAATTACAGACTCTTAATGACTTTCAAAGATCATTTGGAGACATTTCCCATCTATGAACTGTTGGTGGGGTAAAAAATGATGAACTGAGTAAAGTGTTCAAAACCTTAGAAGGTGACAAGGACTTAAATAGTACAAGAAAATTATTACCTGAAGCTGAGAGAGAATTGGCCTTGATGGAAAAGAAAGTACAGGGATGATATGTGGATCATGTGGATCTAAAGCTTGATTGCATTTTGGTTATTTTACCCTCTAAGCATTCTCCTACAGGAATTTTAATGCAGAGGGAAGATATTATATTAGAATGGATATTTATAACAAATAGAGTAAAAAATTAAAAACTTATGTGGAAAAGATCTCTGACTTGATTTTAAAAGGAAAATCGAAAGTTTGTCAATTAGCAAGAATGGCCACAGTAGAAAGAAAGAAAGCTGTAGTATTTTTAACTAAGGATGACATTGACAAATTATAGGAAGAAAGTGAACCTTGGCAAAGAGCTTGTAGTAATTTTTTTTGGGAGAGATTAATAGCAAATACCCCAAAAGTGATAGAATTCAATTCATAAAGAGAGCTGGTTGGATGGTAATGCCCCAGAGGTTGCTTTCTCATACAGGATTATTTTAGCTATCCTGGGTCTTTTGTTTTTCCATATGATGTTGAATATTTTTCTTTCCAAGTCTGTGAAGAATTGTGTTGGGATTTTGATGGGGATTGCATTGAATCTGTAGATTGCTTTTGGTAAGATTGCCATTTTTACTATGTTAATCCTACCAATCCATGAGCATTGGAGATCCTTCCATTTTCTGATATCTTCTTCAATTTCAATCACCATCCCTGACCTCAAGCTCTACTATGAAGCTACAGTAATAAAAACAGCTTGGTACTGGTATAAAAACCGACATACGGACCAATGGAATCGAATTGAAGACCCTGACATTAATCCATGCACATATGAACACCTGATTTTTGACAAAGAAGCCAAAACTATACAATGGGGGAAAAAAAGTATCTTCAACAAATGGTGCTGGCATAACTGGATGTCAATATTTAAAAGATTACAAATAGATCCATATCTGTCACCATGCACAAAACTCAAGTCCAAGTAGATCAAAGACCTCAACATAAATCCAGTTACACTAAACTTAATAGAAGAGAAAGTAGGAAGTACTCATGAACATATTGGCACCGGAGACCACTTCCTAAATATAACACCAACAGCACAGTTACTGAGCACAACAATTAATAAATGGAACCTCTTGAAACTGAGAAGCTTTTGCAGGGCAAAAGACACAGTCAATAAGACAAAAAGACAGGCAATAGAATGGGAAAATATCTTCACCAACCCCACATCTGACAGAGGATTGATCTCCACAGTATATAAAGAAATCAAGAAACTAGACATCAAAATACTGAACAATCCAATTAAAAAATGTGTTAAAGAGCTAAACAGAGAATTCATAAAACAAGAATCACAAATGGCTGAAAGACATTTAAAGAAATGCTCAACATCCTTAATCATCAGAGAAATGCAAATCAAAATGACTCTGAGATACCACCTTGTACCTGTCAGAATGGCTATGATCAAAAACACTAATGACAGTCAGTGTTGGAGAGGATGTGGAGCAAAGGGAACACTCCTCCACTGTTGGTGGGAATGTAATCTTGTACAACCACTGTGGAAATCAGTATGGCAGTTTCCCAGAAAATTAGAAATCGAACTACCTCAAGACTCAGCCATACCACTCTTGGGCATATACCCAAGGAATGCTGATTCATACCACAAAGATACATATTCAACTATGTTCATAGCAACACTATTTGTAATAGCCAGAAGCTGGAAACAACCTAGACGCCCGTCAACTGAAGAATGGATTAAGAAAATGTGGTACATATATACAATGGAGTACTACTCAGCAGAGAAAAACAATAACAGCATGAAATTTGCAGGCAAATGGATGGAACTAGAAAAAAATCATCCTGAGTGAGGTACCCAAACCCAGAAGGACAAACATGGTATGTACTCACTCATAAGTAGATTCTAGATATAAGGAAAAGAACAATCAGACTATAACCCACAGAACCATGGAGGCTATATATATATTGCATGGGGGACCCTAGGATGGCTATGACTTATAATAAGTTTTGGTTTTACTCAATTACTGAGCAAGCCTCAATGAAACATTTCACTATTAAGATAAGAATCTATACTGTATCAAGCTGATAATAGAAAAATTAATTAATTAAAAAATAAAAAGAAAAATTTGAACTACTAAAAAAAAAACAAACATATTTTGCTAAAGTAAAAAGGGGGAACTAGGGACTCATTATTCCTCTCTACATTCTATTCTTTCCCTTGTTTTATATATTTTAAATTTTTATCGGTGGATTCTGCTGGAGTATCTGCTGCAGATAAGCACTGGAGGGCTCCTGTTGCAAATCACCCTCTGGTACAATAGAAGGATCTTTCTACTGGCACTTGGAGGAGACCCGATCTGGTATTGGTGTGGGCCGAGGGTTCTGTTTGTGTCTTTCCTCAGGACAATGAGGTTCCTCTTTGGATTCCTGAGTGCTGAGTGCACCCTGTGACTGCTGCTGAAACCCAACATGGCAGAGACTGTAGCCAGAGTTTTCCTGCCTGGCCCACAGTCAGGACAAATCTTTGTCACCCACCAGTCCCACAGATGCTCAGACCCAACCAAGTAAACACAGAGACTTATATTGCTTACAAACTGTATGGCCATGGCAGGCTTCTTGCTAACTGTTCTCATAGCTTAAATTAATCCATTTCCATAAATCTATACCTTGCCACGTGGCTCGTGGCTTACCAGCATCTTTACATGCTGCTTGTCCTGGGGGTGGCTGGCAGTGACTCCTTCTGTCTTCCTGTTCTTTCTTTTCTCCTCTCTGTTAGTCCCGCCTATACTTCCTGCCCAGCCATTGGCCAATCAGTATTTTATTTATTGACCAATCAGAGCAACACATTTGCCATACAGAACATCCCACAGCAAAAGACCTATTGGGCCTTCATGAAAAACCTCTCCCCTTCTGATGCCAATGGGGATTGAGAGCCCAATATGGCCAGCTTTGGCAAACATTAACATAAGCCTAGGAACTGTAGCCATGTGGTTGGATTCTCCAGAAGGTAATGTATGGTAATTGCTTTTTCAAGTATGTTTGAGAATGTGTCACACAGACACCTTGGAGATTAAGGATAACCCTGAAGGTCACTGACCTCCATTTGTTAACAGTTGCAAGCCAGCTAAGCCTTTTCATTTTCAAAATCCTCTTGAAGCTGGTACCTACTTTTCAGGAGTGGCTCTGTGCACCATTCATTGGCCTCCTGAAATTCATTTAGCCCTCTTTGAAGATACCTTAAAATTTATGAGCCTAAATGTGGTCATTATAAGACCATTAGTTATGTTCCTTGTGACCTGCCTGTTTTTTCTTTATGGTTCTTAGTTGTTCTTTTGCAGAACTGACAGCTTAAGTCATGCTGGGATCAAGAAAAATGGCCCTTAGCTGTTCATGTTCCCTGGAGTTGTAACCATGCCAGTGGATGCCCACACACTCCAGAAGAGAATTTGACATTGCTGCTGCCATTGTTGCTGTTATAGCAGAGGTGGCCACTGCTGCTACTGTTTCTGGGATTACCATTTTATAATTGCTTACTACAGGTAGCACAGTGGAGACCCTGGCAGCAAAAGTAGCTACCGCAGTTAATTAATCTTTTATTCTATTGGGCATGATAAATTTAATTCAATAGTTATATACATTTTGATTGGCTTTGAAAATTATAAATTTATAAACTCAAGTTCCATTTGCTTTTGGGATACCATCTTACAAGGGCTCCAATTTGCAGTAAGGCTCGTTAAGGAAAGGAATGGCTCAGTTGCCTATAGCCTACTGGCTGTGGGTGTGTTAGGACTTCTGTTGGTCTTTTTTTGTGTCGAACACACAGATTGCAAGCCCAGTGCCACTTTGAGATCCTTGGCAGCAATTAACCATGCAGCTCACACAAATTGAGCCGGTATGATAATGAGTATTCAGAGATGGGTAATGCCTGGGGGGCACTCACCAACCTAAGACAGAGCACCTGTGTGGCCTGGGCAGGCATCTCCATGACGGGTAAGGTGACCTGCTGACATCCCATACAACCCAAGTCAGAAGCTCATTTATTAGTAAAAGAGGGACCTTTAGGGTCCTGGCCCCTGTTTGGGGTAACTGTTGCCTTGCTTGCTGACCTTGACCTTTATATCCTCCCAATGCTAATTCCCAGCCAGGTTTCACCCTCATGAATGCTTAAGGGAAGTTCCTTGTCTGTGTATCCTGCATAATGGGTATTAACAGCTTAGATGCAAGATTGTAAAACATCAGTAGTGAACTTCTGCCCTCAGGGGTTCTCCCATTGTGCTGTAAGCCTGTATTTAAGATCTCTTCCCTCCTTCAATAAATGGCATTCAGCATTTAAAAAAAGAGAGAGAGACAGCTGATTGGATTCTACCTTGCATTGTAAGAGAAAAACCCATATCTGGAGCCCATATATTTTATACAGATGCAAATAATCAAGGAAAAGCAGGTTACAAATAAGAAAATTTATGGAAAGTCATTCAAAGTCCTTATAATTCAGTTCAAAAATTGGAATTGTATGCTATTCTGTTGGTATTAATGGATTTTTTGGAACCTCTTAACATAGTTACTGACTCTCAGTATGCTGTAAGAGTGGTATTACATATTGAGACTGAAGAATTTATTCCCAATGAGTCAGAATTAATCCTGCTATTTATTCAGTTACAAAAAATAATCAGGAATAGGAAGCATCTCTTATAAATAACTCACATCTGATACCATATGGGTCTGCCAGGACATCTAGCACAAGGTAATGAAAAGATTGATCAGTTACTAATAGGTAACATGCTAGAAGCCTCAGAATTTCATAAGAAACATCATGTAAATAGCAGAGATTTGAAGAAGGATTTTTCTATCACTTGGCAACAAGCTAAGGAAAGTGTAAAAAAAAAAAGTTCTACTTGTTCCTTCTATAACCAAACTCCATTACTTGCAGGGAACAATCCAAAAGGTATACAAAGAAATGAAATTTGACAGATGGATGTGTTTCATTTTGCAGAACTTGGAAGATAAAAGTACATACACCATACTATTGACACCTATTCAGGATTTCAGTGGGCAACTCCTGTGAGTTCTGAAAAGGCTGATTCTGTGATTACACACCAATTAGAAGTTATGGCCATCATGGGAGTACCTGTACAAATTAGGACAGACAATGCCCCAGCATATGTCTCCAGCAAAATGAGACAGTTTTTTTTTTGTTTTTGTTTTTGTTTTGTTTTTTGCCTATTACAATATAAAGCATGTTACAGGTATACCACACAATCCCACAGGCCAAACAGTCATAGAAAGATCAAATCGAACTTTAAAGGAGATGCTAAATAAACAGCAACAGGTAACAATGACTCCTAGAAATAGATTGCATAATGTTTTATTAACCTTGAATTTTCTCAATGCTGATAAGAAAGGAACAACAGCTGTGGAGAGACATTGGATGTCAGACAAAACTCCTGAGCTAAACCAACCAGTTTATTTAAAAAATGAGTTGACCTCAGAATGGAAACCAGGGTAATCCTACATTGGGGAAGGGGTTTTGCTTTTGTTTCCACAGGAAAAGAAAAGCTATGGATACCAACAATTAATAAAAATTCGATTCAAACAGGAGAAACCCCTAGATGAGAAGTTAAAGTTCACCCCCAGATGTGACATCTCTACAAATTGTAAGAAAAACTTAACATACAAGGGTTGGGGCAGGGTTCTGGTTTTTGTCTTTACAGGATAGTAGAAAAAACCATCTTCCAGAAAACAGAAGGCCTTGGATATCCAAATATCTACAACAGATGATAAGAATCTATTGGTACCAATCTACACAGGGTAAAATCTTACTGCCTAACAACTGTATCTCTTTAACTCTAGAAAAGTTATGGTTCCGATTCAACTATATATAAAGCTAGCCTTGGATTTGAAAGTTGGCTTCCTCCATCTCTAAACCCAAGCATATTGCTAAAAGAAAAAATTTAAGACATTCTGTCTCATATCAGAAGAGCCGTCTGGTGTGGAACAGAAGAAAACCAAAAAAAAGGACCATTGTCACCAAGATTCTACTTCTCTCCGTGCTTATTTTTGATTTCTCAGAATACCTTTTTATATGTCATGTTATCTTTAAAACCAAACTTTCCACTTTGACATTAATAATGCTCAAGTTTTCCATAGTAAAAAAATAAGTTTTCTCCAATGTCAATTTCTGAAGTCTCCAGAAGCAAGATGGGGCTCCACAACAACAACTCTACCCAGTCCAGAATGATGCCATGGTACCTAAGAACATTCCTCATGATCAGCTTTGGACTGAAAACTCTTCAGGATAGTTCCAAGATGAGATGGTCCATCACACTATACTTTTAGCCAGAAAATCAGACAATCATCTATTTCTGAGACTAGTTGCATACTTTATGAATAGTTCTATTGAGACCTAACAATCTAAGCTCTCTTACAGCACCCCACAGAGATACCATTGCCTCCTAAACAGCAGGAAGAAACTATCAGAGAATGACCCCCTCTCCCAATGTTTCATTTTTCTCAGGGTTATGGGTGGATGGTTGTAGCATTGGGGGTCAAACAATGAAATACAGACTCAATATTCTTTTTTAGAAAAGAAAAAGGGGAATGGATAAGTATAGGATATTAGTGTAGATTATTGTATTTACTAGTAAACTATTTTAGTAAAATATCAGTCTTAGATAATTTGCACTGATATGGATTCTTATATATTGATACAAATGTGAACTATTTTTATATTCCTATTTAAGACAAATTATATATTGATACAAATACAGAACTATATTTGTTGTAATGTACATATATTTCTACTCCTGTTTGAAACATTTTGTATCTTGATACAGATGTAAAATTATATTTGTCATACTGTATGTATTTTCTACCTCTATTTAGTATATTTTGTATATTGATATATGTTTAGGATTATTGTCATATTGCATATTATACTATATATACATTCATACCTCTGTTGAAGCTATTTTGTGTATTGTTACAATCTTGAGGTCATTGTCCTTATATGGTACATCTGCTTACAGACTGTTTATCTTGTTATGGGAAGCCTTAGTCCTTAAGTTATTTTAGTAGAGAAGACTTATTGAGCTATAGTCACTCAAGCTTGTCATTTTTATAGTTATGTTAGTTAGGTTCTTTAGACTTACAGAAACATATGTCAGATGGATAAGTAGTCTTCAAACACTTCATAGACCTAGAGAATATAGCATTTTAATGTTTTGATAACTTGGAATTCCTTTGACATGAGACACGATTGCTCCTGACAGCACTGATCTGATCCTGAGAGAATGTTGGGCTTCTGAGACATTTCCATTTGGAAATTTGTCTTCTTCTTGGCACAAAAAATGGCCTATTGGGCAAAGAACTGCCCTTGTTTCAACTTTGACAGTACAAATACTGTCCCTTTGATACAAGCAGGACACAAGGAAAAGTGACTCTTGAACTCTGCCAAGAGAGTGTAGGATAGTCTTTCAAAAAAACTGCTTCTGAGAATGGTCTGACAGATACTCTAGGTCTGTATCCAATTTGAATGCACCAACGATACTGAGAAAATCTAGGTGACTGTCCAGGCTGCCAGCTGTCTCTGTCTACTCTTGCAAGACTCCTGAAAGTTGTTTGTGTTCTTCTCCCATTTCTCATGTATTATTATATTTCTTCTTGGGTCTTTGATGGAATTGGAGACTAACAGTTATAATTACAATCTTCTTGTATCTTAGCTAGAACTTATTAAGTATTAGATTCAGGTTCTTCAATGTAGGACCTCTTGTGGAAGGATTTCTGTAATGTACCATTTACCTATGTTCCAGACTCTTCTGGATTTCAGTATGAGTTTCTTGTTTGGTGTTGTTCTTGTTAATGTAGTTTCATCTTGTCTAGGTCATTATCCCTTATTCCTCTGGGACAATATTTGGTAATCATCCCTATTGTAGATAATTTTTTATTAGGTTAGAATTTTCTCATTTAGACAAAAGTAGGAGTTATAGTGGGTAGCTGTTCCAGCTTTGACCTTGAAACACTGTCCCTAGAGTGACAGCAGATAACTGCCACACCTGCCTATAACCTACCCCTGGGGCATGGCGATGGTACCTCATCTCTCCCGGATCCTGTAACCAACCCCTATTGGCTGTAAGTTACCCCAGAAATAAGCGTCTCTTGATTACCAGATAAATTATGTGGAATTGCCTCATTAATTACAGTTATACTGCACTACAGCCACCACACTGGCAGAATTCCTGCTGCACCACTAGCTCCACGCATGTCTTTGCTGCTATCTGAGGTCCTTGACACACCACATATCTTCCCACCTTGCTCAGGAATGTCCTTTCCTCATGCAGCCTCACCTCATCTCTCTTGTTTGACTTCTCTGTAAGTCTCTCTTTGTCAAAATCTGAATCTTGCTATGGTCTTACTTCCAACCATGCATCAGTATTTAATTTGCAATACCTATCAACCTTTATAATCTATGTTTGTCAAACCTGGTCACAATATTCAAAGGGCAAGACCAGGTTTGTTTGTTTGGTTGGTTGGTTGTTTTCTGTACCAGGGTTGTCATTCCTGGCAGACCTCATTACAACCATTTAGTGTATTTTTTAAAAGATTAAACAAATATTTCTCAGAGTGATAAGAACTTGGATGGCTATCAGGAGCCTTCCTATACTCCAGAATGGAAAGTAAATTTGATTTCCATGTTCCCATGGACTGTGAGAACCTAATGAACTTCCCAATAGATTCTAGCAAACTCTGGGTAATACCATGTTAATTACCTTTCTGCCTTCAGTAACTGAGCTCTGGCAAACCAGTGGAGGAAATGTGGCCTTTACATTGGTTTCTATGAAGAATCTAGGCACAGTTATCGCTGGCATTTTGTGAACCATAATTTCTCTTCTCCCGTTCTCTCTTCCCCTCTCTTGCTCTCTGATCTCATCTCCCTCCTACTTTTGCCACATGGACCTTACTCTTTTCTCTCTTTTTTTCCCCAGAAAGAATAAGCTCTTCCCAGGTCCTTCTTCTGGATCCATATCCACAAACCTAACTTTTTCTTGAGAAGAAAACAAAATTCTTTTCTCATATCAGGCTTTATCCTGGCTTGCACCACAGATACCCAAGTATCTTAGTTACTGTTCCATTGCTGTGAAGAGGCACCATGACCACAGCAACTTATAAAAAGAGACATTTAACTGGGGGCTTGCTTACAGTTTCAGAGGGTAAGTTCATGACCATCATGGAGGAGAGTAGCATGGTAGGTCAGCAGACAAGGTGCTGTAGCAGTAGCTGAAAGATTACATCTTATCCTCTAGATGAAGGCAGAGAGAGGGTGATACTGGACCTGACATGGACTTTTAAAACCTCAAAACCCACCCCCAGTGACATATCTCCTCCAACAAGCCACACCTTTTAATCCTTCCTAAATAGTTCATCAACTAGGGAGCAAGCATTTGAATACCTGAGCCTGTGAGGTTCATTATCTTTCAAAAAACCACACTAACAGCTCTCATTTTGCTCTGTTATGCTTGCCATGGTCAAAGAAACTATATTCTTGTCCATATAGACACAGTCTTTGAAGTCTTCATTTCCGTTAAACCCCTACCCCAATGCCCAAATTAACAGTAGCTCATCTTACTGAGAGGGCATTCTTACATTCTTCACAAATTTTCCCATAGACCCCTGGGGGGCATTGGCACTGTCCAGTCTGAGGATCACAGGTGCCTCCATTCCGACAATGGCAGATGCCCCTGCATTCCCTTCTTTTGGCCTCCTTGGAACAAGCTGTGAGTAAATTAGGAAAGGTGAGTGTGTAATGGAACATCCTGCCCATCACAATGAAAGCCAGAAGGAGAGATCGGAGGAGACGTGGTCTTTCTATTAGGATGGCTACCACGTCATTAAAATTCTTAGTACCTTGCAGACCCAGGGTAAAACTCTGGTCTAGTACTAGTTTCTATGATTTAATCACCCCAGGGGAATTCCAGAGGATACATCTGGTTAGAAAAATAATGACTTAAGGAGATGCTAACAAGGTTCAAATGCAAAACTGACCTTACTCCTTAAACTCTAACCCTTGTGGTTTCAACACTACCCAGACACATTTGCTGAAGAACTGTAACCAACCTTAATGAGAAACAAACTGTATCTTTTACTCTGAAAAATGTGGAGAAAACTCAGAGGGAGAAAATGTCATATTTTAAAACCAGCAATGAATGCAGCTAGAGTTCTCTTGGGGGCTCCCAAGGTGTTTTGCATGCTCAGATTTTGATGAAATTAAGCAAATGACAATATTTTCTAGTTTGTTCATTCTTTCAGAAGTACCAAGTATCCAGAAATGTAGGCTGAGGAAATTGTGACTCTCTTTAGTGTGGATACACATAACTCTTGGGATAATTGTATTAGCTATTTTCGTGGATATTTTACCATAAGTTTTATTCTAAAGCTATATTAAGGATATTGCCTCCTACCGGCTTCAGATTCCTTTTATTTTCTCGATGTGCTTATTGTTTTTTCTTTCCATCTTTCTATTTTTCATTGAGACAAGGTCTAATGTATTTAAGATTGCCCTTGAACTCATAAAGACTTTAAACTTCTAATCCCCCTTCCTCTACCTCTTACATGCTGGGATTACAGATATGCTCCAAAAATTTGGTTTATGCAATGTTAGTATTTGAACTCATAGCCTTGTGAGTGTTAGGCAAATGCATTACCAACTGGGCTTAACCATTTTTTTTTTATTAATTTCAAGCCATAGGCTGCTGTAAAAGAGTGAGTAGGAGGGAAAGGGGGAAATGCAAGTTAAAAAAGAGAAAGGGATTGGGGATGAACATTTGTCAAGTCCTATGTTGAGAAGTCTAAGTAGATATTTTCATAGTAGACCAAAAAAAATACTGGGATAGTCATCTAGTCAGTAGGGAGGATTAGAGTTAGGGTTAGGGTCATCTCAGTTGGGAGCCCCATTTTTCTGATTTCTACTCAATTTTATTTTCAATTTCCTGGGTTGCATTTAAAATGCCAATCATCTTTAAAATATATAATTTATATGGATTTTAAAGAATATCTCCCACTCCCTTTTGATTAAGGAATCAGTTGAAACCTTTGGGTTGATTTGGATTGTTCTGTCTTCCTTCTTAGCCTCTGCTTTCTGAAGCAGATCCTTCCAGAAAAGCTCTGTGAATACTCAGGGCATCTGCAAGGTTTTCCATGTATGAAGACATGGACATTTTGTCCTTTTATTACCTGGCTCACTTTAATCTCTCAAAATGAGATTTGTATCAGCAGTGCTTTCCTCTGATGCTTCAGAAGTAGATTATATAGTTTTATTTCCCATGTTACCACATCAAGGATGATGTGTTCAAACCACACAAGAATATCAATGGGCTTGCATGGTAAAGCAAATCTCTGTATTATAATAGTCATATGATGACATTATATACATTTTATATTATGGAGTATGTGATCTTATGAGTCAATATAATTGAGGGTCTCCACCAACATTTGTTCTGTCTGTACTGATGTGGTTGGCACTCCAATGTAGAATAACTCACAGTAAATAAGAATTAATTGTACCTGACCAAGGAGTACACTCGCCAAGAAAGAATGTCAATACAATAAGATAGAGTGCTTCACATCTACTAGAAAGACCAAGGCTTGCAGAGGCCATCACATGAAGGTCTACATGACAGGCAGAAATGAATCTTCAGAGTTCCTAGTGAAACAACAGCCACAGAACTAAAAAAGTGCAGAAAATTAAGTAGCCGGTGATTTAACTTCCTAGAACTAGTCAATTGACAAAGACTATGATAAAGATTTAAAAAAAAGGGATTTATAGAAATCTCATTCTGGAAGGTTCCCAGTGACTAGGTATATATTATGTACAGGCAGTGAGCTGCTTCAAAGGGTCAGAGCAGCAGAGAACATGATCACAGGCACTCATGGGGAACAGCCTGATCACCCGAATGAGTCATGCTGGCCAAAAGATTTCACTATGTCAGGACCTGGGTCCTATGCCTGCGACATGCAGTAGAACATATCTCTGCTCTTTTTTCCTTGCATGCATGGAGCTAAAAGGAAAAATCTGCTCAACTATCTTCCAGATAACCATGAAGACACATATTTTTTAAGTATATGGGAAAGTTAAAAAGAGGGAAAAAAAAACCTCAATGTATTTTATCACATGGAAGTTTTAACTCCTAAAAGCTGCCTTCATTTAAAACACAAATGAAATGATATTTGGATGGTATCATATTTAAATTTTTGATAGTTTCTCTTGAGAGATTTATATAAAAAGATAAAACTATCACCATTGGCTATGTTAATGTGATTTTCAAAGGGGGGAAGAGAGGTTAAAAAAAAAAAACAGAAGCAAGTCCAGCTAAACAATTTCACTTTTGAAAATTTTAAGCAAATTCACTGTACTTTGTAACACAAACCCTCCTGCTTTTTCCATTGGGAATAGCTGGCCAAGTGCTGGTGATTTATTTGAGCACAGGGTTTTTATCAGACCAACCTTATTAGGAGCCTTTATTAATTTGTTTTGTGGGTTAGCAGGATTTGGAGCATTACCTTCCCCTGAGAATATGAAATCTTTCCTTTCTGTCCTATATTCAATTTACAAATGCCAGCATTCACCATCATTCACTATTTACAACAAATATATTGCTATCTCTCAGTAGATAGCTAATCAGTATATTTTAGGGTGCCTTTTTTGAGGAGAACTCACCCAAAGGAGCTTGTCGGTCCTCACCAGTTCTTAAGGTGTTGCTTTCATTGCAAAGAATGCCGGTCCAGCCTTCTGGGCAGAGGCACCCGCTCGTTCCTTCGCGACACCTCCCTCCATTCCTGCAGTCCTCACAGCTCAAGCTGCAGTCCAGGCCAAAGGTGCCATCTAAACAGACTGTCATGGGAAACCAGCTTAGTTGGCTCCTAACTACACATGTAACCAAAAGTAAAGCAAAGTTCTTAATTCCCCAAAGAAATCAGATCAGGTATCTTTCCCAAGAAAATATGGAAGAGGACTTTAGCAAAGAGATAATTCTCAACACAGAACAGATTTTATTTTGGTCAGTTATAATATTAGATTATTATTCCTTCCATAATGGGCAATAGGGAAGAAACATAAGCCAGGTCTATGACTGATTCTAGAGCACAAAAGGGACAGATAGCCCAGGCTTGTTTTTCTTTTCTTTCTAGACTTTTCTATGGATATATTTTAAAGTAAATTCACATTGAACCTTAACTATCATGTGTAAAGGCACACATATTTAAATACACCTGCCAGCGGCCCACAAACTCTGATCAGGGTATTGCATATTACCTGTCACCTAAAATGTCAATGCTATTAGTCTCAAAAATAAAACACTACTATAATTTCTGACACCACACATTTCTTCTGAACTTTTCATAAATAGAATTGTAAAGTAAGCGCATTTGTAGTCAGGTTTCTGCTGTGGGATGTCTTTCTGTATGTTGTGAATATGTGTTGCTCTGATTGGTTGATAAATAAAGCTGTATTGGCCTATGGCAAGGCAGCTTACAGGCAGGCAGGAAATCTAAGCAGTAGACAAAAAGGAAGAAAGGCAGAGGCGAGAGAGACACCAGCCTGCCGCCCAAGGAACAACATGCCAGGAGACCACTGTTAAGCCATGGAACATGTGGCAAAACATAGATGATAGAAATGGGTTAATTTAAGATATAAGAGCTAGCTAGCAAGAGGCCTGCCATAGGCCATACAGTTTATAAATAATATTAAGCTTCTTAGTGATTATTTTATAAGGAGCTGCGGGACCATGGGACTGGGTGAGACCAGAGAAACCTTACAGCTACAGGTTTCATCATCACAGCGTTTGTAGTATTCTACACTCTGTGTGCACAAATAGCTTTTATGTGAGTATAGTGTTCTATTTCTTACTGAAATGCAATATATTCGCCTCTTCATTCTCTTCTTGATGGATATTATCCTGCTATGAGAAAGCATAGAGGTATTCGTTTACTCAGTTGTTTATACATGGGCTCATGTTTTGTCCTCATCTTGGTGTTGGGGAGAGGGGTGGATGTGGGGCCTTGTGACTCTGTACAGAGCTAATTTCCACTTTGTGCATGTTCATCACAACTGCGTTGCTCAGCGCTGCACCTGCCTCACTTTCTTAACAGCTGTCTGTAGGAGTACATGGCACATCTCATGATTGGCAAATGATTGAAGAGAAGACAGCAGAGATGTAACTGGATTTCTCTCTTTCCAAACCTTGGTCAAACGATTTCACTTGGTCTGTGTTTGTTGTCTCAACTACATTTATTCTGATTTTGAATAGCCAAAGCAGCAGAAATTGAATAAAGAAACATTTAAATATTCTACCTTTATGCAGAAGCATTCATAGATAGTCTTATAAATTAATTATAATACAAGTATATTACTGCTAGTTTCGCTTTTATTTTTATTTATTTATTTAGGTGCATGTGTATATATGTATGCATATGCCATGGCACATGTGGTAAGGTGAGGAGATAACTGTTGGGAGTGGGTTACCTTTTTCCACCACGTGGGTCCTAGATATTGAACTCAGGTCATTTATAGTAGCAAGTCCCTTACTCACTGAACCATCAACATACTTCTTCACCCCATACTCCCATTTCTACAAATACCTTCATATTATCCCTTTATTGTATAAAAATGGAAGTCAAGAGATGATAAATTTATAGAAAGCTCTGCAAAAGTAAAGGTTTTGGTCCCATATTTCTACTAGATCTCCTATCTCAACATTTGATGGCCTTAACTATTGATAATGAAATTACTTGGACAACATGCCTGAGTTATCTAATGATGAGGATATACTAACAATGAAACCATTCCTTCACTCACCCACTCTGTGCAAGGCTGTCAGCTGTTGGAACTCTTCTTCTGCTTCCTGGTCTTCTTCATTATTGTCTTCATCTTCATATGAAGCAATCAGAGAAGGATCAAGATAAGGGAACGGCTGAGGTGGGTTTTGAACCAGATGGCCTGGAAACCTCAGGATGTCTAGTACCTCTTCTTCCTCCTCTAGCTGTTCATCATCTAAAGCTCAGACCAGAGAGGAAGAGACTGGTTTTCAACACTGCAGACAGAAGGAGGAAAAAGCAACCAAGCACTGACAGATAGTGAGAGTCTGAACTAGACAGCCAAGCAGGGGTGAGTGATGGGCAAAGAGCTCTGAGCAGGCTCTTCAGAGGCCCATTGTACCAGCAGCCAGATGCTGCCCGCGTGGGGCTGAATTACAGTAGACAGAGTACAAAGGAAATAAAGTAAAGCTGGAAAGAAAACAGGAGGAGGAGGAAGAAAAAAGAGGATGGAGGGAAACAGGACAGAGGGAAGGAATGAGAAAGAAGGAAAGAGAAGAGAGAAGGAAGAGAGAAAGAGAGGGAGAGAAGGATAGAAGGTGGACAGAAAGACAGAGACCTAAAGGAGGGAGGCAGTGAGGGTTGTGAGGTTTCCCTCACCAGCACCCTGAAGATGAGGAAGCAAAAGAAATTTAGGAGACTCAGCACAACCCCTTGGCTACTGACCGAGACAGGTTCTTCCATCACTTCCCATTCTGTAGCCTTCTTCACAGGCACAGTCATATGTCCCTATGGAGTTGATGCACAGCTGGCCACAGTCCACATTGATATCCAGGCACTCATCCACATCTAGGGAGAGTAGAGTTAACCAGCATCTGCCCTTTGAGGCACTGTGACCTTCATTAACCAGCAGCAGATCCTGACACACAGAAAGCAAGTATACCCCTCAATGTCAGGTATACCTACTGACTGGCTTGCATTCATTTGCAAGATTACTGAAGGCTGGCCACATAAACCAGGGATTTCTGATGCCTTCTTCGTGTAGCTTGAGTGAAGAACATAAAACTTAAATTCAATGAATCCAAGCTGTGTCTTATTCTGCAGAAATGTACTAACTTCTCAGCTTAAGTGTGCAAGTGGATACTGACTTTTTTGTATAATTCCATGCAGGGTCTATGGAGAACTTTTGGCACAGAATAATACTAACTAGTCTGTTCTCATGTAACTACCAGATTTATGACTGAATCTGACTTTATATTCAGTCAGTGTGTTAGATACACGGAAAGTCCCAGACTGAAGCCACACTCCAGCTTCACCTCAGAGGGTGCACACCTTACCCCTGTGTATACGCCCAAGTGTGTGCATTTGTGCCATGCAATCATATCTTGGCTCACTCCTCTTAGGAGCAGATGGTGCATAAAATGCAGCTTTTGTTGGCTCTGTTAATTGGATGGAAATGATAAATGGTAATATACTCCACTGTGTTTAGTGTATATAGATAGCACAGTGTGTTTTTCTTTGATCTATACTGAAGGGCTGGCTTGTAGTAGTTTAAAGCCTGGCTACCATCAGAAATCAGGATCAGTTTCTGTAAGCAATGAAACTCTACTTTCTCTGTGACATTAATGTCATATATTTGCCTTGACACCAGAGTAGATAGTAATATTATGACCTCTGTACAGATTTCAAGAAAGTATGTTTTTAACAATAATAATAATAATTGCGAAATGAAAAAATCAATTATATATTTAAGATAATTTTGTTTTTAATTATTTTTAAGTAAGCATACAAAGCAATTGATTATACTATAGCATGTTTATACACATATGCCATTCAATTTTATTCTCATTCTTATCTTCCCTCCTTGCCCTACCTTATCCTTTGTCCTTATTTTTAATCCCTTCCTCCCCTATAGTCTGCCCTTCTTTTATGTCACTTGTATCCCATCACACTGTCTAGCCCCTACCACCTATCATCTCTCCTGTATCCCATCACACTCTCTAGCCCCTCCCACCTATCATCTCTCCTGTATCCCATCACACTCTCTAGCCCCTCCCACCTATCATCTCTCCTGTATCCCGTCACACTCTCTAGCCCCTCCCACTTACCTTCTCTCCTGTATCCCATCACACTCTCTAGCCCCTCCTACCTATCATCTCCCCCTTCCCTTTTCTGTCTCTTTACTACCGTCATGGCATGAACAGATTTAAATTTTGATTATGCATATGAAAGAAAATGTAGTAATTGTCTTTTTGGATCTGCTTTAGTTTGCTTAATATAAATGACCCCTCATTCTATATACTTTTCTGAAAACTGCCTGATTTCATCTTTCTTGGGACAGATAAAATTCTGTTGTCTATATACCACATTTTCTGCCATTCTTCTACTGATGGACATCTAAGCTGGTTCTGTATCTTGGTTATTGTGAGCAATGCAGTAATAATGATGGATGTGAAATATCATGTGGCATGTTGACCTCACCCTTACATTCTATACAGAGTTTGGAGAGGGCTCCTGTATATGGTAGTTCTTTCATATTTCTTGTCTTGAAAATGATTTTCAACAACCAACTCTGTAATTGTAGTCCAGCATGCTAGAGAAGATTCCATCATCAGTATGTTACTCACTCTGAATCTCTCCTCTGTATGCATACATGTGAAAAGCATATGGGCCAATGAACATCATACTAATCAGAGCTGCCTTTAGTGGAGTGCTCATCAAAGCCAAACATCATGCTACTACTTTACCTTTATTATAAACTTCCCTTAATTTACTTCCTAACCCTATTGCTATCTTCATTTCACTAACGGAGATCTCGGGTTCTTCAAAGTTAGGGCCACCAAAGTGCATGTGCTGTCACATGGCACAAACTCACAGAACTCCACATTTCCTTAGTTTGGAAGACACCCACTTCCCAGCTCCTGCCCCTGATTGCACATCACATCAGTCTTTCCATGAGAGCTCAGGAATTTACCATCACATCCACAACCATCCAAACTGATCTGAAAGCCTTCCTGACAGCTGCACTCGTAGCCTCCTGAATAGTTGATGCAGAGCTGAGCACAGCAGGCATCTCCGCTCTCACATTCATCAAAGTCTGAAGGGCAAAGGACATGTGTGTTACTCCAGGAAGCAGAATTCAACAAAACTGCAGAAGCTCTGAGAGGCCTCATTTCTAAATTACTGCTGATTAACCACTTCCCACCTCTCAGGCCACGTAGTACAGACACTGAAGAAACTATTGCACAAAAATAATGACACCTACTTTCTTGTGCATTCCTTTCATGTCTGTTACTTAATTTAAATGAATCTTTGAATGCATTTATAAGCATAGGAAAAGAGATCTCTGCTTTTTTTCCTGTTTAAAAAGCAATCTGACCGAATAAGCAGAACTTGAGGAAGAAAAAGACAGAATTGAGACCGAAGATCCAAAGAATTCCATTTAATAACAGTTGACAGCTGCAGAAAGGACAGCCCCAGACTTCATGAGGTGCCTCTTCTTCAAGACCTTAGATCAAAGAGTGTTCCCAAGTAAACGTTCCCCTCATACACAACCAGGGAGAGGAGTGGACACTGCATGTCTGTGAGAAGGAAGAGGCACTTCCTTCACATATTGTGTATTGAATTATGAGTATTTCAGAGTGTTTGCTCAAACATGCTGAGGATACATTGAGTGGGGGTTTGGTACAGCTGTGACATCATTCCCCTGGAATGTCTTGCCAGGCGAGCTGTTGTGTATATAGCACTATCAACCAAGAATTCTACAATCCTGAATGCTTGTTCTTAAGACTCAGCTGGCCTGGGGAAAATCAAAAAGCTCCAGTAGTTGTCAACGAAACCATCCGGCTAAACAGCAATCTACTTGGCCTGAGTTTTAAAGGGTCGTTCTGAGCACAAGAGTGAAAGGGTACAGGAGACACTCGCTCTGTTTCCCTCTGCTCTGGGCTGCTGGGATTACATGATGAAGGTGTTGGCTTTTAGCCCCTGGCTCAGTTCTAGCCTCTATGTGTTGGGCAGTTAGATTGCGTGGCTGTCACTGCTGAGTTTACAGAATCCTATTGCTCCAGGACTACATGAGTGACCACAGGTATAAAGAGGTCAATGTCTCAATTAACCTTGGAAGGGTCAGTAGACTTACGGAAATGAAGACAAGAGACAGGAAGGAAAGGAAATGCAATCAGCCAGTCAAGGTGAGGGGTCACCATAAACTATCTAAATGAAAGTCATTTGGGCACAATGCATTCTTTCTCCTGCAAAATGTCACAAGGAGCTCCACTCAGAAGATTACAGATATTAGTTTTTTTCATATTAAGCCTGTCTCTGGCCTTTAGATTAAACAAGGTGAACACAGAAGACAAAAAACAAAAGATAAAACATTTTTTATTTCATTTAAAACAGTAGTCTTTGTGGTTTTTTGTTTGTTTGTTTTGTTTTTTTAATTTTAGATATTTTTCTTTTCTTTTTGGTTAAAAAAAGGCCTTTTTACCAACAGGGCCTCACAGGTCTCAGCTAGCAAGGGGCTAGATTCATCACATAATCTGAAAATACTTCTTTGTTCTGATAGTTATTATATGTTGTAATATAATATATAAAAGTCCGATTATTTTGCCATTTTCATTCCTCCAGGGAAATGTCTTACCTTGCACACTGACTTCAGTTCAAAAGCTCAACAGGAACTTACCTTTTCTATGGTAGAATTTGCGTGTGTGTGTGTGTGTGTGTGTGTGTGTGTGTGTGTGTGTGTGTGTAGTGCACATGTATCATAGGTCTTCCTCAATGCTCTCTCCACTTTATGTTTTGAGAAAGGGTCTCTTAGTCACTGGATCAGCTGGTCAAGGGTATTTTCTTGTCTGCATCTCCAAGTTCCTGGATTACAGGCCCAGCCTTTTATGTGGGTACTAGGAACCAGAATTCAGGTTTTCACACTTACAGACTTCACGGGGTTAGCCCTCACTCAAGTCTTTTCTAGAAAACACTGTCACTTACACCTTTATATCAGCTGCTTTCTATATTTCTTTATTTCTTCCCACAGCCTTGATGAAATCGTCGCTTGTCTGTGTTCATTCTTTTAGTCATACTTTACGGCTTTGGCTGTTGTGTAGAACACTACTACAGAGCCAGAACGCACCACTCACCTGAGCAGAAAAATCTAACTCCCCAAATTGGAAGACTCGTGGTACTGAGGTGAAATTCTTAACCACTCAGCTCTGAAAAGCATGAGGGCAAAAAACTCCAGCCTCTGTTCAGTCGCGGAAGAAAACTTACAAATCCTTCCTAGTGTCTAGCTGTTTGATTAACTTGGAATTCCTCCCTGGGATCAGACAACTGTCCCTCCAATGACACTTTGCCCTTTCTCTAGGTTTCAGCATGAGGCTTCCGCCCTTGGGTGAGGCTGACCACTGGCATGCTAGCTGGACTGTATGCATCTTTTCTTGTATATTCCCTCCTTTAGAAAACACCTCAAAGTAACTAACATTTGATAGAACCCATGGCTGGTTTTACAAAGCAACAGGCAACAACAAGGGTGACCTCGTGGGCTAAGTAAGTTGTTACTCTTGCCCTAGTGAAATCTAGTCTTCAGAAACAAGCATTTTTATTATTGAAAAAATGAAACAAAATGAACCATAAGCAGTGTAACATTGCCTGTTGACTGCTGAAATCTTATCAATATGCAATTTTCTGCATTCTAACCCTAGCAGATGCTATATTTTTTCTAGCTGTAAATAAGTTAAGTTTCCTGAGTTGTACTTTTCAAAGACTAAAGACATCAAGGTTTAAAAGAATATAAGAACAAATACATTTATAAAAATATAAAGAAAAGATAAAACTTTTCTGTTTTCTTTTTATTTAGTACTCATGAAAAGTAAAATGTGGAGGAAAAAGAAAGAAGGAAGAAAGGAGAGAGGAAGAGAACCATTCATTTCTTTCATAAATTTAAATGTTAATGGCATACTTTTCATTGCAAGAGACACAAGGAAAACAGTTGGTTCTGATATGCTGGGCGCCGCGGACTCCCAGCAGTGTGGAAGGCACTACTGGATCAAGACACATATGCAATGGCTTCATTTGGGCTTCAATAGTTTTGCAAGGCCACAGAATACTTAAATTCCATGAGATCATTCTCTCATAAAGTACAAAGTCAAATAACCAAACCCAGTGCTTACATCACTTCTCTATTATTGCTTTAGACTGTCTCCCACCTCAGTGAAGAGCATGCAGAGAAAGTGAGGTTTTCTAGCACTCATATTATTGCTTTAAAGAGTGAAAACACGTGTCATCATTAAGGAAAGTGCAGTGTTTCTATTTTAGAATGAAGACATCACTATCTGGGGGCCTGGAATGTTTCAGAAGCAGAGCACAGCAGTGCCACTTCATACTGGCTCCCTTGCTTAGCAGAGAAACACTGGGAAATTTCCATTCGGCATTTCTTTATGAGGGAAGGCTGAGTTGGGATTATTTTTCTCATTATTGAAGAGGATAGAAATGATAATCATTACAAATAATAAATGAATGAAACTAAGGATGGAAATTCTAGTAATATGTTCTTAAAGCCATCCATTAAAAGTGGGTTTAGGAGCTGAAGAAATGGCTCTGTGGTTAAGAAGATGTATTGCTCTTGCAGTGGACCCAAGTTATCTTCACAGCACCCATATCAGGCAGCCTACAGTCACTAGAAACTCTAGGTCCAGGGGCCCTGAATCCCTCTTCTGGACGTAGTGGCCACCTGCACTCACATGTACACCTACCCATGCATAAACACACAAATAAGACATAATTAAAAAATGCGTTTGCCTTGGGATGTCCAAAGAATGATTATTTTTTAAACTTTTCTTTTGTTAAAAGCTGCCATAGCACATTCATCTAATTCATTACCAAACTGAAAACCAAGGAACTGATTTTATTTCTGCTTAAGGCAGGAAGACTTGGGACCCACAGTTGTATCTATTGTAAGCATATACATTTAGTAGGTTAGATAGACCTTAGAATATTTTCCTGAAACAAAACAATAATTTTTATTCACATAGAGTTAATAGGCCATATATCTCATTAAATGAATTTCAGTCTCCTTAATTTCAAGGTAAATATCCAAGTATAATGATGTCTTTGCTATGTATCAGTGGTCAGAGGCACAGTTTAATGCAGCTCTCTTCAGTCTGAGGGTTGTGGCTCAGACTGTAGCAATGTGTATTAACATGCAAGTGCTGAATGAGTCCAGAGAAACTCTGAATGAAGATAGCATTTACCAAACATTACCTATACATGTCTTCTCATCTGTGTCGAGCTGATGTCCATGGTTACAGGAACAATGGGGTCCACCAATTGCAGGTTCACAGTGATGAGAACAACCACCATTGTTCTTTTCACAGATATTTACAATTTCTAATTCAATTCCTTTCCAAAACAAGCAAAAGAAGGTTATTAGCATAACAATAGAGAAAAAATGGAATATATGTTAACAATGCACATACTTTCTCTTTTGAGAGGATGACACACTCTATTGGAAATACACCAACACTTTACAGATAGAAAAGTAAAATTCTAAGGCATATCATGAGCATTATACATACCTATGCTGTATTGAACTACTAAGTGATGAGAAGAAGTGGTAAATCAGGTAACAAGAGGATAAGAAAGACAATAATGAGTCCATCAGTGGCTACTAAATACTTTAAAAAACACTTCCTTTAGGGGATCCAAAGTGTGTGTGTGTGTGTGTGTGTGTGTGTGTGTGTGTGTGTGTGTGTGTGTGTATTTAAAATTGATGATTGTTCTTTTCAGTGCCCATGGGTTCATAAAACTACTGTTAAAAGTGACTTGGGATTTAAGAGAGACTGAACCAATGTACTGGCTGATAATCTGTAAGTTGCATCACAAGAGAGTGCTAACCAGCTTTGATGCATATAAAACACACTTATCATCTTAGCATATTGTTAATTTGGAAACATGTCACTATCCCTGGCATATGCTAGTAATTTGGACATATTGGTGAACATCAGACTCAGAATATGAATGTTGACTGGCCTGAGCATGCAGACATTGTAGCCTCTGATTTTCTAAATGAAGACACAAGAAGTAATAGAATACTTGACTCAGTGTTTAAAGTATAAAATTTCAAGCTCTGGCCACTGGTGTTTTTTTTTATTTTATCATTTCTATCACTCAAATTCGAATCACATGACAATGAGTATGAATTCACAGCACACTGTAAGGACTGAGTGGTTCTATTATATAATATTTCAAGATTTTCTCTAAAGAAATTAAATCACCATAAAGCCTTTTCTTGGACAAGTGTCCTACAACACACTCATTTCATAGAGGTGCTAGATTCATGGCTAAATATCATGATGCTCTGAAAAGATTTCTTCTGCCTATGGGTTTGGAGACACCTCAAAACAGATTTTCACTGAGAAAGGTTTGCCTGTCAGTAGTAAATATTGGGGTCTGGGGATTATTGTAGAGAGAACTTAGTTAAATATTTCCATCAGGAAAGTAAATGTAAAAATGCACTTCCACCTAATACGGTCAACTCTAAGGCAAATTGCTTTCCTGAGTAAATTCTAAAGAAAGCCCATAAGTCATAAACCATTATTAATAATGATCCCTTCTTTCATGATGCCTGAGAACTTGCTAGTCCATTTGCAAATTCACTTGCATATTTTAAAATATGCTTATCCCTAAAAGTATGGCTATATTTGAAAACCAAATATTAATAAAAGAATGCATCCACATTTTCTCTTCCTGAAAGGGGATTCCTGCAGGCATTCAGAAAGGTCCCAACCTCAGAAGTTCTTTCTTAATTAGTAGTCAGTTTCCCTCCTGTCTTATTTACTTTGCTCTTTAAAAGGCAAACACCACTGTGCAGAAACTGCACTATGAACACAGTAGAATGAGTGGACAGATGAGACGATACATCAACAATAATGAAACAGAATTCTATGCAGAGGAGAGTGAATTTCCTGACTTTTAATGGTGTCTCTTCATGAAGAAGCCCAGGAAGAATGTAAACATGCTCACTTGTCTATCACTCTGTGTTCTTTGTCTCACACCAATAAAATTATACACAGTGCATGTAAATGGTGGGCGAAGGGCTTGTTTATGCAGAATTGGAAGGCTGTTCAAGTCCCAGCCCTAGGACTTAATAACTTTTGCTATAAGCATTTTGGCATTAGCAGTGAGTGTGAAAGAGTGCAAAGAGCATTTTTGAGGAAGAGATTCCACCAGAATACAGTGGCTGTCACTCATGTAAGTAAGGCCACTGAGCGCACACTTAAGGGATGTCATTAGAAGTAGAGGAACTGGAAGCACAAATTTGGTACTGAGCTAGAGCAGAGATGGAGATGAGACACTGGGATGGTGTAGGAGGGAAGGAGGGAAGAGAGCACTTCAGAAACGTGAAGGTCATTGTCATAGTTCGGTTTCTATTGCTGTGATCAACAGCATAGCCAAAAACAACCTGGGAAAGAAGGGTATGCCAATTAATCATAATCCAATGTAGAGTAAAGCTAAGGCAGGAACTCAAGCAGGAAAGGAACCTGGAGGCAGGAACTGAAGCGGAGGCTATGGAGGAACACTGCTCACTGGCTTCGCCTCCATGGCTAACACAGCCTGCTTGCAAGCTCCTGGCTTGACCCTTCCACATCAGTCATTAATCAAGAAAATGGCTCACAGCCTTGCCTACAGGCTAATCTGATAAAGTCATTTTCTCAACTGAAGTTCCCTCTCCCCAGTAAGCCTGGCTTGTGTCAAATTGACCCAAATTACCCAACACAGTAACCAACTGCTGAATGGCTCTGAAAGCCTGATCAAGCCAGGGAGGTTTTAATTTTATCTGGAAACATGAAAGGACAGAGATGAAAGAGTGCATGGAGGGTCAGAGATGGAGTTCTGTTAGCATGGGTTGATGAGAAAATATGAGGTGAGAGAGAGGGAATGTTTGTTTTGGCTAACAAAAACATTTTCATAGAAATTTAGTGGATGTGAACTCACTTGAGAGCATTTTTAAGACAGGAAATGTTGGTAATGTTAATTTAGAAGACAGTAATAATGATGATTTAGACAAGAAGGGGATTATTATGAGAGCCAATCTCTTGACTGATATCTTTTAAGAGATAACAACCCCCAAACACACAAATGAAATGGCTTTGGCAGCAACAGGACCAAACTCCTTTGTATTAATAGGGGTTGATGTTTCTTCTTATAATTCTATGGGAGACTTGGGGAAACTTGTTAGCTTCCGTGGTAGTTGGCATGTAGGTTTTTGATGCTATAACAGTCAAGATAGGTAACTAAAATGGGGAGAAATGATGAAGAAATTTGTAAGACAAAGTGAAACCTGCTGCTGTTTTTGAAAAGGGGAGTGAGGTTAAAGTGGGGGAGGATGGGGGTGGGTTGGAACCAGACGCTCAGAGCTTAGGAAAGTAGACAGTGTGCTTCTTTGTGGGGAAAGGGATTGGATAGGAAGCATCTACACATAGCAACTGTAACCGATAATTCCATAGGCCAAAATTTTAAATACATCTCTAACAACGTGTATATTAAACTAGCAATTGAGTTGAGTTGGGGAATTAGGTAGGGCTGGGAGACACATTAGATGAGCGCTTGGCTAGGCAGTGAGACGCATGAGTTCAATGGTGAGCATGTGAAATAGGATGAACCATTTAAAGAGGTGTGATGAATGTCAAGGGCCAAAGAAGTCAGTACTGACAGTAGACATTGGAGCATCTTATGTTTTGGGCATGCAATTACAGCCTACAACTGTTCTTTTCTCTCAAGTCTCCTTCATCCATGCTGTTTCCTCTTCTTTGGGCATCACGGTGGAATCTGTAGTGTTTAACCAAGGTGATACAAGAAGACAGAACTTCACAAAGCATCTGAATCATGAATCCAAGATTTTCAAGTCAGAAGACTTGAAAGTTCATCCTCACTTACTATCCTGTGAATCATTATGCAGACTATTTTGTATCTGGTTCTTTCCTCAACAGTAGAATGAAGCAGGTTACACATGTCAGTTCCCATCTTCATACTACCCCACCAGGCAACATGTTCAGGAACTTCTTGGACAAGACTTTCAGTGTTGTTCTTTCAATTATTACTCTCGCTTGATACTTGTAAAACCTCACTGACTTCCAAGGCTGTCATGATTGCTACTTACTGTAACAATGTTTTCCATCAGCTCCTAGCTCGAAGCCAGGGTGGCAGGCACAAGTGAAGGACCCCTCTGAATTCACACAGCGGTGAGCACAGGGAGCAAGTTCTTCATCACACTCATTTATGTCTGCAGGAAGAGATGCATAGCAGCTGTCATAACAACTCTAATCAAGACATTTGTAAATTATAAAAATGAATTATCTGTCACCTTCCACTTAACCTCTACCTTTCCACATAATACGAAATACTACAGACTCCATCCACTGAGTGAGGAGGGATTTGTGAGCCAACCAGCTGCTATGACTATGACTGTGCATCCCATGTTTTTCTGATGCTCACTAGTACTTCTTCATATCTACTAGAACCAGATGCTATTAATTGGAAAAAGTTGAATGCAACTGTGAATAATAGTTCAGATCCATTCCTCAACAGCATAAACAGAAGCCATTGCAGTCTGATGTTATGAACATATCATATTATTGAACAGATATTCCAATTCCCTGGCTTCTTGTTTACTTTTGAGATTGTATGTTAATTAAATTTCTCCCCACCCTTCCCTCTCTTCAAAGCCTCCCACATGCCCTTCCCCACTCTTCTTCAAATTCATGGCCTCTTTCTTCATCAATTTTTATTGCTTGCACATGTGTATTTGAATATACACCTATATTCCCAATACGATCTGTTGCAATACCTTCTTTTAAAGGAGAAGATACAGTGACGGGAAAGTCAGATGTGGGGCCTTTCCCATAGCAACCCACACTTGGTCCATATGCCTTTTTATAACTGTTGTGACTGTGATGAGACATGCCATATGATGCTGGTGTCCTGTCTCTCTTCTGGAAGTGATGCTCACTTCGATCCAGGATAACTTCAGTTTTGTGGTCCTGGTAATCTCCTCTTCCTTTTAGCTGAAGAGGTCCTGTCCCATCTTTTCTGACTAGTGCATCTATTTCCTTCACATCTGCCTGCCACTCACCATTCTCATGTACTGGTAGAGTTCCCAAATATGCAGTGGTATTGGGGAGAGATTTCTAGGATTAATATATCAGACATTAAAATAGGAGCCAGAAAAATGTAAGTTATCTGTTTTTCTATTTATCTTGCTTGTCACTTTTCAAGAAATAGTATTTAAGACCCTCCACTCTCCCTTCTGCCAGTTGCCAAGCTAGGTTTGCACTAAGAAATGAAAACCAGGGACTGGGACAATGGCTCAGCAGTTAAGAACACTGTCTGCTCTTTTAGAAGACCCAGGTTCATTTCCCAGCACCCATTTGGCAGCTCATGTTCTTTGTAACTCCAGTTCCAGGAAATATGATGCTCTTTTATGACCTCTGTGGGTACTGCATGCACACAGTACAGAAATATACACGTTGGCAAAATACCCATACATGTATGAAATAACAAAACAATTAGTAAAAAGGAAATGGAAACCAAGCTAGTATATCTTTGACAGAATAAAATGCTTAAAATCCATAAAAGCTTTTTTTTTCTTTTTATTTCACTTTATTTATTTTGTGTTCATGTGTGCATATGTCCATGGGGGTGGGGAGGGTCAAGGTACACAAGTGTAGGTCAGAGGACAACTAGTAGCAGCTGGTTCTCTTCTTCCACCATCGGGGCCTGGACTTGAACTCAGGCATCAGACTTGGCATCAAGTGTGTGTACCAGCTGAGCCCTTTCATAAGCCCCCATTTCTCCCCCAAATTTTCACACTCATTTTTGTGTCTAGTTTGTATTCAATTTCTCAAAATGTTTATCAGGACTGTAAGTCAAGGAACATTTTGTTGTTTTCATAATTAATCCAAATAAACTGTTTCTCATTTCATGGAAATGTCATGATAAAAATGAAGGATTCTGTGGATTCTCAGAAGTTATTAAAACAAAGACTATCCCACAGGAATTCCTTTATTCTCTATTGGTGCCAGTCATGAAATAATTTAGCCCTTTCATCTTTGAACTGAAGTGTGTCTGCTCTGCTATTTCTGGAAACAGAAATGTGTAACCTTGTGTTTACGGAGTTTCTTTTTCTTCTCATTTTAATTATTCCTAAGTTCTGAGAGCCTCATTTGCACATACTTGCTTTTCAAAGGTTACCCCCACCTCTGTAGTCTATAATCAAAAACTCCCTATGTGGTTCCTAAGGGTTTTGAAATATTAATTCTGGATTTCACTTTTTAAAAAAAGATATAGAAAACAAAAACCATTACTTCTGAAAGCACACTAGGTCATTTTTTACAATAAGTAAGAATTTCACTGAGGTTTTTTTTTGTAGCATTCTAAAATACTTTTCATAGTGATAAAGTCAAGAATTAAAATGTTCTTTTTTAGCATAAATAAAAACACCCTTTCTCCTACCTTCTCCAACTGTTCAATCTGACTGCAACAGAATTTCAAACAATTACCCAATTAAGACATCAGCTTCAGCCTCCTACCTTCGCAGGCCTTTTTGTCTTCAGACAGCTGGTACCCAGCATGACAGGTACACCTGGCCACGCCATTCTCGATTTGACATAGGTGAGCACAGCCATTCCCACCTGCACAGGGGTCTGTCTCTGAAAACAAAGAAGCGGTGTGAGTTTGAAACTGGCTCAGTTTAGAAAGATGTGCAAAGTAGATGGCTGGACAAAGGAAAGTTGTGGAGTGGTTAGTCATTTGTTTCCCATTTACAGACAGTTAGATTCCAGAACAGTCTTTCCCGTTTTCCTATGGAACTCATTCAACAATCACATTTCTGCTTTGTGATCTGAGCCCTAATTCTGGACAAAATAAATAGAGAGATCAAGGTCAAAAGGGACTTAATTTAATATCCCTGTTTCCAAGTTTGCATCTCCTGCCCTCTGACACAAAAGAGAATCAACAGTTCCTTTGGATAGCTCTGTTCTGTTTCTCTATCCAGGGTTCTACACCTTTGAAGAGTCAGATTCTCCTTAGACCAACTCTTTCCCTAGATTCCTCCCAATATTGGGTCAGCAATCATGGCATCAAGAAAAGGTGGATGGAGAAACAAAGGTAAGATTCTCAGCTATAGGCAGTGGGGATGGAAATTTAATCCTTCCTTCCCTTTGAGGAAAGGGTCTTTGTACGTAACACAGGCTGGCCTTGAACCCAACCTGACCCCCAATGCTGGCTTCAGAATGCTAGGGTTACAGACATATTCTACCACACTTGATAGTAATTAGCACTGAGATTTCTAAACATCCTTGGTTGTCTAAGATCAATTATTTGTCCCAGACTATAATTATTGTTATAAACTGTTGAGTGAGGTTTTCTTGTATTTGTTAAGGACTTTCGAATTTGAGAAATGTTCACTTATTCTGTATTCTTCTTATTTGGTAATGTCTGTTCTTGGCTCTGGGACAGAGTGATGCCAGCGTCACAGAATGTGTCCCATGGTGCTATATGCTTGTCCCATCTGACAAACACTAGAGCTTTGGTCTAAGTTCTTTAAGAGCTTTGGGGGAGTTGCCTTGGTGATTTCTGTTTCGCCGAACTGAACATTGATTCAGCCCTTCAGTAGACACAAGGATGTTCAGACTATCTCGCCCTAGGAGATCACCATGTTGTTTTTCAAAGAATGGATCCAGTTTTACCTATGTCATACAAAGGAACTGATAGAAACAGTTGGAGACTTGGATATTCCTGTGACTGCAATTGATAAGACAAAGTCACAGAAGGGACTTCGGGTAACATTCGGTGGCAGATTGTCTGTTAGTATACATCTAGGGTTTCCTAAACATCCAGTGTTTGTTCCCAGCATCAAAAAATAACATACTGAAACAAGATGACAAGACAATAAAAATTATGGAGACAAAACTTAACTATACACTACACCAACTGACATTTTTAACTCCTTCAGCAGCGTTCTCATAGTATATATTCCTTTTCAATACACACAGAGCTCTGAAATGACAGACCACAAACTGAGTCAAAACAAAACGTCAGTGGATATAAAATTACTACAGGGGATTTTTTCTATTTTTTTGTTCTCCTGCCAATGCTGTTTACATGGGTATTAGGCACCGAAACACAGTTCCTCATGTTTGGTAAGAACTTTCACACTTGTGCCCATCTCCCCAGCCTAAGGCAAATATACATATGTATATATGTATGTATGTATATATGTATATATGTATGTATGTATACATGTATATATAATTACTATTTAAATTTTTTTAAAATTTTATATCCCTATTTCAGTTTCCCCTCCTTCCTCTCCTCCCATTCCCTCCCCATACCTTCCCTCTAACCCCCTCAATCCACTCTTCCTCTGTTTCTGTTCAGAAAGGATCAGTCCTCCCATGGGTATCAACAAAGCATGTTATATCAAGTTGCCTTAAGACTAAGCACCTCCCCTTGTATTAAGGCTGGGCAAGGCAATCCAGTATGGGGAATAGGGTTCCAACAGCCAGCCGAAGTGTTAGGGACAATCCCTGCTACCACTATTAGGAGTCTCACTAGTAGTCCAAGCTACACAACTGTTGCGTATGTGTAGAGGGCTTAGGTTAGTCCCATGAAGGCTCCCTGGCTTTTGGTTCAGACTCTGTGAGTTCTGATGAACCAGGTCAGTCACTTCTGTGGGTTTTCTTGTGATGTTCTTGGCCCCTCTGGCTACTTCATTCCTTCCCTCTCTTCAACAGGATTCCCAGAACTTAGCCTAATGTTTGGCTGTATCTGTTTCCATCAGTTACTGGATGAAGGCTCTCTGATGACAATTGGGGTAGTCACCAATCTGATCATAGAAGATGCCAGTTCAGGCTACATGTCCCCTATTGCTAGGAGTCTTAGCTGGGGTCATCCTTGTAGATTCATGAGAGTTTCCCCTACATCAGGTTTCTACCTGACCCTGAAATTCACCTTGTTTCCAGTCATCTCTTTCAGTACTCTCTTCCACCATCTACCACCCAACCCAGTCCCTCAAGTTCCCATCCCAGGAGATCTCTTCTATTTCCCCTTCCCAGGGAGAGCTATGCCTTCCCTGTTTGGGCCCTCCTTGTTATCTAGCCTCTCTGAGTCTGTGGATTATAGCATGACTATCCTTTACTTTGCAGCTAATACCCACTTATGAGTGAGCATATACTATGTTTGTCTTTCTGAGTCTGGGTTACCTCACTCAGGATGATTTTTTTCTACTTTCATCTATCTGCCTTCAAATTTCCTGATATTGTTTTTAACAGTTGAGTAATACTACATTGTATAAATGTACCACATTTTCTTTATCCATTCCTCAGTGGAGCAGCATCTAGGTTGTTTCCAAGTTCTGACTCTGAAAAATAAAGCTGCTTTGAACATAGGTGTCCTTATTGTATGATTGAGCATTCTTTGGCTACATGCCAAAGAGTGGTTTAGCTGTGTTATATTCCCAATTTTCTGAGAAACTGCCTTATTGATTTCCAAAGTCACTGTAAAAGTTTGCACTCCCACCCACAATGGAAGAGTGTTCCCCTTGCTCTACATCCTCAACAGCATGAGCTGTCTTGTGTTTTTGATCTTAGGCATTCTCACGGGTGTAAGATGGAATCTTAGAGTCATTTTGATTTGCATTTCCCTTATAGCTAAGAAAATTTTGAACATTTCTTTAAGTGTTTCTATGCCATTTGAGATTCTCCTATTGCAAATTCTCTGTTTAGGTATATACCTCATTTTTAAATTAGGTTATTTGATGTCTATTTCAAATACTTTTAAATAACTCAAAATGTCATTGAAAGAACAGGGCAAAATTAAAACAGTGTTAGAGAGTCGGAAAGTTTTAAATATTTAT